>NC_138301.1:80618637-81321762 GCF_965601325.2 Salmo salar | reverse complement strand
ACTGAACCAATCACAGCTCTCCTGACGGGAGGCCTCACCTCTTCCTGTCCAGGACTATAAACTGAATGTGTGAACACCACTCCTTGTGTTTTCCGACGCCAACCAGCCATGGTTGCTGTCATATGAACCATAAAACAATCCAAGGATGCCCCTCTTCTGGGATTCTCTGGACTACTGAAATCCTTTGTTTTGGACTCTGCTTGCATGGACAGTTCTCTAAAGACCATTGGTTCCAGACAGATAAGAGTTTTCCAGCTCAACCTCACCTTCTTTTCCCTGATTTGATGTGATCATGTAATCTGTATTTCTCCTTTAGAAATACCTGTCTCTGTTAATTTTATATTTGAAATAATATTATAAATATGTTAGACAAACTCCCTTATCCTTTTTCTTATTCTGATTCGTACATTATTTCCATCAAAATCTCCACTATTCATTCATCCTGTACATTCATTGTTTTATCCTGGATATTTCTAAATAAATCCTGTAAAGACATCTACTGTCAAGAATGCATTGCATTGACATTTTAGGAACTTAATTGCCTTCAGAATTATAAGTTAACCGTAGTTATAATTGTAGCTATTTTAAAGTTTCTTGCTGACTTATAGCAAGTGGTGCCCCGTTAATAATGTCATATTAATAAGTGTACACACTCCCTTACAAGGCGAATGATCTCCACGAACCAAGGCCGCTGAATCAGGTCCACAGGGGGAAAAAGCATAAAGGAGGGTCCAAGGCCACTGTTGTGCAAGATCATCCGTTCCCAACAGAGCACTGAGGTCCCTTATCCAGAAAAACAGCCCACAATGCACGTTTTCTCGCAACGCTTAAAGATCTACGTCGGCCCTGCCGAACATTTCCCATATCTGGGAGGCCCTCAAGAACGAGGGCTCCTCCTGGATAGCAGACCCGCACCCGTGTTGAGGCGCCCGTGGCGAGGGAAAGTGCGCGCCGCTCCACCGCAGTAGTGAGCGAGCCAAGGATAAGAGGAGGCGAGACTGCACCCCTCCGCGTCTGTTGATGTATGCCACCACTGTCGGTCCTCAAAAGCACATGCTGGCCTGCCAACAACGGAAGAAAACACCTTAGTGCTATGTACACCATCAAAAGCTACAGGTAATTGATGTGCAGTGCTCTCTGCGACACTGTCCACAACCCTGAAATTGAGCTGCCCTCACACAGTGCACACCACCCTCAGGGGGGGATGCGTCTGTCGATCACCTTGCAGAATATAACTCAACCGATGAGGGTCCCCAAAGACAAGAGCCGCGGGTCCCTTCAACAAGCCAGTGTTCGTAGGCATGAGAGGGACACCCGGAGTGATTGGTTCAGGTGGTTCAGGTTCAGGTGGTTCAGGTTCAGGTGGAGTCTCTATCACCCACCGCTGGAACGGTCGCATCAGCAACAATCCCGGGGGAACCACAGCTATCATAGAAGCCATCATCCCTAATGTGACTGAACCAAAATTGGGCCAAGCAAAGACGGAAACCGGCCTTCCTCTCCAGGGACAAGAATGCACGATTCTTGCCTGAGTCTAACTCGAGACTCAGAAACGGAATGTGCTGAGACGGGGTCAAACAGCTCTTCTCTTGATTCACTATGAAACCCAGAAGCTGAACATGGGAAACCAGATGGATATGTGTAACACACCACCTGCTCCCTCGACTCCGCTACCACCAGCCAATCGTCCAGGTAGTCTATTATCCCGAGCCCCTGACATCACATAGGTGCCAAATCCTCCCTCCACAAAAGTGCGAGGCAGGAGGGAAAGCCCAAAAGGGACGACCAGAAACTCGGAGGCTACAGCCTCGAAATGGAACCTCAGGAATTTTCCGTGAGGGGGATATATGGCCACATAAAATTATGTGTCCTTCTGGTCGACGGAGGTGAACCAATCACCCGGGCACACTGACTAACAACCGGCTGCTCGTGAGCATTCTGAATTTGTAGACCCTGAAGGGCTTGTTTATGGCACACAAGTGAGCAGACGTGTAAGTCAATTCATTCATGAATTGCCCTTCGTGCCCGCTCGCATAACTTATAATTCTGTATTTCTTTGTGACTAACTTGTATACAGGTAGACCAGAAAAAGCCACATCCCTGATTGGCAGATGAATGGCAATCGTGATTAGAAGCACCTGCTGGTTTGAATTAAATTGCACCTACACACTGAAGAAGGCTGCAAAGCCAAATAGTGAAGTGAAAATAATAAAAAAAAATACAAAATGAAGTAAGCTTTAGCAGATAGCCATGCACGCACGCACCTATGAGCAGAGGATGAGGTGAATGTATGTGGGCAGTCCATTAGCGAAGCACTGCTCAGAATGGTCATAATGAAACACACACAATAAGGCAAGAAGCATTCCCAGAGAAAGAGCAAACAATGTGTGCACACATGAACTCTCATCAGCCTCACAAAAGCACATGCACACAACAACAAAAAACAGATCCACACATGCACACCAAACTCGTTGATGTACCAAGTCATTTCATTTGAAAAGAAAAGCAGGACAGTATACTTACTCTAACCACCAGTGTAAGGTCTTCTACTGGCAGCCCCCTGCCTAGACCTGCAGAAGAGGAGAAAGACACAACGACACCCTTTAACACCCTAAGCAGTGATTGGTCACAAGAAGAGACAGGTGACCTCTCCACTAAATATGCTGGAATCACTGCTTGACTTCTAGAACCTCTAGCTATGTCCTGTTCTGCCAATATTCTGCAGGAACTAAGAAGTCTATAGCAGCGGAGCTAAAGCAACAGGGAAAAAATGGTAGAGAGTGGTTGTTATGTACAGGTCTATAGATCTGTAGTGCTTCCTTCCAGTCTAGCTGGGGCTGCTGTGGGGTGAGGTCGATACTGAGATAAGACTTCCTGTCCTGTCTCTCTATGTATGCATCGATATCAAGCCTGCCGTCACTACGGTTACCAGAAACGAGAGAGAGAGAGAGAGAGGCAGCGTGTGTCTGAGGAGATGTGTGTGTGTGTGTGGGGTGGGGGGGGGGGGGGTGGGGGGGGGCACCACCGCAGCCCACCCAGAAGAGAGGGAATGAGTCCCAACCTAACCTCTCACCTACACCACTGATTTTTTCACAAAGGGCTTTCTGTGTGTGTGTGTGTGTGTGTGTGTGTGTGTGTGTGTGTGTGTGTGTGTGTGTGTGTGTGTGTGTGTGTGTGTGTGTGTGTGGTGTGTGTGTGTGTGTGTGCATGCGTTTGTGTGTGTGTGTGCATGCGTTTGTGTGTGTTCCCCAAAAGGCTTGGTAAATTAAACTAATTACAGGAAGAGAGCGAGAGAAACAGTTGGAATTGATATCAGGATGTTGAAGTTAAAAAAAATCTGCTTTATCCGAGCAGCTGTGTAGCTTTACTTACAGCCTTTCACAGACGTTCTGTCTGTGACACAGACAGAGTGAGAGACAGTAAATATGGACAGCTTCTAGACGGAGAGGCCAAAGCTCTGACACACACACTCACACCATGTCCAACACCTCATCTGTCTAGTGTGTGTGTGTATGGCTATTATTTTATGCCAAGTCATATTAGGTCATCCAAGACTTGCTCCATGAAGCTGTATTTACTGAAGGAGGCATCTAGACACACACCAGACAGGACCTTTTTCCCCAGAAACACACACGCAAACCCCAGACACATACATTCCACACACTTAGCATCGTAAGACAGTGTCTTCATCTTTTTCATCATCTCAACTGGTTCTTAGAAGGGGTCTCAGACCAACTGAATGTGAGGCCAACCACCACTCTCTCCCTCTCCCTTCCTCCCTCCTCTGCTTTATTAATCTCTCTCATACAGACCATGGTTGGAAATTAACACACGCCAAATGCGGGTAGATTTTGTCATTGGCGGGTGAGAATGTATATTTCACCAGACACGTTGGCGGAGCATTTGGAAAAAGTTTTTTTTTTAAATCCAAAGCCCAGATGTAAAAGTTGGTCGAACAGACAAGAAAGACTCATAAAGTGTGACTTTGTCCTCGTGTTTCTTGGCCAGTTACATCGTTTTGTTCACATGCTAAGTTGTTTTTCAATGTTAGTTTGTGTTTGCTACAACTGTCTGCTGCTAAGAAGACATTGCAGTGTGAGATTGTTTTCATCACAGATAAGCAAGTTCCCAAATTACCACTGTAACAGCCCATCCCTTAAAGGGCCAGCTGAAAATGTCTCACCTAATGCCTGTGCTTGATTGAGCTTGGACTTTTATTCATTAACTTTTAGTCATTGTTCAACTAGATTTATTTGTGTGCTTCTACATTTCTACTTAGGAGCACATCATGTACTCCTTATAAAAAATGTCAGCGTTGAGCCCTGAACTATAATAATAAATAAACCATATCACTCAGCATTTTGTGGCAGGGCAGGCACTTTGTTGATTATTGATGTTCTGTTGTAGAACTGTTTATCTGTTTTTATTATTGGATCTAAATACTGTACATTGGTTAAAAGACGCAGGTCACAAAAATGAAATGAAATGAAGCAAGTAATATACTATATTACTAGTAATATATTTCTTGTTTTTTTAAATATTAGAAAGCATGCTCATCTGTTTTTTGTGCAATTATGGATAAACAAAATATTCTGGCTGGTAAAAAAAATCTGAGTTGCTAGTAAAAGAAAATGTACATTTCCCACTGCTTATCCCTGTGCAGTGTGTATCCTGTATAGCACGCAACTTGCTGACATTTGTGTAGTGAGTGTGCATCGTCTGTTTAGTTAATTTAAACACACTCAGACATGACACGTGTGTGCTGGCTGGGTGGTGTGTGTGGCGTCATGGAGCCACATACACGCAGGTCAGCGTGGTGTGTGTGTGTGTGCGTGTGGACTGGGCTTTGCCCTTCTCTCTGTGTGTCTCATGTGCAAACACTGTTCATGGCCTGGTCTTCCTGTTCTATTTGTGGTAAGTGAGACTGTCCACTGGTAAATAGTGCTGTTTGGGGACCCAGGGAAAGCACCGTGACTCTCTGGACAGAGTTTGTTTTGAAAGACTCATCACTAAGTTAAAGCCACAATCCTGAGTTTGGTGTTTCACCCTCACCTCCGTCACTGGTATCAGTTGTATGGACATCCACTCTGTCACTGTCCTCCATCTGAACATCAACATCACCTCTCAGTGCTGAGATCTGTGCCAAAAACAGGAGTTCTGTGACAACATGCTCTTAAAAATAATAACAATCATATATACTGTAGGTAAACTATACTATACACAGCCTATGAATTTCAATGTAAATGCATTCATTATATTATAAGGTTTTATTACAGTAAAACATAGTCAATTAATTAATTACATTTTCACTTAAGTATTTTTTGATGAAGCAGCTATACACACTGATCGGCCAGTTTATTAGGTACACCAATCTAGTAATGGGTCAGACCTTCCTTTCCCTCCAGAACAGCCTGAATTATCTGGGTCATGGAAACATTGCTCAATTGGTAACAATGGACCTAATGTGTGTCTGGAAAACATTCCCCACACCATTAAACCACCGTCACCAGCCTGTACTGTTGACAGCAGACAGGATTGGGCCATGGACTGCTAACGCCAAATCCTGACTCCACTGTTGGGTGATCGCGTGCCTACTTCTTGTTTTTAGCTGATAAGAATGGAACCCGGTGTGGTCGACTGCTGCAATAGCCCATCCGTGACAAGGACCGATGAGTTCTGCGTTCCAAGATGCCGTTCTGCACACCACGGTTGTACTACGCCATTATTTGCCTGTTTGTGGCCCACCTGTTGGCTTGCACAATTCTTGCCATTCTCCTTCGACCTCTCATCAACGAGCTGTTTTCGCCCACAGGACTGCCACTGACTGGATTTTTTTGTTTGTCGCACCATTCTCGGTAAACCCTAGATACTGTGTCGTGCGTGAAAAGCCCAGGAAACTGGCAGTTTCTGAGATACTGAAACCCGGCGCGCCTGGCACCAACAATCATACCATGCTCAAAGGAGTCCACACATGCGGCTATTCTGTGTTGAGCAGTTAACAAAGAAACAGGTACTCCTATATGCTTAATTTAGAGTTATTAATGTAACTTTAGTTGAGATACAAATGTTGGGAAATGTGTTTTGATTTGTAATACATTCTAAGGCTGCATGATGATTTGAAAAAAGTCGCACAAAAGGCATGACCTCTGCTTTGTTTTTTTGCGCAGGCTGTACACACTTCATCAGTCTCTCATTCACAATTTGACAAGCTCTTGATAATGTCTCGAATTTCTCGGCTGCATCCGCTTTGTGTGGCCATAATGCCCCCTAAAAAAATCCATGACTTTTGCGGCAGGTGGCCATTGAGCCCTTGGGCAGAATATAATAATTATAATTCCTTTCTCCCTGCTGCGTGCCGAAGGACCTCTCACTCACATGACTCTCCATCACGTGATCGGGTCTTTCTCACAGGCTACAAGTGAAGACAGACACATTGGGTACACAACTGCGCACGTCCTCATCCAATTCCAAGGGGCATATTGAAGATATGGGAAGAACTGTCCACATTTACTTTTCGTCAGCCAACAAGATGAGTAGGCCTAACGAACAGCAAAAGCATTAGCCTATGTCAATCTACTATCCTCCATAGTACCAAAGTTGACCTATTCCATTTTGTACGAGAAATAAATATTACAAACATGGTCCGGGACAGTTGTGAGATGCGATCGATCGCAAATTAATACAACTACTAGAATAAAAAAACTGTTATAAGCAATGAGCCTGGCGCAACAGATGAGAACGTTTAGCTTAAAATGTTGATAAACTGTTGAGTTATTTCTTCACATTATAAGCACAGCAATGCGCACACGGAAGTAGGCTATAAGCGGGAATGTTACATTAGCAGGAGAGCACCATTCTCAAAAGTGACCACAAATGTGATTATGCATGTAATGCTTTTATTATAAAAGGTGAACTTTTATGGTGAAAATTATCTTCCCCAAACTCACGCGCTGTGCATGTATGCCAGTTAGGCTCTAAACCCATTGTAAAGCAGATTAATGTGCTTCATTTTAAGACGTTATTTGACCACTTTAGCTGTGATACAAACCTTATCAAAACATATAGGCCTATGGACTAGGCTACATGAGGTGTGCGACTATGATTTGAAAAGTCGCAAAAAAAGCATGCGCTGTTTGCCTAAAGCTGGGCATCCTTCACAAGTAATAGGCTAATATTGTCACCACTATTCTTGATTTAATCTTCTCTTTACATATACTAAATAATATATGTGTGAAATTAGCTTTGATTTAGAATGGACCATTACCATGCACCTGTATCAAAACAGAGGCAGGGAAGAATAATACATGTCATCTATGCACTTAAATAACGAATGGAGAACGCTTTTGTCGTGGTTCATTTTCATGCCAGCCAGGTAGGCTATACTCCTGTTGTAAAGAGAAGCAATGTGCTTAATATTATGAAGGTTGAGAAATAAATATAGTAGCTCTAGCCTATAGAAAGCTGATGGGATCCACATTTTAATAGAGGCCATCACTCTGTTTTCTCGCACAATTACATAGCCTATAGAAATGTTGCGTAACATGAGCTCATGGGCTCTCATAAAGTGTTTGATTAGATTTTCGACACATTTGCATTGATGTCAGTGTGATTAGAAGGACAATAGAGTGCAGAGTACCAGGCTGTTAGCAAGTTTGGTAGGCTACTAATGAGCATCAGCAGCATCAGAGCTTGGAGAAGCCTAATTACCGTGACTAAACGGTCACATGGAATTTGACTGCCATCATGACTCGTAACCTCAGGTGTGGCGGTAATACGGTCACCATAACAGCCCTACATGTGACTCACTGTCTACAGGAGTGAACCATTTTGGTGAACGTGTTGGTGTACCTAATAAATTGACCACTGTGTACAGTTACAATTTGCCTATGAATGTTCCCAGTTATTTTATAATCAAGCAGCAGCAATTGGTGGCTACAACAACATTATGTAACTTAATCTTTTAACAGACGTATTCATGTCACTATGTGGCATCTATGTCATTCAACAGTTAAGTGATCACATGTTTACGACTCAGTGTGTGTAACATCCCCATTACAAACTGTAATTAAAGATCCACCGGTTTGAACAAGTCCAAAAACTAGACCAATCATGTGTGGATTAGTTAAAACATGTATTAGACAGATCAAACACCAATAGTTTGTTTTGGAGTTTGTTTAAGTCAGCTTTAGTTTTTCCTCAAAATCTTCACAATGTTTTCCTCCCTAATCCACTGGACTCACCTGAAACACCTTGAGCTAAACTGAACACTGGTCTGAATTCTGGGCCCATATCCACAAAGCATTGCAGGGTAGGAGCTAGGATCTGTCCATATAAACGTATTCATTATGATCCAAAAGGCAAAATTGATCCTCAGCACTCCTACTCTGAGACGCTTTGTGGATACGTGATCTGAGACGCTTTGTGGATACGGGCCCTGATCTCACCTGTCTGAGGATATTGTGGTCCGTCAGTTTTTCTCTGAGAACCAGGATGTTGTCCAGAACACTGCTCTCAGGGCCCCCCAGGAAGGTAAGGTTAAGGGTGCCAGACCGAGGACATACCCTTAGCACACAAGTCCTATCTGCCCACACGGAGCACACCCCGACAGGGGGAGACCTCTGTGGGACAGGGGGGCTGTATGGAAGTGAAGTAGGAAGGTATGTGTTAGTTATCTGATTGAGTTGGCAATTTTTTTATGACATTAATCACTCACACGAATCATTGCTCTTGGGTCGTTATGGCAAAAGAGACTGTGTTCTCAATTACTTACCTGGTAAAATGAAGTCAATAAATAAAAAAACATGATGATGATGTAATCTTTTGTGATGCAGAGGCGGAGACTCACGTGGCAAGCGCCATAAAGAGGGTGTGGTCTCCTCCGTTCTGAGCCAGCTGGAGGGGTGTGGCCCCCTCCTCATTTGGCAGGGTCAGTGCCCTCTGACCCCTGGGCTGGCCAATCAGGAAGCGGGAGAGACAGAGCAAACCCAGACGCACGGAGAGGTGGAGGAGAGTGTCCCTGGGCTGGTGCTCTGCAGAGAGAGAGACAGAGAGTTTATTTATTTATTTTCCCCTGATATCCATACTTCAACTATGCGCCCATTGTTTAAAAACTGTACATAGCTAAAAATATAACATTTGAAATGCCTTTATACCTTTTAAACTTTTGTGAGTGTAATGTTTACTGTTAATTTCAGAAGATTTTTTACACGTTTATTGTTTTAGTATTTGCTTTGGCAATGTAAACATGTTTCCCATGCCAATTGAATTGAGAAGGTAAGAGGGGGTAAAATAACATGGTAGTCAATGTTAATAACATTGCAGACACAGACAACACTGTGTTCCATAAAATAGACGAATACAGACAGTATTTAGGCCAGAGGTGACCAGCCCTCCGTATAAGAACATTGTGGCCTCTTACATCTCCACTATAGATCACTCAACCTGTTATCCTTCACACGATATCTTCACCATCCACACTTATTGTGTATACTCCACTCTCTAGACCTAAACACACATATCCTGGCTCCAGGTCAGGTGTGAATGCCGAAATACACTCTGACTGTGCACACACACAGTAGTACATGGTATGCACATAGATGGTATGCACTGTAGCTAGAACACATACATTTGGTATTTGCTATTTCATTAGGATCCCCGTTAGCTATTGTAAAAGCAGCAGCTACTCTTCCTGGGGTCCACACAAAACATGAAACATGACATAATACAGAACATTAATAGACAAGAACAGAACTACATGGTACCGTATGAAGGCCTACTGTAGCTAACACACAATCCAGATGTGTGTCATGCTGTGTGAAGTCTATCTAGACTATAAAACTGTATGGAGAATGCATACCAACAAAGCAGGTCAGGTTTGTCACACTGGTGTTAGTTTATTATATTATATAATTATACTGGCTTGTATCTTAGGGCTGTGGTATTGAGAAAAAATTAAGTACCACGTTAGCTACAAGTCCTTGGGAGAATTCACCCCTGTTTGAGTCAGGCAGCATATCAAATGGCACCCTGTTCCCTATCTAGTACACTACTAATGACCAGAAATGGGGTGTCATTTGAGAGGCAACTTCAGTAACTCTTCCTCATAATGAAGAGATGAGACATTGAGAGTGACAGGGATTCCCATCCTGATCATGACATTGACAGAAGCCAGCAAGAGATCATCAGAAGAGCCCAGACACACACACAAATACGGTAACCCTCTAAACCTGCTCAGCATGTTTTAATGAAGCCAGTGTGTTGGAGGGACCAGGTGGCTGCAGCCCAGAGCAGGGCACACACACATCCTTGTTGTGTTTGATTACACACACTGAATGACATTTTTTAGGAGGGGAAATAGGTCAGTCAATGGTCATTGAACCTCTATACTTTCCAGCAAGACAAAGAAAGAAAGCTATAGTTGCTATCGAGATAGGTCTATATCTCTTCATTCTAAATCGCTGTCCTAAACTTGAACGTTCTCTCCATATCTTTCTCACGCTGTGTTCGTTCCCACAGTTACTCATACTGTGCCACAAATGCTTAACGATGTACCACATTACCATGACCCAATTACTTGATCAAGAACTGTAAATGAGGGGAAAATACTGTACCTTCCACGTCGAAGTTCAGTCAACTAAGAAAATGTATTAAAAAATGTCCTTAGAGACATTATTTTAACAAACCTAATGCAATGCTAAATCTTAGCACTAGCGCTATAGGTTCGGGGGTGTGCCATAAATATTTGAGCTATTTTCACAACCGGAATTATGGCCGCAGTAGCTGGCGGTGGTGCGAAAAGGCTGGGTTTTAATGAATAAACAAGTTGTAGGTGTGTCAAGGCTTGACCCCTCACTGGCCAGTCAGAACATGCTCCATGGCTAAATATGTGGTTGCTTAAAATTGAGTATTTAGGGTCTTTTATGTATTGCGTTGTCATCAACTCCAGTTTGAATGTTAATCCTTTATAGCCTAGTTTGTTAAAGAGCCTACAGAAACAACATGTATGTTGGCCTATCCCATATTTGCTAAATAGGTTTAACATGTTTGCAGTCCACATTGTAGTTCTAATTGCATGGCTTTCAATATGGAAATATATTGTTAAAATTAACATCCACACTGATAAGGGCGAGGCCTACAGTACATTCCATTATATCTGCCATGTCAGAGGCATGGACTATCAGAACATTGTCAATAAGCAAGATTAAATTCACTATTCATAAGGCTTAAAAAAGAGTGAATAATTCTAATCAAATTCTAATCAAAACAACTTGTTTTAAATAGGCTACAGTATGTCTAAAGACAGGTATAGGTACCATAATTGGTCGCCGTGGGCATATAATATTAAGGTCGACTTTGGAGGCTTTTACGCACATCCAAAATTATAACGGGAGCTGGCTAAAATAATGATAAAAAGAATGTCAGCTCACTCTTTTGATGCTCCCAAACTTGATCTTTGAATAAAGATTTGGTGGTTAAAATGTATTTCAAAGAAGTCAAATGAGCCAAACCCTTTATTGATAGGCTGCTATTTGGCAAATGCATTGGGCAGGACAAAAAAAAATAAAAAATACTAGGCTCCTGTCAATTCTATCGTCAATTGTACCGTTGAGGCACATTCAAAAAACAATCTGCCTTTGACATGGCATTACAGGAGGACTGAATAGTTTGGAAGAGCGTGTCTTTGGTAATCGGACGAGAGGCGCTCTTTGAAAATGGGGACGGGTAGCTTAAGTGGAATGAAGTACGCAGGTATGTGAATTGTGAATCATTAAAAAGCATGAGGGCAAAAACCTTTCAGTAGACCATTTAAAACCTCTTTATTTATAGGCTGCTTGGCTAATGCATGGCCAGGATTTAAAAAAAGCACTTATGAGAAGCTACTAAGCAAGCCTTGATTAAGGGGAGGGTAGGTTATGCTTGTTTTTAATTAAATTAAACGAAATGGGGGGGGGAAACCTATCATTTATTTTTTATGTTTCTAATACGAGATTCACCGGCACAAAAGGCACATCTCTCGTTCCGTGGGCACTGTGTGTCATGGCTGGATAGGCTGCAACATTATCAACTGCGTGAACATTAAAATTTCCCATTAGCGCTGCATGAAAATGTCACTTCTGCGCTTGTTTTTAAGGACACCTCAAATATTCCCAACCCTCCTACCTCAGCGCCAGCGAGTTGATGTTAGTCAGGTAAATTGCCGAACCTGGCGTAAGGGCTGGAAAATGCCCATTTTTACGTGACAAAATTGCAAACTAATATGTGTTTGACATTTGCGCCTCCTTAGCGGAAGCAAAAATAGAGCCGCAGATGTTTGTCTCATTTGCAAAAGCTTCAAATTATATTTATAGAGAGAGAAAGACAGAGAGAGAGAGACAGAGAATGTGAAAAGGAGAAAGAGCGAGAAAGACGGAGCGTACTGAGATTCCTGTCCCGTAGTGGAGACCAACACTCAGGCACACAGACAATACGCGACCTTTCCGATGAGACGGGCAAGCATTGAAGAGCACAATTTACAAAACACAATCCCCCCCCTCTTACGTAAGAAGCTGTGGGTGAACTTGGTCTGTGGCTAGAATGGAGTGCTTTTCTCTATCCCCCTTCACTCTTCCCTTCTCAGTATGACACACACAGTCCAAACTAATGTTATCACGATCCTTGTGCTTTCACTAGCTTGATAAAGTTAAATAACGAGTTTTGATAATGAGTTTTGTGTGCATGTAGGCTTTCGTTTGAATCTGGCCATAGTGGTGCCAGTCTGTCTCTGCCAGACTGCTGGTTCTGTTGACCTGTTTGGCAAGTTATCCATGTGGCATTGTTGTTGTGTTGCATGCAGAAACAGGCTGGCACCAGAGATGATGTCTGTCTATAGTATTTCCTCCCTTACTTGTAGAGACAATGTAACACCATATAAAACGCTCATGTGACAATGAACATGACATAAGCACATTGAAAGAGAGTATGTGTAGTCTGCATTATTGCCCTTACCATGGTTCCATGGCACCAGCCACAGTAAGTACAAGTTGAGTTAAGTGAGTGTTGTTCTGTGTGTGAACACATTACATGGCACTATCTGAAATGTTATGACTGAAAAATGATGGCATTCATCTGAATACGTCTGTGTAGCCTATACAGAAGCTATTGTTTTCATTGTTTCATTTCAATAATTATTTATCTTTCTGAACAGGGATAACTGTCTTGGGGCATATCTTCCTTACCTGTTACTGACTGTAATCTATATGACATAGGCCTATTGGCTAAGTGGATAACTAGGATAGCTAGTTACCTTCTCTAGGTTGGCTGGCCTTGCCGCTCCACTCCAGAGGGTAGTCCAGGTTGGCCATGGCCTGGGTTATCCTCTCATCCATCTCCCTGAGACGACACTCCACCTCTGGATCAGGTCTGGGTCTCCCACCCACATAGCCATCCTCCTGGTCTCTCTTCCCCAGATAGTGCTCTCCTGAGCCAGCACTCCTGTCTCCCTTCATGTTCCCCTCCCCTGGAGCTGCTGAAACCCTCCTCAGGACCTCCAGGTGGCTCTGGGGACTCAGACAGTCGCTATTGGCTAGCAGGTACTCGGCCACTTCCTGTGGCAAATCACAGACGTAGTCCAGCGAGGCCCCGCCTCCACAGGGCTTGGCTCTGCCCTCTGTGTGGCAATACGCTGTGACAGAGACAGTCTCCTGAAGGTCATGACCTGTGGAGGAGAGGAGACGAACAGGCGACTGATGATGGAATATGACAATATGGTCTGAGAGTCCTGCTGACACCGAGGCTGTCCTAATATGGACACAATAAGACAAGAATAGTTTTCTGCTCCCAAACATGATTTCTATTGAAGCTTGTGATCTAGCAACAATGTTTGGACCAACATGGTCTTCATTAAGTTAGGCAAACTACTCCTATGAATACATCTGACTTTATTAGAATCCATGTTATTTATGACCTAAAATTTGAATAAAAGGGGAACTAATGATAACTGGAGGCAATGACCCTGTATCAAACTAAGGGTTCTGTTCTAACCTCAGTCAGTAGCCCTGTGTGTGACTGTCAGACTGATCTGGGATCAATGGGCACCAGGAATTGTGGGACTCACCTGGAACAGTGAAGCACAGAGACTTTCCATCCTCTGTTCTTTTCCCTACAGTAACATGGGCTAGTCTGGAACCTTCTAAAACCACATAGAACTCTGTCTGTTCTGGTTCTAGATCTGGAACCTGCAGAACAGCACACACTTCCAATTGTCCCTGAGAAGAGAGATCGACAGAAAGAGAGAGAGAGAACGAGAGAGAGAGAACGAGAGAGAACGACAAAGGGAGAGAAAGGGGGTGGGTGGAAAAAGGGTTTTACTGTGTGATGTCACATTATGGTTTCATTGGTTTTCTATCTAGAGAGAAGAACAGAAAATGAGAAGAAGATAGACAGCGCATCAACACATTCCAGTGACTGTTCATCAAGGCCACCATTCATAACGTTACATTATGGACTATAACTACTGTTCTCTGAAGGAAAGAAACAAGGTACAATACAATTATGGGGAGTCGTACTCTCGCGACTTTGATTGAAGAACTACAAATCATTAAAATCCAGACGGAAAATATTTACACAAGAAGCAACCTAATATTACACAGGAATTGACGAAAACGCACTGTACGCCACATCCGAAATTGGGCCAAGCAGAGCCGGAAACCAGCGCTGCCCGTGGGAATCAGCTATATCCGAATAGGTCGATCCCCAATGTGGATCCAATGGCCTTTGCCCTGCTCCAACCTCCATGCCTGCCACATCCTGATTATAGCCTATTTTTCTAAAGCCTATAACCAACATGACTTTTAACTTAACGCTCTCATGATGTTGATGAAAACAACAACAGCCAGGTCACGCTAACCCATCTGTGGTCTCTTGGGGGATCAGGAGTCATTAGATCAGGGCTCTGTAGCATGATCTTCTTTCTGAGTGATCCACACACACACAGGTGACGTCAGGGGAGCCTGCCCTGAGCTACTGCAACAACAAGTTCAACAGCAAGTGGCCTGAATAAACAGCCTATTAGCCTCAAAACAAGAATGATTTCGAAAAAAAGAAGTCACATCTGATATGCTGACAGGACTCACCCACACATACAAGTGCACGCGTGCACCCACACAAACAAGCGCACTCACACGCAACCGCCTAGTTTAACTTCCCTGGTCTTTCAATAATGTACAATAACAACTAGTGGAGCTGTGTTCTGCTATTCACTGAAGTGCATAGTAGACCCGAAGTAGAGAAACAGGTTCTAATCCTCTTACAGAATCATAATAGGACTGATCTGAATGGCCCTTATTAAAAACAAGTGACTTCGTGGGTCAGCTTTGATGAAATCAAATCAAATTTTATTAGTCACATGCGCCGAATACAACAGGTGTAGATCTCACAGTGAAATGCTTACTTACGAGCCCCTAACCAACAATGCAGTTTAAAAAAATAAAGGACAAGAATAAGAAATAAAAGAAACAAGCAATTAAAGAGCAGCAGTAAAATAACAATAGCGAGACTATATACAGGGGGCACCGGTACAGAGTCAATGAGTGGGGGCACCGGTTAGTTGAGATAATATGTACATGTAGGTAGAGTTATTTAAAGTGACAATGCATAGACGATAACGACAGAGAGTAGCAGGGTTGTAAAAAGGGGGGGGGGGGGGCAAATAGTCTGGGTATCCATTTGATTAGATGTTCAGGAGTCTTATGGCTTGGGGGTAGAAGCTGTTTAGAAGCCTCTTGGACTTAGACTTGGTGCTCCGGTACCGCTTGCCGTGCAGTAACAGAGAGAACAGTCTATGACTGGGGTGGCAGGAGTCTTTGACAATTTTTAGGGCCTTCCTCTGACACCGTCTGGTATAGAGGTCCTGGATGGCAGATGGCAGGAAACTTGGCCCCAGTTATGTACTGGGCAGTTTGCATTACCCTCTGTAGTGCCTTGCGGTCGGAGGCCGAGCAGTTACCATACCAGGCAGTGATGCAACTGGTCAGGATGCTCTCAATAGTGCAGCTGTAGAACCTTTTGATGATCTGAGGACCCATGCCAAATCTTTTCAGTCTCCTGAGAGGGAATAGGTTTTGTCGTGCCCTCTTCAAGACTGTCTTGGTGTGCTTGGACCATGTTAGTTTGTTGGTGATATGGACACCAAGGAACTTGAAGCTCTCAACCTGCTCCAGTGCAGCCCCTTCGATGAGAAAGGGGGCGTGCTCGGTCCTCTTTTTCCTTTGGTTCACAATCATCTCCTTTGTCTTGATCACGTTGAGGGATAGGTTGTTGTCCTGGCACCCCTCTGACCTCCTCCCTATAGGCTCTCATTGTTGTCGGTGATCAGGCCTACCACTGTTGTGTCATCGGCAAAATTATTTATGATGTTGGTGTCGTGCCTGGCCGTGCAGTCATGAGTGAACCGGGAATACAGGAGGGGACTGAGCACACACCCCTGAGGGGCCCCTGTGTTGAGGATCAGTGTGGCAGATGTGTGTTACCTACCCTTACCACCTGGGGGCAGCCCGTCAGGAAGTCCAGGATCCAGTTGCAGAGGGAGGTGTTTAGTCCCAGGGTCCTTAGCTTATTGATGAGCTTTGAGGGCACTATGGTGTTGAACGCTGAGCTGTAGTCAATGAATAGCATTCTCACATAGGTGTTCCTTTTGTCCAGGTGGGAAAGGGCAGTGTGGAGTGCAATAAAGATTGCATCTGTGGATCTGTTGGGGAGGTATGCAAATTGAAGTGGGTCTAGGGTTTCTGGGATAATGGTGTTAATGTGAGCCATGGTCAGCCTTTCAAAGCACTTCATGGCTACAGATGTGAGTGCTACGGGTTGGTAGTCATTTAGGCAGGTTACCTTAGTGTTCTTGGGCACAGGCACTATGGTGGTCTGCTTAAAACATGTTGGTATTACAGACTCGGACAGGGAGAGGTTGATAATGTCAGTGAAGACACTTGACAGTTGGTCAGCGCATGCTCGCAGTACACGTCCTGGTAATCCGTCTGGCCCTGTGGCCTTGTGATTGTTGACCTGTTTAAAGGTCTTATTCACATCAGCTGCAGAGAGCGTGATCACACAGTCTTCCAGGACAGCTGGTGCTCTCATGCATGTTTCAGTGTTATTTGCCTCGAAGTGAGCTTAGAAGTAATTTAGCTCGTCTGGTAGGCTCGTGTCACTGGGCAGCTCTCGGCTGTGCTTCTCTTTGTAGTCGGTAATGGTTTGCAAGACCAGCCACATGCGACGAGCGTCAGAGTCGGTTTAGTACGATTCAATCTTAGTCCTGTATTGAGGATTTGCCTGTTTGATGGTTCGTCGGAGGGCATAGTGGGATTTCTTATAAGCTTCCAGGTTAAAGTACCGCTCCTTGAAAGTGGCAGCTCTAGCCTTTAGCTCAGTGCGGATGTTGCCTGTAATCCATGGCTTCTGGTTGGGTTATGTACTCACAGTCACTGTGGGGATGATGTCATCGATGCACTTATTAATGAAGCCAATGACTGATGTGGTGTACTCCTCAATGCCATCGGAGGAATCCCGGAACATATTCCAGTCTGTGGTAGCAAAACAGTCCTGTAGCTTAGCATCTGCTTTATCTGACCACTTTTTTATTTATCTAGTCACTGGTGCTTCCTGCTTTCATTTTTGCTCGTAAGCAGGAATCAGGAGGATATAATTATGGTCAAATTTGCCAAATGGAGGGCGAGGGAGAGCTTTGTATGCGTCTCTGTGTGTGGAGTAAAGGTGGTCCAGAGTTTTTTTCCCTCTGGTTGCACATTTAACATGCTGATAGAAATTAGGTAAAACGGATTTAAGTTTCCCTGCATTAAAGTCCCCGGCTACTAGGAGCACCGCCTCTGGGTGAGCATTTTCTTATTTGCTTATGGCGGAATACAGCTCATCTGTCTTAGTGCCAGCCTCAGTCTGTGGTTGTATGTAAACAACTACGAAAATACAGATGAAATCTCTCTAGGTAGATAGTGTGGTCTACAGCTTATCATGAGATACTCTACCTCAGGCAAGCAATAGCTCAAGATTTCCTTAGATATCGTGCACCAGCTGTTATTTACAAAAATACATCGTCCGCCGCCCCTTGTCTTACCAGACACCACTGTTCTATCCTGCCGGTACAGCGTATAACCAGCCAGCTGTATTTTGATAGTGTCGTCATTCAGCCACGACTCTGTGAAGCATAAGATATTACATTTTTGAATGTCCCGTTGGTAGTTTAATCTTCCGCGTAGGTCATTGATTTTATTCTCCAAAGATTGCACGTTTGCTAGCAGAATGGAAGGAAGTGGGGGTTTATTCGATCGTCTACGAATGCTCAGAAGGCAGCCCACCCTCTAGCCCCTTTTCTCCGCCTCTTCTTCACGCAAATCATGGGGATCTGGCCTGTTCCTGAGAAAGTCGTAATTAAATTTGTGTCGGGCTCGTCAGACTCGTTAAAGGAAAAAAGGATTCTGACAGTCCGTGGTGAGTAATCACAGTCCTGATGTCCAGAAACTATTTTCGGTCATAAGAGACGGTATCGGCAAAATTATGTACAAAATAAGTTAAAAAATAAGTTGCAAATAAACAAACAAAAAGCCCAATCGGTTGGGGACACGTAAAACATCAGCCTTCTTCTCCGGCGCCATTGATACATCAAAGATCTGAGGCCAGAGTGCTTAGAACTCTGCCATTCCAACATAGAACTCTGCCATTTCAACTGCCATACCAACTTTCAGCACCTATACAGCAGGCTACCTCTGGGGCAGCAGGTAGCCTAGTGGTTAGAGCGTTGGACTAGTAACCGAAAGATCGAAGAATCCCCGAGCTGACAAGGTAAAAATCTGTCGTTCTGCCCTGAACAAGGCAGTTAACCCACTGTTCCTAGGCCGTCATTGAAAATAAGAATCTGTTCTTAACTGACTTGCCTAGTTAAATAAAAGGTTAAAAAAATATATATATGAGTATCCTACACCCAAAAGCATTTCAAGATTACTCAATGACAATCAATCAAGCCAAACAAACAAACAAAAATAATTCCAGAACGATAAGGAAGACACATATGACCATAGATATAAAACAGTGTTTTATACCTATGCACATGACAAGGCAAAGGGAACCTTAATGTACATTCCAGAATGTGAATCCCACTGAGGCCTTCAGGGTGGCTTTGTGTGTGTGTGCGCACATCGGAACAGAGAAATGTTACAGTACACTGCCTGAGCCACATACCTCTGAACAATTCTAGCACACTAATGACACATTAATGTAAAAGTCAAAATGACTGACACTCAAACTCGCATGGCATCATAAGCATTATAGGGACTTATTTGTTAAAGTAACCTGAATTTTTTGGTGCAAACCTACTGGTACCATGTATGAAGAACGATACACAAAATTGAAAGTTACCATCATGTCTAAATGTAAGTCTTTAAAAACCTTGTCCCAAGGCTATTGCACTGGATGATTGGTGCAGAAGATTAGAATTGTATTAGCGGGTCTTCTGTGCAATGTAGCAACACACATTATGTAGTAGACTTAATGTGTTTTATCATAGTTGCTTGCATCCAAAAGGCCTCTATTATAACGTTTCAGGTAAGACCCAAGTGCAGACTGTGTTGAAGTAACAATGTTTATTACAGCAACAGGGGCTGGCAATGACAGGTCAAGGCAGGCAGGGGTCGATAATTCAGAGGGGTGGGGCCAAGATACAGGACGACAGGCAGGCTCAGGGGCAGGCAGAGTGGTCAGACAGGCGGGGGTCAAAACCAGGCAAGGGTCAAAACCAGTAGGGCGAGAAAAAGAGAGAATGGGGAAAAGCAGGAGCTGAGAAAAACGCTGGTTGACTTGACAAACAAGACGAACTGGCAACAGACAAACAGAGAACATGGGTATAAATACACAGGGGATAATGGGGAAGATGGGCGATACCTGGAGGGGGGTGGAGACAATCACAAGGAAAGGTAAAACAGATCAGGGCGTGACAGTACCCACCCTCTAGGGACGCCACCTAGCGAAGGGCTGTGAGACATGGGTTTACATCTAGACACCTGAAAAGTAGGAAGTATACGGAGGGTACAGGGCAACAGAGGATGAACAGCAGAGGGGCTAATGATCTTGGAGCAGGGGGGAAAGGTCTCGGCTTCCGGGGGTGTAGCCGCGGGGCTATAGCGGCGTGTCAGAGCATCCGGCTTAACATCCTTGGTTACTTGTTGGTGTTGCGGAAGTGAAGTGGCCCGGGCCTTACTGAACCCCTCCCGGAGGTCCTGGTACTCCACAGGAATGGCAGAGAGATCCGGTGCAATTTCCAAGCACCCAGGAAGACATCCCGGGGAAGGCAGAGCTGATTTCAGGCAATGAGTGTGGCAGAACGGGCTCCAGCCGATGATGGCACCAGTAGACCAGTCAATCGAGGGATTGTGTCGCTGGAGCCAAGAGAATCCCAATACCACAGGAACCTGCTGAGACTCAGTTAGCAGGAATTGGATCGTCTCACTGTGGTTCCCGACACTCGTAGGTTGATGGGGGTGGTATGGTGGGTGACCCAGCCTATAGAGCGCCCGTCCAGTGCTCTAACATTCCTTGACATCAGCATAATGATGTACGCTATCCTCGAGCGGTTCGAGGGGACCGAAATAGGCTACAGCTCGAAAACAAGGGAGCACTGGGAGAGAAAGGCCCGGCAGGTTCTGGAATCTCCATCGTAGCGCTCCGGGGGAGGTAAGTGGGGTTCCTGGGAAACCTGGGTGACGGCGCTGCTACCAGCCAGGTTACTGAGGGGCTGGGAGGTTACCGTTGTGGTAGACTGCCTAGTAGGCAACACACGGAATTGCTCCCGCAATGCGTCCAAAACTAGGTCGTGACGTTCGGCCATGGCCTGGAACCCTTCCATCAGGCCGCGAAGCAACTCCTTGTGCCTACCAATGGTGGCTCCTTGGGAGGAGATGGCGTTGCGGAGCTGGTCCAAGTGTGTTGGGTCAGTCATGGCCAGTTTGTACAAACATTTTTAAACAGAGAACACAGGTATAAATACAAAGGGGATAATGGGGAAGATGGGCGACACCTGGAGGGGGGTGGAGACAATCACGGACAGGTGAAACAGATCAGGGCGTGACATCTATTGCTCTACTTTGAGCTTCATATCATCCAGTGATAGAGGAAAGACATGGTGAGACTTTCCTGTTAATCCCAGTTTGGTAAACCAGGCATGGCAAAAACATGAACTTCATTATCTGATACACTAAAAGATTCAGTGTTTCCCCTGTATTAATTTAGCGGCGGCCACACCAAATATATATTTTTTTATTTATTTGTTTAAAAGCCATTTTTGGGATGGAAAAATGCTTTCAGTGTACAGTTAAATAACTACCGTAATTTCCGGACTATTAAGCGCTCCTGAATATAAGCCGCACCCACTGAATTTAAAAATATATATTATTTTGTACATAAATAAGCCACACATGTCTATAAGCCGCAGGTGCCTACCGGTACATTGAAACAAATGAACTTTACACAGGCTTTAACGAAACACGGCTTGTAACAAAAATAAATAGGCTTTAACGAAACACGGCTTGTAACATAAATAAATAGGCTTTAACGAAACACGGCTTGTAACAAAAAATAAAAAATTAGCAGTAAGCTTTAGTTGTCTTTTTGCACTGAGTCAATTCCTCACGCTGCTGTTTCCAACGTCTTATCATCGACTCATTAAGACCAAGCTCCCGTGCAGCAGCTCTATTTCCTTTTCCAACAGCCAGATCAATCGCCTTCAACTTGAAAGCTGCATCATATGCATTTCTCCATGTCTTTGCCATGATGAGGGTGACAAAATGACTACCGTAATAAGTTTGAGAGTGCTCGATTTAATCTAAACAGTAAACAAAAAAGTTGTTTGACCTTAACCCGTTCGGCAATTTCATTGGTCTAATGAAAGCTTCATGCCGCCAAAAAACTGAGCACGTCACAGAATGTGTTTTAAAAAAAATAAAATAAATTGAAAGCGGGAAAAATCCATTTATTAGCCGCGTCGTTGTTTAAGCCGCGAGGTTCAAAGCGTGAGAAAAAAGTTGCGGCTTATAGTCCGGAATTTACGGTAATCCCAGACAAAGTATTTAGAAAAGATAATTGACTTAAATATTTTTTTATATGATCTTTGAGAACTAGAAATCACCTAAATAAAAAGCTACACAATCAGAGTATTTTTTCACACCGCAACATTTTCGCTCAGATCTGTGGATAATTTTGAATAATTCCCTGTCGCCAATTCCGGACAGAGTTAAGCCATGCCCCCCCCCCCCCCTTCTGCAACCGTTTCCACCGCTGCTAAAAACAAAGAGGTTACAGTAATCATTAACCACAACTGTATGTACAGTAGATAGAGACCCAAACTTTAATACTGACTCAACCAGCAGTTCTTACCCCCTCTATCAAAGCATAGTTGCACCAGGGATACACATACACACACAAACACACACCAATATGTATACCTTTCATTTCCCCTTGACAAAAGTGGTTCTAAATAATCATACAGTGGGGGAAAAAAGTATTTGATCCCCTGATGATTTTGTATGTTTGCCCACTGACAAAGAAATGATCAGTCTATAATTTTACTGTTAGGTTTATTTGAACAGTGAGAGACAGAATAACAACAAAAATATCAAGAAAAACGCATGTCAAAAATGTTATAAATTTATTTGCATTTTAATGAAGGAAATAAGTATTTGACCCCCTCTCAATCAGAAAGATTTCTGGCTCCCAGGTGTCTTTTATAAAGGTAACGAGCTGAGATTAGGAGCACACTCTTAAAGGGAGTGCTCCTAACCACAGCTTGTTACCTGTATAAAAGACACCTGTCCACAGAAGCAATCAATCAATCAGATTCCAAACTCTCCACCATGGCCAAGACCAAAGAGCTCTCCAAGGATGTCAGGGACAAGATTGTAGACCTACACAAGGCTGGAATGGGCTACAAGACCATCGCCAAGCAGCTTGGTGAGAAGGTGACAACATTTGGTGCGATTATTCGCAAATGGAAGAAACACAAAAGAACTGTCAATATCCCTCGGCCTGGGGCTCCATGCAAGATCTCACCTCGTGGAGTTGCAATGATCATGAGAACGGTGAGGAATCAGCCCAGAACTACACGGAAGGATCTTGTCAATGATCTCAAGGCAGCTGGGACCATAGTCACCAAGAAAACAATTGGTAACACACTACGCCGTGAAGAACTGAAATCCTGCAGCACCCGCAAGGTCCCCCTGCTCAAGAATACATTTACATGCACATCTGAAGTTTGCCAATGAACATCTGAATGACTCAGAGGACAACTGGTGAAAGTGTTGTGGTCAGATGTGACCAAAATGGAGCTCTTTGGCATCAACTCAACTCGCCGTGTTTGGAGGAGGAGGAATGCTGCCTATGACCCGAAGAACACCATCTCCACCGTCAAACATGGAGGTGGAAACATTATGCTTTGGAGGACAGGACAACTTCACCGCATCATTTGACGGGGCCATGTACTGTGAAATCTTGGGTGAGAACCTCCTTCCCACAGCCAGGGCATTGAAAATGGGTCGTGGATGGGTATTCCAGCGTAACAATGATCCAAAACACACGGCCAAGGCAACAAAGGAGTGGCTCAAGAAGAAGCACATTCAGGTCCTGGAGTGGCCTAGCCAGTCTCCAGACCTTAATCCCATAGAAAATCTGTGGAGGGAGCTGAAGGTTCGAGTTGCCAAACGTCAGCCTCGAAACCTTAATGACTTCGACAACATCTGCAAAGAGGAGTGGGACAAAATCCCTCCTGAGATGTGTGCAAACCTGGTGGCCAACTACAAGAAACGTCTGACCTCTGATTGCCAACAAGGGTTTTGCCACCAAGAACTAAGTCATGTTTTGCAGAGGGGTCAAATATTTATTTCCCTCATTAAAATGCAAGTCATTTTATAACATTTTTGACATGCGTTTTTTTCTGGATTTTTTTGTTGTTATTCTGTCTCTCACTGTTCATATAAACCTACCATTAAAATTATAGACTGATCATTTCTTTGTAAGTGGGCAAACGCACAAAATCAGCAGGGGATCAAATACTTTTTCCCCCCCTGTAATTAACTATTTCTATACAATGGGTGGGTCTAATCCTGAATGCTGATTGGTTACAACTGCATTCCAGCCAGTGTCTGTTCCACAAGTTACCACCGGCTAAGTCTATTAAATTAAAATACGTATTTACTCTGTTCCATCTGACTGCGCATATCCACTATCTCATCAGCCCAGCCAGGAAATGTATAAACTTGATCTCCACTATAAAAAGCATCTAGACATTATCTCATATTTCTTTTAGACTAACATGTAGTTTTCAACAGCGGAGACCTTGCTGTCTGTCTCTCTGACATTTGCAATATTGTTTCAAGATTCAAATTCGATCTCCAGCTGTGGCATTGTATGAAAGTTTCAGGAGTCGGGATGACACAGACAGGCAGGCAGCTTTTCTCAGCCAGTCGAAATCATAAATCAGCATAATTTTTATATATACAAAGAAATATCAATAGAAAAAACAGGTAAAACGAAACGAAGTGCAGCTAGTTTGCAGTCTTTCCAGCTTCAGTTTGAAGTTATTGCGTTAGCTGTGTTGTTGGCTAACTCCTCTGAACAACAGTGTCCTGGCGAGAGAGCCAGGTGAAATCGTGCATCTTTAGCTCATTGTTATGGATGTATGCAAATAAATGTCACTAGAAAACAGCTTATGCAAATGCAGATACTTTTTTGTTATTCTGGCTGCACTGTTTGACATGACTGTAAGTTTGCCGTAGTTGGCTAGCTAGTAAGCAAGGGATAAGAACGTTGCCAGCCTGTATGGCAATAGAACTTTTAGGACAAACGACTGGGTTGCATCCATAGATACAGAACAAAAAGACTTAATTACTGAGTCGCGTCTCTGGCAACCGAACCGATATAACGAACAACCAGCCGGCTTGGGTAGCAACCCTAGATTTGTGTCGGGACTATATCTTGTGGAAGGATGAAATGGCAGGAATAAATTCATCAAAATAACGTTTTTAATGAAAATATGTTGCATAAAAGTGCTAACGCCCTTGAAGCTGGTGTTTGGAGGATATATTGGCTCGACTTCGTCTCGGGCCGCACAACACCCGTGGCAATATATCCACCCAACAACGGCTTCTCTGGCATTATCACTTAAATAGAATCCCTCACATTCTCCTCCGCTAACGCAAATCACCAGCGGTCTGCCAGTCGTCTACCTGGTAATCTCTCATAGCCAGCCAACAAAAGCACTGCCAGATCACCTCACACATACCACACACACACACACACCCCAAAACACACACACACTTCATCTCATTCAAACTCAGTAAATCGCAGTCTGAAGGTTCCACACACAGCACAAACCACAAACCACCTCTTCAGACCAGACACAGGTAGTTACACAGTGAGAACTTCTATCAATACTACCGTTTGTTCATTGTACTGATTGTGGACTTTCTGGTGTGGTGAGAGGCAAGGCTCTATGTTGTCTTTGTGCAGGTCCGCTACACCATAAAACTTTTACAGGCCAGTTATAATAACTCTTTAAATGAGTGAAATATAGCACAGCTTACATCCACAAAGCAGAGCATTTAAGTCTGGCTCTCATTCAGAGGTGAGAGGAGCCGTGCTGCAGAGGCAGAGCTATGACCTTAGGGTGGAGACTACACTTCACCTTGTAAGACAGATGTGTAGGTTCAACCTTTATGGTACATTTCTGGCCATACAGACATATACCAGTGAGAGTTAAACTGAAACATGGTAAAACCTAGTCAACTCTAGTAAGAGTAAGTGAGTATCTGTGAGTACTTCAAAGTACTGTTGTAAAAACGTCACGGCTCACTAGAGAATTTAAGTTCTGTAATCAGAGATAACGGTCTAAACAACAAGAGAAAACTAGGATATGAATCATGAATGTTGCGTGTTCCATGTGACCCAGTGACTGCTTATTGCGGCCAGATTTACAGATCAAACAGGCGACCAGGCTCTCAATAACAGAAATAAAACGTCTTCAGGTCAACTCTGAAACACTGGTAAACTAGTAAAAAAACAAACTGATACTCTACTCTCACTCTGTCCAGAAATCTGGCAAAACTTCAGCGACTGGCCGGCCAGCCGGCTGGCTGGCCCACCCAGGATTCTACCACACAGGAGAAGAGGGAGAGAAAAAAAGGCAGTATTAGAGTGAGGGGAAGAGAGAGAGTAAGAGAGAGAGTAAGAGAGCGAGTCATTACACATTTAATGAAAATAAATGAGAAGCTTTAAAATGACCTTCTGAAAACCCACTCCTAATTCACCTCAAATAGAAAACACATGTACTGACCTTTAGAATAAACATATAGACAGTCAGGTCTGGGCCTACCTGCTCAGAACCAATAAACAATACATTCATCTTTTATAGTTGTCATTCTCTCTTTTACTGGGCCCTATTTCCTTACCACTTGAGCACACTATTTATCAAACACACACATGCTGTCTCTCACACACACACGTATAAAAGAATGGGCTTTTAGTGGTCTCAGTAGGAGACCAGGCCGGATGTAAAAGGTTTCTATCCCAGGGGAGTGTAACACACCAGGGTTAGATTTCACCTGCAGCCCAACCTCAACACAACGCCAGTCAGTCAACCACCAACCGGAGGGAGAAACAGGGAACGGAGAGAGAGGAAACGGAGAGAGGGAAAATGAAAGGGCATAGAGAGAGAGGTAGCTGAGGAGAAACATTACAGGTAGTCACACTCATGTAGGACACACACACACACACACACACAGAGAATGAACAACAGTATAGCAGTGCTTACATATAGAGGCACTTCTCCTCTGTTCAGCTCCATGTTCTGAGCATCTGATGAAACAATAAGAAGAAAAGTGGCACGGTCATATATATTATTACAACCATAGTACAACTGTAATAACCAATATGTAACAACAACCCTGAATAAATCTGATTAACGACACACTGTAATCATCAAAACAATGATCAGCATGCCATGAAAATATATCCCAGATTTTGTCCAAACGCCTCTCTACAGTAATTCCAGTACTGAAGCAGTTTATTAAATTGGGCAGTCAGAGCTACAGCATCACAAGGCTCTACTCTCCATGCGGAACACAACCTAATCTTCTCTTCATCCTGGTATGTCGGAACATGAGGTCTTCTATGAAACACCGTTATCCTTTCATTATTATCCCATCTCTCCTTCCATTCCTCCGTCCCTTCCTATTTCTCTTTTTTACTCCATGGGAAAGAGTGATCCAATCTGTCTGTCGGTGTCTAGAAGACATGTATTTTACCTCAACTTTCCCAGAATTAGAGAATCAGCTAAAAGTGGAAGGTTTTAGTGTGTAGTCTGTCTTTGCAGGGTACATTATTTTCTGTGTTTCTCTCTCTATTTTGTGGCAGGTTGCAGGAATGGAGGACACTATGCTGAAAGTGTAACTTTAGCCACCTGCATACACCTGATCCAGTCTGAATACACTCTCAGCTGTTTGTGTGTGTGAATACTGCATGACTTCAAAGTGAAAGAGAGATGCTGTCAGCCCTATAGTGGTATAGCTCAGTCTAGACACGGGAATGATGAGAAACAACTATCAAAGAGGAAAGCAACCAAGAAATCTTCCTTGTCTTATGAGTTACATTTTCCACTGTCGTTCCATGATAAAAGTCCCTCAAATTACATGAACACCCAGAGATTTTGACAGGTGATACTCTGAGTGGTGTGCTGGATGGATGTCACAGGAAATGAATATCACTGTCCTTTTCACTGACGGTTGCTAATGTAGTCAGAGGATATCCTTGTCAATAGATAAGGTGTCTGATGCCACGGGCTGGGGCGTGATTTTCATGATCCTGTAACAGGTGTTATTGTCTGGTATTGTCACTCATGATATTATCATTCTATAATGGTGTTATCACTCTCACGGCTGTGGGGTCAGAAAAAAACGTTGGAACTATGGATAGAAAACGGAACTTTCGTAATATGGGTGCAGGGTAACAGTTTGTGTGTGTAGGGTCGCTGTTTATGTGTGTCACTGTCTGATGTAGAATAATCTATATATTCTCTTTCAAATATTTGTTTCGGTATCTCACTATGGGATATCGTTGGACAAGCCTATCACTACGGAAGGTCCAATCACACAACATCTTTCGAAGTCAGACAGGTCGAGTGGCAAATGAGGAGAGACCCTACTCATTATAAGTCCCCACGCACCGCACTCTGGTCATTCTCGCTCTCTAAGCTTTCCTCAGCACGACTTGATCCTTGTCTTCCTGCTTCACTGTTCTCAGGAGAACTGCAAGGCATAACACTACCGAACGTGAGTACTGACCGAAAGGAAAGATTTGCTTTGAGTAGAATTCGCTTCGTAGATACCCATAGACTTCCAGTCATTGTGCTAATGGTAGTTAGCATTGGCTCGTGAAACTACCCCTAACTTCCTTCATACTGGACACAGAGACACAAAAATCTGACTCTGGGGAAGTAGATGAAAGGCCTCATTACCAAAATCCCAAAGTATCCCTTTAACTCGAGGATAAAACCATTGTGTGTCCCTCAGAGTTATGGAACCTGCTACCCCTACTCAAGGAGAACCGAGCACAGCACCTGCACACCCCTGCCCCGGCACCGGCTAGCCATGTGGGGCTATGATAGCTGGCAAGGACACACACTTCGTGTATCACCTGCTTGGGGGAAGAACATGCACTGACGGCTCTCGCTCACCCGGTGTCCTGCATGCATTGTAAGGAGTTGCCGAGGACCGGCCTCAAACGGAGACTGCGTAAAGCAGCCCCTCCTCGAGGCTCCTCTTCCTCATAGCCTCCGGGCGAGGAGGAAACTCCACAACCCCGACCCCAGACCTCCTGAGCTCCCTCCACGAACTTCCACCCGCTGTTTGACAAACACACATCGGGGGAGGGGGAGCTCGTTATCGAAGGGGATGACGATGACCGTATTAGTCGTCTCTTCCCTGACTAAGACAATCGGGAAGAGGAACTCCAAGCCCAGGGCTCAAGGCCCTCCAGTGCCCTAAGCGGAGCATTGAAACCCAATAAGAAGTACTGGCTTATTGATGTTTGCAAGCGGGCTGCAGCCAAACTCAATATTGGGTGGAATGCACCTGAAGGGGGCGGCAACGCCGAGAGGGTCTGGTTCGATGAGAAGAGAATCCCCTCTTGCACAATCCCAGGGAAGCAACTCCTCCCGACGGTCCCAGCCTGTTTGGCGTTAGCCAAACGTAACTAGGAAAAGCCCCTGTACAGCAATGCCCTGACAGGGAGTTTGCAGCTTTGGACATGCAGGGCATGGAAGTGCTGGGTTTCAGCAAGCCTCCGGTTGTAGAGCAATCCTTGGCCAACCACCATAAGCCCAGCTGTGTCCTCTCTAACCAGCATTTCCCTTCCTGGAAAGATGGAGCGCTTCTCAGTCTCAATCCTCCAGAAGGTCTACGAGTCTGTGGCACTTTCAGTATGGACTCTGAGTTTGCCGACGACACTGCTTTAGTAATTTCATATGTATACACTGGTTTCTATTCTACTGTATTTTAGTCAATACCACTCCGACATTGCTCGTCATAATACTGATATATTTCTTAATAACTCCATTCTTTTATTTCTAGATGTGTGTGTATTGTTGTGAATTATTATATATTACAGCACTGTTGGAGCTAGGAACACAAGCATTTTGCTACATCCACAATAAATATGTGTATGTGACCAATAACATTTGATTTAATAACACATCCCTACTGATGGCCTACCAGGTCGGAGCTGTTACAGGAGATGGGCAACCTCCTATGCATCGGGACGGCTAACCATGATCTCTGGGAGGAAATCTGCGTTGTCGCATATACAGTTGAAGTCGGAAGTTTACATACACTTAGGTTGGAGTCATTAAAACTCGTTTTTCAACCACACTACAAATTTCTTGTTAACAAAATATACTTTTGGCAAGTCGGTTAGGACATCTACTTTGTGCATGACACAAGTCATTTTTCCAACGATTGTTCAAAGACAGATTATTTCACTTATAATTCACTGTATCACAATTCCAGTGGGTCAGAAGTTTACATAAACTAAGTTGACTGTGCCTTTAAACAGCTTGGAAAATTGCAGAAAATTATGTCATGGCTTTAGAAGCTTCTGATAGGCTAATTGACATAATTTGAGTCAATTGGAGGTGTACCTGTGGATGTATTTCAAGGCATACCTTCAAACTCAGTGCCTCTTTGCTTGACATTATGGGAAAATCAAAAGAAATCAGCCAAGACCTCAGAAACAAATTGTAGACCTCCACAAGTCTGGTTCATCCTTGGGAGCAATTTCCAAATGGCTGAAGGTACCACGTTCATCTGTACAAACAATAGTACGCAAGTATAAACACCATGGGACCACGCAGCCGTCATACCGCTCAGGAAGGAGACGGGTTCTGTCTCCTAGAGATGAATGTACTTTGGTGCAAATCAATCCCAGAACAACAACAAAGGACCTTGTGAAGATGCTGGAGGAAACAGGTACAAAAGTATCTATATCCACAGTAAAACAAATCCTATATCGACATAACCTGAAAGGCCGCTCAGCAAGGAAGAAGACACTGCTCCAAAACTGCCATAAAAAAGCCAGACCACGGTTTGCAACTGCACATGGGGACAAAGACCGTACTTTTTGGAGAAATGTCATCTGGTCTGATGAAATAAAAATAGAACTGTTTGGCCATAATGACCATCGTTATGTTTGGAGGAAAAAGTGCACCAGTCCCTCCTGCTGCAGGAGGGACTGGTGCACTTCACAAAATAGATGGCATCATGAGGCAAGAAAATTGTGGATATACTGAAGTAACATCTCAAGACATCAGTCAGGAAGTTAAAGCTTGGTCGCAAATGGGTCTTCCAAATGGACAATGACACCAAGCATACTTCCAAAGTTTTGGCAAATGGCTTAAGGACAACAAAGTCAAGGTATTTTAGGGGATTGGAGGGTATTCGAGGCTCGACATGGGGATTGGAGGCTCGATCCCCAAGCGCTGAACCAGATCTGGGATAGATACGGTCGAGACACCATAGATCTCTTCACATAGTACAAAGACGCACACTGCCCGCTGTTCTTTGCCCTGGCAGGAGATGCACCACTAAGGGTGGACACTCTAGCACACCCTTGGCCAAGGGTGCTGCTCTACACTTTTCCTCCTTTCTGCCTAATACTCCCTAATCAAGGTTTGTTCCCTCACACTGGTTAATCTTGATAGCCCCTCAAGGTTAAATGGATAGTCAGATCAATATAATAGTTTGTTTAAAACGTTTGCATGCTTTGCAAGAAGAATGATTTTTCCTAATAATCCCGTTTATATGGACACTTGTGGTGCGCGGGTCAGCTGTTTGTTCACATGCAAGAAATGCTTAATTCTGCAGGAGTTTATAAGGCTATGTGAGAGGTTATAGACCTACAGTCAGTGTCCAGATTTTAGATTCTATTTAACCCATCTGACCAGTAGGCTACAGTTGAAGCCTATTTGAAATCCATCTTGTGACTGTCGAAATGGTATAGTGCCTCACAATCATCACACTGCTATAATCCTCTTTTACCAGTTCACCAAAACTTTTCAAAACATTACTTTTCTGGCCCTCCCTTCTCTTTACTTTACTTACTCTTTACTCTCCATTTCGCAGCTTTTCTCTTATTGAATTAAACTCCGACATTATCTTTTTTGCCTCCATGAATAAATGTTAACTTTTTTTTGCCCGTTCCCAAAAGCATTTGGTGATTGGTGTGTAGGCTATTTGATGCGCGTACAGTTAGGCCCTATAGCCTAGAATTACGTACTAATGCCAGATAAAATAATATTTCATGACTCTAAACCTACCCGCCCCGCGGATACAACCACAGTGACTGTGGGTTATGAGTCAACCTGCGCATCACTAATGGACACATCTGAAATCAGGCTACCTGATGGGACTTAAACCTGCAATATGTAACCTTGTAGGTGACCTGACCAAATTCACATAGAAATGTGAGCTATATATCTGTCATTCTCATTGAAAGCAAGTCTAAGAAGCGGTAGATCTGTTCTATATGCAATATTTCTATGCTTCCCTTAAGTTTATTTTTTAGTCTTTAGTTTGTACACCAGCTTCAAACAGCTGAAAATACAATATTTTTGGTTATGGAAATTATATTTCACGGCGGTTTAGATGGTACAATGATTCTTTATACTATACTTGCTAGGGCGGCAGGTAGCTTAGTGGTTAGAGTGTTGGGCCAGTAACCAAAAGGTTGCTGGATCGAATTCCTGAGCTGACAAGGTAAAAATCTGACGTCCTGCCCCTGGCCATCATCGTAAATAAGAATTTGTTCTTAACTGACTTGCCTAGTTAAAAAAAGGTTGTTTGGTCACAAACTGAAATTAGGCGAATTATTCTAATTTTAGCAACCAGGCAAAGATGGACATTTCTGCATAGTCCCTATTTAAATAAACGCAGAAAATCGCCAATCTAAATAAATGTTTGCAAAGCCTATTTGATTCTGAGATCATACATATAAAGTCTGTATGTGAAAACTATTCATTTTCCCCGCACTTTCTTCACTCACACAAAAGAGGGAGGCTTGCACTACCATTGTTGGCACATGAGCATCTAAAATACACTGCTAGAACACAGATTAAGCTGTTAACATGTCTTAATAATTAAAAAGATTGAAACAACTGCTTTTCTGGGCAATCAGGGTATGCTTTCTTTGATTTTGAATTGACACCAATTAAGATTAGCAGAGTAAAGTGTCCACATGACAAACGCCACACTCGGCCTACTGCCATAATCAGTATAAAATCAGATTATTAGTGCTCATGTAAACATACTCAGTGTGACTTTGTCTTTGTGTTTCTTGGATATTTACATTTGTTTTGTTCACATGCTAGGTTGTTTTCCAATGTTAGTTTGAGTTGGAAAGAACTGCTAGCCAGGAGACATTGAAGATTCCCATCTTTTCAGACACCACGGGAGAGCCCCGTTACCCCAGTAACTGCACACCATTAACTGCAAAGCAGGATACCCTGGGAGAATGATATAATGTCATGTGGAATTGTATAAATCGGGTGGTCTTTTGTTTTGCAAACTCTGCTATTGTGCATTCGGTACAGAAAAAAACTCCATGCAAAAATACTGTGTCTAGAGGTACGCAAATTAAATTAAAGGGCAACTATACCCTCCAAAATATGTTTTTAATTTTCTTCCCAGACCTCAAAGGTCATCTCCTGATGTGGTTTAAGGATTGTTGTGGACTTGGAAAAACAACAAAATTGGATGTTCTATTAAAATAAGTGATTTTTGTGAAAACCTGAAGAAAATCTGGGGGAAATCCGAAATCTCGAAAAACAAAACTGAGAAACCGTATTTGTTGTTGGTGTTACTATGGCAAATAAATGCATTGGTTGGTAATATTTATAAGTGGCAGGTAATGAGTGGCTGGTAGATTTTTTTCATCTACCTGCCACAGTGGTTGGTGGACCAAAAAGGTTGTTTTTAGGCCTTGTTCATAAACCATGTTGTGGGTTGCTCCAAAACCACTCACAGGCATTTGTTTACACCTTGTTCAGTTATGTTACCTCATTAGCTAGCTAGCTAACAACCTGGTTACTTTACCAGTATATCTAAACATTTGGGGGCACCGAAAGAAGGAAATATATTTTTCAAAAGATCAATGATCATAGAAATTAATTCATGACTGATCTCTTGCTAGATCTCAATCAATTTAAAAAATATATGTATATATATTCTGGTGCGTCTAGGCTGCTTTTAACTTTTTTTTTTACATTGGGAAAATATTAATTTAGAGCCCTGAATACACCACTCACCTTGAAAAAGCCCCAGGTGTTGTGACGTCCTCCTAACCCTGACCGCTCTACTCTTCAGTGCGTCTGTGTGTAAGAAACCTGATTTTGGCCCCTAGCCAGACACTGGGCCTGAGGAGACTAGCTTATGAAAACAATGACTAACCAGTCACTCTCTACACAATAGAGGACAAACACGTCAAAACCAGAAGGAACACAAGTTTTGACATCTGGTCATGTACCCAAATATTTTCAAATGTCAATATCCTGAGAGGTCAAGTGTGAATGACTCTGGTTTCTGTCACATGACATCACCCACGTCAACTGTACATTACCTGAACTGGTGAATCTTGATTTCACCATACCGTTTGGTAATTCCAAAATGTAGCAGCTCATTGTCTTTGGTGCATTTGGAACAGGTGCGGTTGTGAGATAGAAATTATTCTCAGGAACATCTAGCTAAATGCTCATTTATGTGTTGATTCATGGCCCCTGAGAAAGGGATGCAAGCTAGAATGATGACAATGTAACACAGCTGCCAAGACAAGCACAATGTGAGTCCTCAGTCTAGGAAACAAAACCAGTAAGGGCTGATACACAGGTGAACTAAGATAGGAAAACGACTAGACACGTCTTTTTCAACCTGATTTATGATGCTATTAAAGTTGCAGACAGTATAACCTATTAAAACTATGTCATCCTGACAAGTGCTCCATTATCGTCACTTCACAACATTTTAGAAGATAGCTGGGATGAAAATATGATTGATTTTATGGTTGTGGAAATGTTATCTGTTGTATGTTATTAAGGAGCAGGTTTCAATAGAATATGGTTCTTACTACTCTCTCCAGTGAACCAGAGATAATGTGGAAAATAACCTTCTCGTGCCAGGTCAGTCCAGGCCACCAACACGATATCATTTGTCACTTATAAGAAAAAAAACTTTTGGTTCCACTTCCAGGTAGAAAGAACCCTTTTGGGTTCCATGTAGAACCCTCTGTGAAAAGGATTTTTTACATTGAACCCAAAAGGGTTCCACCTGGAACCAAATGGGTTCTACCTGGGACCAAAAGGGTTCTTCAAATGGTTCTCCTATGGGGACAGACAAATAACCCTTTTAGGTTCTAGATAGCACCTTTTTCCCCTAAGTGTACAAGAAAGTGAAACAGCTCTATACACAATGCATTATCAACACTCTCACTAGAGTCCAAAACATAGATCCTTATCCAAGACCTTATGGAACAAATGACCTCCCTCTAACAATACATTAGGAACTAACACTGCAGCACATTTTGTCATTGTATTGCATTTGTCACAAAGTATTTAACAAAAACCTGGCTGGACCCAAGTGTCTAGAAAGAAAAGCTCTGGGTGTCAGTGGCAAATAATTGCAAAGGTATGGAAGAAACCTTGAGGAACTATACTCTAAGAGCCCAACCTCAGCAGTACACCGTGTTATACGTATTTATAACGCATTGTAACATCCTCATCATCATCATCATCATCATCTGCCTGCAGTCAACTAGCCTATGCCAATTTACTATTAGAAGAGCGTTGGCATACAACCGCTTGAATTTTGAGTGGGGTTATACATTACAAATTGTCTTGTCTATATTTTTTGCTAGACTAGATGCAAAGCGCTACATTGTGTTGTCGGATTTGACATTACCTGAGTCGTCCGCGCTCTGTTCGCTAGACCTGTTGAAAGCGATTCCCGTGTAGAAAGTTGAGCGATCACTTTCCAACGTCCTATCTACCTCTTAACGTTTACTAATCCCCCCAATAGGCAATAGTAAAAAAAGATCAATAACACGACAGTTTGCGAATCTATTCGGTGAAGTCTTCAGTTCGGTACGAAGAGTGTAGGCAAACTTTATTTTTGGAGAACTGGGTTTCACTAAGCACTGCTGCCAGGCTCGTTCGGTCGGCCCTCTCCTCCACGGTGCGTGGTGGTCCAGCCCCTCCTCCATCAGTGACAACCCAGTCACTCATTAATTATGTACTATATGTAGAAATAAGCACCATGTTTTTATGTGCTAATAACACAAAATCATGGCGCATCGAACTCCAATGTCACGCTCCTTCTGAATTCCTTAACGCGGTGCTCTCGGGAGTTTGCTGATGGTTTGGACGTGGCTAGCTATTTTACAGTGACATTCTCGGATAAGAAATGAACAATAATCGAATGTTTTCTGTATTGACAGGGTTGATCAGTGAAGCTGCAGGTCTCCCCTCTACGGGTCACACCGTCACGTTTCCACAGACCTGGATGAGATGGGAGACATGACGCCACTTAATTTACACTTTTAATGCACAGGGGTGAGGTCGTGGTGAGTGGGACTCGGTTTGCTATGTACGTACAGTGCCTTCAGAAAGTATTCGTGCCCCTTGACTTATTCCACATTTTGTTGCGTTACAGCCTGATTTCAAAATATATTAAATCGTTTTTTGTTGTTGTAAATCACACACCCTTAATGACAAAGTGAAAACATGTTTTTAGACATTTTTTGCTAATTTGTTGAAAATGAAATATATAAATATCGCATTTAACCCGTGTGTTGTCTTAAGGGTAAAACAAATGACCTGCCACAATGTTAACAGCAGAGAAAACCCTCTAAATTATATTTTTTCAACTTGAATTTTGATGAGAGTGACCCCAACATTAGATAAAGTGAAACATCGTCTTTGTTCATATTTCCATGAAAGCTGTACACCACCAGGGTACAAAGATAGTCTATGGTCATTTTTGACCGGGCAGTTCTAAAATCATTTACACACCACAAAAACCACAAAGACACACAATGAGAAATTGTGATTGTGTGCTTCTGATTGAACTCAGACAAAACTAAAACTTCCTAGTGCATGTGCAGCATCTCCCCTCCACATGACTCAAGTTCAGACCAAATAAACAAAATTTCAGACAAAATAAACATTTATTGAAAGCATTGTTTACTAACTGGGAATGCAGTCAGAGGCTATAAAGGTGCTGCAGATGACAGCCCCCCCCCAAGTTCTCGCTTTGCTGAAGCCACGAGTGCACGTTTCAGTGCCCAACAGGTCATCGACCTGATTTTTCAGATGTCCAGCAGGAATAAGGGAACAATGATTTAGAAGAGGAGGAGGTATCTGAAGAAGAAGATGGGGAAGAATACAACACAGAGAACAATGCATCATCTTCAGATGAAGAAGAAATCCCCCAAGCTGAAAGAGAGACATTTCTGTCAAAGAACAGAAAAATAACATGGTCCTTGTCACCATATGACAACCAGGGCAGGATGGCAGCACAACATGTCATAAGGATGACCCAAGGGCCCACAAGACATGCAGTTGCCCATGTCCAGGACATCACCTCAACATTCTACATGTTCATCACACCAGCCATCGAAAAAAATCATCTTGGAGATGACAAATTTGGAGGGTTTCCGTAAATATGAAGACAACTGGAAAAGGATGGATGAGATTGACCTGCGTGCCTACATAGGGCTGCTAATCTTAGAGGGTGTGTATAGGTCCCGAGGAGAGGCTACATGTAGTCTCTGGGATGCAGAGAGTGGAAGGGTGATTTTCCGTGCCACGATGCCACTGAAAGTCTTTCACACTTTCTCAAGAATGTAACGATTTGATAACCATGAGGCAAGACCTGCAAGACGTGTAAGAGACAAACTGATGGCCATAAGAGAGGTCTGGGAGAAGTGGGTGGAGAGTCTGCCATACCTCTACAACCCTGGGCCTGAAGTAACAGTGGATGAGCAACTGGTTCCATTCAGAAGTACATTACAGATATTTCAAAATGTAAGGGATTTTCACTGTTCATTTTATTATGTATTGCTGTAATATCATTGATTTATGTGAATGTTTTCTGTGACACTGATACTAATTACTGATAGTAATCTCTTTTGTCAAAAGGTTGCTGTCCTTTCCAGCAGTATATGCCCAGCAAAGTATGGCATCAAGATATGGGTGGCCTGTGACGCACAATCCAGCTACGCTTGGAAGATGCAAGTCTACACAGGGAAGCCGACCAGTGGAGGCCCGGAGAAGAACCAGGGGATGCGGGTTGTGCTTGATGTGACAGATGGAGTGAGGGGGCACAATGTCACGTGTGACAATTTCTTCACCTCTTATGAGCTCAGCCAGCAGCTCCTGAAGAGGAAGATCAACATGGTTGGCACAGTTAGAAAGAACAAGCCTGAGCTCCCCCCTGCACTCCTCGCAACAAGGGGGAGAGAGGCCTTCTCATCAATGTTTGCCTTCACCCCAACCACCACTCTAGTTTCTTACCTCCCAAAGAGGAACAAGAATATAGTCCTCCTGAGCGCACTGCACAAAGCGGCTGAGATCAGTGATCGTGAGGACAGGAAGACAGCCATCATCTTAGACTACAATCACAACAGAGTAAGCGTGGACAACCTGGACAAGGTGATTGTAACTTACAGCTGCAGGAGGATGACTGCCCGCTGGCCCCTGGTCATCTTCCATAACATCATTGATATGTCCTCATACAATGCCTCCGTGATATGGAATAAGATCAACCCTACCTGGATGCCTGATAAGCGGAACAAGACGAGGGTGTTCCTGGAGCAGCTGGGAAAGGCACTTGTAACCCCACAAATTCAAAGAAGGGAGCACCTCCCCCGCACAGCAGCCTCTGCAGTGCTTGTGAAAGCTGTTCAGGGGCTGAATCTTGTCCTGATCCACCTGAGGCTGCAGCTGGGGCAGGCAAGAGGAGGAGATGCCAATTCTGTCCCCCAAAGAAGGACTGTAAAACAAATACTATGTGCTGCACATGTGAGAAATACATCTGCAAAGTCCATGCACACACACTTGCATACTGTCCTACATGTGCTAATTAGAGTTGATTGATTTGTTCTTCGTGTTTTTGTTTTGTATCTATTATCTTATTCTTATATATTGTTGTTTATACACCTTGTGGGAGGGGGCAATGGTTAAAAAAAATGGGAGAAGACTAGTATTTTGAAGTTGAATTCCTCATTGTACAGTATAAGAATATATCACTATTTTGCCAAAAAAGTTCAAGACTTGTTTCCTTTCAATAAAATGCATTCAAAACTACTTTCTGCACATTTCTGCTACTTTCTTAGGCTATACAAGTGCTATCTCTTGCTAAAAATTTTTTTTTAAATGTATGTTTACACCTATGCAGTACATTTAGCAACAATAATAATAATAATAATAATAAAGAAAACAATGACACGTATGTTGTAATAAAAACGAGTGGTGTCTTCTGATTAAATGCAGTCTTTCTGCATTGTGAAAATGGAAAACCCAGATAATCAAAGTTTGTGATGAATGACAGGTTGTTTCTTCATGCAAACCTGATTTGGGGTTTAAAATTCAATTAAGTTACTTTATTTTATGGGTTTAGTGAAGGCGGGTCATTTTTTACCCTTAGGACAAGGGTAGTATACAGAACGATATGACTACACAAGGGTTAAGTATAAGTATTAGCACCCCTGAGTCAATACTTTGTAGAAGCACATAGCAAAGGGTTGTGAATACTCATGTACATGATATATCTGTATTTCAATTTCAATACATGTGCAAACATTTCTCAAAACATGTTTTCACTTTGTCATTATGGGGTATTGTGTGTAGATGGGTGAGAGAAGAAGAAAAAAAATGATTTAATCCATTTTGAATTCAGGCTGTAACACAACAAAATGTGGAATAAGTCAGAGTATGAATAGTTTCTGAAGGCACTGTAGAAAATAATATGTTCCCTTATCAGTGCCTCCTGAAGAGACAGGAGTCTTTTGAAAATGTTTCCAACATGTATTTTTACAGTAGCCCATTACATGGTAGAAAGGTAGCCTAACAACATAAGAATGAATTCGTATGGAACAATTTATTTCCATGGGGAGTTATATTTGTATGCCATCCAAAAGACTTAATTTGCATTGGAAGTGAGTTTTGCACAATCTATTGCACTGCTTGTCCTCCCATATGGTCTACCATAAGTGAGCCCAACCTCCCATACAGAAAACATATCTTGCTGTTCTCCACTAACTTATTGCTGTACTCATGCCTACAAGGTCATTACTCATACTAGTGCCCATAGCAACAGGAGGAAATGAGAGGGAGTCCAAATGGAGTTACCGCCCTTCCTGCTTAACCCATTAACTCAAATTGAGCAAACATGGACTGGAGAATCAGTTAAGGCTACAGCTCATTGGCAGCAACAACAGCAGTAGCAGCAGCACAACCATAAACAAATATAAAGCTATGAGTAGGCCTATAATGCGTGCAGGTGCTGGGGAAACAGTTGAATACCAGGCAGAGACCACTACAGTTGTACCATTGAGTACAGCTTGTATCCCAAATTGCCTGCAGCAATTATTGAATGAATGGAGAAATGTGTGAAATGTAGACCAGAGGACTCAGCCCCTCGGATGACAACACTTCATTCATCAAGGTTATTGGACTGAACCAGTTCTGCCATCTGCAGTCAAAATCACTAATCCCACATGTGCAACTGGACACAATAGATGACATGACTGCATGACACATTGTTTTCTCAAATGCATCTCTTATACTCAGTACATGAGAAATACACTTTTTAAATATTATTTTATAAAGACAATAAAAAAACACTTTCTGATGCTTTAAGTACAATCAGACTCACCAACTCATTGTTTGATGTCACATTCAATAGCAACAATTTCAGTTCAGTTACTCATCATGAACTTGATTCGTTGCAAGTCAAGTGCCAGTGTGACAGATTGGTCTATACTGCCACCATGTGTTCATTAGATTTCATCACATACTGGGAAAAAATAACAAGATTGGGGTAGGTGGCCCCTAGGTGCAGATCTAGTCCCAGACACCAAACACCAATTGAGTAAAGAGCTTGGGTTAAAACCTGAAACTTAGATCTGTTTAACTTCCTCTTACACATCCATTTACATTTATTTTTTATGTTATCAACATATATTTGTCATACAAGCACAGTTTAAAAAAACACTATGGTTCTCTATTAGCCTGGTTGCCAGTCTGTTTCAGCAACATTTTGGGACTGGCTGCCACATCCAATTTCTGTTATAAAGTCAAGAATGTATGATGGTATATTATCATTCTGATTACATTTACTCACATAGATTACATGTCAAAGACAGAATAAATTGTGGTTGAGGCATTTTCCAGACATAAATGAGTATGCACCAATAATCAGATTTAACATAGTTCAGCCTGCTAGAGGGTTGAGGTCAGCTCAGCATCATTCTTTCAATAGCTGAGTGTTAGTTGAGTTCATTGGCGAAAATCTGATATCAACTTGAGGGGACAATTACATGAAATTTTCTCAAGAGCAATTCCTGAGGGGGACACCAAAAGTAGTGCTGTAAAACATAGCCTACATTGTAATATGGTAAATGTATATTGAGGAACCAAAGAAATAAGGTGTTTGCCGTACTCCTAACTACCGGTACCCAAAACTACACAACTAATCACAACAGCAATACCATTGCCTTTAACAAATCTTAGTTCAGTCACCAGTTTAAGTTGAGAGTGGGGGTCTCCATGGCATTTTCCAATTATGTTCCTATTTTACAAGTTTAAAAAAAATGAGAACCTTTCATAATGTTGCCAAACAAAGACTCAACAAACTTACCTGAGACTCCCTGTCTGCCAGTCTGACCCTGCATATCTGTCCCCAACTCTGCCATCTGTTGCCTGCTCTGCCTAATGACATCATTGTGAAACATTTCCATTAGAATTTCATTTCTTTCTTATGAACATTTTATCAACTAGTCTTTGAGATATTAGGCTACTAGGGTTCTTACTATGCGTTTTGGTGTACTGAAAAATACTCTGATGTCCGTCTTTTATTTTTCTGCCATTTTTCTACCTGGCTGGCTGGCTGGCTACACACACAGTGTGTAGGTTATTTACAGTAGGAGATGGGCTTCTATCATCTTCAATCATTCTATTGGTGCTTCGATCTAAAAGGTAGCTAGCAAATGTGAAACGGATTAAAATGACAAGAGTTGACAGCTGTATGAGTTCACCATTTACACAACATATGCTGCAACCTTTTGTAATTTTAATAGTTTGTTTCATATTGGCTGGCTTCCAACAATAGCTGAATTTGCAAAGCTAGCGAGCACCAATTCAGTTTCAGTGGTGTTTGCTATAATCTTTGCTACCCGGGTTAAATAAAGGTGAAATAAAATAAATAAATAAAAGTTCACTTGCGACAATTTAGCTTTTGCAATGAGACCATTAAATATATTTAAGACAATGGTAGAAGAGAGTGTAGTTCTGTTCAGTTTGGATTTCAGTTTATCGCTAACCTTATCACAGGGACTTTGAAGCACTAACTTACATCATCTGCATGCTGATTTCCATCTTTGACGACGCCACATAAATGGAATAGGTACTAGCTAGCTTAATAGTTAATATTTGCGCGCTAGCTCTGCATATTCAGCTAGTGTGTGTGCGCGATTGACTGGATTAACCTCACGTCAGTTACGTGCATTGAGTGCCTTTCAGACAGTAGATACGACCTCTCTGTTACCTAGCAAGCTAAGGAACTGGCAGTGGATCAAACCATTGTGAGGCAAAGGGTGGGGGGGTTGCAATCTTTTGAAACTTAAAAACGCGCTATTAAGTGTCTATAATCAGCACAATTGCTTTCATTGCGTATTATTAATATTATTTAAATTACATAGTTATGTTTCAGTGATATATTGGGGGGGGACAAATCATATTTTTCCCAGGATGGGGGGGTCGTGTCCCCCCCGGGATTTCCGCCCCTGGTTGAGTTAACAGTCAACTCAGTAGGCTATCTTGTAGATGCCGTGAGGAGTATGAGTTATGGTCACAGCAAGAGCGCAGACTTATCACACGAGTGCCCTTCACATGCTGGGGGAACAAGGCGACTGAGGCCGGAGTTGCGTGTGATAACTGACATAGATATTAGAGCGAGGCGATTTGCTCCATGCTATTGACCTGGAAGCTTTTTATTCTCCAGACCCCCTGGTGTCCCTACTGTGGCAGTGACGGACCACAACTCGTGGCCTTCTTCATTAGAAACTCTGAAAACAAACAAACTAAACAACAGCACAAAAGAGGGTCCCGGGACAAAACCCCCTCTCTTTCTGCCGTGGCTGGTTGTGTTGTGTGAAATCACGTCATGGGCTACAGTCGTCCAGCACAAAACAGCAGGAGGCAGAGGACCAGGCACGGGAGCCACAAATGACCCAGGCGCTGTGAGCAGTCCTGTTGGCGCTGCTGGCAACAAGGCCCCAGAGAAACCTGCTCATAAGGTTTTATGGACTGGAAGAAGCAGGTGTACCATCCAGCAGCATCCCAGATCATTCCATGCACCATTGCATGGTCTATGACTAGTTTCAAGTTTTATTAGTCGTATGTATGGTATACGCATAGTAAACTTCTAACCTGTACACCCGCACATTGACTCAGTACCTGTATAGCCTCATTATTGTTATTTTGTGTAACTTTTATTATCAATAATTTTTTTACTTTAGTTTATTTAGTAAATATTTTCCTAACTCTATTTTCTTAAAACTGCACTGTTGGTTAAGGGCTTGTAAGTAAGCATTTCACTGTTGTACCCAGCACGTGATCAATTAAATTTGATACATCGTCCAACAAAATGATTACTTGCAGGTGCCTTCGACAATGCAACAAAAATAAGAAAAGATAAGAATACCATGGTCACCCCTTGTTCCTTCCTGTTCACTCCCTTGTTACCCACCCTACTCCAGCCCCCTCTCCAACCCCTTTGTAAGCTAAAAGCCCCCTTTACCACCCCAGCTAGGGTAGCCCCTGAACGACCCACCTACCCCAGCCTCTCTCCTCGGTATCACTGCAAGAGCATTACCTTTGCCTTCCAAGAACAACAGCTTATGGTTAGTTTTACTTGAGCAAATTCAGTTCCTAAAGCTCTTCTTAACCTCTCAAAAACACATGGCTGGAAAGTCACACAAAACGTGTTTGGTTTGAGATGGTGGTCTGCTATTTAAGTTGATTCATTACCTCAACTAATAGACTGTAAAAGCTATCCCTGTCTCTCTTGGGGTGCTGTACATTTGTATTAATAGAAGAGCAAAAATAAAACATTTCCCTACTCAACTTTTCTTGTTCAGACATAGACCTATAAGGCTTTTCTCTTTGATCAGACAGCATGATACGTGTATGAAATATATTGATGGCAACCAGTTGACTTCTGACCTAAAGGGCACGTATTTCATTCATGCGCCCTCAAGTGGTGGTAATCCCAACTGTAGACATGCACGATATGCCTTGGCTGAATAGTGTTATTCACTTTGATACACAATGATGCATGCATCATTATGAAAACATAATATTTGCTTTATTTGTGTGTAAGCATGCAGAGAGAGAGATTATGCACACACAGCAAACATGTTAGAGGTTATTTAGGCTGCATTCACACAGGCAGCCCATTCTGATATTTGTTCCACTAATTGGTCTTTTGACCAATCACATCATATCTTTTTCAGAGCTGATCTGATTGGTCAAAAGATCAATTAGTGAAAAAAATATGAGAATTAGGCTGCCTGTCTAAATGCTGCCAAAGTGTATGTCACTAGCAGAGGTTATGGGACTAATGAACTGCATAAATACTACAGGGCAGGGGCTGAAAAACTGTTTTCATCCAGGCAACATAAGCCTAATCACGTAGTTAGGAAATCCCCACTTTGCAGCAGATTTGTAGACATGTGTTGATTAGCCTCACAGTCACCTCAAAATAAACAAACTTTGAAAGCCAAGGCCACGTAAGAAAGTAAAGTCAACCAACACGCAATAGAAGGTGAAACGGATCTATTAAATCTACCAATGCCACAGTCATGGGTTACTTTCCTACAGGGGATGTTCTGGTAAAGAGGAACTTATAATGAATGTGACATTCACATGTCTTATGGTTTGCATTGCATACAGTTAGTTTCAGGAAGGCGTAATTCCCAGAAATTGTTGTGATGTCACGAAAGACCTGACTAGAATGGCTCGCTGTTCAAACTATTGTCACCAATTCAAAAACGAAACTATTTACCATGACCATACAAAAAAGTCCCTATTACTCAGGTATAAACAACCAAAAGAAAGAACGCTGTGGTGAGACAAATGTTGATAGCAGGTTGATTTTGGTTTTGATCCTCTGTACCAGATCAGATTTCCACAGACAGAAATCAAATAATATCTATTGCTTGGCCAATTGATCCCGAACCAAAATATTAAGTTATTAATAAGTTTTATGAGCGAAGTTAGCAGCATTTGAAAATGCCCTAGCCACATAAATACTAGCGGTTAAGATGGAGAGGTGGCCCCTAATTTCCTGATCTGGACAGGGGTTTAGCTGTGAAAACACAGACAAAAACAAAAAGCGAATGGCGCTTAATTTAGGACTTACACTCCTCTATGGCAGGACTTGACAGATTAGGGAGAAATATTTGGCATATCCCCTAAATCAGATTAGCATGTTGCAACTTCGACCAGTGAAGGGGAAAACCTCTGACTGCTCAAACGAATGAGTAATTCCAGATTATTCAAGCAGAAGTAACATGCTTCAAATGGTGACATGTAGAGACTTTGCAGCACAAAGGAAACACTTAAGATAGCTAGCTGGGTCAATAAACGTTTTTAATTTGATCTGAATGGTACTATATACATTTCTACAAAAGTACATACTCTACTGCTCTATTACTTTAAGTTGAGAATGAAAAGAGTAACTTAAAACATGCTTATGAGAGAAAATCAAAGATTGGATAAACACCTAGCCCACTTCTAACATGCCTGTTTCCATCTTCTTTGATTCAAATCCAATCAAATTTTATTTGTCACATGCGCTGAATACCGTGAAATGCTCATTTACAAGCCCTTAACTCTATTTCTTGAACTGCGTTGTTGGTTAAGAAAATATTTACTTTCGTGTTATAAAGTATTTTTTTTAAAGTTAAAAGTAACAATAAAATAACACTAACAAGCCTATATACAGGGGGTACCGGTACCGAGTCAATGTGCGGGGGTACAGGTTAGTCAAGGTAATTTGTACCAGTAGGTAGGTCTAAGGTGACTATGCATAGATAAGAAACAGCGAGTAGCAGCAGTGTAAAAACAAGGGGGGGGGGCATTTGATTAATTGTTCAGCAGTCTTATGGCTTCAGGGGTAGAAGCTGTTAAGGAGCCTTTTGGATCTACTTGGCGTTCCTGTACTGCTTGTCGTGTGGTAGCAGAGAGAACAGTTTATTATGACTTGGGTGACTTGGCCCTTCCTCTGACACCACCGAGTATATAGGTCATGGATGGCAGGAAGCTTGGCCCCAGTGATGTACTGGGGCGTACGCACTACCCTCTGTAGCGCCTTACAGTCGGCTGCCGAACAGTGGCCATACAAGGCAGTGATGCAACCAGTCAGGATGCTCTCGATGGTGCAGCTGTAGAACTTTGAGGATCTGGAGACGCATGCCAAATCTTTTCAATCTCCTGTGGGGGACCCGCTCCACTACAGCCCCGTCGATGTTAATGGGGGCCTCTTCGGCACCATTTTTCCGTAGTCCACGATCAGCTCCTTTGTCTTTGGTTTACAATAAGACATTTCATTCAAGGAAAATATTCAAGGAAAACAGAGCAATTGTTCTAAACAACCTGTGGGCAAAAAAAATGTACATTGCATAAACCAATTTTTAGCATTTGACCAAAACTGTGATCTTTGTGCTTCAGAAGGTAATCTCACAGCAGAGTAACCAGTGTAGCCTAATCTATTATCCAAGCTTTCGTATTAAAATGGATTAACAAAAACATTGCAAAATGCCATGGTAAAACTTTAATTCACCCAGGTTAGGTTTTTGGAGCTGACACAAGTAAAACACAGGTCCCCAAGGCCTCAAAGATTTGTATGCGATAGGCCTCCACAACCAGAATAAGGAAAACAACAAAAAGAGGCTTGGTTATTAAGTGACATTCATTGTCAAATTTGCTAAAATATAAAATATTTTTCTGTATGTTTTCAATAAATTGTAGGTGTCGCGCTAGAATAAAGCATGTTTTCTAATGTTTTATTGTTCACATACCTGGTTTTACAGTCTGGCACATTTTTTAAAAACTACCTTATTAGTGCTCATGCGCGAGAAACAAGTGAAACGCCAGCTATCAAATCCTTGCACCATCGGTGGACATTACACAAAATGTGTTAGCTACTTAGTAAGAAATTATTTATTATTCATAAATGTAAATCACTAACAACGGTGTTAGTTGTGCTTCTAATCAGTACGTTAGGTTGCATGCAATGTATTATACTAGGTCTGTTAGCTTGCTAACACTTAGTTAGCCAACGTTACGTTAGCTAGCTACGAGTTTGGTCTCGTCTATTATGTATTTCAAAGTATTAGCTAACTACCAGTAATGGTAAGTCGGACAGCATTTGGTAGTAGCTAGCTAGCTAGGCCCTAGAATTTAACGATGGTAAGCCTCTGGACTGATTTGATCCTATGTTGTTAATTAGGAATGATCCTCGTCTGTTTTCTTGCAACCACTCTCTCCTGTGGGTTTATGCATATTAGCACTAGCCCTCGGCCTACCCAATGCTGATGTTACGTTTTAATTCATTCTAGGCTTTCACTGACTTTTCTCTTATGGCACACCCGATGTGGTAAACAAAGCCTTTATTAACCAGTCGCCATCACATCCACCTAGCACTGAGTCGACCCCTCTGACTCTGTAACTACTCAGTCATGGACAAAGGTTTGGTACCAGGTAGGACCAGTTCGGTCTCAGAGATGGAGGGGATATGTGTGATACCAGATATGAGTGGCATCAAATCGGAACACCCGGTTGGGAGTGCGGACAACACAGGTGCACAGAACGTGGCCATGGGGATCAAGTTCATTCTGCCCAACCGCTTCGATATGAACGTGTGCTCAAGATTCGTCAAGTCACTCAACGAGGAGGACAGCAAAAACATCCAGGACCAGGTCAACTCCGATTTGGAGGTGGCTTCTGTTTTATTTAAAGGTACCAACTAACTACCAACTGTTAACGCACTCATTGGTATTACAATGCAATTTCCATATTTCACCCTATCCCAGTACTCTTAAGGTGCTCCTTAGTCAAGGTCCTTGTGTTATTTTCCGAGGTAGACTGGCAGCACAAAATATCAAGTTAAACGTGAATCGACTCTCAATCACGAAACGGTTCTAGAAACAAAGCCCTTTACGTTCATGTTACTTTCATGTTCGGGGCATGCTAGATAACGAATTAGAACAGGTGGTCCTTCGCTCTTCCTCAAAACACGCTCTGTAACATGGAGAAATGGCCACGTAGGAACACTAACCCTATACCCCACTGATGTGCTTACAAACCCTTAGCGCAAGGGATGCGCGTTAATGTTCAGGCCGAGCGTTTGGGGTCTTAGAAGACGCCTTCGTCCAATGACTTAGTTATGTGTAATGTAGTGGAACAGAGCCATGATCTTAGGCTAATTTGATCCCAGATAAATCAGGTGTTTTGCTGCTCAATTGAACTAAGCTAATGGTTGATGCTGTTTCTTTTCCCTTTTTCAGCCGAGTGTAATATTCAGACGTCACCCTCACCTGGGATACAAGTGCGTCATGTTTATACCCCGTCCACCACCAAACACTTCTCTCCCATCAAACAGTCGACAACACTCACCAACAAGCACCGTGGTAACGAGGTGTCCTCCACTCCTCTTCTGGTCCACTGTAAGTACCTGAGCTCATCTTAAACTAAAAGATGGTTTCTTTGTCCAATGTACACAGACTTACAACTTGTCTTCTGCTTTATTCCAACCCCTCTGAAAGATAAGAGGTCGGAACAGTGGGCAGCTATATGACGGCTTTCGTCCTGGATTTGTCACATCACTTAGCCTCAAACATGACTACAACACAAAACATACCTGAATCGAACATTGAATGATGGCTGATGATTGACCTCTGACCTATGATGTCTTTCCAGCTCTGTCCATTCACCAGCTAGCAGCACAGGGTGAAATGGTTTTCCTGGCCAGCAGGATTGAACAAGGTGAGGTATGTCCTCAAGGTGGAGTTATATGGCTCCTTAGAACCATGCAGAGTCACATTAACAGTTGGTAAGAACAATATGCACTCAAGAATGTCTATATTAGGGCTCTCACTGGTTGACTTGAAAGATGTGGAACATGTTACTGATTGCTTTGGTGTTTGTATGGCTGTAGAGACCGTGATTAACCTGCAGGATGAGGAAGGCTTCACCCCCCTGATGTGGGCTGCAGCACATGGACAGATTGCAGTCGTAGAGTTCCTGCTTCAGAACGTAAGCACAATGACATGTTGAGACCAATAACTCAGCAAATTACTAAATTCATTTGAACATGGTACAGAAATATGCAGCAAAATAGTCAGTTAAAATGCACATACTACATAAAACAGCAAAATACAGTTGAAATCATGTTTTGACTAATAAATGGGCCGCTTAGACCGGACTATTTTCTCACTTATGGTCTCTATGTTATCTTCCTTTAGGGAGCGAACCCCAACCTGTTGGCTAAAGGCAGAGAGAGTGCTCTGTCTCTGGCATGCAGTAAGGGATACACAGACATCGTGAAGATGCTGATCGACTGTGGGGTGGACGTCAATGAATATGACTGGGTAGGAAAGTTAGCCGATTCAGGATTTTAAACTTTATTCTTGTGTATGGCTTATGTAGACACATGGATATGCATCCCCCAAATCAGTGATGTAAATGTGGTGGAATGCTTACCTTTCTGGAGGCTGCCCAAGGTTTTTGCCCAAATGTGATGCAGTGTTTGTGGGTTGGTTTCAGAACGGAGGGGCTCCCGTGCTCTATGCTGTCCATGGGAACCATGTACCCTGTGTGGAAATCCTCCTAGGTAAGGACTGACTGAACCTTCCACTCAGCAGACATACTGTACTTAACAGCAGTGGCGGTTATCTGAAACTTGACTTTTAATGTTTAGGTAAATTATGTTTAGATGTAGGCTGTATTTTAGTGTAGACAGGTCTGTCATCTGATGAATTCAAACCTTTCCTGTCACAGAACGTGGAGCCGACCCCACCATTGAGTCCGACTCTGGCTTCAACGCTATGGATATGGCTGTGGCAATGGGCCATAGGAATGGTATACAAATATGCATCTCATATCACTTTTGGGCTATATACTTCATCATGAAGAACAGGTTCAAATAGCATGACAATCTTTTCACTAAAGAGGTATTGTACTCTATGCATACACAGGCTACATAAAGCAGAAATCTAGCAGTGCATTACTCGTCTTATGCCAGGTCTACTTTCATAAAGATACAGATGGTGCAGACAGACAACTTAACTACATATTAGAATATTTTTGGAAAAAACAAGGGTATTTGGTAACAATAGGCAGGTTTCCATTGACCCAGGTTTATTCTTCAAAAGCAATGTTGCAAAAAAACAACACTGCGACATGTAATGGAAACTTCATCTATAGGAGAAATATTCTAAAGGCCGACATGTATCTAAAGCTACACTCAACACTTAATTCTTAAATGCATACTGCTTGCTAAATAAATGTAACTACTGAACAAAAATAAACACATGTAAAGTGTTGGTTTCATGAGCTGAAATAAGACCCCAGAAATGTTTCATACGCACAAAAAGCTTCTCTCAAATGTTGTGCATAAATTTGTTTACATCCCTGTTAGGAAAGGTTTCTTATTTTGCCAAGTTAGTCCATCCACCTGACCGGAGTGGCATATCAAGAAGCTGATTAAACAGCATGATCATTACACAGGTGCACCATGGCAATACTTTGGCACATGAGAATTAGAATGTCAGTTCTAGCATTCTATTCATGCTGGCTTTCCCAGTGTACCTGAGACAGAGCCTGTATGCCCTCCTGTCGGCAATTTAATGCACAATTTGCCGAAATGGATAATGGAAACACTCCACTATTTTTATTAGACACTAGGTTTTTGCGAGTGTTATTTTTAGGTGTGACATTACATCCAGCTGTTTTTAGTGGCACAAGACCGTTCAATGGAAATGCACCATATCAGGCAATTGTCGCATCTATTTTCTATGTCAATTTTTCTAACAATTAAAATCGCTGGACAAGTTAGTGGAAACATAGCTAGTAACCCCCGCCCTCTCCTACCGCAATCAGACTTTGTGTTTTGATACAATTATGCATAAGTAGCCAGCTCAGAATCATCACCTTCTGATTCTGGGTCTGTTCCACTAGACCTGACTAGGATCAGTCAAACCAGGAAGTTAACAGTTTATGGTGCTGTGTATGCCAAGGCTAGACATGTCATCTGTTATGAAAACATATCCCAATCAAGCCATGCTCAAACTAACCCAGTAGCTGTTATGATTTCATGACTTGGATATTTGTACTCTGGTAATAAGAGATGTAATGTTAATGTCTGCATTTTGGAGCTGTGATCTGTTTGAGGATAGCATTCTTATGTCCTTTTCTTGTCAGTTCAGGTTAAGCAACCTAGCTTTCCTATTTACCTTTAACCAACTACCAGATATTTGCCTTTTTGATTTCGTACAATACTCAAACTTTCATGAAACGCCTCTATTCTCTGATCAGTTCAACAGGTGATGGAGGCCCATCTACTGAAGCTGCTGATGGGGATGCGAGAGTGACCAGAGCCCAGGAAAAAGCCACTAACCTGGGGGACATGAGGAAGGACTGCCTGGAAATGGAAATACAGTATACAGCAGACGCCATAATGAAGAAAGAAATATGTCCAAGGACAATAGTGAAGCACGTCTATGAGACTCATGTTAGGCTCATGTGTAAAACGTTTAGGAAGCGTGTGAGTATTTAGGCACCCAATGTGTCTATTTTGGGTGGCCGTTCTATTGAGTTTTGTAACAAACCATGTAAATAACTTCTGAGCAAAATGACAATGTAAGAAACTAGTGCATAAACCCAAATGTCTGCACTAATCATGCATTAATAATGGGGGATGTTGAGTTAATTGCACACGTCATTTGAGAATTCTGCCCCTCATGAAAAGGGTATTAGCATGAAAGTAAACAGCCTAGTGGGTCAACTGCCGCAACTACTAACAGTGTCAACTTCTATGCTGCTTTGGTGCCCTAGCTCCCACTTAACGGCATTCAGCAAACCCGTGCACATAGTCTGTGACGGAACAGTCTTGCATCTCAATATCTGCAGTGCTGCTCGTGGCAACGTCATTTCGCGGGCTACTTTTAACAAGGTGAAATGAAGTATATTGAACAAAAAATATATTTTTTAAATCAACAAATTGTTGGTCCCATGTTTCATGAGCTGAAATAAAAAAATGACTTTTTCCATAGCCACAAAAAGCGTCTCAGATTTTGTCCAGAAAGAAGAAACCCACACTGCTCTTGGTAGTATCCCTGTTCTTTATTAAGCTTTAGGTATCAGCCTCAAGCCTTGTTCAGAGCTTTTTAAAATATACTTAAAGCTTAATAAAGAGCAGTGATCCTGGGGGGGGGGGGGGGGAGAGGATCCTGCTGTAGGTAGGTTGTAGTTTAATGTATATTTGTGTATCTGACCAACTTCGTTGGAAGATATGGTTAAAATGCCATCCTAGGGTACATTAGTGTTGTAGAATGTTCCTTCAGATTTTTGCTGGTGCTGCTTTGTTATTGTAAATAAACACCTTGTAAACCATCTTCACCAAATTTAGTGCACAGATCAAGTCCCATTTATCTGTACAAGTCATTTATTCAAAGTAAATGCTGTGCACGTCGGCGCAAGCGTAAATGACCTTTAAGTCACGTTGTCGGCAGTCCAGCGCACTGCTCTGTGCCATGCCTTAGTTGACCATGGGGTGCAATTAAAATGTTTAAAGTAAAATCAGAGATTAAATATAAATTGACAATAGCAAATGTTTATTCCAGATATGGTTTCAGCCAGACTGCAAAGAAATCAGGTTCAGTAACATGGAAGAAACAGCTGAAGAGAATATGAAGAGCACGAACCTCAGACAACCCGTCACTGACTCAAACTGGACACGGACACCACAGTGCACAAAATAGCATTTGAGAGTCGGGTGGCAAGAAATAAAACAAATAAAAATGAACGCCTAGTGCCCCTATCCAACCCAGTCAAGTCCTGTTGAGACTCCTGAAGGTCTGTTTTTTTCTTTAGTTTGCCTCATCCTTGGAAGCCTCATCGAAATTCTCCACCAGATCTAAAAACAACACAAGAGCCAACGGTGGGTAAGTGACGTGTCAGTAAGGTTAAGAAACAGGCCTAAATCCAAACATACATGCCTCTTTCTACTAATCTCAGACCACTTAAGGAAAAAAGGACAGTGTTTATCTGAAACATGATCCCAGGTACAATCCCCCCTCCCTTTACACTCAGAACGAGTCTCGCTCTGCAAGGGGAAGGTACACAGAACTTCAGAAAACAGATGTAAAAGTCATGGCACTGAGGATCAAAAAGGCACTGAGGATCACAAGGAGGGTCCTATTTTTTCAATGAAGACTGAAATCTGTCAAGTCCATATTTGTCTCAGAGGGGTTGAGGGTTCAAATGGAAACAATTCCGACGGTCTGAATATAATATATTTTAGTGGGGGGGTGGACACAAAGGGAAACTAAACTCCAGTAATAACATGATGGCATAGACATAGACTGTCATCGGGCTTCAACCATTCCTCACGCTGAACGGGAGTGTAATCGTTTGAGAAAACTTTGGGTTACGGGAAAAGGATAGCCCTGGGAAAAGCTGTGGGTAATTGTAATGGCAACCTCATGTGTTTGGACCCATTTTCTCCAACAAAGAAAAGCAAACTGCTTTCAGAACTCCTAAACAACAAACACTAAGCCCACCACCCCGACTCCCACCCATCACCAATTAGTCATTGTTGGATCCCCTGAGCATGACCCCCTTCAATTCCCAAAAGTAAGCAAACCTGGCAAGGTTTTATTAAATCAGAGGGAAAGTAAAAGCCCAGATGTAACTTATTCTGGAGTCAGACTTCAGAGAAAGTATAACATGTATACTAACTAGACATGTGGGTGATGTTGAGACATAGGAGCACGTCAGTGAGCAAATTTACAAGAGGCCAAGAACAAGGCCCATTATTGAAGATACCTACATAATCCCTATGGTCAAGTAGAAATAAGCAGGGAGGAAAATGACCAATAACTAGAGATGTGTCCATCCATGCCAAGAGGGTGGGAGTGGGACAGCGTCAAATGTACTGCCAGAGGCTGGTGTGATTCTCACACGGATGCCTCCATTGCTTCACTTCCACCTAAAGTGCTCCACACAGTATGCAACGGATCTGACATTACTTTGTTTGCTTAGATCCACGTACTTTTGCGCAGCTGAATTTTTGGGATCGCTCCGTTCGCAGACTTTAATCACAGGAGAGCTCTTAAAGGAATGATTCACCAATTTTGAATGTTATATTGTTTTTGTACGTGTTCTATCGATTCCCTGAGTCATTTCATGTTTGAGTTATTGGCATTCAAGCAGGCAGAAATCCAGCCGGTATGACTTAGCACTGTGATAGTTGCTCTCGCTACACTGGAAGGTAATAGGAACACGACTTTTAGACTGCGAAAAGGTCTGTCATACATGTCAAACTTCAATACTGGCCAATGTCATAACTCGGGAGGATGTTCTCTATAATGAGCAATTGATCGTATTTTTGCAATATTCCTACCTCAAGATGTGTAATTTAACAGAGGGTCTAGCACAATTTTCCTATTTGTCTGCCTCTTCAGTCCAGGGTGCATATCATGGTGCAGTTGCCAGAGATATCAGAAAGGCGATAGGAATCCAATGAAGGAAGGAGCGTAAACTCAACAAAAAAAGAAACATCCCCTTTTTCAGGACCCTGTCTTTCAAATATAATTCGTAAAAATCCAAATAACTTCACAGATCTTCATTGTAAAGGGTTTAAACACTTTTTCCCATGCTTGTTCAATGAACCATCAACAATTAATGAACATGCACCTGTGGAACGGTCGTTAAGAAACTAACAGCTTACAGGCGGTAGGCAATTAAGGTCACAGTTATGAACACTTAGGACACTTAAGAGCCTTTCTACTGACTCTGAAAAACACCAAAAGATGCCCAGGGTCCCTGCTCATTTGCGTGAACGTGCCTTAGGGATGCTGCAAGGAGGCATGAGGACTGCAGATGTGGCCAGGGCAATAAATTGCAATGTCCGTACTGTGAGATGCCTAAGACAGCACTACATGGAGACAGGACGGACAGCGAAGTGGCAGACCACGTGTAACACCTGCACAGGATCGGTACATCCAAACATCACACCTGCTGGACAGGTACAGGATGGCAACAACTGCCCGAGTTACACCAGGAACGCACAATCCCTCCATCAGTGCTCAAACTGTCCGCAATAGGCTGGACTGAGGGCTTGTAGGCCTGTTGTAAGGCCGGTCCTCACCGGCAACAACGTCACCTATGGGCACAAACCCACCGTCGCTGGACCAGACAGGACTGGCAAAAAGTGCTCTTCACTGACTAGTCGCGGTTTTGTCTCACCAGGGGTGATGGTTGGATTCACGTTTATTGTCGAAGAAATGAGCGTTACACCGAGGCCTGTACTCTGGAGCGGGATCGATTTGGAGGTGGAGTGTCCGTCATGGTCTGGGGCGGTGTGTCACAGCATCATCGGACTGAGCTTGTCGTCATTGCAGGCAATCTCAATGCTGTACATTACAGGGAAGACATCCTCCTCCCTCATGTGGTACCCTTCCTGCAGGCTCATCCTGACATGACCCCTCCAGCATGACAATGCCACCAGCCATACTGCTCGTTCTGTGCGTGATTTCCTGCAAGACAGGAATGTCAGTGTTCTGCCATGGCCAGCGAAGAGCCTGGCTCTCAATCCCATTTAGCATGTCTGAGACCTGTTGGATCGGGGAGGGTGAGGGCTAGGGCCATTCCCCCCAGAAATGTCCGGGAACTTACAGGTGCCTTGGTGGAAGAGTGGGGTAATATCTGGCAAATCTGGTGTAGTCCATGAGGAGAAGATGCACTGCAGTAATTAATGCAGCTGGTGGCCACACCAGATACTGACTGTTACTTTTAAATTTGACTCCCTTTGTTTAGGGACAAATTATTCAATTTCTGTTAGTCACGTCTGTGTAACTTGTTCAGTTTATGTCTGTTGATTCAAATCTTATGTTCATACAAATATTTACACAACTTAAGTTTGCTGAAAATAAACGCAGTTGACAGTGAGAGGACATTTCTTTTTTGCAGAGTTAACGCCCCACCAATTGCGTTCACGTTGTCATGCTGTGTCCCGCAGTTGCTAAGCTAATCGTCACGTAATCCCTTCTCAAACTGACTTTATGTCTGAGAAACGTGCCCATTTTCCTCGAGTACGCAACGACTCAAATCCAAAGTTACATAATATTACAGATAGCAAGTTAATTCTCACAACTTGGACAAGATTTGTAATGTTGTACTTCTTGATGAAATTGGTGCCAATGTTGGGTTTTTGAGCTAGCGCCCAATAGACTCCCATTCACTCCTTGAAGAGCGCTTGTCCCAGAATCGCTCAGAACGCACCGCTCGGTCCATTGACGTAGCATGGGCAACGTTTCCCCATCTCCTCAAAAGTATATATGCTGTTGCGAATGTCCGACTCCACTGAGGCACATCGATCTGCAGGTTGAACATGGTGAGATTGTAGACTCTTAAATTGATAGTGCAGTTGGTTTAGGCGATTTTACAGCTAACTAGCTCCTTCACATGCTGATATTGTCTTTGGTATTATTGTGTGTAGCTACATTTGCTAGCTAGCTAGCCAGCCCAGAGAGAGCATTGTATTGTGGATTTTGTAGTCGACCTGAGCTGCAACAGACTTCCACAACGATGTCCCATGTTGCTACCAACCTTATTACAATGCCAAAATGAAACATTTGTTCACAAAAATATTGTTCTCAGTGTTACTTAACACTGTAAATTAAAGGAATGAGTGGTTTTGGGGGGGGGGGATTTTTCCTCTAAGACTTAACCCACACCAGTGTGTCACTAGTGCTTTTTGTTAATGAAAGCTCTAGTGTAATTGTGTTTCCATCAGGAGTATGACTAAAGACTTGGGGTGACAGTTGCTTTGTGAGACAGTGTTAAAGTTCAGCTAGCCATTTTTATGTAAATGCCAGTGGAAAAGTACCAGTGGCCTGACTTAGCAGGTTTGCCGGAGCCACGGGCTAGTGAGAAACAGGTGCCGGCCCACATGGATGGAAACAGAAGTCTGAGCTAAATCTCAGATTGTTTGAGTTTCAATCACAACCTAAGCATGTTGAGACTGCACTTCATATAACTCACCTGGAACATCATCATCCTCTTCCTCTATGGGGGCAATTGGTGCTTTTCCATCTCCAGCTGTGAGGAAGAAATAAGAAATGTTACAAACTTCTTGCAGAGCAATGTACAAATGCCTCACGTCTCCAGGAAGATTTATCCAATCATGAAGAATAAGTAAAACAAATGGCATTTCTATTACAATGTCAGTGCCTGCACAGTGCTGAAAATCCATCCAAGAACCTCCAGCCCTACTTCAAATCCCAAACATTCCAATTACAAGTGAAAAAACTTTCAAATTATTACTGTGCATTTGTCTGTTTCGATTACCAATCCACCTCCTCACACACTAACACTAGAGAAGTCTAGTACCTGTGGCCAAATCAAACAGATGAGGTGAAGAACATTTTGAAATGTCCCCCAGACACATGTACCCTGTTTGGGCAGCGCCTCGGCCAGTACCCCCTCGCCATCCAGCTACCTCCCCCAGGAACACGTACCCTGTTTGGGTAGAGCCTCAGCCAGTCTCCGGAGGCTTGTCAGGCTGTCTGCTCCCAGCTGGTTGAGGATGCTGGGCAGCATCTCTGTCAGCTGCTTGGTCTCGGCGTGGCCAGTGATTGTGAAGGTGTTGGCTGCCAGGGAGGCCTGCACTTTGGGGTTGTTGAAATGGATCACTGTCCCCTGGTTCGTAAACATGTTCACCTGCGAGGAATGAGAATGGTTATGCCATGTTACTTGCTGTCGCACTAGACATCTCCATTTCTGAAAACTCACAGACCGCAGCTAGCTAAGTTGTGCCTTGAAAATAACCCTCTGCCCTCAAAGAGATCAACGCTTTCCAATTTCACACCAATTCAAGTACTCTGGCATCCATTTAAAAAGAGATGGTTACAGAGAGCGAATGGGTCAGTCTTTGACCAGACTTTACCTCTTCGATACCAGAGATGTTGTTGACGCCTAGTTTCTTTAGGGAGAACTGAAGTTTCTTGTCATCAGCTGTTGCGGTTCTGTGCACGACCTTCTTCTTTCTGCGAGCAGTGCCCTGTTTAACAGAAGACAGATTCAAGTGCATGCACTTTTAACACCAGGTGCAAGATGAGCTTTACAATTACATGTTATTTTTCTAAAGATATTGACTGTTTTAAATAGTGCTGTGTTACTAGGTGGGAAAAACATGATTGGAGCATAATAGGAAGAAATTGATTTGTGTTAATGGCTTATTTTCTTACCTTGCCGCCAATGCGGACTTGTGCCTGAAGTTTGGCAAGTTTTTCTTGGTTCATTATTATTTCTTTCATCTGAAAGAGACAGCATTTGGGTTACTGGTATTATATAATTAGGATTATTTGTTTCTGGTTAACTAAAGTTACATTTGTAATACCTTTGTAAGCCCCGCCTCACTTAAGCCTGTATTTTTCTTACTGAAAATATTTTCCACAAACACCTGACTACAGCACCTCTCAGATTCAGAAGGGTTGGGTTAAATGCGTCAGACACATTTCAGGTGAAGGCATTCAGCTGTACAACTGACTAGGTATCCCCCTTTCCCCTTCCTTACCCCAGTAACGTTACATGTAGCCTAAATTAATTTTAGCATGAAATACAAGTTGAAGGCACACGTGAGTGTACTGTTGATGTACAGTAAATTAGCAAAAATCCCCGAAACAGTAAATCAATATTGTGGTTGAGAAGTTTGAAAGGCAACACTACGATATGTCACGTTAGCAACCAAACTGCCTGTTTAGCAGTATCAGCTGGCTGGTTGACTACATATCAGCTAGCAAACGTTATAGAACATCAAAAAGTTAGATGCTTAATTGCTTGCCAACGTCGTTAAGACGCAGACCTGCAACCAAAAATAGCAGAGACGCCACGGCTTAAATCAATGAACTGTAGCTAGCTAACAACGTTAGCTACATGTTGTCTAAGTTTAGCAGACAAACTATCAACCAACTTACCAGTACTTAGCTAGTAAGTTATTTCTGTTTAGATATGAGAGCTACTGTTACCTAGCTGGATAATAATGGGCACTGATGTAGCTAGCTATGCTAATAGACCGTTGTAACTGTTGATGTCAGCGAACTGGAACATGCCGAGAAAATGAAAAAAAAACTGCCATCTACACCGCTGCTAGCTAAATATCTACACACATTTGTCATGTCGACGATGACCACTGAAAAGTAAAAGCCAGATAAACGATGTATCGGGCTTTTTGCCTCTGACTAGCTACCAAGTTGCTAAATTCGATTAGCGCCAGCGGTATTGGGCCTGTCACTAAAACCTCACCTCCCAGCTCTAAACTCTATTACCAAGTCCACTTGCGCTCAACCTCCACGATTTTTACCGGTCTGATAACCAAGGATATTGTTTACCGTGTGCAGTTGGAGAAGAGCAGAAACAGTGCAGGAAATAAGGTATTTTAGAGCTCCTCACTGACCTGCACTCTAGCAGCGAGCACACGCGGGGAGCAAGATGGAAGCGAGAGAGGCTGGAGGAAGTGACGTGCGGGCAGAAATGCAACCGCAAAAGTGCCTGATGCCATTCATATACCTCAGTGGCTGATGGGCCAGTTCATTCATGGGAATGAGGAATGGCCCTATCTGTAATAATCCATGGAACTATTTATAAGGGAGTAGCTCTTTATAAACGGATTACTTTATTATTAATCGGGAGCATGGTGTAACAGGCAGACAGTCGCAGCTGCACTCAACGTGTGTATTGATGCGCCCCAATACGCTATCAATGATTCTATGTACTCATCGTAAGTGCTACACGACCTGGTGGATTGTATGTGTAATGACGTGTTAATACCACAATACCACATTCCTCCTCCCTTATTACGATTTCAATATAAAATCTCCCCCCCCAAAAAAAACCTTTGTTTTAGGATACACAACATAAGAACTGGCCCATCAGCCACTGAGGTATATGCTATTTTATTGCATTAATGAACTAATGCTGAAATAACGTTCCTTTAACTGAAACAGCATTCTTTTTAACTTGTTCTGTACTCTACTGAACTAAACAAGTCAGTGTAAACAATAAGCATGACAATAGACATTACATTTCACATGTTCACAAGCATTTTAGTTTACCCTGTTCACAGTTCAAAGTCCTTTAAGCAGCTTGGAAGCTTTGTGACGAACACTAGGGGTAGTGTCCATTCTCAACAGTGGAGGAGCCACCAGCTGTTTCTGAGCTGGGCTCAGTATCTGACTCTGAAACTGGGTTCTCCTCTTCTTGAACTGTTTCCTTTGTTACGGTCTCTGTCTGTGGAATGTGCACCATAGAAGCAAGTAGATACCTAGAGAACAGCCTGTCCTCTGTCATCACAACTAGTAACTCACTTGTTGTTCCCTCATGTCTGAATCTGATCAACATGTACGCAAACCACTATACCATCTCCCATTATTACCTTGTTGGAGACAGGACCAGTCACTGAGTCTATGAATCCAGGAATACATTTTGGCCCATGACTGACATTTCTGGTAAGAATAGGGTCCCCCTCTCCAAAACTTCAGCCCTTGGTACGTTTGTCATGGTTCTATTTCTGTGTGTTTTGCTTGCGTTCAACTTTCCTTTTCAGGTCTGAATGGACTAGGTCCAGTGTGGAGCGTAGTCTACAACCTAATAACAACTCAGCAGGAGAAAGTATTGTTGTGGATTGAGGTGTTATTCTGTAGCTGAACAGAACAGGTGACACTTTTGTTGCTATGCTCCCTTCTGCACTTTTTTTCATAATTTCTTTGAATGTCTGTACTGCGCGTTCCGCCAGACTATTTGAAGATGGTTGATATGCAGCTGATGTCACATGCACAATACCATTGTTTCTGACGAATTCTTGTGCTTCAGTGCTCACGAATCAGGTTGTGTTGTCACTCACCCCCATCTCCGGTATCCTTTGGTTACTGAAGCTCTGTCATAGCTAATCTATAATAGTGGTGGATGAAGCAGAACTCACAGGATACACATCCACCCATTTAGAATGCGCATCAATCAATATCAGAAACATTTTCCCCATGAATGGTCCTGCATAATCTACAGTTGAAGCCGAAAGTTTACATACACTTAGGTTGGAGTCATTAAAACTCGTTTTCAACCACTCCACAAATTTCTTGTTAACAAACTATAGTTTTGGCAAGTCGGTTAGGACATCTACTTTGTGCATGACACAAGTCACTTATAATTCACTGTATCACAATTCCAGTGGGTCAGAAGTTTACATACACTAAGTTGACTGTGCCTTTAAACAGCTTGGGAAATTCCCGAAAATGATGTCATGGCTTTAGAAGCTTCTGATAGGCTAATTGACATCATTTGAGTCAATTGGAGGTGTACCTGTGGATGTATTTCAAGGCCTACCTTCAAACTCAGTGCCTCTTTGCTTGACATCATGGGAAAATCAAAAGAAATCCGCCAAGACCTCAGAAAAAAAAATGGTAGAACTCCACAAGTCTGGTTCATCCTTGGGAGTAATTTCCAAATGCCTGAAGGTACCATGTTCATTGTGTACAAACGGAAGTATAAAACACCATGGGACCACGCAGCCGTCATACCGCTCAGGAAGGAGACGCGTTCTGTCTCCTAGAGATGAACGTACTTTGATGCGAAAAGTGCAAATCAATCCCAGAACAACAGCAAAGGACCTTGTGAAGATGCTGGAGGAAACAGGTACAAAAGTATCTATATCCACAGTAAAACGAGTCCTATATCGACATAACCTGAAAGGCCGCTCAGCAAGGAAGAAGCCACTGCTCCAAAATCACCAGAACAAAAGGCAGACAATGGTTTGCAACTGCACATGGGGACAAAGATCGTACTTTTTAGAGAAATATCCTCAGGTCTGATGAAACAAAAATAGAACTGTTTGGCCATAATGACCGTCGTTATGTTTCGAGGAAAAAGGAGGGGGCTTGCAAGCTGAAGAACACCATCCCAACCACAAAGCACCGGGGTGGCAGCATCATGTTGTGTTGGTGCTTTGCTGCAGGAGGGACTGGTGCACTTCACAAAATAGGTGGCATCATGAGGAAGCAAAATTATGTGGATATATTGAAGCAACATCTCAAGACATCAGTCAGGAAGTTAAGCTTGGTTGCAAATGGGTCTTCCATATGGACAATGAACCCAAGCATACTTCCAAAGTTGTTGCAAAATGGCTTAAGGACAACACAGTCAAGGTATTGGAGTGGCCATCACAAAGCCCTGACCTCAATCCTATGGAACATTTGTGGGCAGAACTGAAAAAGCGTGTGTGAGGAAGGAGGCCCACAAACCTGACTCAGTTACACAAGCTCTGTCAGGAGGAATGGGCCAAAATTCACCCAACTTTTTGTGGGAAGCTTGTGGAAGGCTACCCAAAACGTTTGACCCAAGTTAAACAAGTTAAACAATTTAAAGGCAACACTACCGAATACTAATTGAGTGTATGTAAACTTCTGACCCACTGTGAATGTGATGAAAGAAATTAAAGCTGAAATAAATCATTCTCTACTATTACTCTGACATTTCACATTCTAAAAATAAAGTGGTGATCCTAACTGACCTAAGAGAGGGAATTTTAACTAGGATTAAATGTCAGGAATTGTGAAAAACTGAGTTTAAAAGTATTTGGCTGAGGTGTATGTAAACTTCCGACTTCAACTGTATGTGCAATCATTTCCAGCATTTCTCTGGGAACTCCCAGGTGTGGAGCGGGGCTGCTGCTGGTGCTTTTCTTTGTTCCTGACACGTGTTACATGTCTTGACTAGATTCTCTATCTCGTCATCTGGTTTTGGCCACCGTAAGTAACTCCTAGCCAACGCTTTCATACGCGAGACCCCAGGGTGAGTCTGATGTAGTTGCTGTAGGATAGCCTAGCGTGCTGGCTGTAGAATAATCACTCGTGCTCCCCACAAAACGCAACCATCCTGTACGCTCAACTCTGTTTACCTGACACTGTATGGTGTGAATTCAGTCCCTTCTGTTTGTTGTGGCCATCCCCTTACCACATATTCTCTAACTCCAGACAGGACTCTTTACCTGTCCAGGTTGTCACTTGCTCTGCAGTCACGTGTGTGGTGTCCGTGTCCTCGAACATCAGCACTCTGTCCTCTTGAGCTGTTATAATGGGCGTGTACGGCAGCAGAAGATGGCTCAGGGCATCTGCATTCCCATGGTACTTTCCTGCCTTGAAGACGATTACATACTTGTACGCGCTCAACGTCACTGCCCACCTCTGGATTCTCGTAGACACCTTCTGTGGAACTGCCTTTATTTCATTAAAAAGAGACAGTAGAGGTTTATGGTCTGTACAAGTCTTGGTTTGTAAAACCTTGGTGTGTCCTCCTTGTCTCATGTTTTGTCAACACATCTTCCAATGTCCACTGTTGACCTGCAACAATCTGATTTACTGCTCCCCAACTAACTTCAGTTCTTTTATCCAGCCCCGACCTAGCAGGTTTGGTCCCGTGCCTGATATGACTACTATAGGTAGCTGAGTCACTGTGTCTCTGTGCTGCACAGTTACATTAGCTGCACCTAATATGTCTACTCTCTCACCTGTGTACGGTTTGAGATGCAGAGAACAAGTCTTTATGTCTGGAACTTTTGAACTGTTCCACAACTTTGAGTACTCTGACCAGTTCATTATGGTTACACTGCACCCTGTATCCACTTCAAACTCCCCATCTGACTCATTCAATTTGAATGTGACAGGAGACACTTTCGGAATCTTCTCTGACATGCTGTACATTGTAAAGAGATTCCTCTTCTTCCTCTTTGTTTTGTTCAGCTTCCCCGCTGATGTGAAGTCCCCCATGTTTTTTACTCCTTTTTCTTGCTTTTGCTTTCCTCTCCCTTTTGGATTGGAACTCACTGCAGGTGATTTAGCCCTACATCCTCATTTTATGTGTCCTTCCTTGTTTACCACACTTATGGCACTTTTCATCCGGAAAATGGCACTCACTTGCCATGTGATCACCTTGACATTTGTAACATGTTTTCACGTGCTCACCTTGTGTTGGTTTCTTTATCTGACGCATGCTTAGCTTGTGCACACTTCCTCTAACTGACAGACCAATGGAGTGCCCTGCCCTCACCAAGACAGCGCTTGTTTCAGTGAAATTATATTATTCTTATGACTATATTGAATAGCAAGCCTTTCTAACCGGTAGGTAGCCTAGGGGTTAGAGAGGCGAGCCAGCAACCGGAGGGTTGCCAGTTTGTATCCCAAATCTATGGGAAGTGAGCTGGCAACTGGAGGGTTGCCGTTGTGCCCTTGTGTGCAATTGGCCAATAAAGTGATCTTAATCTGTAGTTACTCATCGGTTATAGAATAAAACTGCAGCCAATTATTCTGTTGAGTAGGCCTAGACCTACCTTTCACTTGTTTATCTTTATGTTTTATCCAACTACCTCATCCCCATATTGTTATTTATTTTTTTGCTCCTTTGCACCCCAGTATCTCTACTTGCACATTCATCTTCTGCACATCTATCACTCCAGTGTTACTGCTAAATTGTAATTATTTTGCCACTATGGCCTATTTACTGCCTTACCTCCCTAATCTTACCTCATTTGCACACACTGTATATATATTTTTTCTATTGTGTTATTGGCTGTATGTTTGTTTATTCCATGTGTAACTCTGTGTTTTTGTTTGTGTCGCACTGCTTTGCTTTATCTTGGCCAGGTTGCAGTTGTAAATGAGAACTTGTTCTCAACTGGCCTACCTGGTTAAATAAAGGTGAAATAAAAAATAAAATGTTTTATAAGTAATTGCTATAAGGCGATGAGCTGCATTACATCCTGAGTTATCAGTCACAATGTAATATTGAAGGCCCTCTCATTCCATGTCACGCCCTGACCATGGAGAGCCTTTGGTTCTCCATGGTGTTTCGGTCAGAGCGTGACTAGGGGGGTGTTCTAGTCATTTTGTTTCTATGTTTTGGGATTGAGTATGGTTCCCAATTAGAGGCAGTTGATTATCGTTGTCTCTAATTGGGGATCATACTTAAGGGTTCCCTGTTCTCACCTGCTTTGTGGGATATTGTTTTTTGAGAGAGTGCATGTGCACCTCAGTACTGCACGGTCGTTGTTTGCCTCTTGGTTTGTTTTAAGTTTCACTAAAATAAAGATGTGGAACTTCAATCACGCTGCGCCTTGGTCTATCTCTCCACACGATCGTGACACTGTGTGTGAGAACAAGGTGGAAAGTGTTACCATAGCCTAGACCAAGTCTAGCCTGTACAGAATGGTATTATAACTTCAATACAGCATGAAACTTGGATCCCATACCTAAAGCCTGTTACAATGCAATAACAGTAAGCCTAGCCTAGTCTAAACTACACAGACTGCCAAACTGGTATACCTATTTGTGGAATGCTAATATTCAAAGAATTACAACAGCAACAAAAACTCCAGTCCAGTACAAAACTCTCATGGTAATGAGAGCACAAAAATGTAGCCTAATGTAGACTAAACACTATGCAACAGAAAAGCAAACAATGATAGCCCACCCATTTTGGCCAAAGTGTCTCTTTGTCCAGATTTGAATAGAACTTCCTAACATAACCCTCCACAGCGGGCTAGCACATGAGGCATCATGGATCTTCCTGTGATAAACTTTGTGACACCTTGTCAATCTATTCACCTTACTTGTAGAAGCCATTTTGGTCTGCTTACATGCTCATTGAATCTGTTGTGTATATGTTGTCTGGCTAGGAATGTTTGTACTTGGTTTTGTACAGTAGTGACACTCTCACATGGGGTTATAGGTCACTGGTCACATGTAGCCTACACAGGTACACAGGTTAGCTGACCAGGAGACCAGGAAGTGTTCCCACAGGTGAGAGGAGAGAGCAGACGGTTCTTATTGTCTCACTGGAAGAGTATGGTAAATCAAATTTGTATGGTAAATCAATATATTGGAACTCTGCATTTGATAATCTGCCATAGGCCTAAATGCATGGGATGGGAACACCAACCAACTATCTAAGTTAGGAAAGTAAATTCTGTGGACACATCTTGAACTTTGCAACTGTGCAAATAGTGTGTCATATTGAATCACCACTACATTACCAGATCAAAGTTAGCAATGTTTATTTTTTCCCAACAGAAACAATCTCAAGTATTTTCACAAGTATTTGTTAAGTAGCCTATTTATTTCTCAGGTTATTCACAAATATACAATATATTTCCTGAAGTAACCTAAACTGTACACACACATACTCTGTGTGTGAGAGAGAGTGAGAGAGAGAGACACATACACACGCGCGCGAGCACACACACACACATACACACAACACCTTACACATTAGCCCTAATCACGCACACGTACAACCGCACGCACTCACAATATGTGCACTGGTATTGTCTTGCCCTTTATGCATGTGATACATATGATACACAGGCTACCAAGTCCCCCGAGAGAGACGGACTGTTTTGGTGACATTCATAGGATTTGTCAGAGCTAGAGGCAGGGAAGCAGGGATTGCGTTCAGCAGTAAGTGCTTTCTTGGTACCCCGTGGCACGGAAACACCCTCCGATCGCAGAGGGGAATTTAGAAACACTTTAGAAGTGGTTTACCACACATGCGAGCCATGCTTTAAGTGTCAGTTAAAAAAAAGCACCCTTCTTTAGCTAGCTATATGCTAAACCTTGCCTATAACTTAACGAAAGAATGTCAAATTAGTAATTATAGAAAGCATGATGCAAACAGGCTAAATGCTTTCCCCATATAGACCAAATAATGTAGGTGACAATCGTGACATCAGTCCGTACACGTATAGGGCAAAACATATTTCAAACATCTTCAGAGAGTTTCAGTGCAGATTAAAATGATTCATTAAAATAAATTATTACCGTTTTTATCAACTTTCACCTATTAATTTGTAAGTGTCACTTACCAGAGACCCAGTCAATCGAATTTATTTGATTGAATCGTTATTCGATTTATTTTGTCTCAAAGTGACTGATAATTTATCATTTATAAGTCCATCCGTAGCCTTCTCCAAGACTAGGTTATTGCAAGTCTAAAATAGGCATTTGAAAAAGGAATAGGACTATAACGAAAGTATTTATAATTATTTTAACTCTCCACTGTTCAACAAGGCTTCGTTTCCATATGGTGACAATTCAGTTGCCAGAAACGGTCAGCATCAACTGAGATTCTTTATGAGCCTAATGTTTTTTTTACAGGAATAAAACTTTAAATATTCAATCCACGTAGGCTTACCTTGCTATTTTACAACCTAAAACTGCATTGTGTCCATATAATGTAGTGCATGTGGCAATAAGTATGCCTAATTGTGGTCAATCTTATCTATTGTCCTATAAAGACAGCACAATATCCCTCTTAGGCCAATGGCTATTAGGGTATACATTTGATATTTAGCACAAACAAACTAATAAATAAATACTAGTGATTTTCAAATAATTCAAAAATGTTTGTATGCATGACTAAAACACTATTTTATATCACTGCTGTGTTAATTTTGAAGAGTTAAATCGAAAAGCCATTATTTCGATAGTCATCAAAAATGGTGTTAATACCAGTCTGAGAGAGATGTGTATTCGAGAGAGTTCTATGGCCTTTTGGCGAGGTTTAGGCCTGAGCCAATTGTCAGCCAACAACTGGTTAATTTGTGAGAATGCAAAGGCTTGCATGTAAATCATAAACTGTTAGTGGAATATAAATATTATGCAAATGACATAGAAAATAACGAAAGGGAAAATAAAAGTGTTGTCAATGTCACATTTTTTGAAAGCTGAAGTTGTCAAAGTAGTCGTCTGTTGAAGGAGTGTGGACTTTGTATCCGCTAGATGGTGCTAGTCCAGCAGAAACGCTGCAGTAGATAGACCAGAGTAAAATAAACATAAGTCGTCATACAACTCTGAATCAGCCATGGGGTAGCTTTATATGGTCATCAAAAAAGCACCAGATATTTTCTTACTGACATAAAGAGAACCTAAACCCATTATTTATCATCCGGGTGTTATTGGCCTACAGGCTCTATTGTTGTTGTAGTGCTTTGGTAGGTTATAGTTGTTTCTGAATTTACCAACATAACTTAGTGGGGGACATAGAAAGGGACATTATGATAACAACATTAATTCATTTCCTATTTGCATTGAAATGCACTTTTACTTGTACTTTATTGTTGCAAAAAGGCACGCTCTTTATCAACAGATAATGACTTTGAGTAGGTTTTCAGCGCTTTGAAAACGTATTTTATACGTTTTATTTACTGATTTATTTTCACGCACCCCATATTGGGGTGATATATTAGATATGATCGTATTTCACCTGTGTCAAGAGATATGTCTTACATTTGTCTAGTTGTGGGTGCAATACATGCATGACTTAGACTAGCCTAGTGCCATAACAAAGTGAGTCCCAGTTTAGATTGTTATTGTCACATTTGTGTAAATTCACCCCCCAAAAAATTAAAAAATGAACCAAGTTCACTCAACTAAAAATGGGGATTCTTCACAGTCGCCCAACTTCATTAACGTAACTGTCTCCGAGTTGTTAAAGGGGGTTCTTTAGAATGAAATATGTAACCATAGCCTATCATTTAAAATGGATTGGTGAGCAGGAACGTTTTTAGAAATCATAACTTATATCCTAATTCTCGTGCCTATACTTCTAGTGAAAAGTCCCGTTTTACAATATAATTATAAATGAAATATTCTCTAGGCCTATATATTTCAAATGAATTCATCAAAAAGCATCAGATAGGCCTATGTTGGTGTAGTTTCGAAATGTATTAGCTGGCGCTGTGCATAAAGCAATTACGCACGTGTAGCCTACATTCAGAATGTAACGCTTTTAGAGATATGCTCTATACACTATTTTGCTGGAGCCGTAACACCCAAGAAAGTTTCACACTGCTCCATGCAGGCAATTACAATATATTACAGAAGAGAACATGATCGAGATAACCCAAATAAAGGATTTTGTACCATGCGTAAACATCACGATCTCATCAAAAAATGATATCAACTCATCAAAACAGATTTATTCGATTTTCTTTCTATATTATCTTGAACATCTTCCTATAAAGTCTGTGCATGGGAGATAGAGGCCCTTATTTTTTCGAGCTGCTCGCATGCTCTGAGTGACCCGTGACTGATGCAAGTTAACAGCTGACTCTTTTCCATTACAAATGGCTCGCGGATAATCTAGATAACTACCGGATCACGCAAACTATGATGCGTGGAGAGTGGGACATGAAATTCCGTCTGTAATAATTTATTTGAAAAACGCAGATCATTTAGTTTGATGTAGGCTATAAATCATTAATTAATCTGAACCATTACTTTTTGATGATGAAACGGAATTTCTAAAATGCCATAACTTTATACATAGGCCTTCTTCTTTCAAGCATAAAATTCCACTATCCTGTTAGAGTTTTTTTATCACAATAAATTATTATCTAAAAGGGATAGTCCTGCATTGGCTTTGTTCTGCATGCAGCCTTAGGCTGCATGCATAAATGAAAGCTTTAGATTAACCATATGTGTAGCCTATACCAAGATGACCACCAAAAGAGAACCAAACTTTTTAAATCGTCCACCGTTCTTTTTCAAATACAATTTTTTTCCTTTTTTTCCTCTATTCATTTGCCTTGGTGACGTTCCTTCGCCATGTGATCAGAGCACTGGTATAAAGCGCGATGGAAGATCCGCCCTCTTTAGGATTCAGGTTCGGCCTTTTTCGGGTCTTTAAACACACATCAAACTACCATCCGAATGGTGCGCTACTGAACAACGAAAAAATCCCTAAAACATATGAAAGTGCTTGGAAAAAGGGGACATCTCTTACCGCCGGCGTGCTCCTCTCATCCCCTCATATGAGTTGTCTTGAAAGAGGGCAGAGTAGCACGGGCAGCATCTCCTCTTCCTATCCGCCGTAGCTTCTGGGAGCGCACAGCACAGTGCAGCGCTCTGCATAACCAGCCGTGAGCCATGACTCTGAGCTCCGAGATGTCGGATGCCTCCATCCTTTCGGAAGAGACCGACATCGACGTGGTCGGCGAGGGGGAGGATGGGGACAGCCAGACGCGCTCCTACGTAGACGAGGTGGCGCAGATGCACGATGATCTCCTGGCTGGCTCCCCGCCATGCCTAGACATCTCCTCGTCCCGGGATCCGTACAAACCAGCCAGTAAGAACATCCTGGTGAAGCCCCCATACTCCTACATCGCCTTAATCACCATGTCCATTCTCCAGAGCCCCAAGAAGCGGCTCACCCTCAGCGAGATCTGTGATTTCATCAGCAACCGTTTCCCGTACTACCGGGAAAAGTTCCCCGCGTGGCAGAACTCGATCCGACACAACTTGTCCCTAAACGACTGTTTCGTCAAGATACCGAGGGAACCAGGAAACCCCGGGAAGGGGAACTACTGGACCCTAGATCCGGAGTCCGCCGATATGTTCGACAACGGTAGCTTTCTGAGACGACGGAAACGCTTCAAACGACAGCAGCAGCAGGACTTGCTGCGGGAGCATAACAGTTTTATCCCCGCTGCTGCGTACGGCTATGGACCTTACGGCTGCGGCTACGGTATCCAGCTGCAGTCCTACCACACACACTCTGCGCTTTTCGCGTTTCAGCAGCAGCAACAGTCCAGGCATTCACACACTGGGACCATTATCTCGGCACCGTCCTTGCCCACCTCCAGTGACTTAGCGAGGAGCAGGTTCTTACCCCAGCTCAGTCCCAGCCTGGTTTCACCTATACACACTGCAGCCAAGTCCAGCTCGCCTGTCCAGCGCTCTACCTTCTCCATAGAGAGTATCATTGGGAGTTCGCTGAGCCCTGCGCACTCTCACTGTGCTTCGCGGACTTCTACTGTTGTTCCAATGTTATCGTCTTCCCTCGCGCCACAGTCGCCCAACCAGCCGCTGAGTATGCACCCAGGAACTGTTTTACACATGGTCGAGAACTTTCCCAACATAATTCTGAACGGTACTAGTGGCTGTTAATTTCTATAAACTAACTTCCAAGTTTTCAAGAAACACAAACAAAAACGCCCCCTCTTTGAAGGTAGGATTATTTTTGTATGTTTTTTGGTAACACGCCGCTGAATGATGGACATTAACACAATTCGTGCCAATTCATTCTGTAAAAAGATATTAGGCTATATTTATGTTAATACGATTTTAGTGTCAATCTAATTTTCTCGCCACGAACTTTCATTGTTTATAAAGTGATTCATTTAAGTCTAGGGCGTCTCAGGATATCGACTTAATGAAAGGTTATACATGATCACGTCTCAAACAATGTATATTGTGTCAAACACACACATGTTTTTTAGTTTGGCAAAAAACATTTTTTTTACTGTTTTGATTTGTGCTTTGTATTTAAAAGACACAAAGATGAAGGTCATTCATTTATATGCAGTGTGTGCTTATTTCAGTAATAAAACATTGTACATTCTTTGGCAAGTATTGTATAATCGGAGTGTGATTTTTTTACACGGTTTGTTTTTCAATGAGAATAAATATTGTTTTACAAAAAAAAGACATTTGCCTGGAAAGTAATTTTTTGAGTAAGTAATAATCTCAGTCTAGAAATTAGCCAAACGAAGTCCCACAGTAGATCACGTGCATGAAGTGTTGCTGTTTTATAAAATACCTATAATTTTCATTTTTGTTAAGAATCATATTCCCAAAAAGTAAAAGACAATGTAGGCTATTACGTATTGAGTGGAACATGTAACAAATAGGGCTGAACAACAGTACACATAATACTAATATCAATACTACTAGGCTACTACCTTTAGAATAATACATTAATAGGCCTACTACAACTACTCGACTGCTGCCGTTTATAATACTACTACTAATAATATAAATACATGTAGGAATAGCTGTTACAATTACCCATGGACATTGTTATTTGGTTCCCATATACAAAGCAACAACAGTGTATTCCTCCGTTACTTCTTTTCCAACTTTTACTAGTGGTTCAGCACAAATACTGAAAGAGAGGAGTGCGAATTACATTAAATAATCATTCACTTTCAGTGTAACATTGCCCAAACTAGAACCATTACTTTCAACAGGCCCTGGGGTGCAGGACCAACTTCACACCTATAGGCCTAAATAAGAAACTTCTATGTTCTATACTGTGTGTGTGCGTGTGTGTGACTTTTAGAACATGTACAATTCTAAGATTAACATCAACATCAACAATCAATATTTGTTTTTCAACATTTATCTTTATGCACAAAAGCAGCCAAAGTGTAAGCCTCTTCTGAGCGGCCTATGTGTGTGAATGTAATTCCATGCTCCATGCAGGGGCTAGATGATAAACCTTTGTCCTACGAGTCCATTTAACCTCTCATACATTTATCCTCGTAATTACTCGTGGTGGACAGAGCGGTGTCACTGGGGTGACAAAGACTGTATTTTGCAGGACGATGATTATCACGGGTGATCAGAGGCAGCTGGCTCGGACTCTTGAGTAAACACCTCTCCTCGACCGTTTCATTATCTCCTCATAGGCCTACTTGTCACAGTTGCCATGAGAGAGCGAGATGTATTGGCCAGAGAGGCTATAGCCTACTCCTTCACATCCATAGCCCACAGCTTTAGTATACAGACATGCGCCATGGCGAGGCTTTTTATAAAAAAGCGACTAAGTTCATTAAATGATAATTAGGAGACATGAGCACAACGTATTTATCATGCAATTATGCATCATTAAATATTAGGCCTAACCCTTATGTCATAGTAGAAGAAGATCCATGAGCCACTGTTCACAATTATGAGCCTATGGATAATAATAGGATCATGATGTTTAGGTTTTGGCTATATGATCTTAAATGGGATGATGCTAAAACAAAAGACCAGCATCTCCTTACTAAATATGCCAGTCAATATTAAAAGCAGGTGTTTGTGAGGGAAGGCTGGGAAGCAATTTTTTAGGCCGATATCCTCACAACATCAATTGTGTGGCGTGATGGGCGGGTGACAAGCGAAGAGAAAGGTCTCCTCTCTCTCTCTCTCTCTCTCTCTCTGATGGAAGGACCACTGTTTGGAGAGTGTGATCCATCCGTGACTACAAATGCGCATCCCCGTTGCCCGGCCGCGCGTTATGGCGCCACGACTTGCTTCCCCTGACGCAGAGGAAATACGTGTAGTAGAGCTAGATCCACTCCGCGCAGCGCACTGCTCAGAGACAGTTCACTAGGCCACCGGAGGACAGCAGCATGCGTGATGATGTAACACGCAAGCCAGACAGCTAATGCAGAGCGCGAGAGAGCGTCCCTGACTGTGCCATGGCACGACACTCACACAACCCCGGGTCGCGACCTGCTTATTGGAGGCTGAGGTCACATATTTTATTGTGCTAAATTATACAAATAATTCTTTTAAAAAAGGGTCAAGCAGGGCCGGGATCATAACTAATTCTTACGACTGCCATTTCACAGGCGATAAATATACGCAAGTGGAGCCGCCCGACAGACTGAAATATATGCTTTTCATTGGCTGTAAAATGAGTCAATTTATTTTTTATTACAGGCAAATATGGCTATGCAATGCCATACATACTCAGAGTGGGAAAATTAAAGAAATTGCCCAAATAGCCGTGAAATTGTTAATATAGTACATGTATACAGGTGTGTTAATATGTGCCACAACTATGATTTTATTACTTTGCAATGTAAATCTTTTCGCCCTATGGGCCACGTGCGTAATAATGATCTTGTTTGAAATAGCCATATTATCTTGTAAATGTTGAGTGTTTTCATCACACACACACACACACACACACACACACACACACACACACACACACACACACACACACACACAATCAAATAAGGCCGATTGTTACCATGAACTTTCCCCATAATATAATGAGTTTTAGGATACCTTTAGCAATGTAGTTTATGTTTTCTTTTATAAATATGGGCGACTTAAATACACAAATATATATTCCACTTTTATTGGATTTCAGGAAATATCTCACTTTTTGTTTGTCTTTGCATGACTGAAAACATTTGGTTGGTAGACCTACAGGTTCTGAAAATTAGAGAGAGCCTGTGCGGCCTAACCAGCATAGCCTAGCGTTGAACATCGTTGGATTGTAATGAAGTGAGACTAAAATGGTGAACGAAAATTAGTTCAAGAATAGAATTGATTACAAATACCTGAAAAACACGAAACGTCTGGAGAAAAGTCTTCACGCAATGACACTGCAGACATTAGACATATTTTTTAATTTTTAATTTTATTTCACCTTTATTTAACCAGGTAGGCCAGTTGAGAACAAGTTCTCATTTACAACTGCGACCTGGTCAAGATAAAGCAAAGCAGTGGGACAAAAACAACTACACAGAGTTACACATGAACAAACGTACAGCAAATCAACTCACCAGTGTAAAAAGTAGGCTACTACGTCCAAAAAGCCACATAGGACACAAGCCATAAAAATGCAAAAAATAAATAGGCCTACATGAATGGAATGGATACATATATATTTATGCTGAATCCTTTGGAATATGTTACATTATTTCCTCCAAATTTTGTTTTGCAATTGCCATTCTATTGGTCTTTATTAGGCCTAGCTGTGTTCGGGTGTCAATCTATTTTACCAAGTTGTGTGTCATGCAATAGGACTTCCTCTTTCCACCAAACCTAATATAGACCATCAGTCACTCTGCCCCCAAAAGTAGAGTGAAGTACAGTCTACAGCCTACCCAGAAATAGAAAATTAGATAAAATTCAAGTCTATAACGAACACGAGTTATTTTCTTGAGTGGCTTATACGCCCCGCGATCTCATGAATAATTTGTTGATCTGTCTGTATGCATGTGCATGAAACCCCACTAGACTAGTTTTTCATTTTCTTTCATCCATAAAAGTATGATGTGAATAAATACACCTGCAAGTGGATTGAGTACTTGATCCATTTATGTCATATATATATATATATTTATTTATTTTTGGCCCCCACGAAGTGTACCTGCTGCTTGAGCAACAGCTAATGGGGATCCTAATAAAATACAACCACGAAATAATAGGATTCACGCTGAACTAACTCCCTTTGACCTTTATAAAACACGTCACAACCGAAAATGCTTAAAACTCAATCAATAAATCAACTTCATTTTATAGGCTAAGTTCCTTTTACAGTTTTCATAAAGTGCTTTAGAGGGGAAATCTACAGTTGCTACCTCCATTTTTTAAAACTTTTAAATTAATGATATATCCATTGATTGTTAAAGAATATACCTTATAAATTCCTCATGAGCCTAGTTGTAATTGTCACACCCCATCAGAACATCACAAATAATCTTGTTTTACTCGAATGTTTCTTAACATTGTAAATGTAAGCAAAGACTGTATAGCTCTGTCTATGAATTTGAGAGTGGTTGCATTTCTTCAGGCACTCCCTCCGTTTGTTTTTCGAAACAGAGGAGGGTATCCGCTTTGTTATTGCTTCAACTGCGGATTGGCTTTTAAAGACACCCAGCCTAAAATGTATAAATTATGCTAAATCGATGTTAATAACTTGGGTAAGTGATCACAAGATTTACCGCACATCTGCGTGATCTTAGTTACTTGCTTTCTACTGATGATATGGCCGTGGTGCTTGGTTAGGTAGGACTTCTATGTCTATAGCCTGGTTGTTCTGTGTTGTTATTACACCTGCACGGCATAACTGATCAGTCTTTATTTATTTATTGCCATGCTTCGATATAAACCGTTGTTGGCTTTCTTAGGTGATTTACCCTTTCTTCAAAGTTTAGCCTATAACCAGCCATAGGCCTATTCAATTTGAACATGTTTGACGTTAGAATCATTATATTCTCACCCCAATTTATATGAACGTCGATTGAGTAGGCTATAGTCTATTGGAAAAATGTTGACCAAAGTAAAAGTAGGCTAACTTGATAACTGATCACTAGGCCTAAACAGAATTTTTTTTATTTATTAATCTGTCCAGTTTAATTTTCTAATTTTCAAATAAAATAAATAAATAAAATAGTAAGCTACAGCAGCGATTGAGTAGAAATCTCAAAACATGGTAAAATGTCGAGTATGCTTTCTGTCCATTAACCGAAAGGCTATTGAATAATTAGCCTACAATTTATATTTAACAAAATGTATGAGAGTGTGTTTGATGATAGATGTCAGAAAATGAACCTATAGGCTACAATAAAATAAGTTGAAGTCAGACAGAAAAGAAGAAGGAACGTTTATAGTTATAGGCCAAGTTAGGCGACTGAGCGGTAAACAAGCGTTTTTCATAAAACGTCACGGATCATGTGGGCATCAGCCTCCTTGAGCGTGACTGAAGCTCTGCAGTTAACAGTATATCGTTGGCGGGTCACACGGGTCACAAGGAACGGGTCTACAACCAAAACACTCATAGCTCACAAAGCAACCCGAAGTCGCTGATAGTGCAACGTGTATTATCACAAACACTAGACTAGAGAATGAGAAAAGTTAGTTTCCGTTAACCCTAAATTAAATTCAGGAACAAAGGCATTTATTCAAAGTGGTTATTTTAGTCATACTTAATTTAAAATAAATGTTGCTGTGAAACATGTAGGCATAGCCTAAACCTCACATTTAGCCAGTCCATTGAAAACAAAAGTTCTGCATTATGGACTAATGCTGTGCAGATGAAAATACAACAAAGAGGTTTACAAAGGCAAATGATTGATGAACAACCATTAGACAAAAGTCTAACTATCTCAAATAAAATCCACCTTACTGACTCTGTGTGTACAAGTTGTGTGCTGCATGGGCTCAGTGGGGTACACGCATTCACATAGTATTTTACTATTGCATGAGATATCAAGCTATATATTTCCAATTAGAAGAGTGGTAGCCTACACGTTCCAGAATGGGTGGTTGAGCTACAGTACATTTGGAAAGTATTTAGACACCTTCACTTTTTGCACGTTTGGTTACATTACAGACTTACTCCAAAATGTATTACATATTTTTTCCCCCTCATCAATCTACACATAATGACAAAGTGAAAACAGGTTTTTAGACATTTTTGCAAATGTATTGAAAATAAAAAACAGAAAAACCTTATTTACGTAAGTAGTCAGACCCTTTGCTATGAAACTCGAAATTGAGCTCAGGTGGATCCTGTTTCCATTGATCATCCTTGAGATGTTTCTACAACTTGATTGGAGTCCACCTGTGGTAAATTCAATTCATTGGACATGATTTGGAAATGCACCCACCTGTCTATATAAGGTCCCACATTTGACAGTGCATGTCAGAGCAAAAACCGAGTCATTAGGTCGAAAACTTGTTTGTAGAGCTCCGAGACAGGATTGTGTTGAGGCACAGATCAGGGGAAGGGTGCCAAAACATTTCTGCAGCATTGAAGGTCCCCAAGAACAGAGTGGCCTCCATCATTCTTAAATGGAAGAAGTTTGGAACCAACAAGACTCTTCCTAGAGCTGGCCGCCACGCCAAACTGAGCAATCTCGGGAGAAGGGCCTTGGTCACGGAGGTGACCAAGAACCCGATGGTCACTCTGACAGATCTCCAGAGTTCCTCTTTGGAGATGGCAGAACCTTCCAGAAGGACAGCCATCTCTGCAGCACTCCACCAATCAGGTATAGTATCCTGACGGAAACCACTCCTCAGTAAAAGGCACATGACAGCCCGCTTGGAACTTGCCAAAAGGCACGTAAAGGACTCTCAGACCATGAGAAACAAGATTCTCTTGTCTGATGAAACCAAGATTTAACTCTTTGGCCTGAATGCCAAGCGTCACATTTGGAGGAAACCAGGCACCACTCATCACCTGGCCAATACCATCCCTACAGTGAAGCATGGTGGTGGCAGCATCATGCTCGGGGGATGTCTTTCAGCGGCAGGGACTGGGAGACTAGTCAGGATCGAGGGAAAGATGAACAGAGTAAAGTACAGAGAGATCCTTGATTAAAAGCTGCTCCAGAGCGCTCAGGACCTCAGACTGGGGCAAAGGTTCACCTTCCAACAGGACAACGACCCTAAGCACACAGCCAAGACAATGCAGCAGTGGCTTCGGGACAAGTCTCTGAATGTCCTTGAGTGGCCCAGCCAGAACCCGGACTTCAACCCGATCGAACATCTCTGGAGAGACCTGAAAATAGATGTGCAGCGACACTCCCCATCCAACCTAACAGAGCTTGAGAGGAACTGCAGAGAAGAATGGGAGAAACTCCCCAAATACAGGTGTGCCAAGACTTGAGGCTGTAATCGCTGCCAAAGGGGCTTCAACCAAGTACTGAGTAAAGGGTCTGAGTATTTATGTAAAGGTGATATTTCCTTCTAACCTGTTTTGGGGGGTATTGTGTGTAGATTGATGAGAAAAACAACAACAATTTAGTCAATTTTAGAATAAGGCTGTAACGTAACAAAATGTGTAAAAAGTGAAGGGGTCTGAATACTTTCCCGAATCCACTGTGTATGGAACATTTGGGGCCTAGGGGCTCACCCTCAGATCTTTAGTCTCCTGGTGTCTCAGACTCTGGCATCATCTTTGCACCTCCACTGCCATCACTTAAACCACAAAGATAACACTGTCTCAATAACTTTGACTCCAACATTGTATGATAATATACCACTATACTGGATGTGATAAAAGTAATGTTATGTTTTTTTATTGTCAATGCAAGTGCTTAGCTCATGATATTTCAGTTTAACTTTTAGAATTATATTTCCAAATTCATCCTTGTGTGTATGGATAGACAATATAGTTTAAACCTGTTTTGAAAAGTTTGTATTTTAAATGACATGCGTCGCTCCAAATTCTTGACTTGTATGGTAACTTACTTTATTGAGACACAAACCTTGAATGTCATTTTCACAACCACATTTGCTATAATGTACACTGATACTACAGTAACTACATCCATAATCTATAAAGAATTCATAACATATTCCTAAACAATAAATAGGCGTGACGTCAAAGTGTATTTTCCACCCACAGTTCCATCTGACTATTAGATGCATTGTAAAATATGTTGTAAACTTTTAGTGGTGTTCTGCAGTGTATAACTATTACATCATTTATATTTAGTGCTCACGGGTGTGTTATGTGTGCTTTACTGAGATTAATAAATGTAAATCTCTACCAAATAAACAACAGGGAAAATGAACATTTGAAGTCAGTGTGTAAGCCGTTCTCCTTCCATCCACCCTCCTCATAGAGTTAATCAATCATTTGTGAATTATAGCTTTTAAGAGAAAGTTCTTGGTTGGTCTGACACTTGAGCCGGGGGGGAAAAAATCATATTTTATGTACATGGTTTGAATCAATGGTTTCTATTACTTTCCATACTTCTAATTTCCATGGTTTCTAACTCTCTCTCCCTAATACTAAAAAGCATAAAACCTCATCAGTCCCTACTGCAGCAGTCAAGAAACATTCCTCCACAAATATTGAACTATAAAACACACGTTTTTCACAGACGTACACTTCTGTCACATTCATACAGGTGTCCAAAGATTATTATTACACTAAAACTCAAATTCAAAACCATCATCTAGAGTCACTCCAACGACCAGAATCCAAACCTCCCTGAGTAAGGCAAAAAAAAAATCAAAATAAGTTGTTGCTCGGTGTTGATTGGAATGGAACATCATCTGAAAGGATGTTGTCTCTTCTCAGTGCACTTCCTGTTATAATGAGTCTAATTAGAGAAACATGTAGAGATGTGTACTCTGTTTAACATGATTTGTTGCGTTGTGTTTTTTCGTTGGAGTGAAGAAAAAGCATTCTGTGTGTGTGTGTGTGTGTGCATACATGACTCCGTGCGTGTGTGTGCGAAATCTAAAATACACAGGGAAAAGAGAGGAGAGAAGGGGGAGGCAAAGAGAGAAAGGATAAAAAGCTGAAAAAGAGAGAGGGAGTGTGAAAGAGAGAAAAGAAAGGAGTAAAAAGGAGGGAATACCTCCCAGTGAGGCGTAGAATCCCCCCCATCTGCTATTCAGCGTGTAGAACACTCCCTACCCTTATCCCCTCTCTCTAAAAGGAGCTCCGCTTTCCGCCCCATTAAAACGTTTAGAAAAAAATGCCACCCCTGAATACTAGTCTAATTAGAGTACCCAGAGCTGCAAGGGCCCAGCTACACAAGAGGAGGCTGAGGCTCTGGGATGGATTCTTCCATTTCCCTTTTGTTGAACCCATCTTTTTTTGGTGTTCTTTTTTGCTCTTTGTTCTTTCACGTTCCGACTCTCTTTCTTGCTCTCTTTCTCTGTATTCTCTCTCTTCATTGTGTGTATAGAGAGCAGGAATGAGGAATCCTACTACAACTGAAGAGACCTTTCACCCTAGAGATAACGTTACTTTTGATCTGGGAGACAGGTCCAGATGGACTATGAAAATATGAATGGTGTCGGTCTCCATGAGGCTACCCAGGATACCATCACTGGCCTTTTGGGGGGTCAGTGAAGAGTAAGGTGTTTATTTTGAGAAGTATGAATAGAATGGAATGACTACAAAAAACAAGGAATTGTGATATTGTTGCTTTTCTTCTCCCAGGACCCTCTCTGGTGTGATCTGAGTCATGGGTTGAGTTCCTGCTCAACTAAATTGCAGACGCGTGGATAGGTGTAACCACTTCTAACCACATCATATGATATATCAATCTGATGCACGGGTGTGCGTCCCAAATGGCACCCTATTCCCTTTGGGCCTGGGTCAAAAGTAGTGCACTTACATAGGGAATAGGGTGCCAATTGGGTCTCAGTCTGAGTGCTTTGTTAAGTAGAGGCAGACTGGTTTGAGTGACACATTATAAGCTCTATTCGATGTCTGGCTTAATAAACTTAATCACACACCTTAATACACTATACACAGGGTTGGCCTTTATTGATAATAACCCAAAACGGTTGATTAAAGAACATTTTAATCCTAAAAACAAATCTCCCTAGATTTCACATAATGGAGAGATATCATGGAGAGAGAGATAGAGATAGAGGGAGGGAGAGAGAGAGAGAGAAAAAAAATATGTAAAGTTATATCAACAACTCGTTGAGAGAGAGGGTGAGAGAGAATAGGGGAAGCTGAGAGAGAGAGAGAGAGAGAGAGAGAAAGAGAGGAGAGAGATAGAGAGAGAGAGAGAGAAAGAGAGGAGAGAGATAGAGAGAGAGAAAGAAAGAGAAAGAGAGGAGAGAGAGAGAGAGAGAGAGAAAGAGAGGAGAGAGATAGAGAGAGAGAGAGAAAGAGAGGAGAGAGATAGAGAGAGAGAAAGAAAGAGAAAGCGAGAGAGAGATAGAGATAGAGAGAAAGAAAGAGAGGAGAGAGATAGAGAGAGAGAAAGAGAGGAGAGAGATAGAGAGAGAGAAAGAAAGAGAAAGCGAGAGAGAGATAGAGATAGAGAGAAAGAAAGAGAGAGAGAGAGAGATAGAGAGAGAGAGAAAGAAAGAGAAAGAGAGGAGAGAGAGAGAGAGAGAGAAAGAGAGAGAGAGATGCAGTGTTTGATGATAGGATGAAAGGTTGTGGCAGTCTGGCACGGGGCCTGGTTCTGTTTCTGGTTCCTCCAGACAGGCCCTGGTCTAGGGAATAGGGTGCCATTTTGGACACAGACACCTTACTGGGCACACATTGGTTGAATCAACATTGTTTCCACATAATTTCAAGGAAATGACGTTGCACAAACTGTGCCCAGTAGAACGGCCTTCACTGACTCCCCACGTAATCCACGCCACCACCTCCATCGCATCCATAATTTATTTTGATGAAGAGTTTGAGTTTGGGAGTAGGGGTTATTATTCCTACATCTTGGCTGTCTCACCTCGAGATGAACTTGTTCAATCTGAGATTCCGCTGCAGAATTATGTCTCTGCCTCTCACCGACCAACCGACCACGCTTTCTTTCTTTTACTCTCCTTTTCTTTTTCTTTTTCCCCCTCTCTGTGCTTGTTTGCCTTGGCATGCTCAGTGCCCGTACAAACAACCCAGAGCCCATAGCCCTATCCATCAGGCTTGTGCAGAATGTGATGATAAAATAACAGGCGGGCTGAAACAAACCATTTGTTACAACTCACAGATTTATTATTCTGTCCACTTGAAACGAAGCACAGAGGTTAGCGAGGCATCTCCTACTTAAGCTGCAACAATAAATATAACAAAAATGTGTTGCCGCCATTTACGCGGTTCGGGCCCTCGCCACATGGAAAGTTCCGGAAAGTCTTGGGTCTAACTCTGTTGTCACAGCTAGCAGCGAACAGCTTTCCCTGGCGGTTTGCATCCAACACATCATTTAGCATCCCGCGCTCTCCCCAGTGCACACCCATTCAGGGGGGGTTCTGGCAGAAGGTGTAGCCGCCGTAGCTGGTGGACTGGAGCGGCTGGCTACCAGTCTGGGACCTGGTTAGTTACATGCAACAACGCCATTGGGTTGTAAACACTTCATCAACCTCAAGCAGCCCGTTCATCATAGTGACACCTGCAGGTAATGCACACGGCCCAGTTACAGCCCAGCTCCTTTCAACCCCAGACCCTAGTTCTACTATCCAGTACCCAAACACTGTCCAATATTAATGGAGGACTGCCAGAGATCTGACCAAACCCATTTAAACATAAAGCTAAGATAACATATGCATCCATATAAATACACTTATGTCAAAGATCAAATATAATTTCATTTCATGATATGGTATCAGGTTCATGTACTGTACCATACATTAAATATATATTTACTGGATCAACACATCTTCATGGGAAAAGATATAGGCTCACATAATTATGTTGTTTGGGAATATTGTGTGTGTTTGTGTGTGTGTGTGTGTGTGTGTGTGTGTGTGTGTGTGTGTGTGTGTGTGTGTGTGTGTGTGTGTGTGTGTGTGTGTGTGTGATTGTTTGTTTGTGTGTGCGTACACTCAGTGGGGAAAGTTAATGTTTGAAGTTTCTACCTACGGTCTCTGTTCTATGTCGTCTTTTCCCTCTCTCTCCATGGCGACGCCCCTGTCACTCAAAAAGCCCCCCCCAAAAACATTAACACCGGAAGCCACCAATGAAGACACACTCCCACTCTCCCCTCTCTCTAATGTTTCCCACTAACTAGCTTTGGTAGCACTTTATTTATAATGGTTTAGTAAATAGTTCATTCATCATTTATTCATCATTTCTCAATTCATAAGATGTTTAATATAGGTCTTTATAAACCATTCACTAATAATTAGTAAAGTATTTTTGCATGGCCTCATCTAAAGGGTGGGCTATTTATATTTTATAAATACTTTAGAAATGTTGTGAGTGACCAGTGTAATTCCTCACAGCAAGATGGACATGCCATTGGTAGATAAGCCCAGCAGAACATGATGCTCCTTGTGGTCTCAAAGCAACCTAGAACATATCATTGGTAAAAGAAGAAGCACACAACGCAGGATGTTTACATTACATTTTAGTCATTTAGCAGACGCTCTTATCCAGAGCAACTTACAGTAGTGAATGCATACATTTCATACATAATTTTTTTTTTCTTCTCCGTACTGGTCCCCCGTGGGAATCGAACCCATAACCCCGGCATTGCAAACACCATGCTCTACCAACTGAGCCAACTGAGCCAGTTGTTCCGACAGGGATGTTAAAGGAAATATATTGGATATTTCACAAACTGGAACTCCCAATTTCTAACATGTATGAACCCAGAACTTAATAATGCAGCTGACCAAAATAATGCAAGATTTTAGTTCTGGGATAATTGAGATTAAACTGCTCTAAAGAGTGACTGCAATCCACACTTTAAAAGCTTATGTTAGCATTTTTTGGACTAAAACGTTATTTTACTCAGAATAAAGTGTTGGAAGTTACACATCACACTATTACAATAGTGTGACTGTTTTTGAATAAAATGTTAAATATACTGTATTTCCTTAAACATCCTCTGTGTTGTGTGCTTATTGTTTAACCATTGATATGTTCTGGAACTGCTGGAATGTCTACCAATGGCATGTCCATTATTTTTGAGAAATTGCAATAGTCACTCAAAACAAAGTATTCATAAAGTATCAAAAAGCCCACACTTTAGATTAGGACACACAGAAATACTTAACTAATGAATAGTAAATTGTTTATAAGGACCTATATTAAACAACTTATTATATTATCTTATGAATCGTTATTAAATACTTTAAAAGTTGTTTATACATGTGTGAATAACTAGGTTGGAAACATTTACAAATGCGGGAGAAATGATGAATAAATGATGAATAAACTATTTACTAATCCATTATAAATGCTTAATTACGTAGAGTTATTATAAAGCGTTAGCTTTCACTCCCTCTGTCTCACTCTGTCCCTGACTCCCACTCTCCACTCTCTTTCTTTTCCCTCCCTAATTTCTCACTATCTCTCTTTCTCCCTCGTTCCCTGCCTTCCTGTCTCTCTCTGTCTCTTTCTCCGTCTCTCTCTCTCTCTCTCTCTCTCTCTCGCTGTCTCTCTTTCCATCTCTCATCTATCACTGTCTCTCTCTTTCGCTGTCTCTCTTTCTCTCGCTCTCAGCCTCTATGAGCCACAAAGTGTCTGCTGCAGATGCCCAGAGCCTCTAAAAGGACTAGCGAGACACCAGAGCTAAGCGTTTAAGTGGGTAGATTCTGCTGCATACACACCCGCCTCTATGCCTGTATGTGTGTGTGTGTGTGTGTGTGTGTGTGTGTGTGTGTGTGTCTTCCCAGCTTGTTCCCAGTCTCCTGGAGGCATGCCCAAAACTCTCCCGACCCGGGGATCAGTATTTGAGAGAAGTGGTGTTCTCATAGCGGTAGATCGACACCACAATTAGATCCAGAGGCTTTGTGATACACACAAGACCCCTGTCCCAGGGCCCACCCCCCTGCCAAAAAGTGAGCCACATCAGAGGCAGCACCACGACCTTCTGTAACACATTAGAAGGGCTTGGGGCTTTGATATTCTGCAAGATACTGATCTCAGACCATAGGTTATGTATGGGGTTTTTGAGGTGGGAATCCCTCAGAACTATGTGTGCTTCAATGTTACGCTGGTTGATGATGTATGACGGGCTAAGAGCTGCTATGTGAACTGGGTGACGTGCTTTAAAGCCCTGTAAAATAACTTCTTGATCTACAATAAAGATTACCCCAAAATCTGACAGTTCTTTGCACTGTGAAAGCATAGGTATTCTAAGTGATAATCTCATTTTAGAGAGGCTATTTATTACATTGATCCATTTTCTTAAATGATTGTAACACCAGTTATTTAAGCTGCGTGCCGTGTGTGTGTGTGTGTGTGTGTGTGTGTGTGTGTGCGCGCGCATGCTTTTGATGTCTCTTAGATTGACAGATCCAATAAGCCCTGAAATAGAGCAAGCAAACATTGACGACAAGTTAGTGTAGTTTTGCTGTATTTCATTCCACAAATCATGGGCTTAAAAAAATGTATGGCACTTTTATTGTTTAGTCCTTTAAAATTTTCATTAGTTAATTCATTAACTAATTCAATCATGTGCTTACCATATGTTGAGTAAGTTGCTGTAACTTCTGTAAAAGCTCAAATTCGGTCGCCAGCACTTCTGTGGTAATATGAAGATTGACTCAAATCAAGGAAGTTCTCTTTCCTTCTCCCCATCTGCCTCTCCCTCCCTCTGTCTACCCGTTCTTCCACCCCTCTCTCTTCCCCTCCTGAGGTTGGATACATTAATACCCCAAAAATCATATACCTAGTGTGCAACATCAACATTGACTCTCTCAAAGGTCAGAAAGAATACCTTAAAACAACATAGTGTTTCCTATAGAAGGAGGCAAGCTGAAAGCCCCCTTTTCTTTGGGAGCAGAACACAGGCAGACATACACACACACACAAACACACACAGCTCATCTCTCGTTCCGACAGAGATTTTCACAAAGCCCAGGCAGAAAGCCTTTCACCAGAGAAGTCTCACCAAAGTGGAAAAAGATGCTGTTTGATTTGATACTTCCTCGGCGGTAGGAACTTCCTGTGCCCCGTCACAACTGTTTCTGGAACCCCCATGAGAGTTTGGCTTCGGTTTGTGGGGGTGGGGGGGAGTGTAAGAAAGGTCCCTGTGCTTCGGGGAGGTCAGGGCAGCATATATTGAGCGGATCCCTGTTGGAGATGTGAAGTTGTTTCATGGTCCCATGGTGGTGGTAACTGGATATATCAGGCACATGTAACACATGCAGGGCACACTGGGCTGTAGCTAGTGTGCTGCTGGGGTTCCAGTGTGTGTGTGTGTCACAGGAGGTTGGTGGCACCTTAATTGGGGAGGACGGGCTCGTGGTAATGGCTGGAGTGGAATAGGTGGAATGGTATCAAATACATAAACACATGGTTTCCATGTGTTTGACGCCATTCCATTTACTCCGTTCCAGACATTACTATGAGCTGTCGTGTGTGTGTGTGTGTGTGTGTGTGTGTGTGTGTGTGTGTGTGTGTGTGTGTGTGTGTGTGTGAGAGTTCTGCTCTGTGTTACGGAGTCAAAAAGCTGCACTGAGCACTCACACTCGACTGATGCAGATAGCGAGTGGTGAAGGGGTAACCGTCCCATCTCAGGTTTGCACCAATGCTGCCATCATGATCAGAACCCTATTCCACTCATTCCCATTGAATCATTGATGAATCTGGCTGATTTTCATAATTGTGTTTCTGCTCCTAGCTTTTAGTGATTCACTTACAGGTTTCATTCTGCCCCTCTTCTGCACAGCCAGCCTAATTGTTAATTCAGCCACTATCCATACTATTACAAGTGGATTACCTATCTTCATCCTCAAAGTGCTTGTCTTATGAGTATTGTTTTTACTCTATGTTGCTGATGCTCGGAATTGTAAGCTCCTTTCCCCCCCTCTTTTTTTTTTACATTAGTAGAATGTGGTTTAACTCAAATCTCTTCCTATTAGGAATAAAATGGCATAACAACACTGCATGGTTGGATGTGCAAATGATTTTGAATGTATGACTTTAATTGAACCTTTGCAGATCCATTTGATTAGTCTCTTTGAGATCTGTTGTTTGAAGAGAGAGAAGCCTGGTCCAGACCTGGTCTGTATTAGAGAGATGAAAGAGAAACTTCTTTAAAGAGGCTGTAGGGTCAGAGGTCATCTCCCATCATCCTCCTGTCCAATGTTTGGTCAGGTGTTTACCCATAGTCCTTAGGGAAACATACTGTACTGTCTGTCTGTTTTGTCTCTTTCTGTTTGTTTTCTAATGATTTAATAGTAAACTTCTGAGAGTTGAGCACACACCCACATTTTTTATTCTTCTAAATTGTACCAGAAAGAGGCTTGTAACCATATCGGGAAACTTTTGGATGCTATATATATAACCTTTTTTTAAACATTCAACAAAGAACCATGCTCATAAGGTTCTAAATGGAACCTGTATGGTACTTTAAAGAACCCTTTCCTAATGTCCTATAAATAACTATTAAAAAAGGAACCGCTACAGTTCCAACCCTATTTGGGGGTACAATGCTTTCGGAATGTATCCAGACCCCTTGACCTTTTCCACATTTTGTTACGTTACAGCCTTATTCTAAAGTGTATTAAATTGTTTCCCCCCCCCCTAATCAGTCTACACACAATACCCCACAATGACAAAGCAAAAACATATATTTTTTTTTATAATTGCAAATTTATTGAAAGTAAGAAACGGAAATATCACATTTACATACATATTCAGAACAATTACTTAGTGCTTTGTTGAAGCACCTTTGGGAGCGATTACAGCCTTGAGTCTTCTTGGGTATGACGCTACAAGCTTGGCACACCTGTATATGGGGAGTTTCTCCCATTCTTCTCTGCAGATCCTCTCTGTCAGTTTGGATTGGGAGTGTCGCTGCACAGCTATTTTCAGGTCTCTCCAGAGATGTTCGATTGGGTTCAAGTCCGGGCTCTGGCTGGGCGACTCAAGGACATTCAGAGACTTGTCCCGAAGCCACTCCTGCGTTGTTTTGGCTGTGTGCTTAGGGTCATTATCGTGTTGGAAGGTGAACCTTCACCCCAGTCTGAGGTCCTAAGCGCTCTGGAGCAGTTTATTTAATCAAGGATTTCTCTCCACTTTGCTCCTTTCATCTTTCCCCTCGATCCTGAAAAACATCCCCACAGTATGATGCTGCCACCACCATGCTTCACCGTAGAGATGCAGCAACTCACTGCCTTCCTGAAGACAAACAATGTATACGAAACGCTTCAGTCTGGTTTTAGACCTCATCATAGCACTGAGACTGCACTTGTGAAGGTGGTAAATGACCTTTTAATGACGTCAGACCGAGGCTCTGCATCTATCCTCGTGCTCCTAGATCTTAGTGCTGCTTTTGATACCATCAACCACCACATTCTTTTGGAGAGATTGGAAACCCAAATTGGTCTACATGGACAAGTTCTGGCCTGGTTTAGATCTTATCTGTCGGAAAGATATCAGTTTGTCTCTGTGAATGGTTTGTCCTCTGACAAATCAATTGTACATTTCGGTGTTCCTCAAGGTTCCGTTTTAGGATCACTATTGTTTTCACTAAATATTTTACCTCTTGGGGATGTCATTCGAAAACATAATGTTCAATTTCACTGCTATGCGGACGACACACAGCTGTACATTTCAATGAAACATGGTGAAGCCCCAAAATTGCCCTCGCTAGAAGCCTGTGTTTCAGACATAAAGAAGTGGATGCCTGCAAACGTTCTACTTTTAAACTCGGACAAAACAGAGATGCTTGTTCTAGGTCCCAAGAAACAAAATTTAAAAAAATAAAAAAATAAAAAAAAATATTTGATCATATTACTCCAGTGCTAGCCTCCCTACACTGGCTTCCTGTTAAGGCAAGGGCTGATTTCAAGGTTTTACTGCTAACCTACAAAGCATTACATGGGCTTGCTCCTACCTATCTTTCCGATTTGGTCCTGCCGTACATACCTACACGTACGCTACGGTCACAAGACGCAGGCCTCCTAATTGTCCCTAGAATTTCTAAGCAAACGGCTGGAGGTAGGGCTTTCTCCTATAGAGCTCCATTTTTATGGAATGGTCTGCCTACCAATGTGAGAGACGCAGACTCAGTCTCAACCTTTAAGTCTTTACTGAAGACTTATCTCTTCAGTAGGTCCTATGATTAAGTATAGTCTGGCCCAGGAGTGTGAAGGTGAACGGAAAGGCTGGAGCAACGAACCGCCCTTGCTGTCTCTGCCTTGCCGGTTCCCCTCTTTCCACTGGGATTCTCTGCCTCTAACCCTTTTACAGGGGCTGAGTCACTGGCCTACTGGTGTTCTTCCATGCCGTCCATGGGAGGGGTGCGTCACTTGAGTGCGTTGAGTCACTGACGTGGTCTTCCTGTCTGGGTTGGCGCCCCCCCCTTGGGTTGTGCCATGGCGGAGATCGTTGTGGGCTATACTCGGCCTTGTCTTAGGACGGTAAGTTGGTGGTTGGAGACATCCCTCTAGTGGTGTGGGGGCTGTGCTTTGGCAAAGTGGGTGGGGTTATATCCTGCCTGTTTGGCCCTGTCCGGGGGTATCATCGGATGGGGCCACAGTGTCTTCTGATCCCTCCTGTCTCAGCCTCCAGTATTTATGCTGCAGTAGTTTATGTGTCGGGGGGCTAGGGTCAGTCTGTTACATCTGGAGTATTTCTCTTGTCTTATCCGGTGTCCTGTGTGAATTTAAATATGCTCTCTCTAATTCTCTCTTTCTCTCTTTCTGTCTTTCTCTCGGAGGACCTGAGCCCTAGGACCATGCCTCAGGACTACCTGGTATGATGACTCCTTGCTGTCCCCAGTCCACCTGGCCGTGCTGCTGCTCCAGTTTCAACTGTTCTGCCGTTTTGACCGTGTTCTGTTATAATATCCACCCTGCACAGCCAGAAGAGGACTGGCCACCCCTCATAGCCTGGTTCCTCTCTAGGTTTCTTCCTAGGTTTTTGGCCTTTCTAGGGAGTTTTTCCTAGGGAGTTTTTCCTAGCCACCGTGCTTCTTTCACATGCTTTGCTTGCTGTTTGGGGTTTTAGGCTGAGTTTCTGTACAGCACTTTGAGAATATCAGCTGATGTACGAAGGGCTATATAAAAAAATATTTAAAAAAAATATAAAAAAAATTGGATCTTCTGTTGAATCTGACAATTAATCTTGATGGTTGTACAGTCGTCTCAAATAAAACTGTGAAGGACCTCGGTGTTACTCTGGACCCTGATCTCTCTTTTGAAGAACATATCAAGACTGTTTCAAGGACAGCTTTTTTCCATCTACGTAACATTTCAAAAATCAGAAACTTTCTGTCCAAAAAGGATGCAGAAAAATTAATCCATGCTTTTGTTACTTCTAGGCTGGACTACTGCAATGCTCTACTTTCCGGCTACCCGGATAAAGCACTAAACAAACTTCAGTTAGTGATAAATACGGCTGCTAGAATCCTGACTAGAACCAAAAAATTTGATCATATTACTCCAGTGCTAGCCTCCCTACACTGGCTTCCTGTTAAGGCAAGGGCTGATTTCAAGGTTTTACTGCTAACCTACAAAGCATTACATGGGCTTGCTCCTACCTATCTTTCCGATTTGGTCCTGCCGTACATACCTACACGTACGCTACGGTCACAAGACGCAGGCCTCCTAATTGTCCCTAGATTTCTAAGCAAACGGCTGGAGGTAGGGCTTTTTCCTATGGAGCTCAATTTTTATGGAATGGTCTGCCTACCCATGTGAGAGACGCAGACTCAGTCTCAAGTCTTCAGTAAAGACTTAAAGGTTATCTCTTCAGTAGGTCCTATGATTAATTATAGTCTGGCCCAGGAGTGTGAAGGTGAACGGAAAGGCTGGAGCAACGAACCGCCCTTGCTGTCTCTGCCTTGCCGGTTCCCCTCTCTCCACTGGGATTCTCTGCCTCTAACCCTATTACAGGGGCTGAGTCACTGGCTTACTGGTGTTCTTCCATGCCGTCCATGGGAGGGGTGCGTCACTTGAGTGGGTTGAGTCACTGACGTGGTCTTCCTGTCTGGGTTGGCGCCCCCCCCCCCCCCTTGGGTTGTGCCGTGGCGGAGATCTTTGTGGGCTATACTCGGCCTTGTCTTAGGACGGTAAGTTGGTGGTTGGAGACATCCCTCTAGTGGTGTGGGGGCTGTGCTTTGGCAAAGTGGGTGGGGTTATATCCTGCCTGTTTGGCCCTGTCCGGGGGTATCATCGGATGGGGCCACAGTGTCTTCTGATCCCTCCTGTCTCAGCCTCCAGTATTTATGCTGCAGTAGTTTATGTGTCTGGGGGCTAGGGTCAGTCTGTTACATCTGGAGTATTTCTCTTGTCTTATCCGGTGTCCTGTGTGAATTTAAATATGCTCTCTCTAATTCTCTCTTTATCTCTTTCTTTCTTTCTCTCGGAGGACCTGAGCCCTAGGACCATGCCTCAGGACTACCTGGCATGATGACTCCTTGCTGTCCCCAGTCCACCTGGCCATGCTGCTGCTCCAGTTTCAACTGTTCTGCCTGCGGCTATGGAACCCTGACCTGTTCACCGGACGTGCTTGTTGCACCCTCGACAACTACTATGATTATTATTATTTGACCATGCTGGTCATTTATGAACATTTTAACATCTTGACCATGTTCTGTTACAATATCCACCCGGCACAGCCAGAAGAGGACTGGCCACCTCTCATATTCTGGTTCCTCTCTAGGTTTCTTCCTAGGTTTTTGGCCTTTCCAGGGAGTTTTTCCTAGGGAGTTTTTCCTAGCCACCGTGCTTCTTTCACATGCATTGCTTGCTGTTTGGGGTTTTAGGCTGGGTTTCTGTACAGCACTTTGAGATATCAGCCGATGTACGAAGGGCTATATAAATAAATTTGATTTGATTTGATTTTGATTTAGATGGTGAATGGTTCCTCCAGACGTGACGCTTGACATTCAGACCAAAGAGTTCAATCTTGGTTTCATCAGACCAGAGAATCTTGTTTCTCATGGTCTGAGAGTCCTTTAGGTGCCTTTTAGCAAACTCCAAGTGGGCTGTCATGTGCCCTTTACTGAGGAGTGGCTTCCATCTGGCAAATCTACCATAATGGCCTTATTGGTGGAGTGCTGCAGAGATGGTTGTCCTTCTGGAAGGTGCTCCCATCTGCACAGAGAAACTTTGGAGCTCTGTCAAAGTGACCATGGGGTTTTTGGTCACCTCCCTGACCAAGGCCCTTCTCTCCGGATTGCTCAGTTTGGCCCGGCGGCCAGCTCTAGGAAGAATTTTGGTGGTTCCGAACTTCTTCCATTTAAGAATGATGGAGGCCACTCTGTTCTTTGGGACATTCAAAGCTGCAGAAATGTTTTGGTACCCTTCCCCATTTCTGTGCCTCGACACAATCCTGTCTCTGAGCTCTACGGACAACTCCTTCGACCTAAAGGCTTGTTTTTTTCTCTGACATGCACTGTTAACTGTAGGACCTTGTATAGGCAGGTGTGTGCCTTTCCAAATCATGTCCAATCAATTGAATGTACCACAGGAGGACTCCAATCAAGTTGTAGAAACATCTCAAGGATGATCAATGGAAACAGGATGCTCCTGAGCTCAATTTCGAGTCTCATAACAAAGGGTTCTGAATACTAATGTGAAAAAGGTATCTGTTTTTTATTTTAAATAAATGTGCAAAAATGTCAAAAATCTGTTTTCACTTCATCATTATTGGGTATTGTGTGTAGATTGATGAGGAAAAATAGTAATTTAATCCATTTCAGGATAAGGCTGTAACGTAACAAAATGTGCAAAGAGGGATGGGGTTCGAATCTGAAAGGTTCTTTGTAGATAGATCCTTTTGAAGAACCATACAGGGTTTTTCATTCTGGTCAGCCATATTATACTGTTAAAAGGTGTTGTTATTGTGTTAACTGATAAGTTGAATCCAGTAAGCTACCTCTAGACCAGCTGTGGGTCCCTGAGGAAACAATTGAGAACCACTGACTTAGTCAACAGTTCTCAATTGACACAAGGCTGGACATAGTAATATATATATAGTGTATAATGGCATAACAAAATACAATAGCTAAACTGGAATGGCACTTTCACGGTTGCACAAAAAGAGCGGTGCGTAAACCATGCCCGAAAATACACTACATGACCAAAAGTATGTGGACACCTGCACGTCGAACACCTCATTCCAAAATCATGGGCATTAATATGTAGTTGGTCCCCCCTTTGCTGCTATAACAGCTTCCACTATTCTGGGAAGGCTTTCTACTAGATGTTGGAACATTGCTGCGGGGACATGCTTCCATTCAGCCACAAGAGCATTTGTGAGGTCGGGCACTGATGTTGGGCATATTGGCCTGGCTCCCAGTCGGCGTTCCAATTGATCCCAAAGGTGTTCGAATCGGGTTGAGGTCAGGGCTCTGTGCAGGCCAGTAAATTCTTCCACACCGATCTTGACAAACCATTTCTGTATGGACCTCGCTTTGTGCATGGGGCATTGTCATGCTGAAACAGGAAAGGGCCTTCCCCAAACTGTTGCCACAAAGTTGGAAGCACAGAATCACCTAGAATGTCTTTGTATGCTGTAGCGTTAAGAATTCCCTTCACTGGAACTAAAGGGCCTAGCCCGAACCATGAAAAACAGCCCCAGAACATTATTCCTCCTCCACCAAACTTTACAGTTGTCACTATGCATTCGGGCAGGTAGCATTCTCCAGGCATCAGTCAAACCCAGATTAATCCGTCGGACTGCCAGATGGTGAAGCTTGATTAATCATTCCAGAGAATGTGTTTCCACTGCTCCAGAGTCCAAAGGTGACGAGCTTTACACCACTCTAGCCGAGGCTTGGCATCGAGCACAGTGATCTTAGGCTTGTGTGCGGCTGCTCAGCCATGGAAACCCATTTCATGAAGCTCCCAACGAACAGTTCTTGTGCTGACGTTGCTTCCAGAGGTAGTTTGGAACTCGGTAGTGAGTGTCGCAACCGAGGACAGACGATTTTTATACGCGACACGCTTCAGCACTCGGCGGTCCCGTTCTGTAAGCTTGTATGACCTATCACTTCGCAGCTGAGACGTTGTTGCTCCTAGATGTTTCCACTTCACAATAACAGCACTTACAGTTGACCGGGGAAGCTCTAGCAGGGCAGAATTTTGACGAACTGACTTGTTGGAAAGGTGGCATCCTATGACGGTGCCACATTGAAAATCACTGAGCTCTTCAGTAAGGCCATTCTACTGTCAATGTGTGTTTATGGAGATTGCATGGCCGTGCGCTCAATTTTATACACCTTTTAGCAACGGGTGTGGCTGAAATAGCCGAATCCACTCATTTGAAGGGGTTTTCCATATACTTTTGTAAATATAGTGTATTTTAACTAGCTGCCTCCCCTACATTTGAATTATCACTCAAATAGTAAACAACCCTTTTGTGAACTGTAAAGAACCATTGAAGAGCTCAAAGGGTTATTTGCGTCACTATGGTTCCTCATAGAACAACCACCCTTCCCTAAGAACCCTTGAGGAACCCTCATTTTCAAATTCATCTAGAAACTAGGATAATATTTGGTTTCTTTATTTGACAAGTTTTGCTAAACATACGCTGTGCTTCTCCTAATTGTGGTCCACAGTATCCGAAGCCTAAGACAACATTCCCTACATTTGTTTTAACTTTGTGTTTGTTGGTTTAGCCAGGGAATCAGTTAGCCTCTCCATACTCAACAAAGTCTCGGGGTGGACGATTGTAACTGACTTTTCCTACAGATTCATGTACTCTAATTCATGCTGCCAAGTTAAACAAGGAAGAATAATACATTTGGAAACTTTCAACAAATCTCTACAGGAATTAAATTATGAGTTTATTTTTCAATAAAAATGGATTTGATTAACTGAGCTGAGGTATATATTTTTAACAGATATACTTTAGATGACTACAGTGCATTCGGAAAGTATTCAGACCCCTTCCCCTTTTCCACATTTTGTTACGTTACAGCCTTATTTTAAAATGGATGAAGAAAAAAAATATTCTCATCAATCTACACACAATACCCCACAATGACAAAGTGAAATTGAGCTCAGGTGCATCCTGTTTCCATTGATCATCCTTGAGATGTTTCAACAACTTAATTGGAGTCCACCTGTGGTAAATTCAATTGATTGGACATGATTTGGAAAGGCACACACCTGTGTATACAAGGTCCCACAGTTGACAGTGCATGTCAGAGAAAAAAACAAGCCATGAGGACGAAGGAATTGTCCGTAGAGCGCCTAGGCAGGAATGTGTCGAGGCACAGATCTGGGGAAGGGTACCTAAAAATGTCTGCAGCATTGAAGGTCCCCAAGAACACAGTTACATCCATCATTCTTAACCCTTGTGTGGTGTTTGGGTCTGTGGGAGCCGTTTTCAATGTTTACTAAAAGAAAAATGATACAATTCATTATTTTTTCAACCTGAGACTCATTGGCCTTGGCTTATTTTCTGTGAAGAACATGCAAAATAACACATTTTCATTGAGTGAACACTGTGCACCCCCCCCCCCAATACATTTATATTACATCTGTGGTGTTCGGATCCACTGGACCCGAGGGTAATAAAAGTGTGGAAAAGTGTGTGTGTAGGTGAAAACAAGTAAAAATGAAACAAAAAGGTTTGCTGTGTGCCTTCACTCTGTCTTCCTTCTCCCTGGGCCTGATGTTTCAACATAGCACCAAGAACCTGTCTGTCTCCCTGTCTGCCTGTCTCCCGCTTTTCTCGCACTCTTTACCCTTTGTAATGTGTGAAACTACACAATGTCTTGCGGGAACTTGCACAATGTTATTACAATACATTATTGTGATACATTGTAAGAAATTTAGTATTTTGCCACATTCTACCCCAGCCAGATGCAAATTGGGGGAGGGACACAACAAATAAATTGCTTTGCATGTGTGGCTCCTTACCACAATCAATCGGTATGGCAAAAATAACCTCTTCTGAGAGGGCCTTAGAAATAATGTTTGCAGAGAGAGAAGCTAGTATGGAAGGAGCGTCTTCCACTTCGGAAGATGAAGAATTTTCTGTATATGAGGATCATGTCTCTGTCAGTTTGGAGTCTAACAGTGAGTTGGAAGAAGAGAATGAGATTGACCCTCAGCCAGACCCAGGACCAGCCCGTCAGCAGCCACCCCCAGGCCCCGTCAGCAACCAGCTCATCAGCAGCCTGTAGGAGGAGAAATATGGATGTCAAAAAATTGTTACCCAAGGAATGAGCCACCCCGCATGGCTGCCAATGTGATAAGGATGCAACCAGGGCCGACACGGATGGTGGTTATTCATGTGCAGGACATGAAGTCTTCTTTTGAACTGTCCATCACAGACACCATCCAGATAATCATTCTGGACTGCAATAATTTGGAGGGAAGGCGTGTTTTTGGAGAGAGATGGAAGGAGATGGACCAAACTCATTTATATGCATACTTTGGGGTTCTAATCCTTGCTGGTGTTTTCAGATCCAATGGGAAATCCACAGAATCCCTGTGGGATGCAGAAACGGGCAGATATTGTTGCACGGAAAAGTTGTCTCTGGAAAACTTCCACATTATTTCCAGGATTATCTGCTTCGATAACTGAGACACCAGACCAGCTCGGCGGCAGAGAGACAAGCTAGCTGCAATCAGGTCAGTGTGGAACAAGTGGGTGGACCTCCTTCCCCTGTTTTACAACCCTGGGCCCAACGTTACTGTTGATGACCAGGTTATGCCATTTGGGGGCCGTTGCCCCTTCAGTACAGTACATACCGTCTAAACCCACAAAATATGGAATGAAGATCTGGGCTGCCTGTGATGCTGCTTCATCATATGCGTGGAACTTGCAAATGTATGGATGGAGGATGGAGGAGCCCCTGAGAAGAACCAAGGGATGTGGGTTGTCCTGGACATGACACAGGGACTCCGTGACCACAACATCACATGCAATAACTTTTTTTACTTTGAACAAGCTGGGACAGGAGCTCCTCAAGAGGAAGCTGACGATGGTAGGAACAGTACAAAAAAAACAAGCCAGAGCTCCCACCTCAGCTGTTGAATATACGGAACCGGCCAATCAATTCCCTCTAAGTTTGTGTTCACGGCCGACACATCCCTAGGGTCCTACGTGACAAAGAAAGGTAAAAATGAGTACGCTTCATAGGGATGGGAGAATCTGTGGCCAGGAACATCTAAAACCAGAAATCATAATGGATTACAATGACACAAAAGAAGGAGTGGACAATTTAGACAAGCTGGTGACTGGCTACAGCTGCAAAAGAGGAACCCTACGCTGGCCGCTTGTGATATTCTTCAACATCTTGGACATCTTGGCATACAACACGTTTGTCATCTGGATGGCGTTGAACCCAGATTGGAACAGAGGGAAGCTCCAGAGGAGGCGACTCTTTCTCGAGGTGCTGGGCAAGGCATTGGTAAGACTTCAAATCCAGAGGAGGCAACATATCCCAAGGACCCCAGCTTCTGCAGCCATCGTGAGGAGGATTCAGGAGGAGGATGCTGGTGCCCCATCCACCTGACCCACAGAACCAACAACTCCAATACCAGAAGTAAGTGTGAGTGATGTTGTTGCATGTGTGTGTGTCTGACTCTCCTACCTTGGCCTGCTGTAACTATATATGTGAGTGAGTGAGATGTTAGTAAAATTCCTGAACTAAGTGTTTTCATCATTCTAGATTGCAGCCGGTAACAACAAGAAGAAGCCCTGCGATGTTTGCGGACTCAAGAAGGACAGGAAGACACAGTACACATGCATCAAGTGCAAGAAATACATTTGCAACACATACACAGTAAAAATCTGTCCCTCATGTGGTGTGTAGACCTGCCTTAATTTGTGTTCAATGGGGCTCATTTATCATTTCCATAAAATACTGTATGTAAAATTTGTCGTTCTACTTTGTTCAGTTCAAAGCAATAAACATCAATAGTGATGGAAACCTTGTTTAATTTATATTTGTTCAAGATTAACATGATTTATTCCGCCCATGTCTTGATTATAATTGATTTTTGTTTGCAAAAATCACATTTTATCAAAAAACAAATAGTGCTTTTACTGATAAATGTGATCTCGCTTTCCCTCTCATCTCTCTCCCCTCCCTCTCTCCCCCACTTCATCTCTCTCCCTCTCTTCCCCACTCCATCTCTCTCTCTCCCTCTTTCCCTTCATCTCTCTCCCCCTCCCTCTCCTAACCCACTTCATCTCTCTCTCTCTTTCCCTCTCTTCTCCTTCATCTAGCAGAGGTAAATGGCAAATATTAACCATGTATGATGTCTATATAGCTTGTAATTGATATGAGTCAACATCTAAGTATTAAGTATTTGTACATAAATTATTATGGCTGTATTGATTTAAAAACCCCAAAATGTTGTGGGTCCATCAGACCTTCGAACATTGTGTGAATAACAAAAACATGAACAAGGGTTAAATGGAAGAAGTTTGGAACCACCAACACTCTTCCTAGAGATAGCCGCCCGGCCAAACTGAGCAATCGGGGGAGAAGGGCCTTGGTCAGGGAGTATACCAAAAACCCGATGGTCACTCTGACAGAGCTCCAGAGTTCCTCTGTGGAGATGGGAGAAACTTCCAGAAAGACAAGCATCTCTGCAGCGCTCCACCATTCAGGCCTTTGTGGTAGAGTGGCCAGACGGAAGCCACTTCTCAGTTAAAGGCACATGACAGCCCACTTGGAGTTTGCCAAAAGGTACCTAAAGGAATCTTGAGAAACAAGATTCTCTGGTCTGATGAAACCAAGATTGAACACTTTGCTCTGAATGCCAAGCATCACGTCTGGAGGAAACCTGGCACCATTCCTACGGTGAAGCATGGTGGTGGCAGCATCATGCTGTTGGGAAGTTTTTCCTCAGCAGGGACTGGGAGACTAGTCAGGATCGAGGCAAAGATGAATGGAGCAAAGTACAGAGAGAACCTTGATGAAAACCTGCTCCAGAGCGCTCAAGACTGGGGCGAAGGTTCACCTTCCAACATGACAATGACACTAAGCACACAGCCAAAACAACGGAGGACTGGCTTTGGGACAAGTCTCTGAATGTCCTTGACTCGCCCAGCCAGAGCCCAGACATGAACCCGATCGAACATCTCTGGAGAGACCTGAAAATAGCTGTGCAGCATCTCTCCCCATCCAACCTGACAGAGCTTGAGAGGATCTGCAGAGAAGAATGGTAAGAACTCCACAGAGGTCTCAAGGCTGTAATCGCTGCCGAAGGTGCTTCAACAAAGTACTGAGTAAAAGGTCTGAATACTTATGTAAATGTGATATTTCAGTTTATATTTTTTTATACATTTGCAAAAATGGCTAAAAACCTTTTTCTGCTTTGTAATTATGGGTATTGCTTGTAGATTGATGAGAATCAAAAACGATTTAATCCATTTTAGAAAAAGGCTGTAACGTAACAAAATGTGGAAAAAGTCAAGGGGTCTGAATACTTTCCAAATGCGCTGTACATCAAAACATACACTTTCAACTTCGACAGACATACAAACAGACCGGATTTGACACAAACAAAGGCAAAAGCTCCAGTACTCATGTAGGGTACACACTCATATACACGCAGATGCACACACGCATACATAATAAAATATATAATGGCAATAAATACAGTACACGTTCAATTAGAACAGGCATGCCAGATGTCGGAAGCACAACCTGACCACAGAGGAAAAGGCTTATAGAATAATTACCCTGGAAAGAAGTCAAATGTGTGTGCCAGCACTTAGCTAGTGGACTCAGAAGAGCAAGGAAGAAAGACAGAAATAATCCAGGTACTTCTGATTAGACCTTATGTGAGTAAAAGTGTCTTGTCAGGGTTGCCAGTTAGATAAAAAAAAAAAAACAGTCTTATCCTTTAGTTTTCCACAGATACATACAATATATTTGAAATATTAATTGGCAATTTTGGGTGGCTTATGTAGTAATAATACTGGTATGGTCGTTTTTTTATCATTTGTGCTGCAGTAGTGGTAGTGGCACTTGTGTTTGTTTTGTGTTGTAAAATGTAACAAAGTATGAACTTTCAAATAGATGAACTCCCATCTCCATTACTTCTGCCTCCCTCTGTATTATTGAAAACATCCACCTGCCAAATTTGATTTCAGTCATAAAGATTTGAGGAAAGTTGTGTGGAGATTTATCACTGTGACAAGTGTTACTAGTTCTAATTTCCTGTTAGTGTAGCAGTAAACCAAATGCATTGTTTGAATGTGAGACGTCTGTGATTTAGTGGGAGGCAAAATTGATATAATTGTGACATAGGACAGTGTAAAATTGAGTATTAAAAAGATATATATAAATAAGAGTGCTTTTTTTTTTTTTTTACTTAGTACTGAAACAGAGCAACTATCCCCCAACTCTTGTGGCAGAGTTGAGTTGGTGTAAGAGGGGTAGCAGTGGACATTCTAGTGACACTGATCCTGCTGTAACTTCTCAACCTGTCTGTCTTTGCAGGCCCCATTGTTTTTACACTGTGTAATTGATTCCTACGGCGTTCTTCCTCTCCTCTTGATCGCTCCATCCTCTCCTGTCATGTCTCACTCAGGTGGAACTGACTAGCAGGGGGTCCAGCACCACTCTGCGTCCTGCCGTCCTCTCCTCTCCACATATGTTACACAGATCAGCGTGTTTCCTTCCTAACCCCCCCCTCTCCCCTCCCTCCCTGGTGCGTACGGATAGAGTTTCTGTGAGTCGACGAGGGAAGAGAAGTGAAATGTAGTGCTGGTCGGATGGCGCTAGGATGTCACAGAGCAAACACATAAACCTGAACACCAACCCTTTGTTAGCTTTAGAGTTTTTCCCTCCCCTAGCTACATGAGCCCAGAGAGACCTGGAGCGCCCCTCTCTCTTTCCCCGTATTTGGAGACCATTGGTTGGTGTGCTGAGTTTTACATTTGGAGTTGGTTTCACGGGTTGAGGAGGAGACTGCTCATTGAAAAAACACAACTTAATGATGATTATAGAGAAATAAACTTGGTAATTTACAGACATAAAGAAACAACACCACTGGCCAAATTTTTTAAGTTGGTCTTTCATGTTTCCTCAGGGTCGATATAAAAACCTTTAATGCACTTAACTAATTTTGCCTTATTAGCCTGAGTAGCATGCGCCAAATCGCCAACACATTTTCAAAGGGTTCTATAGATCAGGGATTCCCCAAACTCGGTCCTGCCCCCCCCCCAATAGAATAATACACTGCTTACTAATATAGTAAACTATAGTATACTGTAGAATACTATACTAGACTCCGCAGTATCTCTTGATCATGTATAGATCATATGGGGTCCCATGTGGCTCAGTTGGTGGAGCGTGGCGCTTGCGATGCCTTGGGTTCGATTCCCACGGGGGAGAAAGGATGAAAATGTATCCACTTGCTACTGTAAGTCAGTCTGGATAAGAGCATCTACTAAATGGCTAAAATGTAGTACTTACTATAGAATGTTGTTAAATACTACAGTATTATCTGAAAAAAAAACATGTAGTAAATAATGAAGTAATGTCCTCAAAAAAAAGAAACTTTTTTAACTACAGTATTTCATGTGTATATACACCTTGTCCATTCCCCTCCCCATATCGCAATTTGTGCTACCCATAAGTGCAAAACCTACATGTCAAGTATAGACCATATTGTGTTCCCTGCAGGTTATAGAATAGAGCAGAAGTGCTGAACTCTCTGTTCAAAACCCATTCCTACCTACAGGTTATGGAACATTTGCTCTTTTAGTGTTTTCCAGTAGGTTTCCTGATGGAGAAAGCCTCCATGTTTATGTCAAAGATAATGAAACAAAATAACTATATTAAATACTAGAGTAATGTCTACAAAACCACTACAGTAAATACTACATTATACTACAGCATGGTATATTGAATTACATGAATTACTATAGTATATACACTACAGATTTTTTACTAGAGTTTTTATAATATAGTTAACTGTAAATACTACAGTATACTACATAAAGACTTTAGTCCACAAAACACTACAGTGAATACTACAGTAACATCCGCAAAAAAACTACAGTGAATACTATAGTATTTATACCATAGTATACTATAATACTTTTTCATGCGGGCCTATGGCAATATGGAATAGTGTGCTATTTGGGACACAGGCCAGAGGTTGGTTGGGCCGGGCTGGGCCTGACAGTGTAACAGCCTGTCAGATTGATGCTCCATCGTTAATGCTTAATGACTTTACCAGTCTAAACAAATAATCAGTCTCACAGAAGCTGAAGACAGGGATTCATAGGCCTATAAATTCACAGTCTATAGGGGTGGAGGACAGGGAGGGAGGGTTTAGGGAGAGACGGAGGGACTGAAGAGGTGGAGGAGGGAGGGAGGAGAGTGGAGGGCAGGAGAGAGGATAGAGAGTGAGTGAGTGAGTGAGTGAGTGAGTGAGGGAGGGAGGGAGGAGTGGAGGAGACGAGAGAAGAGGGTTACCAGGGAATTTATCCTTCTTGTCTTGGACTTTTTCCAGGGTGCTCCTGAGAGGCCACCAGGCTGGTCAGTGGGGTGAACTTTCCCCATGTAGGAGGGGTCTGGTGCTGACCCCTATATTCCCCCCTGTACACCCCTCCTCAGCCCCTGCACCCCTTCAACCCCGGGCTCAATGCAGGCCATTCATAGCTGTGTGTTTTTCCTGGGGATGTTCCGTAGGGACGCATGGCTATCCACTGGCATTTTATGGAGCTGGAGTGAGAGCGAGCCAGAGAAAAGCTGTTGGCAGAGAGGGGCCTCCCAGCAGCCTCGGGACCTGGAGGAGGAAGTCAGAGAGGTTTAACTACCCTGGACATAAGCGTGCACGCACACACGCACGCACGCACGCACACACACAAACAAACACCATTCCAACACTTCTGTGCTCCCCTTAACAGACTACTTCATGTAATTTGCTTTTGTAGTTCTTGCTCTACCAAATAGTGTTATACGGCACATATGAGTCCTGACATTGTGTTGCCAATAGGCTTTTTTCTAACTAGTGGGGTGGATGATGAAAAATGAAAGGAAGGATTGATATGTATTAAAGAATAACACACACTTTCTCTCCGTCACACTGTCTTAAATAAACACACACACACACACACACACACACACACACACACACACACACACACACACCACACACACACACACACACAGAACTGTTGAAGTGTGTCCTAACACATAAAACCATCTAAACCCTGGAGGTATTTGACTTGCTTCAACCCAAACTCCCACATCCCCATCCACAAACATCCAGGAGAGGTGTTCCTTGCTCCCCCACCCCAGGGACCCACGCCTGGATGTGTGGGTGAGAAAAGGGGTGGGTGCACCAACTGTTTTTACAGCTGAGGTCATACTTAGAGAGTGCATGCAGCATTAGACACACAGAGATACTGAGTTAAATCTCCAAACAAGGTTTGGGAAAAGTGTAATCTCTTGTGGACAACGCACGTAACATAAATGTTTTTTGTAGTGTATGTCAACATACTGTGGGATGTGATGACTAAAGGGGAGGGGACGTTGATCCATTACCTGAAACATGCATAGACAGTTTCCGTTTAGGGGGGCGGATACTTCACAAGTCATGTTAATATCTTTCTCTTACCATCGCCCCCAATAACTTAATCCAGCATCTGTCATAATAATGGTTCCTGAAAGTTTTCCTGGCAGGTTTTTACTAACGCTCTGAGAACGGAAATTATAGGTTATTTGAAGGTAATTAAATAACATTCTGAGAACATTCTCTAAATGTGAAAGTTTTATTATGGTTATTATTTAAAGTTTTCTTAACACTCTAAGAATGAAATGTAAAGGTTATTTGGAAGTTTTTGAATAACTTCCTTAAAACTTTCACTGAGTGTTTCAATAAAACTTTTAAATAACATTGGTGTGTTATTTTGGGTTAACTGTTTGGAACTCCAAGCAGTGATACAGTAGGACACATAGAAATACATTTCCGTAGGCATTAATCACGCAAAAAATTTTTTTTATTGTGACACAGCATCGGTGAGATTCAAAACTATGTTCTGTTCTCTATCCTTGAAATTAGTCCACTGCATCAAAAGGGTGGAGCTAGCATGCCATGTAGTTTTTACCCATTCAAAGCTGTTCATTTTAGTCTATTGAACTAGACCTAATTTCAAAGGAAACAAGCACTCATTGAGATCAGGTGTGGCCAATTAGTGGGGGCACGGCCAACACACCTGAACACACTTAACAAGATGAAGGATAGAGAGAGATTTGTTGATGCTGAGAACAGAATGTATATGTTTTGAAATAACATTCTTTGAACGTTTACTGAATGTTACAACATTGTTGTTGTGGTTTTTATGGACAATTTTCTTCATGTTAGGAGAACAGGATTTAGAGGACATTTAAATTAATTTGTCGATTTTTTTATTTTTGCATTTCCAGAATATTGCCAAGAACTGACATAAAATAGAACCATACATTATCTGAACGTTCTGAGAACATCACTTAAGTCACAACATTTTTCAGAACATTCCCATAATGTCGTAAAAATATGACATTAAATAGAACCACGTGGGAATTTGTGTGTAATATTATGTGAAAGTACTGAAATTCCCATAGAAGAATATTGCTTCTTAACGTTCTCGTAACAATTTGAGAACATGACTTTAATAGAACCATCAGGAAACCTTTAGGAAATGTTATGCTGAAGTACTAAAATTCCCACAGAAGAACGTTGTTTCTTACATTCTCTGAAGTATTTGAGAACATTCCCTCTGTCAGTTGAGGAACTTTCCTAGACCGTTACTAAAAAGTATGGAAATATGTTTGCACTTTTAGGAAATGTTCTGTTAAAGTAATGAAATACCAAGAAAATATATATTTTTTGTCAAGTTTCTTAAATGTGCTGAGAATGTTCCAAAGCCAAGCAACTATAGAGCAACACAATATGAGTCATAATACCCATAAAACCTAGCGGTCAAACAAGGAAATGGCTCCAATCGTTTTCCCACCATTCATTTTTCCCATAGGGGATTTTAGAAACACTTCAAATAAGGGCTGTGTTTCGTATTGGCTTACTCTGGCGTGTCTGTTTTATAACCGTTTAAATGTCTCTAGAACAAGGTGACGTTTATCAATATATTCACCTGTACTCACCCCCCAGAAAATAAATGCAAATTAGCTGCTAATGTGGCTATCATAACGAACTACAATACCATGATGATCTGGACAAGACTGTAGAATCGAGGCAAAGATAAGAATCTCTGGATTAACTATCTAATGTTAGCTAAATTTAGTAATGAATAAATTGGCAAGATTCATACTGGTTAGCAAAGGTGTCAGCTAGAGATGACGTGCAGAAGCTTGCAGGGATTTGTAGTCTTGCATGATGTCTACTTTGATGCTAATTATCATTTTCAAGTCTTAAGAGTAAATAGAGCCGAATATATCGATAAAAGTCACCTTGTTCAAGAGAGATTTACATGGTTATCAGAACATCACGCGTGGGTAAGCCTACACGAAACAAAGCCCTTATTTTAAGTGCTTCTAAAAGTCCCTATAGGAAAAAACGATTGGAACCATTTCCATGTTTGACCACATTTTTGGGGTATTATGACACCACCACTGTGGGGCTCTATCCTGCACCCTTCCCAGAAAGTTGTGTGAAGGTTGTATGCAAAATAACCATAGAACAACTGCACTTTCACCAAGCTCTAAAAAACATACACACAAAAAATGCTGGGTTAAAAACAACCACATTTGGAATTGTGTGAATAACCCAACAAGTTTGGTTGTTGGGATTAGCCAATCATGTGTTAACTTAACCATCAGTTGGGTATTTTTGCTCTCATGCTAGGTTGACATAGCAGTTGGGTGTTTTTTTAACTTAATCCTTAGGTTATTTTCAGGAGGCACGGCTTATTAGGGGTGTGTCTTTCAGCTAGATCTTATTGGCCACCTGTGAGAGTAAATGTCATTCTGGTTCACTATGTTAAGTTTACATACTGAAAAGTATCCTATTTTTTTGTTGCATTTTGCCCAGCCTTCTATAATATTACAATTATTTATTACATATATTAATATGCTATACCACTTAATCGCATATTAAAGTATACCACTTTACTGTATCCCAACAATGGATTAACATAAACTTCTAATAAACTCATTCATACCTGTAATCCTAACTGAAGCTACAGCAATGCCAATGTTTGCTCTTAACATGTGATAACTATACAACAGAACAGATGAACAGGAATGACATTTACTCTCATGGGTGGTTAAAAAAATAAAAAAAATATTCGGAAAGACACGCCCCTACTAATCTACGCCTCCAGTCATATCCCAATAACCCAGCACCCAGCCTCAATAACCCAACATTTTTTAAAGAAAAGAACCCAACTAAGTGTCCAATCGCCTTCAACCCAGCAGTTGGGTCAACCAAACAACCCAGCATTTTTTTGAGTGTATGGTTCTCAGAACGTTATGTGTTAGCTAGGTTGGGAATTATTACACTCTCCAAAGTAATAATCATTAACTTGAATAATGGCTGTAATGCAATTAATGGAGTTTCCAATCTCATGTGCTCAAGTCAGTGTGCTGATAAAATCACAGAAAACCTCTTTCCAACATTTGACTGTGTATGATGAGTGACTATGACCATTAAAATGTACACAATCACAGAGCAAACCAAGGGAGACTGGATAGTAACATGTTAACACCTCTACACTGTATACAATTATTTCAATTCTGTGTGCATTCCTCTCTGTCATGTTGTAAGTATAAATCCAGCCAGCTGAAGGCTCCCATTTTTCTTCAAGTAGCTCGCTCTTCAAGTAGCTCGCTCGCTCACGCGCACACACACACACACACACACACACACACACACACACACACCACACACACACACACACACACACACACACACACACACACACACACACACACACACACACACACACACACACACACACACACACACACACACACACACACACACACACACACACACACACACACACGAGGCTGATCTGAGGTTTAGATAATCCTAGAGCTCTATCAACCCCGTCGTGGGGCTCTTTTTACACTCCCTCACAACTCCATCACAGACGGTGTCCCAAATGACACCCTATTCCCTTTATAGTGCACTACTCCATAGGGCTATGGTTTAAAGTAGTGCAGTGTATAGGGAATAAATATGCCATTTCTCACACACTGTTCAGTGTAGATGGAAGTCTCTCAATCCCCATTTATACCTGGTTCTATTTTTTGTCCTAATCTTGTCCACATTTGGATTATGCCCTTCATCCAAGATGGCGTAGCAGTCAGACGTCCTTTGTGCTTGTCTTGTCGTGTCCCGTATATATATATATTTTTATATCATTTTCTTCGCATTTCTTTTTTTATATTTTTTTCTAAAACTCAACTTCAAAACACTCTCCTGCAACCCGCCTCACCCAATGTGGTGCGGATCTGTTTCTTTTTCTAAAGTAATATTCACCTCGAATCCAGAATCCCCCAACAGAAGCTAGCCAGCTCACTAGCTACTAGCTAGCAGTCAGCTAATTACTGCTAGCGGTCATCAGCTAACCTTTAGCTCGGAAAGCTCTCGCCAGTTTGTACAACGCGTCTCAAACCTATTTTCTCTCCATATCCCTGGATTCCTACCGCAAGCTCTGGACATTTTCACCTGAATCTTTGCAGCTAGCAAGCTGCAATCCGAGTACTGGCTAACGTCGGTCCCGGAGCAAGCACCAATTAGCCTGGAGCTAGCCCATGCTAGGCCCTTTCTCCCGGCTTGCTAAAGAGGCCCATCAGCCACTCCTGGGCTACAATACCCGGACCCCTTCTACTGCCGGTACGGGGCACGGAACCCCGCCGATCCTTCACGACTGGACTACGACTTAATCTGCTCGAGGGGGTACTCAACTGGCCTCTACATCACGACCACCCCTGAATGCCCATCCACAAGCCACGGCCCGCTAGCTTCTAGCTGTCTAGAGCTGTATAGATCCATCGGCCAATTTCATGGGCCACTATACCTATTTTGCCAATTGGACTTGGACCCCTCTGCTACTTGGAACCCTAATAATCTATCATGACTGGTCTATCGACGTCACCAACACGGAGGCCAAAACAGACTTTACTCCATCGAGACGTCCCTCTAAGGCCCTTCTGCTAGCTTGCTAGCCCCGGTCTGCTAGACAGGCCAACCACTCACTGGACCCCTATTGATCACCCGGCTATGTATGCCTCTCCCTAATATCAATATGCCTTGTCCATTACTGTCCTGGTTAGTGATTATTGTCTTATTTCACTGTAGAGCCTCTAGCCCTGCTCAATATGCCTTAACCTACCATTTAGTTCCACCTCCCACATATGCGGTGACATCACCTGGTTTAAACGTCTCTAGAGACAATATCTCTCTCATCATTACTCAATGCCTAGGTTTACCACCAATGTACTCACATCCTACCATACCTCTGTCTGTACATTATGCCTTGAATCTATTCTCTCACGCCCAGAAACCTGCTCCTTTTACTCTCTGCTCTGAATGCACTAAACGACCAGTCCTGTTAGCCTTTAGCCGTACCCTCATCCAACTCCTCCTCTGTTCCTGGTAATGTAGAGGTTAATCCAGGCCCTGCAGTGCCTAGCTCCACTCCTACTCCCCAGGTGCTCTCATTTGTTGATTTCTGTAACCGTAAAAGCCTTGGTTTCATGCATGTTAACATTAGAAGCCTCCTCCCTTAGTTTGTTTTATTCACTGCTTTAGCACACTCTGCCAACCCGGATGTCCTACCAGTGTCTGAATCCTGTGGCGTTCTGCATTAGCATCGAACAGCCCCAGTGATATGCAACTTTTCAGGGAAGTTAGGAACCAATATACACAGGCAGTTAGGAAAGCTAAGGCTAGCTTTTTCAAGCAGAAATGTACATCCTGTAGCACAAACTCAAAAAAGTTCTGGGACACTGTAAAGTACATGGAGAATAAGAGCACCTCCTCCCAGCTGCCCACTGCACTGAGGCTAGGAAACGCTGTTACCACCGATAAATCCACAATAATTGAGAATTTCAATAAGCATTTCTCTACGGCTGGCCATGCTTTCCACCTGGCTACCCCTACCCTGGTCAACAGCCCTGCGCTCCCCACAGCAACTCGCCCAAACCTCCCCCTGTCACGGCCGTCGTAGTGAGTAGACCAAAATGCAGCGGGTACGTGAATGCTCATAATAAGTTTTATTGAACACTACACAAAAAACAAGAAAACGAACGAACGAACGAACGAACGACAGCTAAACAGTTCTGCAGGCTATACACAGCAGTGCAAAAACAACTTCCCACAAAAGACAGGTGAAAAAAGGGCTACCTAAGTATGGCTCCCAATCAGCAACAACGATGTACAGCTGTTCCTGATTGAGAGCCATACCAGGCCAACACAAAGAAATACACAACATAGAAAGAACATAGAAATACAAAACATAGAACAATACCCAAAAACCCTCGACAACACAAAACAAACACACCCCTGCCACGCCCTGACCAAACTACAATAACAAATAACCCCTTATACTGGTCAGGACGTGACACCCCCACCGCTTCTCCTTCACCCAAATCCAGATAGCTGATGTTCTGAAAGAGCTGCAAAATCTGGACTCCTACAAATCAGCCGGGCTAGACAATCTGGACCCTCTCTTTTCAAAATGATCTGCCGAAATTGTTGCAACCCCTATTACTAGCCTGTTCAACCTCTCTTTCCTATCGTCTGAGATTCCCATAGATTGGAAAGCTGCTGCGGTCATCCCCCTCTTCAAAGGGGGAGACACTATAGACCCAAACTGCTACAGACCTATATCTGTTCTACCCTGCCTTTCTAAGGTCTTTGAAAGCCAAGTTAACAAACAGATTACCAACCATTTCGAATCTCACCGTACCTTCTCCACTATGCCATCTGGTTTCCCAGCTGGTCATGGATGCACCTCAGCCACGCTCAAGGTCCTAAACGATATCATAACCGCCATCGATAAGAGACATTACTGTGCAGCCATATTCATCGACCAAGGCTTTCGACTCTGTCAATCACAACATTCTTATTGGCAGACTCAACAGCCTTGGTTTCTCAAATGATTGCCTCACCTGGTTCACCAACTACTTCTCCTTTAGAGTTCAGTATGTCAAATCGGAGGGCCTGTTGTCCGGACCTCTGGCAGTCTCCATGGGGGTGCCACAGGGTTCAATTCTCGGGCCGACTCTCTTCTCTGTATACATCAATGATGTCGCTTTCGCTGCTGGTGATTCTTTGATCCAACTCTACGCAGACGACACCATTCTGTATACCTCTAGCCCTTCTTTGGACACTGTGTTAACTATCCTCCAGACGAGCTTCAATGCCATACAACTCTCCTTCCGCGGCCTCCAACTGCTCTTAAATGCAAGTAAAACTAAATGCATGCTCTTCAACCGATCGCTGCCCGCACCTGCCCGCCCGTCCAGCATCACTACTCTGGATGGCTCTGACTTAGAATATGTGGACAACAACAAATACCTAGGTGTCTGGTTAGACTGTAAACTCTCCTTCCAGACTCACATTAAGCATCTCCAATCCAAAATTAAATCTAGAATCGGCTTCCTATTTCGCAACAAAGCCTCCTTCACTCATGCTGCCAAACATACCCTCGTAAAACTGACTAACCTACTGATCCTTGACTTCGGCGATGTCATTTACAAAATAGCCTCCAACACTCTACTCAACAAATTGGATGCAGTCTATCACAGTGCCATCCGTTTTGTCACCAAAGCCCCATATACTACCCACCACTGCGACCTGTATGCTCTCGTTGGCTGGCCCTCGCTTCATACTCATCGCCAAACCCACTGGCTCCAGGTCATCTACAAGCCTCTGCTAGGTAAAGCCCCGCCTTATCTCAGCTAACTGGTCACCATAGCAGCACCCACCTGTAGCACAGCAGGTATATCTCACTGGTCACCCCCAAAGCCAATTCTTCCTTTGGCCGCCTCTCCTTTCAGTTCTCTGCTGCCAATGATTGGAACAAACTGCAAAAATCTCTGAAGCTGGAGATTCCTACCTCCCTCACTAGCTTTAAGCACCAGCTGTCAGAGCAGCTCACAGATCACTGCACCTGAACGTAGTTCAACTGTAAATAGCCCATCCAATCTACCTCATCCCCATAGTGTATTTATTTATTTGTCTTGCTCCTTTGCACCCCAGTATCTCTACTTGCACATTCATCTTCTGCACATCCTACCATTCCAGTGTTTAATTGCTTTATTGTAATTACTTCGCCTCCATGCCCTATTTATTGCCTTACTTATCTTATCCTACCTCATTTGCACATGCTGTATATAGATTTTTGTACTGTATTATTGATTGTATGTTTGTTTATTCCATGTGTAGCTCTGTGTTGTTGTATGTGTCGAACTGCTTTGCTTTATCTTGGCCAGGTCGCAGTTGCAAATGAGAACTTGTTCTCAACTAGCCTACCTGGTTAAACAAAGGTGAAATAAAAAAAATAAGTTTTTTTTTTAGACAGGTGTAGACGATTAAAAGACGCATTGTGATCTTGTGACCAGATCTCCCTGACCACCTCAAGAGGTAGTCAGACACGCAATTGTGTCTGGATATCTTACAAATGTAGACTGATCTGGACAGTGAAACAATTGAAATCATCATTATCCCACCCTCTAAAATCATCGGCAGGTGATTGTCTTATGGCATCAATATGTGTCTTAAAATAAATAAATACTATTTCGAAGGAATATCTGTCAAATAATTTGTATACAGGGAGGGACCAATCTGAATGTGGATAAGATTAGGACAAAGGTCTCACGTTAGCCCCAGGTATCAACAAGGCTTTAGTACGTTTGTTCTGGCTAGCCTGGCCCATGCTCAGCTCTTCCTCTCCTCATCTGTTCTTCTGAATGGGAGGACATGCTCCACCAACTCTCTCCTGCCCTCAGAGAGAGGGAGAGAAAGATAGATGACAGATGACAGACAGACAGACAGACATAAAGCGAGAGTGTGTGTGATGCATGCATTCTCTTGCGTGCATGTGTGTAACATGGGTGTGTATGTAATTGATAAAAAAAACAAAGAAAGCGATGGTTTAAGTGAGAATAGGCATTGGTCTGAAAAATAAAATATATTCACATGAGCACCACAATGCCTATTCCACCCATGCTCTACCAAGGTTTTCCAGCACACAGCTTTGACCTACTACAGTAGCTATGTTGGTATTGTACTTCAGGTTGCTTCTTAAACATCCTAATTCATATTCTTAGAGGTGCTTCCACAATAATGTGATTTTTACTGCATACAAGGTAAAGTATTGGATTCTTCACACACCACAGTAGGAAATTATATGCTACCTTTTCATTCTTTTTTAATTAAATGAATGCAAGCTTTGCTTTTATACCATCAGGCTTGATTGAGCTGTTTTGACTTGTAGTAATGTGGTGCATGTCTGCATTTATTTTAGCAAAACATGTAATTGAAAAAATATATATCATAATAATATCCTTTTTTGGTAAGTAGGTGCCCAACATAACAGGTGGTGGTGTGTTGGACACAGCAGATTGGATAGATCCTGATTTCTGTAACTGTTACCTTACCTGTGTGATATTGAATTAAGTTCAGAACCACTTTTGTTTTAAACATGCTCCTGTTTTATCAATTGCTGTGCTGATCAATGGACAGTTCATTACCTCTGTCAAAATAATATGTAGTTTAAAGTTATGTTTCTACATGTATTTATTTTTGCAATAAAGATGGCTATGCAACAATACTACACATGTACAATAGGTCAATATCTAAAAATTCATACCTCGAAATTATATACATTGTCAGAGGGTACTCAAGGAAGCAGGAGGGGTGAAGTCAGGCGCAGGAGACTAATGTCCGTGAACACACGTTTAATAGGCACAATCCACAACTGCCAAAAATACTGGTAAGGCAGGGCAACAATACAAATAACGGAACGAGCCCGAAAACAGAGTAGAGGTGCAGCCCAGAACTCGCAGCCTTACAAACACAAAGGCAGAGGAAAAAAAACACCTAACCCCTGCCTAACAAATCTGACGAAAACAATCACGCACAAACCCAAACCTAAACAAAAAGACTAAATAACCCCCCCACTAATGAACTAACACAATACAGGTGCAAACCTAAACTAGACCTAACCAAAAGAAAACGAACAGAGGATCGGTGGCAGCTAGTAGGCCGGCAACGACGACCGTCGAGCGCCGCCCGAACGAGGAGAGGCGCCACCTTCAGTCGACGTTGTGACATACATAGCGGTATACATATTTTTTTTATAACAAAGCAATGTCCATTATCCTTCTGAAGAGTGTGAATTAGACTGTTTGCTTAGGATTTAAACCTTCTCAAACAATCTGCCCACATATACAGGTAGCTACTGTAATGGGTCAAAGCTGTGCGCTGGAAAACCTTGGTAGAGCATGGGTGGAATAGCCATTGTGGTGCTCGTGAATTTCCGTTATTTTTTGGCTTCAACCAATGCCTATTCTCACTTAAAACATCGTTTTTGTTTTTAATTTCCATGGTTTTTACACCGGAGGTGATTATGCAAAATTATTATACAACATTACAATACAGTTTAACACATGCTCTCCTTGTAAACCCTCAGGCATGGAAATAAAGACTAAGGCAAATATTTACGATGAGATTACGCTGGCTAGATGATTACAGGAGCGTGTAATATGGATGAGATGTTCTCAATGGAAGGGTTCTAAAATATTCTCTCTCGCCAAGGCGAGGTGTGACCGTGAATATATCATACTCATCCACCTCGGTGGAAACGACTTATGACACACAAAGAGGACAGCCCTGGTGGTCTACTCTGTGGTCTACTCAGACATCACACAGTGGAGGAGTTGGATGTTCCCGTGGGAGGAGGACATCAACAAGCGCATAGAGATGGCCCGGTGCTCTGTTAACCAGCTGGTGTTTGCATTTCTCCATGACAGACGCATGCCCACTATTCGCCACTCTGCCATAAAGCACTGTATCCCTGGGCAGTACCGTAGGAATGGCATGCATCTCACAAGCAGCGACCTCTTCCTTGAGAGTCTGAGAGCTGGGCCCGTATCCACAAAGAGAATAGAGTAGACAATTGTTCATAAGTGCTTGGCGTAGAGACATTTTACTCCTTCTCTTATGGGTAAAAATAAAGCTATGCATAAAGCTATAAGAGTCACACCTAGTCGACAGATATCTAGGACACTTCATGAGCTGTCCTAACCAGTTAAGAGTTACCAGCAGGTGTCTTGATTATAGAAAAAGGCAGCGAGTCAGTGGTTCCTGCATCTTAGACAGCAATTGCTTTGGAGTTTAAAGAATGTTTTGATATTTCTATATGATCAAACTATAAATAATCTAGATCAATATGCAACAGTACCTATTGCGCATTTGACAATGATTTCACGAGGCCTAATTTACATGATATATGCCTAAATACTTATAAAAACTAGGGTAACAAATAATCAACACTTTCTTTTGATTATTTCATTAACATATATCATGCTATTTCAAGCAGAATATCACGTTGTTAAAAAATATGCTTAACCTCTCTAGGGCCAGTGGGACGATTTCGTCCCACCTACGTAACAGCCAGTGGAATCCCGTGGCGCGATATTCAAATACCTTAGAAATGCTATTACTTCCATTTCTCAAACATATGACTATTTTACACCATTTTAAAGACAAGACTCTCGTTAATCTAACCACACTGTCCGATTTCAAAAAGGCTTTACAACGAAAGCAAAACATTAGATTATGTCAGCAGAGTACCCAGCCAGAAATAATCAGACACCCATTTTTCAAGCTAGCATATAATGTCACATAAACCCAAACCACAGCTAAATGCAGCACTAACCTTTGATGATCTTCATCAGATGACAATCCTAGCACATTATGTTATACAATACATGCATGTTTTGTTCAATCAAGTTCATATTTATATCAAAAACCAGCTTTTTACATTAGCATGTGACGTTCAGAACTAGCATACCCCCCGCAAACTTCCGGTGAATTTACTAAATTACTCACGATAAACGTTCACAAAAAACATAACAATTATTTTAAGAATTATAGATACAGAACTCCTCTATGCACTCGCTATGTCCGATTTTAAAATAGCTTTTCGGTGAAAGCACATTTTGCAATATTCTGAGTAGATAGCCCGGCATCACAGGGCTAGCTATTTAGACACCCACCAAGTTTAGCCCTCACCAAAGTCAGATTTACTATAAGAAAAATGTTATTACCTTTGCTGTTCTTCATCAGAATGCACTCCCAGGACTTCTACTTCAATAACAAATGTTGGTTTGGTTCAAAATAATCCATAGTTATGTTCAAATATCCTCTGTTTTGTTCGTGCGTTCAAGACACTATCCGAAGTGTAAAGAAGGGTGACGCGCCCGACGCGTTTCGTGACAAAATATTTCTAAATATTCCATTACTGTACTTCGAAGCATGTCAACCGCTGTTTAAAAATCAATTTTTATGCCATTTTTCTCGTAAAAAAGCGATAATATTCCGACCGGGAAACCGTGTTTACGTTCAAAGAGAGAGAAAATAAAAACATGGGGTCGCCTCGTGCACGCGCCTCAGTCTCATTGTCCTCTGATAGACCACTTACCAAAGGCGCTAATGTTTTTCAGCCAGGGGCTGCCTCGACATCATTCAGCTTTTTCCCGGGTTCTGAGAGCCAATGGGAGCCGTAGGAAGTGTCACGTTACAGCAAAGATCCTAAGTTTTCAATAAAAAGAGTCAAGAAGCCCAAGGAATGGTCAGAGAGGGCACTTCCTGTACAGAATCTTCTCAGGTTTTTGCCTGCCATATGAGTTCTGTTATACTCACAGACACCATTCAAACAGTTTTAAAAACTTTAGGGTGTTTTCTATCCAAAGCCAATAATTATATGCATATTCTAGTTTCTGGGCAGTAGTAATAACCAGATTAAATCGGGTACGTTTTTTATCCGGCCGTGCAAATACTGCCCCCTACCCTCAACAGGTTAACTTGGTCACGCAATTGAAAGCATTTAATTGTGTTCGGTAAAAATGATAGACCTTTCAAACGTTTTATGCAACATTATTGGCAAGTAACTTGATGCCTACTGTGCCAAAGCGATTTAGAGTTGTTTAACAGGAGTGATGAGTGTGTGGCTATAACTGTAATATTATAGAAATCCTGCTTTTAACGATTCTAATGTATGATTTCTGTGCAAATTGCCTATCACATTATTAAAAATATCGGAATTGGTAAAAAAGGTTATGCATGCTCAACATATTAGGCAAGAATTAAGAGTAGACAACGTGATCGTTTCAAGCTAAAATTGTATCAAAAAATACCATTACAACATTTGATGTACAGTCACATTCACCGTGGTTGTCTGAAAAGTGCTATACATTTCACAGCTGACGATGCCTCTTCGCTATTGGTTATTCCCCATCGTTTGCAATATGTCAATGACTGTCATCACTATCTTTCCTTTGCGGTACCTCAAACTGTCGTGATTTTGTATTTTGTATTTATTAAGGATCCCAATTTGCTGCTGCCAATGTAGCAGCTACTGTTCCTGAGATCCAGCAACATTAAGGCAGTTACCGTAATTTCCGGACTATTGAGCGCACCTGAATATAAGCCGCACCCACTGAATTAAAAAAATATATATTATTTTGAACATAAATGAGCCGCATGTCTATAAGCCGCAGGTGCCTACCGGTACATTGAAACAAATGAACTTTACACAGGCTTTAACGAAACACGGCTTGTAACAAAAATAAATAGGCTTTAACGAAACACGGCTTGTAACAAAAAATAAAAAATGAGCAGTAAACAGTAGCCTACCAAGAAAGTCATTGGTCACTATCTTCCTCCTCCTGTGCACTGAAACCACTGAAGTCATCTCCTTTCAATAAAAATTGAAAGCGGGAAAAATCCATATATTAGCCGCGTCATTGTTTAAGCCGCGAGGTTCAAAGCGTGGGAAAAAAGTTGCGGCTTATAGTCCGGAAATTACAGTATATACAATTTACAATATTACATGACATTACACTTCATAACACTTTTCATAGCACATTGTGTTCCCTCAGGCCACTACTCTACTATCACATATCTACAATACAAAATCCATGTGTGTGTGGAGTGAGTGTCTTATGTGCAAGTGTGTCTGTGCCTGTATGTGTGTCTCTTCACTATCTTTGCTGTTCTATAAGGTACATTTTTATATGTTTTTTAAAATCTGATTCTACTGCTTGCATCAGTTACCTAATTTGGAATATAGTTCCATGTAGCCATGGCTCTATGTAGTACTGTTCGCCTCTCATAGTCTGTTCTTTACTTGGGGATTGTGACGAGACCTTTGGTGGCATGTCTTGTGGGATATGCATGGGTGTCCGAGCTGTGTGCTAGTAGTTTATTAAGCAGACAGCTCGGTGCATTCAACATGCCAACACTTCTTAGTAAAACAAGTAGTGATGCAGTCAATATCTCCTCTACTTGGAGCCATGAGAGATTAACATGCATAATGTTAAGGGCCAGCGGTGCTGCTATGTTCTGAGCCAATTGTAATTTTCCGAGGCCCCTCTTTGTGGCACCTGATCACACAACTGAACAGTAGTCCAGGTGCGACAAAACTAGAGCCTGTAGGACCTGCCTTGTTAATAGTGTTGTTATTATGGACAGACTTCTCCCCATCTTAGCTACTGTTGCATGAGCATGTTTTGACTATGACAGTTTACAATCCAGGGTTACTCCAAGCAGTTTAGTCACCTCAACTTGCTCAATTTCCACAATATTTATTATAAGATTTAATTTAATAGTGACTGATTTGTCCCAAATACAATGCTTTTAGTTTTGAAATATTTAGGACTAACATTCATTGCCACATATTCTGAAACTAACTGCAGCACTTTAAGTATTGTAGTGATTTCACTCGTTGTAGTAGCTGACGTGTATAGTGTTGAGTCATCCACATACATAGACACACTGACTTTACTCAAGGCCAGTGGCATGTCATTAGTAAAGATTGAAAAAAGTAAGGGGCCTAGATAGCTGCCCTGGGGAATTCCTGATTTTACCTGGATAATTTGATCTGTGTTCTTTTAGACAGGCAACCCTTCATCCACAATATAGCGGGGTGTGTAAAGCCATAACACATAAATGTTTCCATCAGCAGACTATGATCGATAATGTCAAAAGCGTCATTGAAGTCTAACAAAATGGCTACCACAATATTTTTATCGTCAGTTTCTCTCAGCCAATCATCCGTCATTTGTGTAAGTGCCATGCTTGTTGAATGTCCTTCCCTATAAGCGTGCTGAAAGTCTGTACTCAATTTGTTTACACTATAATAGCATTGTATCTGGTCAAACACTATTTTTTCAAAAGTTTACTAAGGGTTGGCAACAGGCTGATTGGTCGGCTATTTGAGCCAGTAAAGGGGGCTTTACAATTCTTATGTAGCGGTATTACTTTTGCTTCCCTCCAGGCCTGAGGGTACACACTTTCTAGAATGTTTAGATTGAAGATATGGCAAATAGTAGTGGCAATGTCATCCGCTATTATCCTCAGTAATTTTACATCCAAGTTGTCAGACCCCGGTGTCTTGTCATTGTTGATAGACGACAATCATTTTTTTACGGAATTCAAAATTACAATGCTTGTCTTTCAGAATTTGGTCAGTTATACTTGAATGTGTAGTGTCAGCGTTTGTTGCTGGCATGTCATGTCTAAATTTGCTCATCTTGCCAATGAATATAATAATAAGGACGGGACAGGTGTTTTGAATGGGAATGGAGCATATAATGGTTTGGAGTCGATCTGTATGAGAATTCTAGTACAGTTGCTTTTCGCTGTTTGTGATTACCAGCTGAGATAAACTTTTAATGAGTTGATTTTTCTCCTCAATGTTTGTCTGAGCATTGTCTTAACATTGTCCTAAAACCTACTCTGAGCTCGGATTATTATTTTTTTGTCTTAAAACTGGTTTTAACAGGATTGCTAGGACCTTTTGTGAGATGCTTTGAGGATACAGGTTCTGGTCTAGCAAGATGCATGCAGTATTGCACACCACAACACTTAGTGCCATTTGCCTGACTGTCCACAAACCCAAAGGCTCTTTTAAAAGACACCTAATGACTTAAAATAAGTGTGCGTGTGTGTCGGAAGGGGGCTGTCAAAACTATTAACCAGTTAAATGTAATCTACGTAATCCCCAAAAGTAATTATTTATCAATTTATGTAAACAATAACTAGTAATGCAAACTCAAAGAAAAGTTAAAATCTCACCTTTCTGGTAACAATAGTTATAAACTGCTGAGGACACAAGCTCAAGTACACAGTACAAATATGATGCAGACATGAAAATATGAAATATTTATGATATGTTTCCTATTCATCAAAACTGTATAAATAAGGCTTGAAATGACTTACAGCTGAAGTTGGAAGTTTACATACACTTAGGTTGGAGTCATTAAAACTCCTATTTTAACCACTCCACAAATTTCTTGTTAACAAACTATAGTTTTGGCAAGTCGGTTAGGACATCTACTTTGTGCATCACGCAAGTAATTTTTCCAACAATTATTTCACTTATAATTCACTGTATCACAATTCCAGTGGGTCAGAAGTTTACATACACTAAGTTGACTGTGCCTTTAAACAGGTTGGAAAATTCCAGAAAATTATGTCATGGCTTTAGAATCTTGACATAATTTGAGTCAATTGGAGGTGTACCTGTGGATGTATTTCAAGGCCTACCTTCAAACTCAGTGCCTCTTTGCTTGACATCATGGGAAAAATCTAAAGAAATCAGCCAAGACCTCAGAAAAAAAATTGTAGACCTCCACAAGCCTGGTTCATCCTTGGGAGAAATTTACAAACGTCTGAAGGTACCACATTCATCTGTACAAACAATAGTACGCAAGTATAAACACCATGGGACCACGTAGCCGTCATACCGCTCAGGAAGAAGACGCGTTCTGTCTGCTAGAGATGAATGGACTTTGGTGCGAAAAGTGCAAATCAATCCCAGGACAATAGCAAAGGACCTTGTGAAGATGCTGGAAGAAACAGGTACAAAAGTATCTATATCCACAGTAAAGACGAGTCCTACATCGACATAACCTGAAAGGCCACTCAGCAAGGAAGAAGCCACTGCAGTTTGCAACTGCACATGGGGACAAAGATCGTACTTTTTGGAGAAATGTCCTCTGGTCTGATGAAACAAAAATAGAACTGTTTGGCCAGATTGACCATCGTTATGTTTGGAGGAAAAAGGGGGAGGCTTGTAAGCCTAAGAACACCATCCCAACCATGTTAACTAACGTTACAATCTTGCATTGACTACGGTTACTTAGCTAGCGGAAGTTAATTGGCTATCATAGCAGCCAAGGATGTTTGCTAGTTTATTTGTGCATATTTATTTGTGCTCTGATTACACGCAAGTGTCTAGATCAGAAGTTTACACGTGATGAATTCAGCCTTATGTGAAAAACCTTAATTGGAAAAATGTAGTTAGATGGCCAGCTTTCCTCACTTGTTGGTTAGCTACCTAGCCAACGTTAGCTCTCATCTGACTGGTATAACGTTACTTAAGCTAGCTAGCGAGCTACCTAGCTAATAAAAAAAACACATTCATTGGCTAGCTACCTTCATTTGCCTGCTTGTTGGCTAACAAGCTTCAGCTGACTGGTGTTAGCTAGCTACAGAGGCTAGCTACTGGACTTTGTACAAGCAGGCTAATGTTAGATAGTTAGCTACCTAGCTAATCGAAATCTCTGTTTGTATTTATTGATTAACCTCAGCTTGAATACGACCATACAGTAGCTTAGGTTTGTTCCATACACTTCTTATGACCGGCAGTATGGTGCAAGCAGCTGTGTTGTTGCCAAGCAACCGACCCGTATAATAGTACTGTAATGACCTGGCTAGATCATAATGGAACAATAGTCCAGACAGAGGGTTGAGTTTACAAATTGACGGTTTATTAACCCAACTTTACACAGGCTACTGTTTGGCCGTAGCCCACGCCAACTAAATGAAAGATACCCCACCAACCAACCGTGACCTTCTCTTGTGAAGCCCAGACGTAAGAGAGAGAACAATGGCTAAACCTGGTCTTAACTTCCAATGCTCCATCCCCCTGCCCAACCCCCCTCCACGCCACTCCGCCAACCACCAGGATGCCCGACATCAGAACATTCCAGGCATTCCCGTGATTGGCAGATAGCAGGTTGATTGGCATGTCGGACCCCGAGAACACTGGGTACCGGTGAGTACAACACAACCAACTGATAGCCTAACACATAACACACAGCTGTCTGTGCGGGTCGCTACAGTACTCTGAGCTTCAGCTAAAAAAGATGTTAGCATTGTAAGAAATGCAACAAAAAAGGTAGCACATTGGATGGAAATGTGCACATGGAAGCGATAAATTATACATTTAATAAAAACTGTTGCGCCTACAAATTTAGTCTCTGGAATTTGTCCAATGGTCACTTTATGGACGCTATAGTGTTGTTTTAATCCAACGTCTAGAATTTGACCTAGGTAGGCACAAGAAATACTCTTAAAAATCAGTTGCTAACTACCCTGTTAAAAAACCTGGTATGTGGTTCTCGATAACGGCAGGATGGCTCATGACGAGAGGCAGGGTGTCACGCCCTGACCATAGAGAGCCTTTTTATTCTCTATTTTGGTTAGGTCGGGGTGTATCTAGGGGGGGTGTTCTAGTCTAGGTTATTTATTTCTATGTTGGCCTGGTATGGTTCCCAATCAGAGGCAGCTGTTTCTCGTTGTCTCTGATTGGGGATCATATTTAGGCAGCCATTTCCCAACTGTGTTTTGTGGGATCTTGTTTATGTGTAGTTGCCTGTGAGAACGCCGTAGCTTCACGTGTCGTGTATTCTTTATTGTTTTTTTTGTGCGGTTGACTTATAATAAAAATATGTCGAACCAATATCACGCTGCGCTTTGGTCTGAATGTTCCTACGACGATCGTGACACAGGGAGTGTGTTGTGTACCTCCAAGTTGATTTGCGAATTTTCAGAGATTGACTTGGATATTGTGGTAGGGAGATTTGAATTTAACACAGAGCTTCAATCAATGCCTATAATAATCAATATGTCTAGAATGTAAATGTGTCATGACACCACTGGCACAGATACATTAACATGACATATGGATATATCCTCAGGATCTCATTTAAACCAAATGGAACCATGCTTTACCCCCTGATAAATACCAAATCATTACATTGACAACCTCATTAGCAGAAATACATTGTTGTGACATAATGATGTTACTATAGAGCTAAATGGTTTCATGTCCAAATGTGACATAATTTGATCACTTTTGAACTTTAAGCTGGCTGTAGAAAAACACCTTGTGTCTGCTTCAACCCAGGATAGAAACTTCATAAATCACAATAGATGCTGATGACTTTTGAAACTTCCTGGTCAGTTCACTCCTGCCTGTGAAAGACAACTCTTCTCTGCTTTCAGAGAGCATCCTCTCCAAGAGCTGTCCTGTGAGTTAGATATATAATGGTGTTCCCTCCAAGTCATGGACACACACTTTAATAGGCCTATCAGTGTAAACTGTTGGAAAAACACAACATGTGTCAGAGAAACAGAGGTGAGCAGTTTTACTATGCTATAAAATGGACACCGTTTACTAATGAGTAAACAAACACGTTTTCCCAAGAGCACAAGTGGCTATAGCCAGCTTAACCTACAAATGTGAATTATTTTACTCATCCCAAAACACATTCATCGTTGCAGTTTATTCCACTTGCTACCCCCTATAAAGAATTACTGAATTAATTATAAGAATGTTCTATACACAATAATGAATTTAAGACACCCAAGTATTTACATATCAACTTATATTTATATCAAAATATATCACAAATAGTATGACGTTCTTACTTTAGTTGTTTTTCTTATGAAGTGTAATACCATACTAAGTATACCCCCCCACCTCCTTGCCCTCAGAGCAGTCTCAGTTGGTCGGGGCATGGACTCTACAAGGTGTCAAAAGCTTTCCACAGGGATTCTGGCCCATGTTGACTCCAATGCTTCCCACAGTTGTGCCAAGTTGGCTGGATGTCCTTTGGGTGGTGGACTATTTGATACACACGGGAAATTGTTGAGCGTGAAAAACTCAGCAGCATTGCAGTTCTTGACATAAACCCGTGTGCCTGGCACCTACTACCATAGCCTGCTCAAAGGGACTTAAAATGTTTTGTCTTGCCCATTCACCCTCTGAATGGCACACATTCCCAATCCATGTCTCAATTGTCTCAAGGCTTAAAAATAATGATTTAACCTGTCTCCTCACCTTTTATCTACACTGATTGAAGTGGATTTAACAAGTGACATCAATAAGGGATCATAGCTTTCACCTGGATTCACCCGGTCAGTCCATATTATGGATAGAGAATTCATGTTTTTTATACTCTGTGTACAATTATGCTGTGTACAGAAATACCTTTCTGTGTACTTTTAAAGCTCTGCTATCTGTAGTTATCTGGGATTATCACCAGAATGCTTAAAACTAGCCACTTCCATAAAACTAGCTACATTTTACATATTTAGCAGACGCTCTTATCCAGAGCAACTTACAGTAGTGAATGCATACATTTCATTTCATACATTTTTCTTTTTTTTTTTCCCTGTGCTGGCCCCCCGTGGGAATCGAACCCACAACCCTGGCGTTGCAAACACCATGCTCTACCAACTGAGCTACAGGGAAGGCTACAACAACTCTGAGTTTTCTGGCATAGAAGTCCAATGACATGCAGTATTTCTACTAAATGTAATTTACTTTATTTTTTATGTTTACTTACTTATACCAAAATGTTTTTTTCTTATTCAAACGTTTTAAATACAACACGGTAGGGATTTTTTTTTTTTTATTGTCTTTAAATTCTCTGCCAGGGACAGCATGACCTCATGCTGTAATTTCAGTCTAATTCCATTCGGTAGGAAAGCCATACCACTAGTCGGGTCTTGAATCAGGAGCAGAAAGATTATGACACCACCACTGCCTAATGGCAGAGGTAGAGATGCTTAAGAAAATAAAGATCACTTTTTGACCTCTCTTGCTTTTTCAATTGTGGCCCTCAATCATCTTTTCCTCCAATAGGCCCTCTATGGCTCTGCATGTGTTTTCATTTAGAGCATTAATGTTTTTTCTGTTCCACCCTGGTTATTGTAATGCCATGTTTCTGGAAGTTTTACTATTTTTATTGTATCACAGGTAAAAGGTGATAGGCATCAGTAAGTGAACACAACAGGAAAGTTAGCTTAGAGAAATACTGCGTGTCATAGATTCCATAGGGTTGAGGTCAGGGCTCTGTGCAGGCCAGTCAAGTTCTTCCACACCGATCTCAACAAACCATTTCTGTATGGACTTCGCTTTGTGCACGGGGGCATTGTCATGCTGAAACAGGAAAGGGCCTTCCCCAAACTGTTGCCACAAAGTTGGAGGCACAGAATCGTCTAGAATGACATTGTATGCTGTAGCATTAAGATTTCCCTTCAATGGAACGTAAGGGCCTAATCCGAACCATGAAAAACCGTCCCAGACCATTATTCATCCACCAAACTTTACAGTTGGCACTATGCATTCAGGCAGGTAGCATTCTCCTGGCATCCGCCAAACTGATATTTTTCCGTCGGACTGCCAGATGGTAAAGAGTGATTCATCACTCCAGGGGACGCGCCTCCACCGCTCCAGAGTCTAAAGTCGGTGAGCTTTACACCACTCCAGCCGACGCTCGGCGTTGTGCATGGTAATCTTTGGCTTGTGTGTGGCTGCTCAGCCATGGAAACCCATTTCATGAAGCTACAGACTAACAATTATTGTGCTGACGTTGCTTCCAGAGGCAGTTTAGAACTCGGTAGTGAGTGTTGCAACTGAGGACAGATGATTTTTATACGCGACACTTCAGCACTCGGCAGTCCCGTTCTGTGAGCTTGTGTGGCCTACCATTTCGCTGAGCCGTTGTTGCTCCTAGATGTTTCCACTTCACAATAACAGCACTTACAGTTGACCGGGGGAGCTCTGGCTGGGCAGAAATTTGACACACTGACTTGTTTGGAAAGGTGGTATCCTATGACGATGCCACGTTGAAAGTCACTGAGCTCTTCAATAAGGCCATTCTACTGCCAATGTTTGTCTATTGAGATTGCATGACTGTGTGCTCGATTTTAAATCACCTGTCAGCAAAGTGTGTGGCTGAAATAGCTGAATCCACTCATTTGAAGGGGTGTCCACATACTTTTGTATATATAATGCATGATTTTCTGTTGTCTATCCATTGAATTAGTCTACTGCACCAACAGTATGTAGATAGTATAACTTTTTTTTACTCAAACAAAGCTGTTCATTTTAGTCTATTCAAACAGACCCTATTTCAAAGGAAACAAGCACTCATTAAGATCAGGTGTGGCCATTTACTGGGAGGCGGCCAACACACCGGAACTCATTTAACAAGATAGAGGATAGAGAGTTTTGTTGATGCTGAGAACTGGATGTAAACTCAGCAAAAAAAGAAACGTCCTCTCACTGTCAACTGCGTTTAATTTCAGCAAACATAACATGTGTAAATATTTGTATGAACATAACAAGATTCAACAACTGAGACATAAACTGAACAAGTTCCACAGACATGTAACTAACAGAAATTGAATAATGTGTCCCTGAACAAAGTGAGTTCAAAATCAAAAGTAACAGTCAGTGTCTGTTGTGGCCACCAGCTGCATTAAGTACTGCAGTGCATCTCCTCCTCATGGACTGCACCAGATTTGCCAGTTATTGCTGTGAGATGTTACCCCACTCTTCCACCAAGGCACCTGCAAGTTCCCGGACATTTCTGGGGAGAATGGCCCTAGCCCTCACCCGCCGATCCAACAGGTCCCAGACATGCTCAATCGGATTGAGATCCGGGCTCTTCGCTGGCCATGGCAGCACACTGACATTCCTGTCTTGCAGGGAATCACGCACAAAACGAGCAGTATGGCTGGTGGCATTGTCATGCTGAAGGGTCATGTCAGGATGAGCCTGCAGGAAGGGTACAACATGAGGGAGGAGGATGTCCTCCCTGTAACGCACAGTGTTGAGATTGCCTGCAATGACAACAAGGTCAGTCCGATGATGCTGTGACACACCACCCCAGAACATGACGAACCCTCCACCAACAAATTGATCCCACTCCAGAGTACAGGCCTCGGTGTAATGCTCATTCCTTTGACGATAAACGCGAATCCGACCATCACCCTTGGTGAGACAAAACCGCGACTTGTCAGTGAAGAGCACTTTTTGCCACTCCTGTCTTGTCCAGCGACGGTGGGTTTGTCCCATAGGCGACGTTGTTGCCGGTGATGTCTGGTGAGGACCAGGCCTACGAGCCCTCAGTCCAGCTTCTCTCAGCCTATTGCGGACAGTCTGAGAACTGATGGAGGGATTGTGCGTTCCTGGTGTAACTCGGGCAGTTGTTGTTGCCATCCTGTTCCTGTCCTGCAGGTGTGATGTTCGGATGTACCGATCATGTGCAGGTGTTGTTACATGTGGTCTGCCACTGCGAGGACGATCAGCTGTCCGTCCTGTCTCCATGTAGTGCTGTCTTAGGCGTCTCACAGGACAGACATTGCAATTTATTGCCCTGGCCAATCTGCAGTCCTCATGCCTCCTTGCAGCATGCCTAAGGCACGTTCATGCAGATGAGCAGGGACCCTGGGCATCTTTCTTTTGGTGATTTTCAGAGTGAGTAGAAAGGCCTCTTTAGTGTCCTAAGTTTTCAATTAACTGTGACCTTAATTGCCTACCGTCTGTACGCTGTTAGTGTCTTAATGACCGTTCCACAGGTGCATGTTCATTAATTGTATATGGTTCATTGAACAAGCATGCGAAACAGTGTTTAAACCCTATACAATGAAGATCTGTGAAGTTATTTGGATTTTTACAAATTATCTTTGAAAGACAGGGTCCTGAAAAAGAGACGTTTATTTTTTTGCTGTGTTTGTTTTTAAATTAACATTCTTAAAATGTTCTCTGAATGGTACTAAAGTTTTATTGTGGTTTTTGAGAACATGGCTTTAATAGAACCATGAGGAAATCTGGGGAGGAAGCGTTACGGTGAAGTACTGAAATTCACACAGAATAACGTTGTTTCTTACTTTCTCAGAACTATTTCAGAACGTTCCCAATGTCAAACCATTCCTAGAACATTACCAAAATGATGTAACCATGTTTGAATGTTCTGTTAAAGTAATGAAATACCAAGAAAAGTACTTTTTTTTTGTCAAGTTCCTTAAATGTGCTGAGAATGTTCCAAATCCAAGCAACTCTCTTGCACCATTCCCAGAAAGTTGTGAGAAGGTTGTATGCATAATAACCATAGGACAAGCACCCTCTCACCAAGCTCTAAGAAACATATGGTTCTCCGAACGTTATGTGCTAGCTGGGTCCTATCAGAAGCTGTGATGATGGATTAGGAAGTGTGTGTGAGGAGTGAAGGTATGAGGATATCTGTGTTTGTGTCTAGCGAGACTGAGCCCATGTTAATGAACTCTGGGTAAGCAAGGTGCCAGGGACAAGTTTAAACATTCTTTTCAAAGACAGGAGGCACCGTTCAATCAAAGACCTGGATTAAAAATACATAATTCTTCTGAGTGCACACTTGCATTCGTATTTAGTCAATTAATTTACTTCATTTAGTGTTTTGTTTGGATAGACAATCACATTTCATAGCAATTCCAATCATTTTGATGGAGTTTCCCCCTCAAACCTGGACACCTGTTTTGATTGTATAAGGCCTACAGACTCATCCATTACCCAGAGATCTCTCTGTCTGTGTGCTAGTCCTGTAAGTGATGTTTGCCTCCCACGGTGTGTTGGTGTTGTGGGTGTGAACCTGCTCTGGGAGGAGTTCAAGGACTCCCATCGCTCAGTGGCTGTGTGACCACCCTTACATTCATAATCCAAAGCCTGTTTGGGCCCACCTCATTCACTCACATATATACACAATCGCACACACACGCAAGGGATTCACACACACACCTAATATGCGCACACATACACACGTATGTGATGAGCACACAGACACACGCACGCATTCACACACACACACACACACACACGCAAGCACGCATACACACACACTCTCTCTCTCACTCGCAAAAACACACACACACCTCCATTCCTCCGATCCCACTTACCTTCCTCCTAAGTCGGACCGCATTTCTCTCCCACGACACATTTCCTCCTCCTCTTCTTCCTCATCCTCTGACCTCTCAGGTCTTCTCTGTGACATGGCCAAAGCTACACAGTCTCCTTACTCTGTCCTCATGCCCACCACTCCCCCCCCCCCCCCACTCTCTCTCACCCACCTGTTATCTGTATAAATGAAAAACGCGTTCAGTTATTCCCCCACCCCCTCAGATAGACCCATCCTACACCCTTTACTCCAACACGTCTTAGTTTCTTTGTTTACGGAACGATCTGAAGGCAACGAAGGATGGTGATGGAAAAACACACACGCACACATCTAGACTAGAGACGCAGAGGAACATTGGGAGCATAGTGTGGAGTAGGCCGTTCTGAACATTCGATCCTATATGCGTTAGTCTACAGGGCACCCCACCCCAGCCAGGCATCTCATGCCAGGAGCAGTCGAGGACAGAGGAACCACACACAGCGGCGCAGCGTTTTGTGAGGGTTTATAGAGCCCCACAGTGGAGGTGTCATAATGCCTGTAAAACCTGGCTGTCAAACAGGGAAATGGTTCCAATTGTTTTTCCACCATTCATTTTTTAGAAACACTTAAAATAAGTGCTGTGTTTCGTGTAGGCTTACCCTGGCGTGATGTTTTGAAAACTGTAGAAATCTCTCTAGGACGAGGTGACTTTTATCAATATATTCAGCTCTATTTACTCTAAGATTCAAAAATGCTAATTAGCATCAAAGTAGACATCATGCAAGACTACAAATCCCTGCAAGCTCCTGCACGTCATCTCTAGCTGACACCTTTGCTAACAGGTATTGTGTCAATTTAAAACTTCCACAAGGCAATTCACAGAATTGTCAATTTAAAGAAATGTAGCCAATTTATTCATTACTAAATTTAGCAAACATTAGATAGTTAATCCAGAGATTCTTATCTTTGCCTCGATTCAGCAGTCTCATCCATTTCATCATGGCATTCGTAATTTTTTATGACTGGGAACAAAGATATGCGTCTGTTGGAAACAGATACCTTTAAAAAAAAAGATAGGGGCATGGATCAGAAAACCAGTCAGTATCTGGTGTGACCACCATTTGCCTCATGCAGCGCGACACCTTCACATATAGTTGATTGTGGATTTTGGAATTGTGGCCTGTCCCACTCCTCTTTAATAGCTGTGCGAGGTTGCTGGATATTGGCGGAAACTGGAACCTGCAGTCGTACACGACGATCCAGAGCATCCCAAACATGGTCAATGGGTGACATGTCTGGAAAGTATGCCAGCCATGGAAAAACTGTGAAATGTTCATCTTCCAGGAATTATGTAAAGATCCTTGCGTTATTATTATGCTGAAACATGAGTTGATGGCAGCAGATGAATGGCACGACAATGGGCCTCAGGATCTCGTTATGGTATCTCTGTGCCTTCAAATTGCCTGTCCATACCATAACCCCACCGACACCATGGGGCACTCTGTTCACAACTTTGACATCAGCAAACCACTCGCTCATACAACGCCATACATATAATGGCTGTCTGCCATCTGCCCGGGATTAATCCGTGAAGAGCACACTTCTCCAGTGTGCCAGTGGCCATTGAAGGTGAGCATTTGCACACTGAAGTGGGTTATGACGCTAAGCTGCAGTCAGGTCAAGACCCTGGTGAGGACGGCGAGCACACAGATGAGCTTCCCTGAGACGGTTTCTGACAGTTTGTTCAGAAATTCTTCGGTTGTGCAAACCCACATGTTCATCAGCTGTCTGGGTGGCTGGTCTTAGACGATCCCACAGGTGAAGAAGCCTCCCGGGTTTGGCCGGTAGGGATATCCTTGTCTCATCGCGCACTAGCGACTCCTGTGATGGACCGGGCGCAGTGCACGCTGACCACCTGACCAGGTGTACGGTGTTTCCTCCAACACATTGGTGCGGCTGGCTTCCGGGTTGGATGTGCATTGTGTCAAGAAGCAGTGCGGCTTGGTTGGGTTGTGTTTCGGAGGACGCATGGCTCTTGACCTTCGCCTCTCCCGAATCCGTACGGGAGTTGCAGTGATGAGACCAGACTGTAACTACTACCAATTGGATACCACAAAATTGGGGAGAAAAAAGGGGGTTAAAAAAAAAGAAAGAAGAAGCCGGATGTGGAGGTCCTGGGCTGGCGTGTCTACATGTGGTCTGCTGTTGTGAGGGTGGTTGGACGTACTGCCAAATTATCAAAAACGACGTTGGAGGCGGCTTATGGTAAAGAAAATAACATGTAATTGTCTGGCAACAGCTCTGGTGGACATTCCTGCAGTCAGCATGTCAAATGCACTGACCCTCAAAACTTTAGACATATGTGGCATTGTGTTGTGTGACAAAACTGCACATTTTAGAGTGGCCTTTTATTGTCCCCAGCACAAGGTGCACCCATGTAATGATCATGCTGTTTAATCAGCTTCTTGATATGCCACACCTGTCAGGTTGGATGGATTATCTTGGCAAAGGATAAATGCTCCCTAACGGGGATGTAAACACATTTGTGCACAAAATTTGAGAGAAATAAGCTTTTTGTGCATATGGAAAATTTCAGGGATTTTTTATTTCAGCTCATGAAACATGGGACCAACACTTTACATATTGTGTTTATGTTTTTGTTCAGTGTACATACATACTGATAGATTGAACAAATACTGTACATTGAAAGTGTTGACATAACCTCAACCAACAATACAGAAGGAAACATTTTTGACTGAGGATTTCCCTCCTCCCTTCCTCTAGGCCATTGGTCAAGCTGAGCTGTCAATCATGTCTGTTAGCAGGAAGTGAGTAACAGTCGCTTGTTTCTCCAGCTGGGAGAATGAAAAAGCAACACTGACAGAGTCCAGGGAACAGCACATCAATAACACAGCTAAACACACAAAAACAGACCAACTCAGCACACATATATACATACACGCACATTCAGACGCACGCACGCACACACACACACACACACACACACACACACACACACACACACACACACACACACACACACACACACACACACACACACACACACACAGAGAGAGAGGCACACACACACATAGAGGCACGCACACATGCAGGCACATACACACCATTTATATTTGTTTGTGTCTTGGTTGTAAGGTCCCCTCAGGCAGGTTACACACATCTGGGAGGCAGGGAGAGAGAATGGAAGTAAGACTTTAAACTTCCTGAAGATCAGTCTCAAACACCATGTAGAGCAATGTTTAGAGATATGGAACTATAGTGGTAAAGAAGGAGGGTTTGAAAGGAGAGGAAGAGATGAAGGGAGGGGAGGGGAGAAAAGGGAGGAGGAGGAGATTTAGATGAAAAGTAGTGGAGTTGTGGGGAGGAGGGGTGTGTGATGTTGTGGTGGTGAATGTCATCGGAAGGCCCTGGCTGTACTGACGGATTCTGAGGACTCCCCTCTCTTTGAAAGTTTGCGTGAGCCAACTCACGGAACGGCGGGCAGTTTTTTACACTCCGCTGCTCGCCGGACTGAACTGTAAACTAAAGATGACGTGCTCTCATTAGTCGGGCCTCCATGGCAACCCAGGTCCATTTAGTGTACCCAGAATCCCAATGTTTAATTGTCGGGGTCATGTCAAAGGTCAACCAAAATATTGATTCATGTTTTTGGGGGGAGCACTGAAGCTTGATGCTACAGGACGCTACAAGGGCATAGGTAAGAGGGTCACAAACACAGCTGTACATAAAGAGCACACAGGCCTGATTGTGTCAGACTATCTAGCAAAATACTTTTATTTCACTTTTCTGGACACTTGTTGAAGTTGGATAGTGGCACTGTGACTCAGACTGTTGAGCTGTGGAGAACCACTGTTCCTAACTGTGATTTCAGACCCACCACAGGGTTAACATAACAGGATAGACTCACAGACATGGCGACACAACTGTGCACGCTGCATACAAAGGCCAAGTGTCTTAATAAGCGACCAAATTAAAGGCCCACAAGACTGGAAATTCACTTTTTTTCAACTGAAAGACGATGCCCAGAACATACCCATAATGTTGCACAACGATTGAAGTCAATAAGTCGTTGTTTTAGTGGGAAATTTGACTTCCCTTATGATAGGACGCAGAGCAGGCGGAAAACATGTGGTGGGACAACATTTGCCTCACTACATTTCTCTTTCAAAGCAGCAGCACCGACCGGGCCAGTAACTCCTCAGTGCATTTTTGCTATCGAGTTCAACATTTACCTTCTCTGTCACAGTCTACCATGAAAACAATTGAAGACTGCATGCAGAAAAGTTTTGCTATTTGTATTTGAGCAATAGACGGGTTAGCTGATAATGTCATGAAAACGATGCACACACAAGAACCTGCCATGTGGACAATCGTGAGTGACTTGTTTCAGCTAGTCTTATTTTAAGGTGTTTTGACTGATCTCATGTCAATGCTAACATGGCAAAAATTCACTAGCTAGCTAACCAACAACTGTAAACGATGTATTTGAGAGACAACAACTGCTCATTGTGCAAATGTATTTATGCTTTCAAAAAACATTGGAGACTAATATAGTTTACATGTTGTCAACAATCTAAGCCAACCCCTTCTGTGTTGCCCCATAGTTGTGCACTTTTCGGGTTTTGTTGTTCTATGATTGGCGATTCATTCAAGCGACACAAGGCTTCTGCGAATCACAATATCTCGAGCACTTGAGCAGTAGGCCTACAGAACTTGATAGCTAAGTTCACACAGCACATGCGAGCTGACCTGAGAAAAAAGAAGCGCCCATCAATATACTCCCTGAGCTTATTATTTTAGGGAAAGTAATTTACAAAAGTAAACCTTGAATAGTAAACATACTAGCAATATACTGGCTACTGTTGATAGTCTGCAAAAAGAAAGCTACAAAAAGACACTTTGTCTTAGCTAGCCTGCTGTAGCCAGGTTGATATCTCTTTTGGAATGCAATTATCTTAGAGGCAGCATCCTATTTTGAGACTACAAACAATCTTCTCAAAATGGCATACTTTGGAAACAAAAAATAATGCAATTAATACAATGCAATCCTAAGGAATAGACTAATGACTTACATTGCCAAATGATATTACACAGCTTTTTAATACATATCATAATAACCAAATGCAGCCTATTAATGGCTGTAGATAGAGAGAAAGCATTCCAACCTATAGGCCCTGCATGACCCTCATGACCCCAAACTGTTGGGGCCAGTAGAAATTCGGTTCAGGCCAGTACATTTTTGGCCAACTGGCCCAATTGGGCCAGTGAGAAAAAAGTGAAAGTTCGACCCTGTCATAGCCTATGAATTTCCAGAGTTTTACCTGACCAGGTCATGAGATCAGGAAAAACTCCAGGCCCTAAAAAAGACACCTACGAATTTTTCAACACCACTTTGGAACCAGTGGTGCCACTTTTATTTTCAGGACTTATTTGAATGTTACCACCCAACTGCATGGCATTGTTAATTCATTATTAATCAGAAACACCTTCAAAGTTCTTCCTCTTCATGAATCATGACACAGCCAAACAGCTGTTGCCATAGCCTACACGTGGCCACCTGAGCCACGGAACAAATTAAAATACTGGGTGAAACATGTTTTTCCACCTCCACTTTTTTTTTACCAGGAAATGTACATACTCCATTGGATAATTTGTCAATTTTAGCTTTTACACGCTTCACTGTTTTGATTGGTGCAGGTAAATCACAAGTGTCTATCCTATAATGAACAGGCACCAATGAAAGAAAATTCAAGGAACTTGTTTATCAATTTTGTTGTGCTGTTGTTATGTTTGTATTGGCAGTGGTGTAAAGTTCTTAAGTAAATGTACTTTATAGTACACCTTAAGTCGTTTTTTGGGGGTATCTGTACTTTACTATTTACATTTTTTTTACAACTTTTTCTTTTTCTTCGCTACATTCCTAAAGAAAAATAATGCACTTTTTACCTCATACGTTTCCTCTGACACCCAAAAGTACTTCGTTTTGAATGCTTAGCAGGACAGGAAAATGATCCAATTCACCCACTTCAAGAGAACGTCCCTGGTCATCCCGACTGCCACTGATCTGGCGGACTCACTAACACTCACTTTACTTTTGATACTTAAGTATATTTCAGCGGTTACATTTACGTTTGATACTTAAGTTTATTTCAAACCAAATACTTTTAGATATTTACTCAAGTAGTATTTTACTGGGTGACTTTCACTTTTACTTGAGTCATTGTCAATTGGGTACTTTTTCCACCCCTGTATATTGGTGTTTCGTGCTCAAAGCACTCAGGGAGGGGATTGTTACATATCGTTTGCGACGTGCATCATAAGTAAAGTCATTGTAGCTATAATTTCACTTCCTTTGTGAGAACCATGAGCCCGAGCTGACTTGGCTTTGCTGTAACTTAGCGGAAGACCGCAAGCAGCCTACCTACCAAAGCTTGCGTCGTGTCCGTTACAGAGTAGAAAAACGCATGTCTCTTATAGAAGATGACAAAACCTTGGAAATAACAATAGATGGCGAAGTCAAAGATAGTGGCTTACAACAGTGGCGAAGTTTTCCCTATTATGCTAATGACAAATTCAGCTTCAGAACCAGCCTTGCCAGCTAAGTTAGCTAATCTTTTGAATATGGTGTAGTTAAAAAAACAAAAAAAACATTAAGTGCAACTCAATATTAGGAAGGTGTTCTTGATGTGTTGTACACTCAGTGCATTTATAAATGCCTCATGAGTTTAGTTCTACTGTTGTACCCCATCACAACCCAAAATATAAACTTCTTTCACTCCATTGTGTTTAAACAATGAACATGTAAACAAACACTGTGTAACCTCAAAACATGGTTAAAATTATGATTTTGATCTCATGGATGGTCAGTCCTTGCATCCCTAGCTTGGTCGATGAATTTGAGACTGGTTACATTTCTCCAGCCCCTTCCTTCAGCTGTTTACCAAAATAGCTGGCGGGGTATCCACTTTGTTATTGTTTAAACCGCAGATTGCCCCTTTAAGAAAACGATCAGTTCTGCCTTCTTATTGTTCTTTACTGAACTATAAACACACCCTATCACACCCCGACTTTCTATTCAATCCAAAAGAAGCTTGGCGACCCAAAACAGACAGTGGAAAAACTTGGCAACGGAAAAGATGAGCCGCCGAGACCACCCCTCCACTTTACAGCATTCTTCAGAGACAGCGAAATCTGAAAATAATACCCTTAATATTTATGCACGTGCTCCTGTCGCGACCCCTGTCCAGTGGGATAGATTCACTGAATTTCTCTGTTTTCTTTTCTCGTGCGAAGCAGAAACATCTCCGTTAGTGCCACAGCTTAAATCGTTCTAATGAAGGTTCTTGAGCTACTTCTCAGAACACCGGTGAAAGCTGTTGGAGGATATTAGCCTACTCTGAGCACTCCTCAACTTGTTGCGTTATTGTGTCCGTGACGGTTAGCATAATCCCTGTGCTTCTCACGACTTTCTTTTGAAGTCTTCCTAAATTGAAGGAATTAATGTTCAATAAATAAAAAAACGAAATGATGATAAATGGAAAGTTTCACTGGGAATTATGTAGGTTGGAGCTGCAATTTGGGATTAGAAATAGGCTACAATAATAATTGATAGGCTAATGAATAGCTTTGGCTGTTAATGGTGTATAAAGGTTCCTTCAAAAAAATGACAATTATATATTTATATTTATGACATTTTCCCATAGGTTATTTGAAAACGAATTCCATTTCGATTTCACAATGCATTTCCATAAACCAAGAATAATAATTAGTCAGTTGTTTGAGTTATCACTTTAGGTAAGACCAGGGGAAACGTAATCAAACATCTGTATTTAGTCTCGAATTAATGATCTAAACGTGTGTGCTCTTCTGGGAAACGGCGACTGAGGTTAGCGAGATGGATTTAAGTACACAAAACAAAAACAGTTGTCACTTTATGCCCCGGGTGCATTTCTAACGTCACCAACTAACGCGCGCCTAATGACTATTCACTACGGGTGTCAAGATACGTTTATGTTCTCATTAAATTAGACTAAACACAGAAAGAAACATTAAACTGGTTTAATTTAGCTGGACCACAGGAAGAGTAGCTGCAGCAACTAATGGGGATCCATAATAAATACCAATACAAATACCTTATCTTCTCAGCTGAATATAATAAGATATTACGCAGCACATAGTCAGTCGTCTGTTAACTCAAGACTGGAGTGAGTGGATCATTTCACCATATAAATCTTGGGAATTTTTCTTCTTATAAACTTTAGCAAATCACTCGTGTGTGTAGCACCAGTTGGGGTCCCATGGGGAAACATGGAAATTTCTCCTTATTTTGCCATAGGGCTATATCCAACTATACCGTAAACCCCAATGTGCTGTCATTACTCAAAACGTTTTGAGTATGTATGTATGTATGTATGTATGTATGTATGTATGTATGTATGTATGTATGTATGTATGTATGTATGTATGTATGTATGTATGTATGTATGTATGTATGTATGTATGTATGTATGTATGTATGTATGTATGTATGTATGTATGTATGTACAGTTACTTAAAGTGAATTTGTAGTCATTACTCAAACCGATGGTCACTAGGGGTCCACATTTGAGTTGTATCAGCTTGAAAATGTTGAGTAACACCCCCACTAAGCAACGGCTCTGATATAATTTCCCAGTGTGCTTTGCCTTGTAGAGTTACCACCCATGACTGTATTTGTTAGTGACAGAGACATGTTTGTTAAGTCGTCCATTTTCAGTCCTGTGGCCTTCACCAAAGGAGTTCCTAGGTGAATATTATCAGAAATCAACTCTTTATGACACAACATATCTCAAAAGCCTAGCTCTCTCATTTTTTGTCCTAGCTTTAACCTAATACAGTGGCCTGAAACGTATGGTTTGCATGCCACATAACTGCAAGCAGGGTTGCAAAATTTCAGTAACTTTCCGGGAAACAAATCCAATAAGGATTTCTGGAAAACCTGGGAAATTTACCAGAATTATGCAACCCTACCTGCAAGTCTCATTATGTTGTCTTGCAATGTGATGTGTAATTCCTATTGGAATCCTGCCAGAGTTTGGCTATCCAACAGTTGTCTTTTTTATTCACCTACATTCATAATAACTACCAGGGTTAGGAAAAGTGTGTGAAGACTACCTAGCCATTTAAAACTGGAACAACCATTTCAGTAATGGGTGCACAATATCTAAATGAGTGGATTAGTTTAGAAAATGTATGTTATTTATCTTTGTGTAGCATAAGATGAATCAATGAATCACTCAATGTACATGCAAAAACGCATATAATTTTTTTTTTTTTTAAATCAACCTGCAGTAGAGCTTGCTCGGAAAAATTAAAAAAATTATAATAATAACTTAACTTTTTTTTTTGTGACTTCTCATTTTTTTTGAGTCAGTACCACATAAACATTTGAAGTAATAATGACTTTTCATTTACTTTGAGTTCAATTTACTAGAAGTAGCCTATTTTAGTAAAAAAAAATGCCTTGAGGTGTACAGAGTTAGATGTCAAAAGGGGATCGCGCTATATAGTCAGTAAAACAACTGGGATTATATTTGAAGACAAGTACATTATTTGTAGTGTTAAATTCATTGTTATCTGGTTGGTCAAGAAGCTATACATTTGTAGGATGCCCATGTGAGGTCAAGCCAGCAGCCATCTGGCTCTCTGCGTTGTGCGGGGAGAGCAGAGGAGTGGCAACGGAACTATGGCGCACAAGCATGGTGATGGTGAGAGGGGGAGCGCGCGCGCGCGCATGTGACACTCAGATGTGGGAGACAGGTTTACTAGGCCGCGAGGCTGATGCTGCTGCTCTCAGAGGAACGTGCGAATAGTAAAAAAATTGGCTATTTAATATATTCAAAAGGGACTCTTCACAGGACAGCTCCCATCCCAGGTAAATACACAATTAACTCACTCCGCATTAGGGGCACTATGGTGACGGCAAATTAATTATTGAACTCTCACATCTGTTCACCATTACGCATTATACACAGGCGCTTCCCTTCCTTCAGCCTAGTTCTGGCCAGGTCTCCCCTTTATGTCGTTAAGCAGGCTTTGGTGTGTTTGGCTTGAAATTATTGAATAGCCTAACAATGCCTGAGTGGAAAGAAACAATGTGTGTCGTGCATTCAGGGTTTGTCCAGAAAACGGTGTGATTTAATACTTTGACACAAAATCCCCCCACGTAGAGACGCACTACGCTTAATATGTTGCTGCACACATTTTCATAGCCTACATACGACATGTCATGATTCTACTCTGGTTTCAAAACCATAACTGGGCCAAATTTTATTTCTGTACCACTGCATAATAAAATATTAATGTCTAACAGTCATGTTGATGAAAAGTCTCTTTAAAAATGAATGGTTTGTTTTCCCACGGATTGCTATGTGTTATGTTGAGCACAACATGCGGAGAGGGGTGGTCTCGTTGTGGGAGGTGCCGCTGACTGATGAAAGAAGACGAGTCTGTTTTGCCTAAAGCCAAGGAAATTCTTTCCCTTTTTTTTCTCTCTCTCCCTGGACACTGAAGACTGAACGAGTATGACTCTGGTTCTCTTTGCTACATTCAGGATGTGCGTCTCACATCTTTGCGTCGGATCAAAGGTGGGACGGGATTGTTTTCCCGACAAAACAAAGCCTAACAGTATCTCATGTGAACGGGACGCAGCCAGGGCTGCACGCGATTTGTTTGCATTATTTGAGTCATATTTAAATCAATGTCTGCTCGCATACTTCCCTAGAATATAGGTTAAACGTGTCCTTCAATACTGAGAAAACCCACATGCCTAAAATGTCATGGATTAAAAATAATCAGAAGGGAATTAATTACAGTTCTTAAAATATTAGTATGCCTATTGTTTAATATTTCGTAAATTGCGTCAATTAATACACGTTTTACAACCAAGAATATATTATTTTTGATACATTAGGCTAATAATTAATAATTGAGCATAAACTCACTTTTTTATTAACCTGCTAATATGTAAATACACATTTCAAATATCAGGGGTGTCTCTGTCTGATTTATGCATGTGCTTTTGGCTATAAATGATCTAGCATTCACTATCACTTAGCCAGCATGCAGCACTTTAACTTTAAAGTTTTCGTGTTACTCCAGGCAGACGTGAAAAGGCAACCTGCCTTGTGATGGAGCTTAACTTCTAAACCATGACGAACTTTCCTAACCCATACATCTTTGGTGCTGGCTTCAGTGGAGAATCTGACGCCATATTTCTGACACCAATACTCCAGAGTATAGCCTAGCCTACCTCTGACTGGTTACTAATGGGCCAGTAAAACATCACAAGGGCCTAAATAACCTGCAGCTATCGCTGTCACAGCTTGAATAACTCAAAGCAAGGGTGATCAAATAATGCACAATTCAGATTTTAGAATATGAAAATGGATGTTTTGTAATAAATGGGAATTAGTATGAGTAATTTATATAATTATGATTTGAGTATGACTATTTTTACTTTTTAGGTCTTTATGCAATTCTTAAGTTTTAACTTTGCTGATATTGTTGTAATTTTATTATAGCATAGCCGATCCTATTATTCACATGAATTAGTGTAGTTAAAACTATTGCCAGAAATTGTTCAAAAATAGCTGCAGTACTCAATAACTTTAGAGATTATAAACAAAACAACTGCAATCAATTTGAAGTAAAACACATTCGCCTCTGTTCCTGTAGAGATTTCTATTGTATTTGAGTTGGAAAAGTTGGAGATGTGACTAAATATTCGTTTTATCTCGTCAAATATGAAACGAAAACGTTCTCGGTACAATGAACAGAAGTTGTGTTCCCCTTGCATTCCCATCCCATGCTTTTGTAATGTGCTGTTTGGAATGAACTCCGTTGATGAATTTCAAATGTATAGCTCGTGACCCACAGTTTAGAAAATATGGATCCTCTTGTGTTGTTAATATGATTTTAAAAAGAACAAAGAAGAACAAGAAAAAAAGACAATATCACGTGTCAATGTGGACTTTATACCAAACAAAATTATATTTCTCATGACAATTTTACACTTGATGGTGTTAGGCTATAATCCATTCGTCATACAATCCTTATACTGTAAATGATAAAGTTCAGTGTGTGTGTTTTGGTTTTATTATATCCTTGTGGCAACCAAAGGTCTGCACAAGGTTAGTAAAGCAAGGAAAATTCGGATACGTGGGGACATTTCGCTGGTCCCCACAAGGGGAAAAAAAATCAGTTTTAAGCTTAGGTTTAGGCTTATGTTTAGGATTAGAATTAGGGTTAGAATTGGGGTTAGGAGTTAGGTTTCTGGTCAGGGTTAGGGGTTAGAGGTTTCCGGTTAAGGGTTACAGTTAGGGGTTAGGGAAAATAGGATTATAAATGGGAATCAAGTGTTTGGTCCCCACAACGATAGTAAAACAAATGTGTGTGTGTGTGTGTGTGTGTGTGTGTGTGTGTGTGTGTGTGTGTGTGTGTGAGAGAGAGAGAGGGAGTGGATTTTGTTGTAGGCCCAAAATCCACAGAGAGTTACCGCAAGTCGCAAAGAAAACGGGGCTGCCTCCACTCTTCCATCACCATTTCAACTTCAACATCATCAAATCACCTATGCATAGTCTAATACTGTGACAACTAAAATATAGCAAAAACATTTTAGTCCTGTCAACGTAAGTAAGCTAAATATGATTTAGCTGTCCATGGTTCGGATTTATCTCTGTGTGTGTGTGTGTGTGTGTGTGTGTGTGTGCGTGTGTGTGCGTGTGTGTGCGTGTGTGCGTGTGTGTGCGTGTGTGTGTGTGTGTGTGTGTGTGTGTGTGTGTGTGTGTGCGTACAAGTAGAAAAACATGTTGACTCATCCTACTTGTAGAGAAACGCCAGTGCTACCCTCCTCTCTTTCATGTTGACAAAACGGTCTATGACTCCATCATACAGTACACTTTTAGTTGTTGTTATAGGCTACCTGGCTAAAATACTTGTTCGCTATCTTAACTTCCTTTCATGGGCAACGATGAGCCAGCTAGTTAACATTAGCCTACTGCATCTAGCTACATATTGAACTTCCATCCTCTCAGGCCAGGGGTCAATTTAGGAAAGGGACAATTTTAGCTAGCTAGCCACTGGAGGACAAAACTTGCATCTTGTTGTGTTTTCTGTCAATTACATTTTGCACTTAATATGATGTGATTGGTGGGAAGCCAAATCCATACTGGCTTCCCTTGACACTTTTTTTGGTGTGCCACGACCATTCACAGTTGAGCTCACTCAGTTTAGCTCAATGCTGATTGGCTATTATTTATACTTTATTTATCAAGGGAGGCTAAATGCTCACTTTCTTCCCTTGCGTTCAATACTACAGGCATCAACAATGTCATACTCTTTTTGACCAGACAGCATCAGATAGATAGGCTACACATCCAGAGACAGAGGGGCGTTGTTTCGCTTTCTCCAGTGAGATACATTCAGCCTCTTGCGAATTGAAGGAAAATGATGAAACACAGAGAGATGAAAGATAAATTATTTTATGTTTTTTTTCTTGGTAAGTTGTTTTGGGGAAGGCTGGCTTCTCTTGGCACCCATGAATACGCATCACTGGTTCCAAGCCTCTGCCAATAACAGGTAGATTTCAGTTTTCCCCTCAACACTCCCAGACAGTCCTAGCAAAATTCGTTTTTGAGAAATTGCTATTTGCTAAGAAGCTATTTCGGTTTCTATTTGACATGTTTTTTAGGGGAAAGGAACACCTGCATGCAGCCTGAATTTGCCAACCATTACCCAGTCAAATGACAAATAGGGGGTGCTTATACGGTAACGTGTACAAGTGGTAGGTGTGAAATTGAAGTGTAGCAACCTTTCAATTACTCGCCCAACGATATCTACCTACCACTGTCTAAATATACTGCAGCAAACAGTTGGCAAACATGAAAAAGCTTGAGTGATTTACGCACAAGATGCCACGTTCCCAAAGCCTGAATAAGGCCTACCATAAAACTGCACACAGAGGGACCCTAGGCCCGTTCCAAACCTTATACTACATTCACTTAGCCTAATTAACAATAAGCAAAGGTTGGGGTTGGAATAAGTCACTTATTGCTTCTCCAAAAACTATTTTCTTTCATAATTACTTCTTTGTCACCCAAAGTGAGATTTAAAAGGTTAACGTTTTTATCAGCTCGAGCTCACCAGAACAGTCTCCTCCCTCAGATGTTTCAGTAAAAATACGATCAGCATAGGGTTTGGCAAAATGACACACCATAAGCAAAATTGCCACGGGGTTGGGGAGAGACACGTTCTTTTACTCTCCGGGCATTTTTTTCAGTCCCACCAAAAAAACGCAACAAAGCACTTATGCAAAGCCCTCACTGTCACTCAGAAACGTATTCCAGTGTCTGTCTGCCTGCCAGCTGAAAATCTTTGGCAGTATGTGTGTGTGTAGGCTACCTGCGCCTCCCCCTCCCTCCAAAGCATGCATAGTCTACTGTAATTAGGGAGAGAGATTTTAATTTGAGAACAGAGGATACATTTTTTTCAATGCTAGTTAAGAATACAAACAGTGGAGCGTGACAAAAACAAATATGGTTCTGTTCAGAACGAAACGATTGGAAAATAATTTCCAATGGTGCATATATAGGAAATTAGTTTTAAAACTCCAACATGTTCTCCTAGCCTCATGGCAAAATGTGTAGAATAGCAAGAAAGGTGCTTTAACGCTGCATCATTTTCTCTCATCCTCATCAAGAGTTTGGGACTATAAGATTATATCAGAATTTTTGTAAAAATTGAGTGATTGACATGGGCGTTTTCTTGTTCAATGTTCTGTACGCGTTCTCTAGGGTAGGGTTTCCAAAACTCAGTCCTGGGGTGTCAAACTCATTTCACAGGACTCCGCATAGGTCCGTATTGACATGATTGGTTGACCGTAGGTGGGAGGTGGTACATCCTGTATAAACACAAACTCACTTCCTTGACAACAAACATGGAAAACTTTGACGAAAGTCTATCAGAACAAGTTCACAAATAAAAAAACGTCTTTATGATACCTCGTGTAGGGATTTCAGAGACACAAAAAATAGTTTGAACTCCTGGAAAGAGATCGGGGAAGTAAAGGGGATAGATGCGGTGAAGGGGTCAATGGAATGCAGACTGGGGAATAGAAAGACGCTAGATTGGTGCACATTCAACAAATATGATCTAACAAAGTGGATATTTGTCAAATCCTTAATGATTGATGTATTGTAACAGGCCCACAATGTGGTTACAGTAATCAGATTTGGATATATTTGGCGGTTTTCGATGCATAACATTTAGCAGTTGTCCTTTTTCAGGTTTAGAAAAGGTGACTGCTAAATGCTAACTCCCATTCGTATAAGCTGGTAGCATAGCTAGTATACAGACATTGGTAGTGTCAAAGTCATTTTTAACTCTAATGCAGTTGATTGATGACATGAACATGTATTGGGGTTGACATCCATACAAGCATTATGCTCCAATTTCTGCCTCAACATAGTGTGAAATACACACAGGGCCGGCATTATGGGCGGACTCTAGGGGGCCTGGCCCGCCCTACCGTACCTCCTTCCCCATCCAAATATTAAAATATTGATAATTTATTTGACCAAGGCGCGAGCTGACAGAAAGACGCATCAATCTCAGTTAAAGCATCCGAGCGATCGAAACGGCGCCCCTCTTTCTCAGTATGTGTAGACCATGTATCTGATGCGGTCTGGACTACAGGAGGCTGCTGAGGGGAGAACGGCTCATAATAATGTCCGAAATGGAGCAAATGGAATGGCATCAAACACTTGTAAAACATGTGTTTGATGTATTTGGTACCATTCCGCTCCGGTCATTAACACGAGCCCGTTCTCCCCAATTAAGGCGACACCAACTTCCTGTGGTCTGGACAAAAGGAGTATGGCATGTCATACTTATTCTGTCCAGACAGCATCAGATACATTGGCAACATATAGGAAAATAGAGGGACGCTGTTTTGCTCACTAGTTTCAACAGAGAGGAAGATGTGAAGCGAGAGGACTCACTCTTGCCAAAATCTGTCCTGAATAAGCCCAATGCGTTTCTGTGGGGATAATGTGCAGACCTAGGCTTGTCGCCTGCATTCCTGCCATTGGGACAACGATTCACATTGTTAGGGCGTAGATATGAGCATCTTGTCATTATATACAAATCTCTGGTTTCAGCCACTTGCAAATCAGAAAGGAACGCATAGAGCCCCGGGTTGATTATCCCTTTTATACTATGGTTATAATTGAACATATTTGCTGCTAGAAATGTGTTAATTTTCCGGTAGAAATGAGTTCAACATCCAGTGAAGAAACTAGCAAGTTTATTAGATAGCTACAGTAGTTGCTGTGGTAACCAGTTCTGCACTCAGAGCAGAATTAGGCCGATACCTGCTAATTATGAAAATCCAGAAATGGGCCGTTAAATTCTACAACCACCTAAAAGGAAGTGATTCCCAAATCTTCCATAACAAAGCCATCACCTACAGAGAAATGAACCTGCAGAAGAGCCTTCTAAGTAAGCTGGTCCTGGGGCTTTGTTACAAACACAAAAACAGACCACACAGAAAGAATAAAAAAAAAGAGCAAACTAGAATGCTAGAGTACACAGTGGCATAATAAATGACCACTGTGACTGACCCAAACTTAAGTAAAGCTTTGACTATGTACAGACTCAGTGAGGAAAGCCTTGCTATTGCACATCATTACAACACTGTCTATAGACATAATAGGACATTGGAAATTACTTTTGGAACTTTTGTGGGTGTAATGTTTACTGTTAATTTTTTATTGTTTTTCACTTTTGTTTCTTACCTACTTCACTTGCTTTGGCAATGTAAACATATGTTTCCCATGCCAATAAAGCCCCTTAAATTGAACTGAATCGAGAGAGCTAGTCATATTTGGTAGTATTTATTTTAAACTTTCACTTAGCTAGCTCAATGCAGCTAGCTACTTTAGCCTACTGAAACACCCGGCCCAAACAGAGGGATGCTATGTTAGCTAGCTGACTATGGCTATCCAACACTGGAACTCTTCCATGTCAAGGTAAGATTTTGGTTTTATTAATTTATTGGCACTGTGGCCCACCGGTGTAACTGATAAACTGCTTTCTGAATACACATATAAACAATAGACTAAATGTAGGTACATTTGGCTGGGGGACAATGGGGAATTTCGGGATGGAGATGCAGGTGGGTAAACGGTGCAGCCTTTTCACTTCATGCCATCTTGGCTGAGCTCCTATGTCAAAGGTCTTTTTGTTTAGCCAGTTGCTTGTAATTAGCTGGATGGCTATAGAGATTATTCCTGAATCACTCTGAGTGGTGCGGTGCAGACCAATTTACTGAATGTGTATGACAGCTCCCCGAAGCGCAAGAAGTGTGAATGATCTCACTTCTGCGGAGGCCACCTCACACTAAATGCTGTATGGCCACTGCAAATGTGGGATTGACCATGCAGAGCCTTTTATTCAGCCCTGTTCGGACACACTGCTTCTCTTCCACTTAGCTGTGCTGTCTATAGACAGCCACACTATCTATTCGTGCCACTCCCCCACTAATTTCAGTCAGGGGCAGTACAAAGGGGGGATACCACCCTTGGTGCTCTCCCCTCATTCTCATTGGGTCAGAACACTGTCAATCTGTCTCAGATTGAAGAGGAGAAGACGGTGCGTTCATCCTGGTTTTTGGCTGCTCCATCGAGTTTAATCGATGTCCGCCCCCCCCCCCTGAAATCTAATTAGCATAATAAAAAAATCCCCATTAAAAATCTCAGTTTAAGCTAGAGATACTGTATGTTTTTTTGCCACCGACAATGTCACATTTCCGCATCTGCGGTGAAAGGTGACAAAGCTAGAGCAGTGTTTGTCAGACTGAGACACCACAACGGTCTACCCAAACAATTGTCTGTAGCTTCCAAATGGTTTGGCCTATAAAACTATTATGACACCCTATGCAGGGTCACAACTTTGGTTTTAGAAGTGGACGATTTTTTTTCTTCCAGTCTTCCAAATTTTATTTCAGAACGCAGACTTCCGAGATAAGGCTAGCTAACAAGCACTGCATAGCGTGCTAGCCAGGTTCGCTAACTCACCGAAGCTGTCTGACTCCATCTCGGTGCATTCCATTTTTGGGTCTCGAGCATCCCTCACTGTCATGAATCCCGCTTCTTGAGTCTGTTTTCTACCTGAGCTGCCTGTTTTCTGTTTTGGAGTGGTTTCCTGAGGTTTCTGAACACACCCTGTCTGGTTGCCGGGCGACGAAGCTAGGCGGGAGATCTCTTGATTAACCGCACCTGCATCTCATCAGCCATCTGCACACCTGGTCCTGATCATCAACTCTTCTCTTCATAAGCTCTGACCTGACATCCATTCCCTGCCGGATCGTTAGCAATGAACAGTATGTTGTGTCAGCGTATCAGCCTCATGTTACCAGAGTTAGTTTTGTTGTTCTGTACTTTTTGCTGGTTACTCACCCCCGTTTACTCTTTCTACAGTCATCCTCCCGGAACATTCAACCCCCTTGCCTGGTCGTTGGTGTTTTCAGTGACATCATTGGATCTGCCTACTCCGCTGCCGCTCCGTCTCCTGGATTATTCTATTTTCACCTTGAGTCTGTAAATAAACACTCCTTCATTTTACTCACCTTGTCCTGGTCTGCTTCTGGGTTCAGCTTTAGAGAATCGTGACACTCACTCACCAATGCTTACACCTACTGGGGATGATGCCTTCTTTTATGGAAGTTGTTCTCATGCGGCTATTGTTGATGCAGCCCTTCCATTAATGAGTGCTAGCCACTCACCTGGATGCATCTCACAACCTAAGCCGGTCGCTTCGGGTGTCCCTGTCAAGCCTACGGGCCATGGCCCAGTGGTGGGACACTCTGCTATTGGCTAAGTTGTATACCGTAAGGTGATCACGACATCCTTATGTTTCTACAGGAGTTTTTTGAGCAGTAGCAGGCGTTGTCCATGTTAAATGTTTACATGGTGTATCTGGTGCTCAAGTGCTTCCCCCTGCTTCTGTCGGGCCAGCTTGTGCTTGTCAGAAGCAACAATATGTTAGCGGTGGCATGCACCAACAGACGAGGAGAGACTCTGTCTCTCTCCCTCCTTATCTTAACTAGCTCCCAATTGCTGGGGAGCAGTGCGCACATGCTCTTGCTTTGGGTGACGCCTGTATCCGTTTGCTTCAACTTGGGTGCAGAATTTTAACCAGGTAGCACCCTCTTTCTCAGTAGTGGAGTTTACACCCCTGGCTGGTCTTCTAGGTGGTGGAAATTTTGGGCAGGGCAAACGTAGATCTTTACGCATGGCGAGGAAACACAGTCATCTGTTTTTCTCAATAAGGGACCCTAGTGCCCCGTTGGGAGCAGAGGCTCTGGCGCACCAGTGGCAAACCCTCCTTTCCGTGCTTTCGCCAGTGGTTCTGATTCAGCCCACATTGGAGATTCTTGTGGCTCCCCGTTGACCCAGGTAGCCTTGGTTCACAGAGATCATTTGCCTTTGTAGGCAGGGACCCATGGCAAATCCCATTGCGCAGGGACCTGTTGTCCCAGGTGCACGATATGGTTTGGCAAGCAAGGCCGGAGATTTATTCCTATGGGCCTGGCTCCTGAGAGGGCCAATCTGATGGCTAGAGGTTTACCTCTGAATGTTATTGGTACCATCAGTCGGCAAGGGTGCCCTCCATGAGAGGGCTGTATTTGTAAAAGTGGCAAGTGTTTGAGCTCTGGTGGAAAGATAAAGGACTTGTTCCTTTTCAGTGCTCTGTGAGGGACATCCTTAAGTTCCTACAGGAGCTTTTTGAGCAGGAGTGGGCATTCTCCACATTGAAACTTCTTCACGATCGGTGTCCCTTCCACGGGACGGTTGAGCTAACGTATGCTAATGCGATTAGCATGAGGTTGTAAGTAACAAGAACATTTCCCAGGACAAAGACAGGGCAGAAAGCTTAAATTCTTGTTAATTTAACTGCACTGTCCAATTTACAGTAGCTATTACAGTGAAAGAATAACATGCTATTGTTTGTGGAGAGTGCACAATCTTGAACATGAAAAGTTATTAATAAACAAATTAGGCACATTTGGGCAGTCTTGATACAACATTTTTAACAGAAATACAATAGTTCATTGGATCAGTCTAAAACTTTGCACATACACTGATTCCATCTAGTGGGCAAAATCTAAATTGCACCTGGGCTGGAATAATACATTATGGCCTTTCTCTTGCATTTCAAAGATGATGGTACAAAAAAATACAAAAGAATGGTTGTTTTTGTCTTTGTATTATCTTTTACCAGATCTAATGTTTTATATTCTCCTACATTCCTTTCACATTTCCACAAACGTCAAAGTGTTTCCTTTCAAATTATATCAAGAATATGCATATCCTTGCTTCAGGGCCTGAGCTACAGGCAGTTAGATTTGGGTATGACATTTTAGGCAAAAATTGTAAAAAAAATGGCCGGCTCCTTAAGAGGTAAATGTCCTCTACCTCAGCATGTCATGTGGGAATTGACGGAGCCTCACCGGGGGCCCACCCCCTGGTTGTGCGCTTCCTGAAAGGTGAACCTCATCTCACACCGGTCTCTAAACCTATTGCGCCCACATGGGAGTTGCCGCTGGTTTTAAAGGCACTGTGTGTTGCCCCTTTGGAGCCAGTGGATCTGAAGATCCTTTCCTACAAAATCTCCCTGCTCATGGCTTTGGCTAAACATGTTGGGGACCTCGTTATGCAGTACTCTAAGGTGACGTTGCGGCCTTCGCCCCGAAAGTCATGTCCTACAGGCTATGTCCTACAGGCTATGTCCTACCAGTTGGATGTCGCTGCTTCCCATGCAGCCCACAGGGTTCTTAAGACTGGGACAGGGGAAGTCACTAGGCAGGGCGCAATGCCCAGACTGCCACATCTGGCAGGGTCGGGGTGGTCTACCATGGGCTGTCTTCATTTACATTACATTTTAGTCATTTAGCAGACGCTCTTATCCAGAGTGACTTACAGTAGTAAATGCATACATTTCATTCATTTATTATAATTTTTTTTAATCTTTATTTATTTTTTTATTTTTTTTGTACTGGCCCCCCGTGGGAATCAAACCCACAACCCTGGCGTTGCACACATCATGCTGGTGTTGCAAACACCATGCTCTACCAACTGAGCCACAGGGAAGGCCAGGTCTTCATTTAGTATCAATTGGGGTCAGCTTGGGGCATGATTATATTTCCCCATAGTATGTTCTACTGAAGTTGACTGACTAGGGAACATAAACTTTATGACTATAACTGTTCCCTGAAGGAGGAAACGAGGTACAACACCTGTTTCGTGAAAACTACAAAACCTGATAGAACAATGTATGGTCAATTTAGTAGATGATATCCTATGTAAATCTTAATGTGCATCATTATAATAGTACTCAGTTTTCATCTTTTGTGTCTTAATACATGCCTTGAAAAACTTTAATTGATGATGGTGACTTATCCTTCCTTTTATATTGTTTTCAAAATACCCCTCAAAAGAGGCCATAAAGTAACTTTTTTTGATATGTACTGTAAATATTCATGTGCCTCATTATAAAACAATTCAGTCTTCAAGTTTTGTGTCTTCTTAATATATGCCTTGAAATACCTTTATTAATGATTGTGACAACTTATCCTTCCACTTATACTGCGTTTTCACAATACACCCCATATACCCCTCAAAATACCCATCAAGAGAGGCATAATAAGTCATGTCAAACTGTGTAGATTTGCAAGGAATGGGTTTTTAAAATGTCAAAGATTTCAGGGGAGGATCCCTGACCCCTGTCTACTGTTTTTTCCCTCCAATATCTACACCACAATTTCGCCCTTGTGACACACTAACCAATTATAGCCTATCCAGTGACATAAATAGCCAACGTCATAACATTCTTCTAATTATAGTTTTGATCTAACTAGATAATGTTAATAGCAGATGCCAGAATACTTTATTGGCCATATTTCTTAGCAAGTGCTCGATAAGTCATAGCTAGTCCCACGGTGGAAACGTTGGAAAATGATAGTTTCCATATCCAGAAAAGCCACCTTCCACCAGTGATGACAGTGAATAGAGAGAATAAAAGAAAGGGGAAATAATGAATAAATGGACACATTGTTATTATTATTTATTGTAGTTACTATTTCATTTAATTACTTAAAATAGTCCATTCAGAACAAATATTTGCCAACCTGCCAAACTAAGACATGTTTTCAGTTAGTCTTATAAGCACTAAACTGTGTCAAAGAACCTCTGATCTGAGTGAGTTTTTTTTATCCTAACACGCCAGTGACGTTAAGTCTTGAAAATGTGAAACATTCTCTTTAAAAGCCATTTGTTCAGGGCAAACACTGCTTTTTATTAATGAACACGGGGTGAAGTTTATTAAGTCGATGGATATGTTGTAGGACTGGGATATATACTGTAGAACCCAAATTCTTCATCCCAGGAGACAGCTACCCCACACCTCCTCTCCACCCCAACGATATTTCACACAATGGAGTTGGGATAATATTTTTCTCCAGATTTCCAGTCGCTGGTGTTCAAACTCAGACAAAGTTTTACCACCAGGAGTTCTCTGAATGGCACTTTGAAAAGAGGCTTGGTTTATTTTTTTACAGCAATAATCTACCCATAAACTCCCCTTTAGCTGTTTAATAACAAAACAAATACATGTGGATGGGAAATTAATTGAGCTTCTATTGTCTATCCTACATATCAAACAGAGACTGTAAAAAAAGTGAAAGATCTATCTTTATTTGTTTTAATACATGAGGTTATTGAGATGAGATGATTATAATTTGTTAATTCCCATGGGAAAATGTGTTTGTCATGCAACAGCCACAATAAAAACAATAGAAACAACCACATTAAAAAACAATTGCAATGGATTGTGGAGAGGCTAAATTCCTGGAATCATCACCAGGAAACGTAATTTCTAGATATTTTCACCATGCATTATACCGTAGAGTGCGTCCTCCTATCAAAACTAAAACGGAGGAAAATACGGTGCTTTGACCTCGTAAATGTGGTTGGTAGCATTATGTCAGACTTCTCTAACATTCAAATTAGCCTCCTCCACATTTGGCATTCATGTACAAAAACTGCTAATATGAACCTCTAGTGACTCTTCATGCCATTCGAGCAGGATTTCACCATCTCCATTCAGTTTAATATATTGTGGTCATAGAGATTTGGTAATACTCTTCACCTGTTTCTGCTTTCAGTGAACTGAGCGCCTGCCAATTAACACCCAAGGCATGTTAATGAGCCTTTAGGGTCGACCACAGAGCTTGCCACTTCAACAGACTTACCAGACCCTTCAGGAGAAGTGCCTCACAAGAGACCCTGCACGGCTGCAATCTTAATCTGCATAATGAATTTTTCAACTTGTAATGCCTACAAGGAAAAAGTGACAGACGGACGAACGGACCAACAGACAAAAAGAGAGAGAGAGAGAGAGAGAGAGAGAAGGGGCTTGCAAAAAAAGGAAGGAAGGATGGAAAGTAATGCAAGAACCTTTTTGGAAAGACAAGGGTTCTTTGTAAGGCAAAGGGTTCTACCTAGAACCTTTAACATCCCAATAACCATTTTTGGAGTCAAGAAGGATTCTTTGAAAGGCAAGAAGGGTTCTACATAGAACCATGTATCAAATTTCCCAGCATTCTTTATTGATGATTTTCAGAATTCTTTGTCTTTTGCGTGTACATTGATTGGTTGATGAATGTCATGCTACACAAAGATATATAACATCCATTTTTCAAAACAAATCCAATTTTGTTTTTAAAATTGTATAAACTGCCATAATTTTGCTGGTTCTTGGAAGAACCTTTAGATGATAAAACGGTTATTGGTAGAACCTGTCACGTGTGCTCCCTCTCCGGCTTCTAGGTCACCAGGCTGCTCGTTATGGCGCACACCTGTCACCGTTGTTACGTGCACCTGTGCGTCGTCAGACTCACCTGGACTCCATCACTTCCTTGATTACCTGCCCTATATATGTCACTCTCTTTGGTTCCTTCCCTAGACATCATTGTTTCTGTTTTTGTTTCATGTCTGTGCGTTGTTCAAGGTTCTTGGTTTGTATTATGTTCCGTTTATTTGATTAAAACACTCACTCCCTGAACTTGCTTCCCGACTCTCAGCGCACATCGTTACAGAACCCTTCATTGAGTGTTCTAGGTCCAAATACAGGGGGTTCTATAAAGAACTGTACATAGGGTTCTAGGTAAAATCCTCTGCAAAGGGTCCCCTATGGGGACAAACTGAATAACCCTATATGATTCTACTTACAGTAGCACTTTTCTTTAAAGTGCTGATCTAGCATCGTGTCCATTGTGATCTGAAAGGTCAAACTGATCCTATATCAGCACTACTCTGGGAGACGTGATGCATACAACCCTAGGTGAATACTCATTCTGTTCAAGGGGGACCTAGAACCAGGAGAGTAATGCCTATGTTTATCACTTGAACAGTTAGGCCTATAGACACAGTTTGTGTTCAGTTCCACTCCGGGTTCCATGGGTTCCACTCAGAAAAACACATCTGGTTCTCTTGAGGGGCACATACAGTACCAGTAAAAAGTTTGGACGCACCTACTCATTAAAGGGTTTTTCTTTATTTTTACTATTTTCTACATTGTAGAATATTAGTGAAGATATCAGAACTATGAAATAACACATATGGAATCATGTAGTAACAAAAAAGTGTTGAATTAACAGGTGTGCCTTGTTAAAAGTTAATTTGTTGAACGTCTTTCCTTCTTAATGTCTTTGAGCCAATCAGTTGTGTTGTGATAAGATAGGGGTGGTATACAAAATATAGTTCTATTTGGTTAAAGACCAAGTCCATATTATGGCAAGAACAGCTCAAATAAGCGTAGAGAAACAACAGTTCATCATTACTTAATTTTTTAAAATGTAATCTTTATTTAACTAGACAAGTCATTTAACAAATTCTTATTTACAATGACGGCCTACTCCAGTCAAACCCAGACGATGCTGGGCCAATTGTGCACCGCCCTATGGGACTCCCAGTCACAGCTGGATGTGATTCAGCCTGGATTCAAACCAGGGACTGTAGTGTCACCTCTAGCACTGAAATGCAGTTCACCGGACGTGCTACCTGTCCCAGACCTGCTGTTTTCAACTCTCTAGAGACAGCAGGAGCGGTAGAGATACTCTCAATGATCTGCTATGAAAAGCCAACTGACATTTACTCCTGAGGTGCTGACATGTTGCACCCTCGACAACCACTGTGATTATTATTATTTGACCCTGCTGGTCATTTATGAACATTTGAACATCTAGGCCATGTGCTGTTATAATCTCCACCCGGCACAGCCAGAAGAGGACTGGCCACCCCTCATAGCCTGGTTCCTCTCTAGGTTTCTTCCTAGGTTTTGGCCTTTCTAGGGAGTTTTTCCTTGCTGCCGTGCTTCTACACCTGCATTGCTTGCTGTTTGGGGTTTTAGGCTAGGTTTCTGTACAGCACTTTGAGATATCAGCTGATGTAAGAAGGGCTATATAAATTGATTTGATTTGATTTAGACCGCTGCGCCACTCGGGAGCCCCTGGTAAGACATGAAGGTCAGTCAATCTGGAAAATGTCAAGAACTTTGAACGTTTCTTCAAGTGCAGTCGCAAAAACCATCAAGCGCTATGATTTAAATTGGCTCTCATGAGGACCGCCACAGGAAAGGAAGACCCAGAGTTACCTCTGCTGCAGAGGATAAGTTCATTAGCGTTACCAGGTTCAGAAATTGCAGCCCAAATAAATGCTTCACAGAGTTCAAGTAACAGACACATCTCAACATGGTTGAATTGCTGACAAAAAACACTACTAAAGGAACCCAATAATAAGAAGAGACTTGATTGGGCAAAGAAACACGAGCAATGAAAATTAGACTGGTGGAAACCTGTCCTTTGGTCTGATGAGTCCAAATTTGAGATATTTGTTTCCAACATTTGTTTTTCAACAGGACAATGACCCAACACACCTCCAGGCTGTGTAAGGGCTATTTAACCATAAAGGAGAGTGATAGAGTGCTGCGTCAGATGACCTGGCCTCCACAATCACCCAACCTTAACCCGATTGAGATGGTTTGGGATGAGTTGGACCGCAGAGTGAAGGAAAAGCAGCCAACAAGAGTGTGCAAAGCTGTCATCAAGGCAAAGGTTGGCTACTTTGAAGAATCTAAAATATATTTTGATTTGTTTAACACCTTTGGTTACTACGTGATTCCATATGTTTTATTTCATAGTTTTGATGTCTTCACTATTATTATTCAATGTAGAAAATAGTAAAAATAAAGAAAAACCCTTGAATGAGTAGGTGTCCAAACTTTGACTGGTACTGTATTGTTTTGACATTTCATTTAACTTTTCATTCATTTAGCATACGCTCTTATCCAGAGCGACTTACAGTTAGTGCATTCATCTGAAGATAGCTGGGTGAGACAACCACATATCACCGGCATAGTAAGTACACTTTTCCTCAAAGTAGTTATCAGCAAAGTCAGGGGGGGGGGGGGCTCAAGTGCAAGTGTTGGTTCAGGAAAGTTTTCCTTGGGGGATTATTTAAGATACTTTTTGAAGAGGTAGGGTTTCAGGTGCTTTCGGAAGTTTCGGAAAGATGGGGGAAGCTGGTTTTGCATCTGAAGGGTTTGATGAGCATGAAAACGATGTAAACCGTATGGCATGGCTATCTCAGTCACCAGACCTCAACCCAATTGAACACTTATGGGAGATTCTGAAGCGGTGCCTGAGACAGCGTTTTCTACCGCCATCAACAAAATTATGGAATTTATCGTGGAAGAATGGTGTCGCATCCCTTCAATAAAGTTCCAGACACTTGTAAAATCTAGCTATGCCAAAGCGCATTGAAGCTGTTCTGGTGGCTTGTGGTGGCCCGACTTCATATTAAAAAATGTTATGTTGGTGTTTTCTTTTATTTTGGCAATTGCCTGTATCTTATGAGTGATGCTAACAGTTGGCTCCCTCAGATGAAGAGATAGAGGGGGTGATGAAGAAGGTAGTCAAAGTGTTGGGACTAATATAGATTGTGGGATGCTTTCAAAGGAAACATCTGTATTTGTCTCAGCACAGACAGACACAAACACAAATACACAGAGGAGGACACACACACCAAGGAACCATATCAACAAAAGCAAGAAACCAAATCAACAAAGGGTTGGCTCTTCTCACGCAAAACCTAACGTGATTCATCCCCCAAAATCTGTGATCAATCTCCCCCCCCCTGAAATGGTATAAAGATATTGTTGATGCGCTGGTGTTTTTTCTCAAGAAGAGTGCAAATATTTAAGACAGAACAGTGAGCGCCATCATTTAAACCACTGACAAACACACCATAACACAGCCTCATTGGAGCAAAGCGTAGATTTCTTTTTACATTTCACCTTTATTTAACCTGGTAGGCCAGTTGAGAACAAGTTCTCATTTACAACTGCGACCCGGCCAAGATAAAGCAAAGCAGAGTTACACATGGGATAAACAAACGTACAGTCAATAACAATAGAAAAATATATATACAGTGTGTGCAAATGAAGGAAGGAGGTAAGGCAATAAATAGGCCATAGTGGCGAAGTAATTACAATTTAGAAATGAACACTGGAGTGATAGATGTGCAGATGAGGATGTGCAAGTAGAAATACTGGTGTGCAAAAGAGCAGAAAGACAAATATGGGATGAGGTAGGTAGTTGGTTGGATGGGCTATTTACAGATGGGCAGTGTACAGCTGCAGCAATCGGTAAGCTGCTCTGACAGCTAATGCTTAAAGTTAGTGAGGGAGATATAAGTCTCCAACTTCAGTGATTTTTTTGCAGCTCATTCCAGTCATTGGCAGCAGAGAACTGGAAGGAAAGGCAGCCAAAAAGGACAGAGGGGAGAAAGAGAGAGGGAGGGAGGGAGTAAACCATTTCTGGAGAGGTTACTCAGAGAAAGAAAACCACCTAAAAGACTTGAGCACATCAAAAGGAAAACCTGGAAACCTTGGCACAATAAGACTCATGAATAAGCATAGATCCCACTGGAATTTCTGTGTGTGTGTGTGTGTGTGTGTGCGCAGTGGTGTAAAGTGTAAGTCGTTTTTTGGGGGGTATCTGTACTTTACTTTACATTTTCCCTGACACCCATTTCCAAAGCTTAACAGGACAGGAAAATGCTCCAATTCACAGAGTTATCAAGAGAACATCCCTGGTCATCCCTACTGCCACTGATCTGGCGGACTCACTAAACACAAATGCTTTGTTTTTTAAATTATGTCTGAGTGTTGAGGTGTGCCCCCGGCTAGTCATAAATTCAAATTACAAGAAAATCGTGCCATCTGGTTTGCTTAATATAAGGAAAGGGAAATTATTTTTACTTTTGATACTTAAGTATATTTTAGCAATTACATTTACATTTGAAGTATATATAAAACCCAATACTTTTAGACTTTTACTCAAGTAGTATTTTACTAGGTGACTTTCACTTTTACTTGAGTCATTTTCTATTAAGGCATCTTTACTTTTACTCAAGTATGACAATTGGGTACTTTTTCACCACTGCGTGTGTGTGGTGTGTGTGTGTGCGAGAGAAAAAAAATGGGTGTGCATTACTTATGAATGGTTTCAACTTTCTGCTGTTTGCATGTGTTGGGAATGTGAGAGTGTGTGTAAATGTGTCTGTGGGCCAGAGAAGGAAACCCTCCCAGGGTACTCTTTGTTGTGTTGTGACCATGGTTTGGCAGTATTGTATTAAACCGACTGACACAGCAGGGCTACAGGCAGCATCCTGGTGGAGGGCTGGGCACTTTACAAAGATTAGCAGGATCTGTCTCTGACACACACACACTTACGCGCGTGTGTACATGTAAAGGATGTCACGCTGCTTGCTTACTGAGGACTACTTCCTCCTGATTCGGCTCACACCAAGGCTCGAACCCAGGCCTTGCTAGCACACGTGACCACTCTCCTGAATCATCTTACCAGTGGGCGCATCGCAAAAAGCTAGCTTGGTTGGACCTGAATCGCCATTATAATCATTGGCCAGTACGGAGAATTAAGTAAAACCACAAGTCCAAATCCTTATCTCCATCCATGGCTAATTTAGGAAAGGGACAATTTTAGCTAGCTAGCTAGCTATCGAAGGACAACAACACGCAACAATCAAGTTTCTCTTGATGTGATGTGTTTGGGGTGAAGCCAAATCCAAACTGGCTTCCCTTGACACTTTTCTTGGTGCGCCAGGACCGTTCACAGTTGAGCTCACTCAGTTTAGCTTAACGCGGAATGGCTATTATTTTATGCTTTTTTATCAAGGGAGTACAAATGCTCGCTGGCTTCCATTGCATTCAATGCTACAGGCAGCAAAAATGTCATACTCTTTTTCACCAGACAGCATCAGATAGATGGCCTGCACATACAGAGACACGCGGTTTCGCTCGCTTGGATGCTTTCTCCGGTGAGCTAGATTTATCTTGCGAATTGAAGGAAAATGAAGAAAACAGAGACGAAAATTACATTTTGTATTTGTTTTTTGGTAAATCTTCCATTGGCATACATGAATATACACCAATGTTAGTAACTACCACTTCCTCCTGTTTCGGCTCAAACTCAGGACCTCTGCCTTGCTAGTACACATGACTGCCTTTCTGAACCGTCTTACCAGTCGGTGCCACACAAAAGGCTATCTATTCACTGGCTCTAGTGGGGACACTTCAGGCTGAGGAGTAAGTTTCACTCATCCCCATGTGCTTTTCACCAACAGACAGACAGACAGACAGACAGACAGACAGACAGACAGACAGACAGACAGACAGACAGACAGACAGACAGACAGACAGACAGACAGACAGAGAAATTTACACTAAATAGGATATAAAATGGCATTAAACCAAATTCTAATAAATAAGGGATTAAAGAACTACAAGAATGTTTTAACATTTTCACAGTAGAGGTTACTGTACAGAAATTAGCCTAGCATTGAATAACTAATGACTTGATCAGGATGTACAGTATGTATGGATAGAACCATTTGCTGATACCACGCTAGTGCATCAAGCTTCTCCTGTGTATTTGGCCTCATAGTTTTTCCTCACAGTGAATACCTACATTAGCCATGCACCTTTTCAAAAGCCCTGTTGCGTGCTAGAAGCAAACATGCTCTCCTGTATTTAAATAGCATGCATCATCTGTTGAGGGGTTGCATGCCAGTGTCATCTCCCCAAGTCCCCAAGCAACCTACAACAGGCAATCAGAATAATAGACCTTACATGAATCCTCCTTGGACCTGATATGGGCATGGATGCGGGAGGAGTAGGGGGAGTTTGGGTGAGGTGGGTGAGGGTGTGAGGCGTACGTGAAGGGGAGGTAAGCACGGATCATTTTCATTTGTTTTACTGATGAGTCTGCCTCTTTAACTTGCCCCATGTTGACTCGCCACCCTCCTCCCCCCTCCCTGGCTCATGTGAAATGGAAATGATATATTGTGGTAATTAGATGAAAAAATATGAGTAATCCTCCCAGAATGCAACAGTTCTGAGGAAGTTTATTGTTCTAGGTGAAGGTGCTACTCTTGGCTTTGTTTACTTTGATCCCGGCTGTGTTTCTGCCTCTTTGGTAATCAGAGGTAGAAAGTCATTAGGATGTTATCACAACTGCAGCCGCCGAGGCCATGGCGTCCCCGGCCTGACACAGGACGTTAACCCAGCCAGGAACAGAGAGGACAGAGGGGGAATGGAGAGGCCTTCGCTAGCTCAGCCGCCCAGGCCACACGGCCAGCCGGGTACCAGGAACATACATCAGAGGAGAGAGGCGTCATTACTGGTGCCAACCACTCTGAAACACTGAAACTGACCATCTCCAGAGGTATGTGTGTCTGTCCGTGCGGCTGTGTGTTTGTTAGTGTGTGTGCGTGCGTGTGTGTGCGCGTGTGTGTTTGACTCACCCAGGGGAAAGAATCCGGACCACAGAACAGAACAGGCTGCTTTGTCTGGCCTTTCATGATTAAACCTGAGAGAGAGGGGGAAAAATATCAAAGGTTTTTGGGGAATGAGAATGAATGAGTGATGGGTTTAATTTGACCCCTTTTCCTTACCCCCCTAACGCCCTTTCTGCCTCCTCCTCTCTGCTTCACAGTAATCACTGAGTTATTTTACACACTGACTGTGTCCCAGGGAAATTACTCCCAATTATTTCCCTTCATTTCCCGAGGTGCAGTCAGAATACTATTAAGTGTCCTGAGATTTCAGGAAAGTCACTTAGCTTTGTTTGTTTTCTCGTCGCTTGTTTCGTCATTCCCTCCCTCCCTTATCACCCATGTCTCTCCCCTCCTCACCCCCATCGCCTGAGTGGTAGCTGCTTCACCTTGACCCTGCAAAATGACCTGGGCGGCAGAAAAAAACGTTGTCTGTGTGTGTCTTGCATTATTATTTTTCGATTTTTTTCCTCGTGTCAATATTTATTATATATATTTTTTACTATTTCCCCCCCAAAAATGTCTCTCTGCATTGTTGGGAAGGGTCCGTAAGTAAGCATTTCACTGTTACTCTACACCTGTTGTTCACGAATTATGTGATACATTTGATTTGATTTGAATTTGATTTGAATTGTTGTCATGGTTTCAGCCTAGCCGATACCCCAGGGTGGTGGCAAGGAACAGTGGGGATTTTCTCCTCTCCTCCGTCCACTACGCTATGCCATGCTAAACGCCTCTCCCCTCCTCCTCTGTCCCACACGCTACGCTACACGCTTCTCTTACCCTCCCCTTCCCTCCTCTCTTCCGTGTTCTCATGCCATGACCAAGTGGGGCTGCATCATGTCTGCAGGCGTTCTCACACAATCTCTGTGCTATTGCGTGCAGAGGCTGCATTGAAAACATAGCGTTTTCGCCACACTACCTTACGCATGAGTAGCGCCGGCGAGGGAGGGAGTAGAGGAGGGCAGAGAGAGATGGAGAGAGAAGTAGTTATTGTGGAGGAAGAGAGAGACACAGAGAAAAGACAATACAGTAAGATGAGGGTGTGGAAATGAGAGAGATGGAGAGACAGAGAAAGAGATGAGAAAGAGGTAAAGATGAGCGACAGAGTCAGAGAGATGAGGGGAATCTCCTCATACATTATTCAGACCACACAGAGACTCAGAGAGTACTCTCTAAGGTATTAGCTCAACACACACACACACACACACACACACACACACACACACACACACACACACACACACACACACACACACACACACACACACACACACACACACACACTGATGGAGAACACCGTCAGCACGCAAGCCCAGACTAAACACCACTCAGTGAGCACACACACAGAAACACACACATCTCATTTACGGTTGACACACTCGCTCAGAGAAAACACACGCAATCCTGTGATTGTACACATGCACGCACACATACTTTCTGTTATCATAATGATGCTCCCATTAAGAAATGCAAATGCATGAAGATGATGAAGAGGAAGATTACTCATTTTCATGCAGAATTACGTTGCCTACGGTAAAATTATAGCTTGGGTTAAAGGGGCAATCAGCAATTCAAACAACAACAAAGGAAAACCCCCCTTGTTTTGGTAAAATGCTGAGAGATGGATTTAGAGAAATGTAACCACTCTCAAATTCATAGACAGCCCACTGGGCATACACTGGTTAAATCAACGTTGTTTCAACATAACTTGTCAATTAGATTTGAAAAAAGTCATCAACATTGTTTTGAGGGTGAAATTTCAACATAGATAAACCTTGTATGAAATATGTTGAATTTGTACATTTGAAACAACTTCATCATTATATCCACTGTCAGAAAAGAACGTATAGGCTTGGCAGCACCTCCTACTGGAGAGTTGATCTATCTACCGCTATCAATTTGGTCTCCCATCCAGGGTTTGAACTAAACCCAGCACTGCTTAGCTTTGATTTTTGTCACTGACTGCTACCAATGTGCTATCGTGAGAATGTCCATTGAGAGAGCTCTTAATAACTAAATAGATTCACTGTTGCTATCAAAGTCATTCCAAAGGGTAGGTTTAACAACGCATTCTTTATGTTATATCCTCAATGATGCTATTTAGGCCTATATACTGTAGCATTTGCAAAGTCATCAACAGCTATTGTTTCAATTAAACTAAAAATACAAAATACATATAGGGCTAGCGCAGGGGTGGGCAACTCCAGTCCTCGAGGGCCTGATTGGTGGCACACTTTTCCTCCATCCCTAGCAAACACAGCTGATTCATCAGATTGCATTCTAAACTGAAGATCATGATTAGGGGATTATTGGAGTCAGGTGTGTTAGCTGGGGCAAAACTATGACGTCAATCAGGCCCTCGAGGACTGGAATTGCCCACCCCTGGGCTAGCCTTTCAAGCTCCAATGTAATATTCAAGTTAATAATGAATATGTTGGATTCGCGTCTCCATCTCAACCAAAAATCGAAGTAAAATTTGTATTTAGTCCTTAAATCTAAGTTAAGATTTAATTTAGTCCTGTTCTTTAACTTAGATTTTTGGTTGAGATGGAGACATGAATCCGACATGTCAATTATTCATTTATAGACAAACTGGAATTAGACTAAGTCAGTTGTACAGATGGAACTATCCAAGCAGAAAATACATCTCAACACCCGTGGACATATTTTGCGGTTACCGTAACTATAAATGTAACTATATGTAATTCTAGAAAGCATGCGTGTTCAAGGTAGCGTGCAAAGGTTGCAGGTCTATGGAGATCCTTACAATTTCTATAATAATCTGTGCAGAATCTAGAACAGCATCACTTGCACTATGTTTTAAGGTAATCTCAACTACAATCCAGGTCATTTGGTTGTGCTATTAGAGTGATAACACATTACCTTGTTGTATAAATACAAAATATCTGACATTGTATTCCCATTTGAACTTTGTTGTGCTTTTAAATGGTTGTAAGCACAGTGACGACACATTTAGATGACAATTAACCTAAGATTAGACATTGTTTAACCATTGAAATTTGGTTGTGCTTTTAGTTGGTTGAAAGCATAATGATAATATACTGAACAAACATATAAACACAACATGAAAAGTGTTGGTCCCATGTTTCATGAGCTGAAATAAAAGATCTCAGAAATGTTCCATTTTGTGCACAAATTTGTTTACATCCCTGTTAGTGAGCATTTCTCCTTTGCCAAGATAATCCACCCACCTGACAGGTGTGGCATATCAAGAAGCTGATTAAACAGCATGGTCATTACACATGTGCACCTTGTGCTGGGGACAATAAAACGTCAATCTAAAATGTGCAGTTTTGTCACACAACACAATGCCATAGATGTCTGAAGTTTTGAGGGAGTGTGCAATTGGCATGCTGCCAGCAGGAAAGTCCACCAGAGCTGTTGCCAGATTATTTAATGTTAATTCCTCTACGATAAGCCGCCTCCAAGGTCGTTTAAGAGAATTTGGCAGTACGTCCAACCGGCCTCACAAGCTCAGACCACGTGTAACCACTCCAGCCCAGGACCTCCACATCCGGCTTCTTCACCTGCGGGATCGTCTGAGGGGGAGGGATGGTGGGTCCTAGGTGCTAAGGAGTATTTCTGTCTGTAATAAAGCGCTTTGTGGGGAGAAACTCATTCTGATTGGCTGGGCATGGCTCCCAATTGGGTGGGCCTATGCCCTCCCAGGCCCATCAATGCCTGAGCCCCTGCCCAGTCATGTGAAATCCATAGATTAGGGCCCAATGAATTTATTTCTATTTACTGATTTCCTTACATGAACTGTAACGCAGTAAAATCGTTGAAATGTTGTTTATATTTTTGTTCAGTATACATTAGGAATTCAACAAACTTCTGTCTGTCTTTTTGAGTGGGTTGAGATCTCATTGATCAACGTCTCATCCAAATATCCACATTTCCAAATTGAAATTATGTGATGTGCCCAGTGGGAGAGCTCTGGGTACAAGGACTTACCATCCATTATATCAAAATTGTAGTTTTAACCATGTTTTGAGACTATACAGTGTTTCTTTACATTTACATTGTTTACAGACATTGGAGTAAAACAGGTTCTGATCGGGTACGACAGTTGAACTCTCATGAGGCATGTATAAGTCATATTCTTCAAGAATCAATGGGTATATATCATACATTTCAAAGTCCAAAAATGTATGTAGCCATTGCAGATTGTGTAATGGCTGTCTGAAGAGAGAGTAGACCAAGGTGCAGCAGAGTTAGTGTTCATCATAGACATTTAATTGACCAAAGAACACTATACAAAAAAAAAACAGGATAACCGCCAGCCAACCAGTACTGACAGGTAACACACTGAACAGAAACAATTACCCACAAAACCCAAAGGAAAAACATGCTCCTTATGTGTGACTCCCAATCAGCAACAACGAGCTTCAGCTGTGCCTGATTGGGAGCCACACACGGCCCAAAACAAAGAAATACAAAAACATAGAAAAAGGAACATAGAATGCCCACCCAATGTAACACCCTGGCCTAACCAAAATAAAGAACAAAAATCCCTCTCTATGGCCAGGGCGTTACAGTTTGCCCCTTTAAAGGCTGGGGATTTTAATTGCAAGTTCCTGATGACACCTGCAATGATAAACAGTGCTTGACATTCTAACAGAACTAATTTAGCAGGTATACAAACATAAACAAACCTAAACAAACGTATAAACATATAGTCAAACAGTGGGGATGTACATTATATTAGATCAGCCCGTTAGTAATAATATTTGATGTCCATACATCAGTGATCAATTAAACGAAAATGTTTCTGTTAGTGTCTACCTGAGAATCATACTGATAAACCTATACCTACAGTACATGCTCCATCTACACATTACCTCACATTTCACAAAAAATGTAAGATGGGAGAGAGAGAGAAAGTGAGTGAGAGAAAGAAAGAGGGAGAGAGAGAGAATACATTGTTTGTATACGGCAGACTCTGTAGCCCTCCTTACTATGGACTTGAGACATCTTGACTTTATGAACTTTAGCTCTGTTTTTAAACGTATGGAACCGTGTAATGATAATCTATGGGGCTAATCTGGTAATGTATTACGTGTAGGACGGTGAGTGTTTGGTTTGTCTGATCTTAGTCACCTCTCATCAACCAGACCTCTTTGATTCTACACAAGGGTCTCTGGGTCTGTGTGTGTGTGTGTGTGTGTGTGTGTGTGTGTGTGTGTGTGTGTGTGTGTGTGTGTGTGTGTGTGTGTGTGTGTGTGTGTGTGTGTGTGTGTGTGTGTGTGTGTGTGTGTGTGTGATTACAGTCTGGACTAGAGTGTAAGATTCACAGGAGGCTGCTGAGGGGAAAACAGCTCATAATAATGGCCGGAACGGAGCAAATGGAATGGCATCATACACATGCCACCAACCTCCTGCGCTAGGATTTCTCTGTTTGTAGTGACAGGGGGGTTTGCGTCCCTATTGGAATCCTATTCCCTATATAGTGCACTACTTTTGACCAGGGCCATATACACACACACAAAACAATGCTGGGTTAAAAACAAATCAATGTGGGTAAATATTGGACAGAACACACTTTGGGTTATTTTGACCCAGCCAGTTGGGTCACAAACAACCTATTGTTTTCTTTAAGTTGGGTTGTTGATGCTGGGATATTGATCTATGATCCACAGGGTCAGATTACAAGACTGGAGGCGTGGCTTCAGAAAGTCATTTCTGGCCACCCTGGAGAGTAAATGTAATTCTGCTTAGTCTGTTCTGTTGTCTTGTCAACAAACGTTAAGGTTGAGCTCTAACACTTTTGTAGCTTTAATAAGGCTTACACAATAAATCAAATGAAAATGTATTTGTCACATGCACCGAATACAACAGGTGTAGACCTTACTGTGAAATGCTTACTTATAAGCAAGCCCTTAACCAACAATGCAGTTTTAAGAAAATAGAGTTATGAAAATATTTACTAAATAAACTAAAGTATATATATTTTTTAAGTAACACAGTGCAGAGGCCATATACAAGGGGTGCCGGTTAGTTGAGGTAATTTGTACATGTAGGTAGGGGTAAAGTGACTATGCATAGATGATAAACAGCACGTAGCAGCAGTGCAAAAACAATGGGACATGACATTTACTCTCATGGGTGCCCAACTAAGTGACCCAACTGGCTGGGTCAAAAATAACCCAACATGTGTTCTGTCCACTATTTACCCAGCCCTGGGTTGTTTTAAACCCAGCATTTTGTTGCGTGTAGGACTCTGGTCAAACGTTGTGTACCATGTAAGGAAAAGTGTACCATGTAAGGAAAAGGGTGCAATTTGGGACACAGACGAGGAGAAGCTGTAGGGACACATGTTGTCTCCAGGTGGGCTTTTCTTCGGAGGTAATTTTCATTATGGATACGTAGACATACTCTATCATGATGAGAGCCCTGCAGCAAAGCAGAAGCCTGTGTGTGTGTGTGTGTGTGTGTGTGTGTGTGTGTGTGTGTGTGTGTGTGTGTGTGTGTGTGTGTGTGTGTGTGTGTGTGTGTGTGTGTGTGTGTGTGTGTGTGTGTGTGTGTGTGTGTGTGTGTGTGTATCGTGCGTGCGTGAGCGAGCCTGTGTGTGTGAGCGAGCGTGCATGCGTGCGTGCATGTGCATTCACGTGCATGCGTTTGTGTGTGTGTTTTAGAGGCAGAGCGAGGAGGGATTACTTTGAACTCTGTGTTGCTTTAATTTTCAAAGGAAATGTCCTGCAATCCCAGCATGATTAATGTATAATTTGGGGTAAAGTAGGTAGAATGTGTGGTTTGTAATGATGTCCTACTTTCTTTTCTTTTTTTTCTCTTAAGCGTTTCCCCCCCCCCCCCCCCCCCCCCATTTGTACCACTTTCACCCCCAGTGGAAAAACATTATTATCAGCAGCGTGAAGAGGACCACAATCATTCACAGCCCACCGTTTCTCAAGTTCGCAAATCGTCTTGAAAATTGGGCAGGCCTGCAGAGTGTTTGCCACTTAAGTCCCCTGTTCCTTTTCCTTTTGATATGTGTGCGGAAGGTCTGGAAACGCCACACCGAACGACCCTGTCAGAATGCAGACTGAAACATAAACCAATTTCATGAGCGTTTCTCCTTCACGTAACAATAACACGCTTTGAAAAATAACACATTTTTAACAATTCTGAATCAAATGATATAAAACCTTTTTTTTTTATCCAGTAGGCTGGCATTTCAATTTTTTGAGCTGGAAGTGTTCTCTATATTTTTATTTATTTAACTAGGCAAGTCAGTTAAGAGCAAATTCTTATTTACAATGACGGCCTGCCCTGGCCAAACCTAAACAACGCTGGGCCAATGTGATACAGCCTGGTTTCAAACCAGGGACTGTAGTTATGCCTCTAGCACTGATATGCAGTGCCTTAGACCACTGCGCCACTCGGGAGTATATAAAGTGACCCCACACCATGGAGATGTTGTGGTAGATACATTATACACATTGAAGCTGATTGTTAATGAAAAGGACGCATTTGACTTTCAGTGTACAGTATATGGAACACAAAAGGCCCCTTGCCCACCCAGCTATGTACGTATGTGTGTGTGTGTCTGTGTGTATGCATTGTGTGTGTGTGTGCGATGTGTGTGTGTGTGTGTATCTGTCGTGGCTGCCTGGTTATAGTTGGTCATAATTATTTACAAGAGGGAGTCAAGTTAGATCTGGAAAATGTTGGCATCGTACCATTGTACTGTAGATTCAAACCAGGTAAAAAAAAATCTTGACAATGGGGTATATGATGTCATGCTAAACAGAGAAAGAGGGGGTCAGCCCATAAAAGGGGAGGTCACCCTAAACAAGACTATTGTTGACAAACCATGAAGCGAATAGAAAACAGAAAAGTGTTAGCCCCCACCTCCACTCCTATGATCAAACATGGATTAACGAATAGCAGTGTTTTCTGACCGTACACAAACCAGATGGCTTGGTTTCCTTTCATTCACAGTATTTTTCTCTTCTTCTGTTAAACTTCCTGAAAGCATCCGATGCAGCCATGTTTTGACGTCTCGTGACCGTCGGTGAAACCAAAAAGGAAAGTTTTTGGAATTTCACTGGACCGCATTTTGTTTCCAGGAGTTCTGTACTGTATTCCGGAACGGGGGTGAATTTGGCTTTCTGAAACATATTGTACATACTCTAGCTTTTATTGGGTACGTGGGGACATTTTACACATACTGTATAGGTTACCAGATAACCAGCAGCTAGTTAGACAATCTCAGCTCTTCTGTCCTCTCTGGCATGGCCTCAGCTGGCATCTCTAGAAGTGGAGGGTGTCTGGATGAATACTGAAGTACAATGTCTGGATGAAGCCAATACAAACCTACAATAGAACAATTCGATTTATTCATGATTTTATTATTTCATTTCACAAGGTATCAATTACTAACCATTGTTTCCTGTGTGTGTGTCTCCTTTCCTCTCCTCCACAGTGCAATGGATGTTGTAATTTACCATATATATATATATATATATATACACCCTAGTGTTTCCTGGTGGTCCCCAGCACTGTAGTTATGGTTGTGTGTATGTCTTTAGAAAGCGCAGGTGTCAATGTGTGTGGTCCCCACAGTGGTGGTGGCAGTTGAGGGCTCAGGGTAAGGAGTCCTCTTTAAAGAACCGTCACTCGCCGGGGTTAATATCTGTTTCCCATCTTTACCAAGTGGCTCTTGAGGGGCTGTGGGTTCCCCCCCATTTAATTTTGTTTAAAAAAAAGAAAAGCAGGAAAAAAAAGCCCTCACTTATGAAATGACAAGTACTTGAAAAGATCTAATATGGTCTTAATTGTCTAGTTGCATTGACTAGGGGCGGGGACGGAAGGAATGGGGGTGGGGTAGGGTGGAGGGGCGCTCAAGCATGTTTCGCATTACAATAGGAAACGAACGCATTCTCTGCTGCAAACAGGGTGTGTTGTGTAGCCCTGTCGATATGAAGAGGGTGGAGGGTGGAGAGGAGGAGTATAGCTGGAGTGGAGTGGGACACACACACAGGCACACTTAGAAAAGTCTTGAAGGACTCTGGGTCTCTCTAGTTTCTCAGTACTGATTTTATACTCTGTTGCAGGCTCACAAAGAGATGCCCTGGTCCTCAACACAGCATGAAAACACCCCATCTAATAAGGCTCCTGAGTTTGCCACTATGACGTTCAATAGATCCACTTGTCACTGCAAAGGATCTGAGGGCCGCACCGCACCGAGCACCCCTCAGAAGGAAACTGTCCAGCTGTTACAACATGAAAACATTCAACTTTACAAATGCAATCGGGTAATAGCGGTATCTACTCATGACAGTTTCAACAGAGGTTTGTAAGTAGACCATAAAATCAGGCAATAAAGTGCAAGAAAAAAACGTATACAAAAAAATGCTAATAACCACACGGCAATTAAATTGTAATATCATTAAATAGTTGGTAGGCTAGCCTATACGATAGCTTCCTACTCACCTTTGCGACGACGACGACTCTGAGCTTGTGTAACCCCTTGGGGACCTATAGAACTCAAATTGTAAAACTGCTAATCAATAAATGATGGATGGACTTTAACCTTGTGTGCCGTGACACCGACCACGTTGGTTGATGAACAAGTCTTGGGTTACAATTTCTCTCGTGGACAGGTCAAGGACACTCCAAACCTAAAGCGTGCGGGGAGCAACCTAACGTGAAGGTCAGGCCTATTAGCCTACCTATTAGCCTACCAGGAACACGCTTGCCTGCTCTACCCTCTCCCCTTCAACTCCCTTTGCCAACCGCAATGGCTTAATTAGCGAGCTCAAGATTTACACCGCCAGAAAAATGTGTTTTAAACTTGTATGCGAATTTTCTGCGGTTGGTGGAGCCTCTCCCGTTCCAATCATCCATACTGTGCTGAAATCAACACATTTCCCAGCCCTCCCTGTGCCATCAGATGAACGTATGGTGCACAGGCATTGCTTTCGGTACAGTCTAACATCTGTAGCCTAACAAGGAATGATATGGAACACACAGAAAGGGAACTTGTCTGTTGTTCGCTGGTTGACTGAGACTTTTGTGGGAAATGTGGTGTAGAAAGAAAATAGCCTTTCCAGGGTGAGGAGTTGGCGTGGGAGGAGAGACTTGGATTTCGAGACTTGGTGATGTCAGGTATAAGCAGATTTTCCCTTGAACATTTCCCTGATCGTTTTAGCATAGAAATATTTTCAGAAATTCTATTAGATTATATTGAGATGTGTAGCCTATTAAATCATTCTTGTCTGTTTTTTTTTTGGTCTATTTGAAACGTTTCTTCTACCATGGTAATGGCCTCTGGTGTAATGGGTTGACCTTTGTGTGGTCCACCTAAAACCAACTACTGAACGGCAACCTGTTGTCTTCAAGCATTGCTTTGTCCCAACGCACACGCACACACACACACACACACACACACACACACACCACACACACACACACACACACACACACACACACACACACTATCTTCCACCAGTCCAATAAACTATATCAGTGCTTGTGGCAGGTGCATTTACCATGTAAGCCCTGTGTTCTGATGAAATAGGGATTTGATTGACCAGTGACCACTGAACTGCTGGCTAAGAGGGTAACAGCCTACTGATCAGCAGCACAGCCATTCAGTCCACTGCCCACTGACACTTGTCAGAGCAGGATTATCCTCCCATCTGAAGCCTGATGAGAGACCCTGTCTTAAGAGCCATTTGTCCTGCCCTAAGAGCCTGAGAGCCCTGTCCCTGGGTCTGGTGACGGGGTGACAAGGAGAGATCAGACCACCATCCGTCCTTTAGTCCGGGTGCAGTGGGCCGCAGACAGGTCTCTTACCCCACCACACCACACCCCTCTTTTTAGAAGAGAGAGAGAGACACACAGACAGAGAGAGAGAGAGAGAGAGAGAGAGAGAGAGAGAGAGAGAGAGCACCAAATAGGGTGGGACCCCAAACATGGACGCTGTCTTAATGTGAGCTCTTTATGGATGAGGGCCTCCTATAGTGTCAGAGCAAATGACTCCTGCTAGATATTCTATGGTGGTGGTGGGTGGGAAACAGGATAAAGGCTTCCCCACTCTACCCCTCTCTTGGTCTCTCTCTTCTACATACATGATCATTAGGGGCTTTGGGGGGAACAGCTTCAGAAAGCCCTGAAAGTCTGGTTCTGGTTTAATATATACAAGCATTCGACATTATGTGGGTTAAGAACAATTTAAAAAAATTATACCCCACTGATAGTGGTCTTAAGTTGTGGTTTTTACCATTGCATGTGCTACAGCACTCAGAGGAGAGAGAGAGGGAGAGAACTCACTCTCAGCTGGCTTGATATCAACACAGATAATTCTTTAGGAAAGGAGTTGGTTCAAAGCGGATGCTCAAACCAGATATAATATTGTCGTATACTCTATGTATTTCTGGCATTGTGTTATGTTTCCTTACAACAGAACCAGAATAGAATTTTGTCATAGTCTGAGACTCTAACCCAATCCCTGGAGGGATGAGGGGGGAGCTGGCAGAAATATTATCAAGAGCTGCTGCCTCATTTTTGCCACACAAGTTGATACTATAAAAAATGATCAAAAGTAATAAAATACATGCGGCCTGGGACTAAGACTCTCTTAGTGACAGGCAGACTGGGACTCAGACTCTCTTAGCGACAGGCAGCCTGGGACTCAGACTCTCTTAGCGACAGGCAGCCTGGGACTCAGACTCTCTTAGTGACAGGCAGCCTGGGACTAAGACTCTCTTAGTGACAGGCAGCATGGGACTCAGAGTCTCTTAGCGACAGGCAGCCTGGGACTAAGACTCTCTTAGCGACAGGCAGACTGGGACTCAGAGTCTCTTAGCGACAGGCAGCCTAGGACTCAGACTCTCTTAGCGACAGGCAGCCTGGGACTCAGACTCTCTTAGTGACAGGCAGCCTGGGACTAAGACTCTCTTAGCGACAGGCAGCCTGGGACTCAGAGTCTCTTAGCGACAGGCAGCCTGGGACTCAGACTCTCTTAGCGACAGGCAGCCTGGGACTCAGAGTCTCTTAGCGACTGGCAGCCTGGGACTAAGACTCTCTTAGTGACAGGCAGCATGGGACTCAGAGTCTCTTAGCGACAGGCAGCCTGGGACTCAGACACTCTTAGCGACAGGCAGCCTGGGACTCAGACACTATTAGCGACAGGCAGCCTGGGACTAAGACTCTCTTAGCGACAGGCAACCTGGGACTCAGACTCTCTTAGCGACAGGCAGCCTGGGACTCAGACTCTCTTAGTGACAGGCAGCCTGGGACTAAGACTCTCTTAGCGACAGGCAGACTGGGACTCAGACTCTCTTAGCGACAGGCAACCTGGGACTCAGACTCTCTTAGCGACAGGCAGCCTGGGACTCAGACTCTCTTAGCGACAGGCAGACTGGGACTCAGAGTCTCTTAGCGACAGGCAGCCTGGGACTCAGACTCTTTTAGTGACAGGCAGCCTGGGACTCAGAGTCTCTTAGTGACAGGCAGCCTGGGACTCAGAATCTCTTAGTGACAGGCAGCCTGGGACTCAGAGTCTCTTAGTGACAGGCAGCCTGGGACTCAGAGTCTCTTAGTGACAGGCAGCCTGGGACTCAGAGTCTCTTAGCGACAGGCAGCCTGGGACTCAGACTCTCTTAGCGACAGGCAGACTGGGACTCAGAGTCTCTTAGCGACAGGCAGCCTGGGACTCAGACTCTTTTAGTGACAGGCAGCCTGGGACTCAGAGTCTCTTAGTGACAGGCAGCCTGGGACTCAGAGTCTCTTAGTGACAGGCAGCCTGGGACTCAGAGTCTCTTAGTGACAGGCAGCCTGGGACTAAGACTCTCTTAGCGACAGGCAACCTGGGACTCAGACTCTCTTAGCGACAGGCAGCCTGGGACTCAGACTCTCTTAGTGACAGGCAGCCTGGGACTCAGAGTCTCTTAGCGACAGGCAGCCTGGGACTAAGACTCTCTTAGCGACAGGCAGACTGGGACTCAGACTCTCTTAGCGACAGGCAACCTGGGACTCAGACTCTCTTAGCGACAGGCAGCCTGGGACTCAGACTCTCTTAGCGACAGGCAGACTGGGACTCAGAGTCTCTTAGCGACAGGCAGCCTGGGACTCAGACTCTTTTAGTGACAGGCAGCCTGGGACTCAGAGTCTCTTAGTGACAGGCAGCCTGGGACTCAGAGTCTCTTAGTGACAGGCAGCCTGGGACTCAGAGTCTCTTAGTGACAGGCAGCCTGGGACTCAGAGTCTCTTAGTGACAGGCAGCCTGGGACTCAGAGTCTCTTAGCGACAGGCAGCCTGGGACTCAGACTCTCTTAGCGACAGGCAGACTGGGACTCAGAGTCTCTTAGCGACAGGCAGCCTGGGACTCAGACTCTCTTAGCGACAGGCAGACTGGGACTCAGAGTCTCTTAGCGACAGGCAGCCTGGGACTCAGACTCTTTTAGTGACAGGCAGCCTGGGACTCAGAGTCTCTTAGTGACAGGCAGCCTGGGACTCAGAGTCTCTTAGTGACAGGCAGCCTGGGACTCAGAGTCTCTTAGCGACAGGCAGCCTGGGACTCAGACTCTCTTAGTGACAGGCAGCCTGGGACTCAGAGTCTCTTAGTGACAGGCAGCCTGGGACTCAGAGTCTCTTAGTGACAGGCAGCCTGGGACTCAGAGTCTCTTAGCGACAGGCAGCCTGGGACTCAGAGTCTCTTAGTGACAGGCAGCCTGGGACTCAGACACTATTAGCGACAGGCAGCCTGGGACTCAGAGTCTCTTAGCGACAGGCAGCCTGGGACTCAGAGTCTCTTAGTGACAGGCAGCCTGGGACTCAGAGTCTCTTAGTGACAGGCAGCCTGGGACTCAGAGTCTCTTAGTGACAGGCAGCCTGGGACTCTCTGAGCCTCTCTGGGCTCAGCATGCTTTGAGTTTAGAAGCATAAAACAACACATTGAGAGAGAGAAAGAGAAAGAGAGAGAGAGAGATGTTTTCCTGTGTTTCATTTTGTTTTGAGATCAATATATCTCTGAATGTAAATTGCCAAGGAAGTTAGAAAGGGTGTGAGTGAAAGAGAGAGAAGTTCTGAAATGAATTTCAACATGCTGACTTCTTCATGATCTGTGATGGAAAGTTTGAGGTCAGTTCAGGATGATAGGAGGCTGTTGTTTATGGACGGTTCTGCATTGTTGCATATCTACAGAAGTTCTGAAATGAAACACTGCAGTGATACTTAACGAGATCTACTCTCATCGCCTCTCTGTCTGTTTGACAGGAGTCTGTGATCGTCCCAAAAAGAGAGGGATGACATGCTTTTTACGATGGGTGGAGAGGCCTCACTACTCTCCTCTCCTCCACAGTGTAATGGGTGTTGTAATTTACCATATATATATATATATATATATATACACCCTAGTGTTTCCTGGTGGTCCCCAACACTGTAGTTGCGTGTGTGTGTGTGTGTGTGTGTGTGTGTGTGTGTGTGTGTGTGTGTGTGTGTGTGTGTGTGTTTGAGTGTGTGTGCGCGTGTGTGTATGTGTGGAGCCGCCCTTGACAAAGCCATCCTAAAAGCATCCATTATATCCTTCTTCATGTGATGTCTATGAACACCACATGTTGCTTGGTCAATGTGAGGAAAACAAATGACTTCCTAAATCACTTGTAGCACTTTTCACAAACACACACGCACGCACTAACGCACGCACACACACACACACACACACACACACACACACACACACACACACACACACACACACACACACACACACACACACACACACACACACACACACACACACACACACACACACACAGCGTCTTTTCCAGTATCCAAGAGGATGCACTGTCAGTATGGGCGGGTGACAATAAAAATGTCAAATGAATTACCCACACACACCCTAAACTGACTGTATATCATCCAGAAAGGATGTCATCTGCAGTGGGATGATGACATGGTACAGTTTTGCTGTTTCATAAATCTCACAATAACAAACACTCACATCCACACATATTAATGTAAACAAAAACACTTCCACATTTAAAAAAAAATCAAATCAATCATTCAGTCAGTTAGTATTTAGATTAACCACGTATACCCTATGGCAAGATGCCAGAAAACTTTTAAATGATTTGGTTCCCAAGGCAAATAGTTGTGTTGATGAGGGAGCCCACGACGGGCAACAATAGGCTGCAGCATTGGTCTGCCTGCCTCCAACCACTGAGGATCACACACAACAGAAAAGCACAGAAAACCACACTGTTTGTCTGCTGCAGTCACATCTGCACCCCTCCACACCAGCATGTACTGCAACTCCCATAGTTACACAGAACACACACGCACACACACATACAGTCACACAACACCTCATCATTATTTATGCTGTGGCCGAGCTGTGCGGGACCGGGTCTTGCCATGTGCAGTGGCTCTGAACCAAAGTAAGTGTCTGTGGCACAGAATTAAATAGATCACAGTATTCCATTGTGTCTCTATGGTCTGTGGCAGGACAGCATCTGTATGTGACTAGGCCAACGCAGAGGGGTTATCGTCCTTCCTTCACTCTGTCTGTCATCCCATCACTATAACAGTATGTGGATGTGATCTATGATATACCAAAGGGAAGGAGTCCCGGTGGGAGTTCAGTAGCCTCTTGTAATCCCACAAGGGAGAAAGTATTTTGTTGACTTATTCAATGTATTTTAAATGGTTACACTCTACGTGAAGATATATTTTGTGTTGTTACTTAATAAATATTTATAAAATGTAAATAAGTAGTTAACAGTTTATTATCTACTTATAAACCATTTATGCATAATTGTATTTAAGTATTCCGTATTGTAAAGTGCAACCATAGTATTTAACTAGATTCTTTCCGATAGTGTCTTACTACATAGCTATACTGCAAGCAATGTACTCCCGAACATTGACTCGGTACTGGTACCCCCTGCATATAGCTTCGTTATTGTTATTTTATTGTGTTACTTTTTATTACATTTTTTACTTTAGTTTATTTAGTAATATTTTCTTTACTCTATTTATTGAACTGCATTGTTGGTTAAGGGCTCGTAAGTAAGCATTTGACGGTAAGGTCTACACCTGTTGTATTCGTAAAGTGTGATTTGATTTGATAGTATTCTGGGCAGGGCAATACACAGTTGAAGCAGTCAAACTACAGTTTGGTTAACTACTAAGGATTGTGAGAGTGATGGTTCAATATCTTGATTACACCCTTTCCCTTAGGTTAAAACTTCCTTCCAATCCACAGTTTGCAATACCACTCATGAAAAAGAGCAAAAACACTAGGAACATGCCAAGTGTAACGACAGTATGTACCAAAGTCCACATATTAATAAACCAGGACAAGTTTGAGGGGAAAATATAAAGACCTTTTCATTGTAACATTTCAGTAATTCCAACTAAAAACTCTAGTTCTTTCCAAACCACCCACTACTATAAGTTCTCGATGTGTTATACTTTACATATGTGATCCATAGAAATGAATACATAACACAAATATGTTTTTCAGCATGTTTTTCACCCGGGTCCCCAGTGTTGGCCAAATTAAAACTTCTTTCACATTAGGCTTAATAGGACAAAGACGTACATAGTAGTGTGTGCCAGGACTGCCTGTGTGTGGCACTAGGATGTGTGGGTGTGTGCCAGGTTTGCCTGTGTGTGGCACTAGGGTGTGTGTGTGTGTGTGGTGTTCCCTGTATTTCCCTCCATGAAATCCTCTTGCCAAAAGCACTGGCAGTCTTATTGTTGCTACCCAGTCAAACTCCCCTTTTTCACGCAGAATAAATCAAAATGTTTGTGTAAAGTGTGTGACCTCATATGAGAGCCAGCTCGTACAAAAAATAAAAATCAGTTTCAGTAAAAAGGGTTATTGTTATTTAATTGAAATGTTTTAAACATGTATATTTTACCTGTTTATAATTTATTATATCCTTTATAATGGATTATTGCCTCAATTGTTTTTATCCATTTAATGTTCGAATAAGGAGCAAAGATTCTTAAGTCCTACGTTTTTTTAATAGTTAGGTGAACTGACTCCTGGCAGTTTTAGATTCATTGATACCATTCAGAAATGACTTCACTTACTCTTGGTCAGTAAAACAACCCATGTGAAAAACTAATTTGGAATGCCATAAAAGAGACTAAATTAATCATGTAATTCAAATTATGAATGGCGACGAATGTGCTCGCATTCGGGTGCCAATATAAGACTTCCAGTGAACGCCATCTGACTGTACAGCGAAGGAATCATTCTGGAAAATGTATCAGTGACAAGTAGAGAAAGAGAAGAAAAGAAACATATTGTCTATATCCCCAGTGGATAATGTAAATGACAGATGAATATGAAAAGAACGTCCAATCCATTTGGACTCGTTCTACCCAATTCAGTCGTAGATTCTCCATAAAACTGTAAAAACCTACAGGGTCCCCAGAGTCGTATCAAAAGGGTCTCATAGAGCCTGATCGGCCCACACGGGAAAACAAACTGTATTAATACTCCCAAAAGTCCTAAATATCTTCCTGTCATAGCAAAAGATCAGGCCCTTGTTCCTTTCTAAGTCTACAACATCATATTAACTACAGATGTGAGGTAGGATGGAGGTGTAAACACAGCAGTCCCGTCATTTCTAAATGTTTAAAAAGGAACCTTAATGCAGAAGGGCTAGCTGTTGGGTAAATAAGCACAGAGAGACACAGGGTGAGTCCCAAATTGCACCCTATTCCCTAAAGGTCCTGGTCAAAAGTAGTGTACTATGTTGGGGATAGGGTGCCATTTGGGATGCATCGCAGAGGATGGCTTGTGCACCGCCCTATGGAACTCCCAGACACGGTCAGATGTGATACAGCCTGGATTTGAACCAGGGACTGTAGTGACACCCCTTGCACTGAGATGCAGTGCCTTAGACCACTGTGCCATTTGGGACCACTGTGTGGCATTCAGCTAGCTCTTTTTGTTCTCCTGTTAATGGAATGACATCCTAGTTAATGTGCTCTGTCCATAAATTATACATTAGTATATTGTCAGTTCTGCAGTATTGTTATGATGACATAAGCGCAGGTGATACTAAAGAACCATAAGATAATTTATTTATAACTAGTCAGCCTGAAACTGTTATGCTCACTTTCCTACCAGACCATTTTTTTAAAAACCTTTTTTTTTTACCCATCAGGTCAGTGAGTGGATTTACTACAGTAAATTACTGTGATTTTTACAATAACCCACTTGTAACTATACTGAACAAGAATATAAACGCAACATGTGAAGTCTTGGTCCCATATTTCATGAGCTGAAATAAAAAAAAAAATCCCCGAATTTTTCCATATGCACAAAAAACATTTCTCACAAATTTGTTTACATCCCTGTTAGTGAACATTTCTTCTTGTGAAGATTGTCCATCTGTCATGCGGTGCGGAACAGGTGAACCCAAGAGCAGACTCAGACGAGGAGACTGGGATGAGGTAACCAAGGTATTTATTGAAACACAGGGGGAATATGGGGTGCAGGCCAGGGGAAGCTCGGGCGGGTTGCAGGAAGTCAGGTGCAGAGGCTGAGGCTGGAGCAAGGTGAGTTGGGACTGGGTTAGCAGGTCCGGAGAAGAATCCAAGGACAGAGTAGCAGGACTGACGAGACGTGGGAATGGGCCAAAGTCTGGGCCAAAGTCAGAGTGGGCAGAACTGTAGCGGAGAGGAAAACAGCGTCAGGCAAGGGAAAACAGGATCTAAGCCGGAACAAGCAGCTAAATGAAGCAGGCGGACTGAGCAGAGGTTACGATCGTGGCAGCGTGTAAGTGGCGGGGCTGAGTATTTGTAGAGGTGTTGATTATGGAACAGATTGCAGCTGGTGGGGATCTGCTCTGCCTCCAGCACATCTGTCTCCGCCCACACCATCACACACAATCACACACACACACAGGAAGAAGGAGAGAGCGAGCACTGGGGTAGTGGCAGCAGGTTAGGGAGACACAGGATGAGAAGTAGAGGCAATGGCAGGAGCAGATGTAACACCATCTGCATGACAGGTGTGGTATACCAAGAAGCTGATTAATCAGCATGATCATTACATAGGTGCCTCTTGTGTTGGGAACAATAAAAGGCCACTCTAAAATGTGCAGTTTTGTCCCACAACACAATGCCACAGATGTCTCAAGTTTTGAGGGAGCGTGAAATTGTCGTGCTGACTGCAGGAATGTCCACCAGTGCTGTTGCCAGAGAATTTAATGTTCATTTCTCTACCATAAGTCGCCTCCAACGTCATTTTAGAGAATTTGGCAATACATCCAACCGTAACAATGTGTAACCACACCAGCCCAGGACCTCCACATCCGGCTTATTCACCTGTGGGATTGTCCGAGACAAGCCACCCAGACAGCTGATGAAACTGAGGGGTATTTATGTATGTAATAAAGCCCCTTTGTGGGGAAAAACTCATTCTGATTGGCTGGGCCTGGCTCCCCAGCCTATGCCCTCCCAGGCCCACCCATGGCTATGCCCTCTCAGGCCCACCCATGGCTATGCCCTCCCAGGCCCACCCATGGCTATGCCCCTGCCCAGTCATGTGAAATCCATAGATTTGGGCCTAATTGATCATTTAAATGACTGATTTCCTTTTACGAACTGTAACTTAGTAAAATTGTTGAAATTGTTGCATTTATATTTTTGTTCAGTATAATTGACAGTAAGTTCTTGAAAATTAAACGTTAACTTCCTGGGAACCAGCTGACATCAAGCTACAGGAAAATCCATAGTAACCTGTTAACAGTGCAGCTCTTGTGTGTCACAAGTTCTTACAAAGACTGTATAACTAAAAATGTCAGGTAGTCAACCTTCTGCAACATAACGAGGAAAACAATTAAACTGGTACAACACTTCCACTGTTGTTTGGCACAAATACAACATATTTTAGCCCATGCCCCCAAATATGCTAATGTTCCCCACCTCATCTACATTTCAAAGTGCAGTAATGATTGTACCTAATTCAACATTCGTAACCAAGTGAGAAGTGGGAATTTACCAACTGGGAAAATTCCACTTGAACAGCCCTCCAACTGGTAATTTCTTTTGGAATATGCGTCTATCTCCCTGAGCTCCAACTTTTCCCACATGCTGACCTCACATCACCTACTGTACTAAGGAAATTACCTTGATAACAGCATCTTTGGCAGGTAAATGTAACAAGAAAGCATTCTTTATAAAAAGCTATCTATTAATATGGCTTTGAACTTCATAATTGTTTTACAAGCATGATAACTGTACTTTTAGTTTATGGTTTATGCAGCTTGTTGGCCATTAGCCAATTGGCGTTTCCTGTGATTTGAAAGCAATTTAATTCATCCAACTGGTATTTACGACTTTTGGTAAATTCCCACCTCCCACATGGTTATTTACCATTATGCTAGATTATCCGCACATGTACCCTAAAAGGTATCGACCAGTTCCATGTGAGTTCCTATGTGTACCTTGGAAGGAACCTTATGTGTACCTTTGACCTTCATGCATACCAGGGAACAACACTGTACTGTAACCGTACTCTTATTATTGAGAATGTGTGGCTATATGTTCTTGTTAACAAATAACCATCTGGGGGTACTGCTGATACATTAATGCACTCCACATCAAAAGGTTGCAAGTTTATATTACCGAGAGCATTTACTAAGGGCTAGATTCTATCAGATCCACGCTAGCGGACACCTGCATAGCAGTGTCAGAGGTGGGAATTCGTTAAAGCTGTTAAATCCACAAACATCTCATGGTTTTATACCTGAAGTGGAAATTGCAATTGGCTGCACGGAACACTTAAATGTGATATGTAATCTAAATCTCTATAAGGCTGATGGAATTCATAATTGTTTTAAATTTGAGTGTCATTATTTTGATATTGCCTGCACTTTCTCGTTGCTGTCATTTAAGAGATTGTGAGTTCAAATCCCAGGTTTGGTTGCATCCCAAGTGTGCTAACCAATGTTGAGGTCAATTCCATTTAAGTTCCAGTCAATTCAGAAAGTTAACCCAATTCCACATTTTCCAGTATTGAAAATAATTGAATAAGAATTGGAACTTCTGTGTACTTCCTGAATACAGTTGGTTGTTGTAATTTTATTGACAAAATACAGTTGTTTCCACAATTTTTACTGCAACTCAGTAGCCAGTAACAGTTTGTACCATAAGCGCATCTAAAGTATCCTGTAAGTTTACATGCAATTGCAAGTGAGGCATGACAAGTTCATTTGAAGGACGGCCAAAAAAGTACCCAATTGCATTGCGACTGACAGTAAATATATAGCAAAACACTAATACTGTATCCTATTACTGTATAATTAACAGCAATGGCTTACAGTGTAGTTTTGGAAAACTTTACAAGGTGACATTTCACATGTGAAATTATGTGAAAACATGTTTTTGGAACACTTCACATGTGACATTTCACATTTCAAACGTGTTTTTGAAACACTTCATATGTGACATTTCACATGTGAAATCGTGAAAACCTGTATTTGGAACACCTCACATGACATTTCACATGTGAAAACATATGTTTTTGGAATCAGAAAAATATCTTGGGTATGTTTAGTAGTGGTGCATGGGTAAAATCACTGGGGAAGCCAGAAAAAAAGCCATATTACAACATATGTGTTGTGATAATTGTGTTGTTTGCTCTATAACCTCTCAGTTCATATGTTTTGTGAATGTGACATATAGGCCTAAGGCCGAGAAAATGAGAAGACACAATGGCAGAATAAATTCAACCACACCTTTGTTTCATCACAAAACCGGAGACCAACTTCTGTCCTGTGAAATCCACAAAGCATATTGCATGTAACAAACAGTTACATGACCTACAGCATAGTCAAGCAAGTTACTGTTTCTGACATTTTCAGACTACTAAACAGCTATTGATTAGAACCACGGAGAGTTACTGCAAGTTGCAAAAAAACAGGAGCTGCCTCCACTATTCCAGCAGCATTTCAACTTCAACATTATCAAATCAAATCAAATCTGCTTACTCTAATGCAGTGACAACTAAAAGATACAAAAAACTATTTAGTCCAATCAACTTAAGCTAAATATGTTGTGGCTGTACATGGTCCTGATTTGTGTGTGTGTGTGTGTGTGTGTGTGTGTGTGTGTGTGTGTGTGTGTGTGTGTGTGTGTGTGTGTGTGTGTGTGTGTGTGTGTGTGTGTGTGTGTTCGTGCATTTGTGCAAGTAGAAAAAACATGTTGACTCACCATACTTCTAGAGAAATGCCAATGCCATCCTCCTCTCTTTCATGTTGACGGAATGGTTTATGACTCTGTCATGCAGTACACGCTTTTATTTTTTGTTGTCCTAGGCTACCTGGATAAAATGCTTGCTTGCTAGCCTAACTTCCTTTCATGGGTAACGTTTGCTAGTTAACATTAGCCTTTTACATCTAGCTACATATTGAACTTCCATCCTCTCAGTCCAGGTGCACAATGTACGAATTTATGGTTGTATTAGAATTGCCGTTATAATCATTGGCCGGTCCTTTAGACTAGAAAGGGACATGTGGGGGCGCGGCACTGCTGCCAGACCCTGAGCTCACCTTTGTGAATTGTTTGTTTGTCGCTCAATTTTGTTTCATTTTGTCTAAATCCAAGTGCGTTGCAAATTTGACAGTGGATTGTACGTGGCATATGTGACCTTCATATCCCCAATCGCTGTAATATGCAGAAAATTCTACAATCACTACTGGAGGTTGTATGGATTCAGTGAGTAAATCAACCACCATTACCTACTCCAATGAGTTGCTGCTCTCTTTCCGAGATGAAGCTCACACTCTCAAAACAGCATGGCCTTGCCTGGTGGTTGTTCTACAAAGTCAAAAAGGGAAACTAAGAAGAAGAGAGGCTCAAGAGGTGGTGTTAGGAACAGACTATGGAGGCGGGGAAGCGTCACCCTGTCAAATGCATGGTCACTAAATAATAAACTGGATGAGTTAGCGGCAAACTAGACACTCTAATGTACTTAATGTACCGGTGTCTCCCACTCCTCTTTCTATTCTGGATAGAGACAGTTTGCGCTGTTCTGTGAAAGGAGTAGCACACAGTGTTGTACGAGATCTTCAGTTTCTTGGCAATTTCTCGCATGGAATAGCCTTCATTTCTCAGAACAAGAATAGACTGACGAGTTTCAGAAGAAAGTACTTTGTTCCTGGCCATTTTGCGCCTGTAATCGAACCCACAAATGCTGATGCTCCAGATACTCAACTAGTCTAAAGAAGGCCATTGTTATTGCTTCTTTATCAGAACAACAGTTATCAGTTGTGCTAACATAATTGCAAAAGGGTTTTGTAATGATCAATTAGCCTTTTAAAATGCTAAACTTGGATTAGCTAACACAACGTGCCATTGGAACACAGGTGTGATGGTTGCTGATAATGGCCTCTGTACGCCTATGTAGAGTTGAAATCGTCCGTTTATATACACCTTAGCTAAGTACATTTAAACTCAGCTTTTCACAATTCCTGACATTTAATCCTAGTAAAAATTCCCTGTTTTAGGTCAGTTAGGATCACCACTTTATTTTAAGAATGTGAAAAGTCAGAATAATAGTAGAGAGAATGATTTATTTCAGCTTGTATATCTTTCATCGCATTCCCAGTGGGTCAGAAATTGACATACAATCAATTAGTATTTGGTAGCATTGCCTTTAAATTGTTTAACTTGGGTCAAACATTTTGGGTAGCCTTCCACAAGCTTCCCACAATAAGTTGGGTGAATTTTGGCCCATTCCTCCTGACAGAGCTGGTGTAACTGAGTCAGGTTTGTAGGCCTCCTTGCTTGCACACACTTTTTCAGTTCTGCCAACAAATTTACTATAGGATTGAGGTCAGGGCTTTGTGTTGGCCACTCCAATCCCTTGACTTTGTTGTCCTTAAGCCATTTTGCCACAACTTTGGACGTATGCTTGGGGTCATTGTCCATTTGGAAGACCCATTTGCGACCAAGCTTTAACTTCCTGACTGATGTCTTGAGATGTTGCCTTAATATATCCACATCATTTTCCTCCTCATGATGCCATCTATTTTGTGAAGTGTACCAGTCCCTCCTGCAGCAAAGCATCCCCACAACATGATGCTGCCACCCCCGTGCTTCACGGTTGGGATGGTGTTCTTGTCACGACTTCCGCCGAAGTCGGTCCCTCTCCTTGTTCAGGCGGCGTTCGGCGGTCGACGTCACCGGCCTTCTAGACATCGCCGATCCACTTTTCATTTTCCATTTGTTTTGTCTTTGTTTTACACACCTGGTTTCAATTCCCCAATTACATGTTCTTTATTTAACCCTCTGTTCCCCCCATGGTTTTTGTGTGTGTTTGTTTTATGTAGTTCGGTCCGTTTGTGTGGGCTTGGTATATCTACATGTATTTGATGATTTTGAGTAAAGTTACTTTTATTACTCATCTCTGCTGTCCTGCGCCTGACTCCTCTGCACCAGCTACACCCAGACCATTACAGTTCTTCGGCTTGCAAGACTCCCCCTTTTTCCTCCAAACATAACGATGGTCATTATGTCCAAACAGTTCTATTTTTGTTTCATCAGACCAGAGGACATTTCTACAAAAAAGTACAATGTTTTCCCCATGTGCAGTTGCAAACCGTAGTCTGGCTTTTTTATGGTGGTTTTGTAGCAGTGGCTTCTTCCTTGCTGAGCGGCCTTTCCGGTTTTGTCGATATAGGACTCGTTTTAATGTGGATATAGATACATTTGTACCTGTTTCCTCCAGCATCTTCACAAGGTCCTTTACTGTTGTTCTGGGATTGTTTTGCACGTTTCGCACCAAATTACATTCATCTCTAGGAGACAGAATGCGTCTTCTTCCTGAGCGGTATGACGGCTGCATGGTCCCATGATGTTTATACTTGCATACTATTGTTTGTACAGATGAACGTGGTACTGTCACGCCCTGACCAGGTGAACTCGGGTATATTGGGTCAGGGTGTGTCATGTTAGGTATTTTTCATTGGTTTGTGTTTGGTTTACGTTTTAGCCTTGTGTAGGCTCTAGGTGGGTTTATTTCTATGTTGGGTTCTGTCGATTCCCAATCAGAGACAGCTGTCGCTAATTGTCTCTGATTGGGATCACATTTAAGTTTCTGTTTTCCCCACGCTGTTTGTGGGGTGTTGTCTCTTTGTTTGAGCACGTAACGTATCTGCATTTTTCTTGATTTTTGTGTACATGTTTAATTCCAGTGTGTTGAATAAACATGTGTTCGCTCCCAGCTGCGTTTTGGTCCGCTTCCTCGTCACCAGGCGACGAACGTTACAGAACACCCCACCGAACCAGGACCAAGCAGCGGGAGGAAAAGGAGCGCGAGAGATGGGCTCGCGAGGGGAAGGAGTTCTGGACCTGGGAGGAGATCATGTCGGGGAAAGGACCCTGGCGGAAGGATTCCCAGGTCGAGGAGGTAAAGCCAGCCGGTAGACGGAGTCGCAGGCGGCGGTCGAGGAGGCCCGGAAAACACCCCCAATAATTTTTTTGGGGGGGGCTAATGGGGTGGTCCGGAATGGCAGAGGAAGAGCCCAGACCACTGCTCTCGTGGGGGATGACGGCGGAGGAAGAGACGAAGATGATGAGGCAGTTGATTGAGGACCTGCAGAGGGAAGATCTGGAGGAGGAACCATGGTATGCGGAGTTGTGCGCTGTGTCGCCAGTGCGCCCGCACAGCCCGGTGCGTCCGGTGGACATGCCCAGCACATGCCGTGCTAGGATGGGCATCCAGCCAGGATGAGTGGCTAAACCGGCTCCACGTTTCAGGTCACCAGTACGTGTTCACAGTCCTGTCTGGCCCGTCCCTGCTCCCCGCACCAGGTCAGTGGTGCGTGTCCCCAGTCCTGTCCGGCCCGTCCCTGCTCCCCGCACCAGGTTAGTGGTGCGTGTCCCCAGTCCTGTCCGGCCCGTTCCTGCTCCCCGCACCAGGTTAGTGGTGCGTGTCCCCAGTCCTGTCCGGCCCGTCCCTGCTCCCCGCACCAAGTCAGTGGTGCGTGTCCCCAGTCCTGTCCGGCCCGTCCCTGCTCCCCGCACCAGGTTAGTGGTGCGTGTCCCCAGTCCTGTCCGGCCCGTTCCTGCTCCCCGCACCAGGTTAGTGGTGCGTGTCCCCAGTCCTGTCCGGCCCGTCCCTGTTCCCCGCACCAGGTTGGTGGTGCGTGTCCCCAGTCCGGCCCGGCCCGTTCCTGCTCCCCGCACCAAGTCAGTGGTGCGTGTCCCCAGTCCTGTCCGGCCCGTCCCTGCTCCCCGCATCAAGTCAGTGGTGCGTGTCCCCAGTCCTGTCCGGCCCGTCCCTGCTCCCCGCACCAGGTTAGTGGTGCGTGTCCCCAATCCTGTTCCGGTCGACGGCTCCGCTCCGGAGCCTGAGCATGCCGCTCCACAGTGGTCCAGTCCGGGCCAGAGGGGTAGGGTTAAGGTGAAGGCGGGGGAGAGAACACGCCCGGGGCCAGAGCCTCCACCGAGGGTGAGGCGCCCACCCGGGTCCCCCCCCCTAATAGACTTAAGTTTGGTGCGCCGGGAGTACGCACCGTTGGGGAGGGTTCTGTCACGCCCTGACCAGGTGAACTCGGGTATATTGGGTCAGGGTGTGTCATGTTAGGTATTTTTCATTGGTTTGTGTTTGGTTTACGTTTTAGCCTTGTGTAGGCTCCAGGTGGGTTTATTTCTATGTTGGGTTCTGTCGATTCCCAATCAGAGACAGCTGTCGCTAATTGTCTCTGATTGGGATCACATTTAAGTTGCTGTTTTCCCCACGCTGTTTGTGGGGTGTTGTCTCTTTGTTTGAGCACGTAACGTATCTGCATTTTTCTTGATTTTTGTGTACATGTTTAATTCCAGTGTGTTGAATAAACGTGTGTTCGCTCCCAGCTGCGTTTTGGTCCGCTTCCTCGTCACCAGGCGACGAACGTTACAGGTACCTTCAGGTGTTTGGAAATTGCTCCCAATGATGAACCAGACTTGTGGAGGTCTAAAAAATGTTTTGTTGAGGTCTTGGCTGATTTCTTTAGATTTTCCCATGATGTCAAGCAAAGAGGCACTGGGTTTGAAGGTAGGCCTTGAAATACATCCACAGGTACACCTCCAATTGACTCAAATGATGTCAATTAGCCTATCAGAAGCTTCTAAAGCCATGACATCATTTTCTGGAATGTTCCAAGCTGTTTAAAGGCACAGTCAACTTAGTGTATGTAAACTTCTGACCCACTGGAATTGTGATACAGTGAATTATAAGTGAAATAATCTGTCTGTAAACAATTGTTGGAAAAATTACTTGTGTCATGCACTAAGTAGATGTTCTAATCAACTTGCCAAAACTATAGTTTGTTAATAAGAAATTTGTGGAGTGGTTGAAAAATGAGTTTTAATGACTCCAACCTAAGTGTATGTACACTTCTGACTTCAGCTGTTGATATTCCATAAAAAATCAGCCGTTTCCAGGTACAATAGTCATTTATAACATGAACAATGTCTACACTGTTAAGACATTGATCCATATGTTATATTAATGGACCAAAAAATATATTTTCTTTCAAAAACAAGGACATTTCTATTTGACCCAAAACTTTTCAGCGGTAGTGTATGTGTATGTGATCATTTTAATGGAAGTTGATGCCATAGAAAGACGAACTTCCTGGTTGGACAATAAAGTTTCAGTACATGTCCAAATCTCTATCTCCATCCATGGCTAATTTAGGAAAGGGACAATTTTATCAAGCTAGCTAGCCACTGGAGGACAACGACACAACGAGATGCAACAATTCAAGTTGTTTCTGCCAATTACTTATTTCTCTCGATGCGATGTGATAGGAGTGAAGCCAAATCCAAACTTTCTTCCCTTGCCAGTTTTTTTGGTGCACCAGTACAATTCACAGTTGAGCTCACTCAGTTTAGCTCAATGCTGATTGGCTATTATTTTATACTTTTTTTATCAAGGGAGGCCAAATGCTCGCTAGCTGCCCTTGCATTCAATGCTACGGGCAGTAACAATGTCATACTATTTTTCTCAGGACATCATCAGATAGATGGCCTGCACATACAGAGACAGAGGGGCACTGTTTTGCTCGCTCGGAAGCTTTCTCCGGTGAGATACTTTCACCCTCTTGCGAATTGAACTAATATTATGAAAACACAGAGAGATGAAAGGTAAATTATTGTAGATTTAAAAAAAAAAATTGTTTTCTTGGTACATTTTTGGGGTAAGCCTGGCTTCCCTTGGCATCCGTGAATACACACCACTGAGTATGGTGATCTTTTTGCTGCGCCACAAAATCTGTAGCATTCCCCTATACATTCATTGCCTATAATACATCTCTGCACTTAGCAAAAGAGCGCCTTCTGCACTGCTATTTTAGTCATCAGCTATTCTGACTATTCTCTCATCATTGATTTTATTGACTTATTTCAGCAATTTGAAGCTTTTCTGTATAGTAGTCTAATGCTGTTGGTGCATATTATTCTGCTTTAATGTTACTCCTGAATTATACTCCTGAATGATTATTTTGTTGTCCAAAATGTATGAATACAGTTGAAATCAGTTACTGACACAGACATGGTGGTGTAGCAGGAAGATTGGAATTATGTGAAGAAGAGCTTATAAATTCAAATCCCAGGTAAGGACATGTTGAAAAGTAATTACTGTATAAATAAACATACACAATGTGGTCAAAAATGTAAGTTGAAAATACTGTGTGTTAAAAGCACTGTGTGTTTATCATAACAACACATTTTGTTTGCAGGTCATTTCTTGTGAACATTTGAATCCACATATGAAAGGTTATGTGATCATGTGAAAATCCACATGTGAAATATCATCACATGAAGTGTTCCAAAAACATGGTTTCACATGATTTCACATGTGTAACGTGAAATCAAGTGCTTTTCCACATGTGAAATCATGTGATTTTTCTGCAAGGGTACTTTTGACATCCTCTTTCAAATTCTGTTCAACAATGTACTTCTAGTAATAACCATGGAGATGCTTTTAGACAATCTAGCCTTTGAAGCCAGAATGAACTATGACAGACACTTAGGGGAGAGTGGGGTAATTTGAGCCAAAGGGGTAAGTTTAGCAACCCTTGTTTCTAGGAAACCATACACAAAATTAATAATTTGACCAAATATTTAGGAAGTGGAAAAACCACATGGAAAAAGTGGTGAGCAAGTTAGGTCCAGGAAACAGATTTTCAACAAGTCAAATTAATTTATTGTGTTAGCGGTTTCCTGATGTTTGTATCTAAACCAAAGCAGATCATTCAAATATTGTTCCATTCATCAGTTGGGGACTCTATAAGCTTCAATATGAGGGCATAAAACGAGCATGAAAGTGCATCCTTGTAGCTGTGCTGGCTAATATAGTCAAAATGTTTGTCTTGGGGTAAGTTGAGCCAGTGGTTGAGCAAATGGCAAGTTGAGGATATTGAAGTGTTTTTTCCCCCAGGCGTAACACAAGTTATTATCGCTGGGATGTGATGTAACAACAAGTCCTGGCCTATGTTAAAATGTTTTAAAAAGTACAAAGTGTTTCTTAGGTGTTAAGCCTGTGTTAAAAGATGCTTAAAAATGATTAAAAAACAAATTGTGATTGTGTTGAATTGCAAAAAAAGACAGACATGGTTTTTACAAAAGGTAGTGGTAATATTTCATTCAGTAAATACACTTGTAGGCGGCTTATTTTACCCTGTCCCGCGGCTCAATTGTGCCAAGAGACCACATTTTTTGGTTAAGATATATTTTCAAAACTGTAATGTTGAAATGAATTCTCCTTATTTCCAGGGATACACAACATCCTGAAATACTATATTTCCCTTGACAGAGCTTAATGTAAAAAATCCTCAACTTACTCCACTCTCACCTACTGTATGTCACTAAGCATTGTGTAAGCTCTATCATACAAATGTTTTGATGTAGAGTTATGAAATCTCATTGAGCAGAAGTCCAATAAACTTCCCCAAGAAAATGTGTTGATGCTGGCTCTTCAGTCACCTCATTTACAGAGACCTCTGTAGTAGCAGGCAGCACTGGACTTCTGATCCAGAGCCATGTAGTTCAGTACACAACGATCCTTGTGATCTATTTCTCTTTGTAATGAAAGCATGAGCATTCATCTAATTTAATTCACTGTTTTCTTTATAAACAATGATGTCAGATTTGTGCCATTCATTCACTCAGTGCTGCACCTCATTGCATAACAGTAACCAGTACCAGAGCTGTATATTGTGTTGTAGTTCATGATACTATGGCTTGGCAGCATGTCAGGGAGTTAGCTAGATGAATGGCTGCTTCATCTAGCTCTCACTTACACTTGGAGTGAAAACGCGTTGACGCACGGAAACGGGCGTCAGCGGCAGGATCCATCTGGAAATATATGGATCTGCCAACAGCTAGGACGTCGAACTAACCACCACGCTCCAAGGAGAGACCAGAGACCAGGAGCAGGAGAAATGTTTTCACTGCTGTGGAACGAAGCTCATTGGCTCAGTTCTGCTAGGAGGTTGGAGTGGAGGGATGGAGGGATGAGTGGAGTTAATCACTAATTAAAATGAGGTGGAATATGTGAGCTTCCAATCATCAAGACAGAGAGAGAGAGAGTGAGAGAGAGAGGAGAGAGAGAGAGAAAATGGGAGAGAAATGGAGCGTGATGGAGAGAGAGAGAGATAGAGTCAGACAGACAGACAGACAGACAGACAGACAGACAGACAGACAGACAGACAGACAGACAGACAGACAGACAGACAGACATTTTTTACATTTACATTTTAGTCATTTAGCAGATGCTCTTATCCAGAGCGACTTACAGTAGTGAATGCATACATTTCATTTCATACATTTTTTTTTCTGTGCTGGCAGACAGACAGACAGACAGACAGACAGACAGACAGACAGACAGACAGACAGACAGACAGACAGACAGACAGACAGACAGACAGACAGACAGACAGACAGACAGACGTAGCATGATGTACTACAGTACCCATAATGCTCTGTAACAATATCAAATCAAATACAGTTTTATTGGTTGCATACACATATTAAGCAGATGTTATTGCGGGTGTATTGAAATGCTTGTGTTCCTAGCGCCAACAGTGCAATGGATATCATAAGGTGAATGCACCAATTTGTAAGTCGCTCTGGATAAGAGCGTCTGCTAAATGACTAAAATGTAAATGTAAAAAATGTCTGTCTGTCTGTCTGTCTGTCTGTCTGTCTGTCTGTCTGTCTGTCTGTCTGTCTGTCTGTCTGTCTGTCTGTCTGTCTGTCTGTCTGTCTGTCTGTCTGTCTGACTCTATCTCTCTCTCTCTCTCTCTCTCTCCATCACGCTCCATAACAATTCACAAAAATACACACAAATCTAAAAGTAAAAGAATGGAATTAATAAATATATAAATGTTAGGACGAGCAATGTCAGAGTCTGGAGTATATATATACAGTACCAGTCAAAAGTTTGGACACAAATACTCATTCCACGGTTTTCTTTATTTTTACTATTTTCTACATTGCAGAATACTAGTGAAGACATCAGCACTATGAAATAACACATATGGAATAATGTTGTAACCAGAAAAAGTGCTAAACAAATCAAAATATATTTTAGATTTGAGATTCTTCAAAGTAGCCAACCTTTGCCTTGAGGACAGCTTTGCACACTCTTGGCATTCTCTCAACCAGCTTCATGAGGTAGTCACCTGTAGTGCCTTGTTAAATGTAAATTTATAGAATTTCTTTCCTTAATGCGTTTGAGCCAATCAGTTGTGTTGCGACAAGGTAAGGGCGGTATACAGAAGATTGCTCTATTTGATAAAATGCCAAGTCCATATTATGTCAAGAACAGCTCAAATAAGCAAAAACAAATGACAGTCCATCATTACTTCAAGACGTGAAGGTCAGTCAATACAGAAAATTTCACGAACTTTGAAAGTTTCTTCAGGGGCAGTCGCAAAAACCATCGAGTGCTATGATGAAACTGGCTCTCATGAGGACCGCCACAGGCAAGGAAGACGCAGAGTTACATCTGCTGCAGAGGATAAGTTCATTAGAGCTAAAAGCACCTCAGATTGCAGCCCAAATAAATCACATAATTCAAGTAACAGACACATCTCAACATCAACTGTTCAGAAGAGACTGCGTGAACCAGGCTTTCATGGTCGAATTGCTGCTAACAAACCACTACTAAAGGACACCAATAAGAAGAAGAGACTTGCTTGGGCCAAGAAACAGGAGCAATGGACATTAGACTGGTGGAAATCTGTCCTTTGGTCTGATGAGTCCAAATTTGAGATTTTCGGTGTCTTTGTGAGACTCAGAGTAGGTAAATGGATGATCTCCGCATGTGTGGTTCCCACCGTGAAGCATGGAGGAGGAGGTGTGACAATTAGTGGGACTAACATTTGTTTTTCAACAGGACAATAACCCAACACTCTGATATATGAACTCTCTGATATATGCTATGGGGGAGTATTGCCATTAACTGATGCAGAAAAACAGGAGCATTTGAGCAACACTGTGAAAGAAAACAATGTTATTTTTGAGAAAGCTCAACAAAACATGAGATGTCAAAATGAGGGAGAGAGTGCAGAGGCATTCATCACAGCTGTACACAAGCTGGCTGAGCATTGTGACTTTGGAGTGAATGAGTGTAGTCTGGCCCAGGAGTGTGAAGGTGAAAGGAAAGGCACTGGAGCAACGAACCTCCCTTGCTGTCTCTGCCTAGCCGGTTCCCCTCTCTCCACTGGGATTCTCTGCCTCTAACCCTATTACAGGGGCCGAGTCACTGGCTTACTGGTGCTCTTCCATGCCGTCCCTAGGAGGCGTGCGTCACTTGAGTGGGTTGAGTCACTGACGTGGTCTTCCTGTCTGGGTTGGCGCCCCCCCTTGGGTTGTGCCGTGGCAAAGATCTTTGTGGGCTATACTCGGATTTGTCTCAGGATGGTAAGTTGGTGGATGAAGATATCCCTCTAGTGGTGTGGGGGCTTTGCTTTGGCAAAGTGGGTGGGGTTATATCCTGCCTGTTTGGCCCTGTACGGGGGTCTCATCGGATGGGGCCACAGTGTCTCCTGACCCCTCCTGTCTCAGCCTCCAGTATTTATGCTGCAGTAGTTTATGTGTCGGGGAGCTAGGGTCAGTCTGTTATATCTGGAGTATTTCTCCAGTGTCCTGTGTGAATTTAAGTATGCTCTCTCTAATTCTCTCTTTCTCTAATTCTTTCTTTCTCTCTCTCGGGGGACCTGAGCCCTAGGACCATGCCTCAGGACTACCTGGCCTGATGACTCCTTGCTGTCCCCAGTCCACCTGGCCGTGCTGGTGCTCCAGTTTCAACTGTTCTGCCTGAGGCTATGGAACCCTGACCTGTTCACCGGATGTGCTACCTGTCTCAGACCTGCTGTTTTCAACTCTCTAGAGACAGCAGGAGCTGTAGAGATACTCTCAATGATCGGCTATGAAAAGCCAACTGACATTTACTCCTGAGGTGCTGACCTGTTGCACCCTCAACAACTACTGTGATCATTATTATTTGACCATGCTGGTCATTTATGAACATTTGAACATCTTGGCCATGTTCTGTTATAATCTCCACCCGGCACAGCCAGAAGAGGACTGGCCACTCCTCATAGCCTGGTTCCTCTCTAGGTGTCTTCGTAGGTTTTGGCCTTTCTAAGGAGTTTTTCCTAGCCACTGTGCTTCTACACATACATTGCTTGCTGTTTGGGGTTTTAGGTTGGGTTTCTGTACAGCACTTTGAGATATCAGCTGATGTAAGAAGGGCTATATAAATACATTTGATTTGATTTGAGTGCTCAAAGAACCGATAAGAGACAGAATTCTTGTTGGAATAAAGAACAGGAAGCTGTCAGAACAGCTTCAGTTGGACTCAGACTTGACACTGTCAAAAGCTATTCAAAGAGTCAGACAAAGTGAATCTGTAAAGAAACAACAAACATTACTGCACAGCAATGCAGTAGGAGGAGAAACCACTACAAATGTGGACTCCATCAAAAAAAAATGAATAAAGGAAACAAATTCAAACAAAGTGCACAGACAACATACAAAGGGAAAAACGAAACATATGGCAATCCAAGTGAAAAGGGATGCAAAAGATGTGGAGGAGGACGAAAACATGGATGGAAGGACTGTCCAGCCAAGGAGGCTGAGTGCAGAAAGTGTTGCAAAAAGGGACATTATGCAGTAATCTGTTGTTCTGCTTAAGCTGTACACACAGTCACACAAGCACAGCCTAACACCGAACCACAAGACTATGCTTTCTTAAGTGAAGTGTTGTCGGAAGGTGCACAGCCGTGGATGGAGAAAATTAATCTGAATGGAGAAGTCATCAACTTCAAACTCGACACAGGAGTAGTTGGAACGGCTATAACAGAGAAATATTTCAAACAGCGTGATGGTAGTCTGGTTAGAACAACCAAGAGGCTATACGGGCCGGGGCACTATCTGCTTGATGTGATAGGCTGCTTTAACAGCAAGCTGATAGCAAAAAGGCCACAGCACGGAACAAGAGTTGTACATTGTAGCAGGACGGACACAACCACTCCCAAGCATGCCAGCCATAGAGGCCCTACAGTTATTGCACAGAATCAAAGAAGTGATACAGCCAGAGACCATCTTCACCGCCGTCTATCCATCCATCTTTCAAGGACTGGGAAAACTCCAAGAGTCAGACAAGATAAAGCTCAAAGATGGAACATTAAACAGTGCTCTTTCAACACCATGACGTGTTCCGCTCCCCATGAGAGAAAAAGTATATGGAGAGCTGGTCAGGATAAAGAACATGGATGTCATAACCAAAGTGACAGAGCCCAAAAAATGGTGCTCCGGAATGGTGGTTGTCCCGAAAGCAAATGGAGACATCAGAGTGTGTGTTGACCTCACACCCCTGAATGAATCAGTGATAAGAGAGCACTTGCAATGTTGACAAATGCAAAAGTCTTCATGAAGCTGGATGCTCGATCTGGATTTTTGCAATCACCCACTCACTACCTTCATCACACCGTTTGGGGGGTACCACTTCAACAGATTGCCATTTGGCATTTCATCGGCACCTGAGCATCTTCAGAGATGAATGTCTGAAATGTTTGAAATGTGTGCCATGCTGATGTCATTCTGGTGTTTGGACGTGACAGACAAGAACACGACAAGAGACTTCATAAAGTACAGCTGGAAGGTCTAACACTCAATGAAAGGTGTAAGTTTGCCAAGGATGAAATTATCTTCTTGGGTCACAGAACTGGAGCCAGATCCCAACAAGGTCAAGGCAATCAGGGAGATGCCGGAGCCTACATGTGTAGTGGATGTTCACCGACTGTTGGGCATGGCGAACAACCTTGCTAAAATACTATTTTTCAGAAGCTCAAGGAAGAACTGAGTTCTCCAAAATTGCTCACTCAGTACTCGTGCACGGTGGAGACGACGATTGCAGCAGACACATCGTCATATGGCATAGGTACGGTGCTGACTCAGAAACAGGGTGACAACACTTGAAGACCTGTGACATACATCTCAAGAGTAATGACTGACACAGAGAAGCGCTACGCACAAGGAATCTCGAGGAATCTCAAAGCGCCAACCAAGAGCCAAGCAATCAGTGTGGTGGCCAGGAATTGCAGCCCAGATCCGATAAGCAGTTGACAGGTGTGAAATCTGTCAAAAATGCAGAACACAGTACAGAGAGCCACTCATACTTACCTCAGTTCCTGAACGACCGTGACAAAAGTTGGGAATGGACATGTTTTAGTGGAACAAGAAAACGTGCCTGCTGATTGCTGACTACTTCTCAGATACATTGAGGTAGCTGAAATGAGAGTGACTTCGGCAGAGGCCAACATCAGAGCTGTAAAAGAGGCCTTTGCCAGCCACAGAGTTGCGGAGATGGTAGTTTCAGACAATAGACCTCAGGTCTCAGCAGAGATCTTCCGAGTATACTCTCAAGAGGACAACTTCACACACATCACAAGCAGGCCGCAGTACCCGCAAGAAAATGGAGAATAATAATCATCTCTGGAAAAGAGACATGGACCATAGCAGAGCGCTGTTGGCATACCAAGCCACATCATTGGAGCGTGGATTATCTCCAGGACAACTGCTTATGGGGAGCCCTCTGCGCACAAGCCTACCACAAACAACAACCAAACTGGATCCCAAGAGGCCAGATGTGCAGACTTTCCCGCAAAATGGATGAGGAAGGAAGGCGGAAGCAAGCAAAGACCTACAACCGTCACCACCGCTCAAGATCACTACCAGAGCTCACATCTGGACACAAAGTTTGGATCACTACAGAACAAACTCCAGGATCAGTTCTGAGAACAGCCACAACACCGAGATCCTACTTGGCAGAGACTGACAAGGGCGTACTCAGGAGAAACAGAATTCTCCTTTGTCCTACTTGTGATCCCCCAGTGCAAGAAACTTTCACTAGATCAGGCAAGGTTTCAAAAGCTCCAGAAAGGCTGGACTTGTAAAGACTGAAAAGAAACCTGAGTTCAGTATGTTAGAAAAGGAACCGTTTTCTAGGATGGGGAGAGAGAGAAAGAAAGAGAGAGCGCGAACGAGAGAGAGGGAAAGGCGACGCTAAAGATTGTACCAAAAGCAGAAGTCAAATTATAGTTATTATAGTTTAGTTATTAAATTATAGTTATAGTTATTTGCTCAAGCAGGGCTGTGCTCTCCCTCTCTCTTAAGGTATAAAGATCGTTCCACCAATTCTGTGCCTTCTGAGTAGTGTAACTTGGTGGGAGAAAAAAACTTGCTTTATTTAACCTAATTAAAACATTCCGTCATAAAGAGATGTTCAACTTAATAAAAACACATTTTCCCATCGAGGTTAAATAACAAAATGACTATAGTATGTGCCTATTAAATGCTATATAAAGTAACAGGGTTGACCATAACAGGGTTGACGACTTCATCTTAAATCAGCCATGAATCTCCTTGTGACAGGCATGGAAGCTTGTTGTGTGCAACAGGAGGAGGCAATTGTATGCAAGCTTCACACATTTGTTTCAATTGTTCAACCCTTTCTTGCCTGTCTATCTATGGGTAACAGGGTTGACGTGTTATGCTCAACCCTCTCAGTTTTTCACCACAAAACACCAGAAAATGTCAAAAAAGAGTAGAACCATCTTACCTTTTTTTAAACTATGATTTGAGTGTTCAATGTCTCTTTTGAATAGTTTCACCATATTACAACGAGAGTTCAGTTCACATATACGTTATTACCTGTTACAACAGTGTTGACCTTAAAATGAGGGACAGGGTTTTTTATTTAACCTTAAAATGAATAACTAATAACATTAAATAAATAATAATCTTCAGAAATTACTTTGTCAAGGCAACAAAATAACTAGGGCTTAACAATGATGGTGAAAACTTAGAGACATGTTGGGGTGAAGTGGGTTAAAATCTTCCTATAAGTCACAGAGGACGCACAGAGGGACATGTCAAAATGCCACATTATGCACTTTATTCATATAAAGAAATCTGATTTATAGAATTTCCAGTGTGGTCTATAAAGGGGACTTCATTTAATACAACAGGCTTTTAAAAAGCAATATTTGTGCAAAATTTCAAAATATCAAAGGGCATTCATTTCGTGGAACGACCCATAGCCAATTCCTTAACCTACTCTCATACTTCCTTGTTTAATCCAGAACCATTTATTTTCCAAATACAATTTCAAAGTTATTATGTAATTAAAAATTGTGTTTCACTGCTGAAAACTTCAAAGTGGATAGCTGTTTTCAAAGACATTGTTTGCCACTGATGAATTAATTTCCCTTGGATATTGAAGGTAAACACATTAGGCCCGAAAGAATTCAAAACTTGTCTCCGACTATAACGCCTGGGCCTTTTGATTGGCGTGAAGCGTGGAACGCTACTTTTCAGTGGAATCCTATGGGCCGTTCCCCTAATAGCTGACGTCTCCATGCTCCCAGGCAGTGTCAATTATAGGATAATAGGGTGCAGGCGATTGCAATGTCTGTTTATTCAATCCATTTCTTCACACAAGTTCCCATTGGCTTGTTCCTTCCCCCTGCCTGTGTGTGTGTGGTGGTCCTCTGATCCGGCTGACCCTGCCCATGTGTTTTCACTTTCTGCTCTGATCTCAGCTCCGCGACCAGCGGGGGAACCAAATACAAATTGAATAGTAACCATTCACAGGCCACCCTTTTCATAGCACTGTTAGGCCAGCTTTGTCTTCCCCAGGAGGGGCTGAAAGATAGATGGATGTTCAGTGTTTCATCCCCGCCCCGCAGACCACGACACTCTTTTCTCATTTCCTCGAGTGTGTTCTGACCATTATTGTTGCATATGCAGGGTTTGGAGGCCTAAGTCGGATTCCTGAGAGATGCTGGTTTATTGCAGGCTGTAGAGTAGAATTTGATAGCCATTAAAATCCAAATCACAGTGTCGTCTCCTTCAAAGAATAGCAGGGCTGCAAAACATTGGACTACTAATAAAAATGCTTTAGCGTTTACTTAACTTTTAGGCTTTTGTGAAAGCAAGGCATCTACAGAGAGCAAGGCATCTACAAAGACAACCAATAGTAGAGCTTGATGGGTGGTGTTTGGGTGGCGTGTGTTTTATTATTTCTGTTAAGGTGACGTTTTCATAAGGCCCATAAGCCTCCCTTTTGAAAGCGAGCCCTTTTTCTGTGAAACTCACCGGACAGCAGCAGCTCTGCTTGCAAGTGGCAGGGTATGTTTGTTCAGCTTTTATTGGAAGTTAAAAAGAACCCTTTTGTTTTCACTGGAGTTCGTCCATGTGCAAGCGTTGGTTCATTCTCTCCACACTGAAAACAAGAAGGGGGAGAAAAGTGAATCCAATATTTCACATAAAAAGAAGATAAACTTTCAATTGACTCCATGAATAACCTCTCTAAGATACTGTAGATAAGATTTTGACTTGATTTGGCGACAGCTAGTCTTACTGGGGTCCGACACATAACGAAAAAGACATTACAGACAAAAGACTTTACAATTTACATACATTTAAGCACATTAACATGTGTGTCAGTACATACACACAATAACTATGTTACATGGGGGAGAGGCGTTGTGCAATAAGATGTTGCTTTATTAAATTTTTTAAACCAGGTTTGCTGTTCACTTGCGCAATATAAGATGGAATGGAGTTCCATGCACTCATGGCTCTGCATAATACTGTACGTTTCCTTGAATTTGTTCTAGACCTGGAGACTGTGAAAAGACCCCTGGTGCCATGTATGGTGGGGTAAGTGTGTGTGTCAGTGGACTATGCAAACAATTTGGAATTTTCAAGAAGTGATGCAGTCTGTCTTTCCTCAACTCCTAGCCAAGAGCATGCATAGTATTAATATTAGCTGCAGCTTTAATAGGTCATTCTTTGCAGCATGTGACCATATTATTGGACAATAACCAAGATTAGCTAAAACTAGAGCCTGACAGACTTATTTTGTAGAGTGTTGTGTCAAAAAAGCAGAGCATCTCTTTATTATGGGCAGACCTCTCCCCATCTTTACAACTATTGAATCTATATGTTTTGACAATGACCGTTTACAATCTAAGGTAACACCAAGTAATTTAGTCTCCTCAACTTGTTCAACAGCCACACCATTCATTAACAGACTCAGCTGAAGTCTAGAGCTAAGGGAATGATTTGCACCAAATACAATGCTCTTAGATTTAGAGGTGTTCAGCACCAGTTTAAATACGGGCCACCCATTCCAAAACAGACTGCAACTCTTTGTTAAGGGTTTCAGTGACTTCATTAGCTGTGGTTGCTGATGTGTACATGGTTTAATCATCAGCATACATGGACACACATGCTTTGTTTAATGCAAGTGGCAGGTCATTGGTAAAAATAGAAAAGAGCAGAGGGCCTAGAGAGCTGCCCTGCAGTACACCACACTTTATAATAAAAGGCTGCACTGAAATCTAACAGTACAGCTCCCACAATCGTCGTATTATCAATTTCTTTCAACCAATCATCAGTCATTTGTGTCAGTGCAGTACATGTTGAGTGCCCTTCTCTACAAGCATGCTAAAAGTCTGTTGTTAATTTGTTTACAGAGAAATAGCATTGTATTTGGTCAAACACATTTTTTTCCCAACAGTTTGCTAAGAGATGGCAGCAAGATGATAGGTCTACTATTAGAACCAGTAAAGGCCGCTTTAACATTCTTGGGTAGCGGAATGACATTGGCTTCCCTCCAGGCCTGAGGACAAAGACTTTCCTCTAGGCTCAGATTAAAGATATGACAGATAGGAGTGGCCTTAGGGTCAGCTACCATCCTCAGTAGCTTTCCATCTAAGTTGTCAATGCCAGGAGGTTTTTCATTATTGATTGATAAAAATCCACCTCTTCCTAACTTTACAAAAAGCTAACTTATAATGCTTTTCTTTCATAATTTTTTTTTATGCATGAGTACGATGGCTCACTGTTTGTTGTTAGCATTTCCTGCCTAAGTTTGCCCACTTTTCCAATGAAGTAATCATTAAAATAATTGGCAACATCAAATGGTTTTGAATAAGTCATCTGATTCGATGAAAGATGGAGTTGAATTTGTCTTTCTTCCCATAATTTCATTTAAAGTAGTCCAAAGTTTTATTTGTTCTTTGGCTTCTTCTTCTTTTTGTTTAGTCACATAATTTCTCAATTTGCAGTAAGTCAGCCAAATGTGCAGCCAGACATATTATTTTTTAAATTGGCTAGTCAGTTATTAAGAACAAATTCTTATGATGGCCTACCGGAGAACAATGGGTTAAATGCCTTGTTCAGGGGCAGAACAACAGATTTTTACCTTGTCAGCTCAGGTATTTGATCCAGTAACTTTTTGGTTACTGGCCCAACACACCACTAGGCTACCTGCCGCCCTTCTGCGCCATCTCTTTCAAACATACAGTTTTAACATTTCTCATCAATCCATGGAGCCTTAACAGTTCTAACAGTCATTTTATTAACTGATGTATGTTTATCAATAATTGGAAGAAGCAATTTCAGAAATGAATCAAGTGCAGTGTCTGGATGCTCCTTATTAATCACAGCAGACCAACAAATATGTTTAACGTCATCCACATAAGAGTCACAGATAAATATTTTGTATGATCTCTTATACACTATTTTAGGCTCATCTTTTAGAGAAGCTATATTGTGATCACTGCATCCAATGGGTATGGATACAGCTTTAGAACAAAGTTCTACAGTATTAGTAAAAATGTGAGTAATACATGTGGATGATCTTGTACCTATAGTGTTTGTAAACACCCTGGTAGGTTGATTAATAACCTGAACCAGATTACAGGCACTGGTTACAGTGAGAAGCTTCCTCTTGAGTGGACGGCTTTATAAAAACCAGTCAATATTCAGGTCCCCAAGAAAGTAGACCTCTCTGTTTACATCATATACAGTATCAAGCATTTCACACATATTATTTATATACTGACTGTTAACACTTGGTGGCCTATAGCAACACCCCAAAAGAAAAGGCTTTAGATGTGCCAGGTGAACCTGCAACCACAACATAAGATCTCTCTAAGCATTACAGGGTTATGGCTCTGTATACAGCAACACCTCGCCCATAAGCATTCTTGTCTCCTCTGTTATATCCTTGTATTGCTACTGCTGTATCATCAAATTATCTAAGTCAGTCTCAGAAATTGCTAATATTTGAATGTTGTCTGATATTAGCAAGTTATTGATTTCAAGAACTTTATTTATGAGGGTACATATATAAATATGAGCGATTTTAAGCCCTTTCATGGGTAGCTTAGACATAATATGGAAAAGAGAAAAAAACGCAAGAGAAAAAAATATACATTCAGCAGTCCATTAATCAGTTGGTGTGTGTAAGTGTGTGTGTGTGCTGCAGGGTTAAAGCTACGAACCCTTAAGCTTGGCTCTCTCATCCCTTCCAGGCTTTTGGGAGAATGGGTGGACAATGAGCCTGTCATTGTGGACATAAGAAATGTCCCCACGTGCTCTGGCAGCTTTCATGGCTGAGATAAGTTTTTTCCTCTTCTGGCGCACAGCTTCAGGATAGTCCTCATTGAGGAAGATATACCTTCCTCTCAAGTTCTTGGATCTTTCCAGAACAGCTACCTTATCCTTGAACCTCAGGAACTTGACCAATATCGGCCTGGGCCTGTCACCTGTGCTGGTGGTGGGTTTTCCAGTCCTGTGGGCGCGATCCACCTCAATCTTCCTGTGGTCCATCTTCAGTTTCTCCGAGATCATTTCCCTCACTTTGTCCTCAGACTCCGTCCAGGTCTCCTGTGGAGATTCTGCAATTATGTCCACAACCATGTTGTTCCGCCTTGATTATGCCTCGAGATAATCTGATTTCTCCGTCATTGTTATCATGGATTCACATACAGAACTGATGTCCTCTCTCAATGGCTTACAGAGTTCTGTCATCTTGCCGTTTTCCTATTTAAACTCATCGAGCTGAACCTGGGAGAACTGCAAGCTGTTTTTCAGGTCCTGGACCTCTCTACTCAGGCTGTCCATTCTTTTATTAGTTGACTCCACCAGTATTTGGACACAACACCTGAAGCTATTTTCTTGTTTTTGTAATTACTGCTTGTAGAACAATTTTTGTTTGTTTTAAAGATCCTTCACCTGTGATAGAGAGACACCACTGTCCTCAATGGTACTCCAGCCAGCTTTGGTCTTTGTCATGGTAGCAACGTCTGTTACACTGTTACTCCTCGCAGTTCCAGACTGGGCAGATCGCAGTTAATATTGGAAACAACAACAAACAGCAGGGATCTAGACATCCACAAGCCGGGGACAATCCACAGTCCCAGTCACAATGGCTAACTGTGTCGTGGGCTGAGTTCAAGCCCTCAAGAAAACCCTGCTAACTTGACAGGCAGCTAGCTAGCAGCTAGGCTAGTTGCTACGCCAAGCAGCTCCTCACACCCGTCACGGTCACTGGACAGCAGTGGCGGTCAGTGCCGTTTAAGATGAGGGAGGATGATAAAAAATGTATGAGCATGGGATTATTTATATTACAGCATATTGGATAACTGTCATTCATATTCCATTCACCCAGTTCAATATAAAATCGATAGATTTAGGCTACTACATAATACTCAAATGTTCCCTGTACCCATCATGAAGCTGTTAAAACCTAGCCTATGAATGAAAGTTTACAATGTACAGTAGCAATCGAAAGTCTGCACACATGCGCATTCAAGGGTTTTTCTTTATTTTTCTTATTTTCTGCATTGTAAAATAATATTGAAGATGTCAAACTATGAAATAACACATATGAAATCATGTAGTAACAAAAACATTATTAAACAAATCAAAATATATTTTATATTTGAGATTCTTCAAAGTAGCCACCTTTGCCTTGATGACAGCTTTGCACACTCTTGGCATTCTCTCAACCAGCTTCATGAGGAATGCTTTTCCAACAGTCTTGAAGAAGTTCCCACATATGCTGAGCACTTGTTGACTGCTTTTCCCTCACTCTGCAGTCCAACTCATCCTTAACCATCTCAATTGGGTTGAGGTTAGGTGATTGTGGAGGCCAGGTCGTCTGATGCACCACCATCACTCTCCTTCTTGGTCAAATAACCCTTACACAGCCTGGAGGTGAGTTTTGGGTCATTGTCCTGTTGAAAAACAAATGATAGTTCCACTAAGCGCAAACCAGATGGGATGACGTATCGCTGGAGAATGCTGTGGTAGCCATTCTGGTTAAGTGTGCCTTGAATTATAAGTAAATCAATGACAGTATCACTAGCAAAACATCCACACACCTCCTCCTCCACAATTCACGATGGGAACCATAAATGCAGAGATCCTCCGTTCACCTAGTCTGTGTTTCACAAAGACACAGCGATTGAAACCACAAATCTCACATTTGGACTCATCAGACTAACTCTGCGTCTTCCTTTCCTGTGGCGGTCCTCATGAGAGCCAGTTTCATCATAGCGCTTGATGGTTTTTGCGTCTGCACTTGAAGAAACATTCAAAAATCTTGACTGACCGTCACGTCTTAAAGTAACGTTGGACTGTCGTTTCTTTTTGCTTATGTGAATGGTTCTTGCCATAATATGGACTTGGTCTTTTACCAAATAGAGCTATCTTCGGTGTACCACCCCTACCTTGTCACAACACAACTGATTGTCTCAAACGCATTAACCTGTTGGGGGTAGGGGGCAGTATTTGCACGGCCGGATAAAAAACGTACCCGATTTAATCTGGTTATTACTACTGCCCAGAAACTAGAATATGCATATAATTATTGGCTTTGGATAGAAAACACCCTAAAGTTTCTAAAACTGTTTGAATGGTGTCTGTGAGTATAACAGAACTCATATGGCAGGCAAAAACCTGAGAAGATTCCTTACAGGAAATGGCCTGTCTGACAAGTTCTTGTTCTTCTTGGCTCTCTTTAATCAAAACTGAGGATCTTTGCTGTAACGTGACACTTCCTACGGCTCCCATAGGCTCTCAGAAGGCGGGAAAAAGCTGAATGATGTAATTCCAGCCACTGGCTGAAAAACATTAGCGCTTTTGGTAAGTGCTCTATCAGAGGACAATGGGACGGAGGCGCGTGCATGATTCGACCCCATGTTTTTATTTTCTCTCTCTTTGAACCTAAACACGCTTTCCCGGTCGGAATATTATTGCTTTTTTACGAGAAAAATGGCATAAAAATTGATTTTAAACAGCGGTTGACATGCTTCGAAGTACGGTAATGGAATATTTAGAATTTTTTTGTCACGAAATGCGTTGTGCGCGTCACCCTTCTTTACCATTCGGATAGTGTCTTGAACGCACGAACAAAACAGAGGATATTTGAACATAACTATGGATTATTTTGAACCAAACCAACATTTGTTATTGAAGTAGAAGTCCTGGGAGTGCATTCTGACGAAGAACAGCAAAGGTAATAACATTTTTCTTATAGTAAATCTGACTTTGGTGAGGGCTAAACTTGGTGGGTGTCTAAATAGCTAGCCCTGTGATGCCGGGCTATCTACTTAGAATATTGCAAAATGTGCTTTCACCGAAAAGCTATTTTAAAATCGGACATAGCGAGTGCATAGAGGAGTTCTGTATTTATAATTCTTAAAATAATTGTTATGTTTTTTGTGAACGTTTATCGTGAGTAATTTAGTAAATTCACCGGAAGTTTGCTAGTTCTGAACGTCACATGCCAATGTAAAAAGCTGGTTTTTGATATAAATATGAACTTGATTGAACAAAACATGCATGTATTGTATAACATAATGTCCTAGGGTTGTCATCTGAAGAAGATCATCAAAGGTTAGTGCTGCATTTAGCTGTGGTTTGGGTTTATGTGACATTATATGCTAGCTTGAAAAATGGGTGTCTGATTATTTCTGGCTGGGTACTCTGCTGACATAATCTAATGTTTTGCTTTCGTTGTAAAGCCTTTTTGAAATCGGACAGTGTGGTTAGATTAACCTGTTAGGGCTAGGGGGCAGTATTGACACAGCTGGATAAAAAACATACCCGATTTAATCTGGTTACTACTCCTGCCCAGTAACTAGAATATGCATATAATTATTGGCTTTGGATAGAAAACACCCTATAGTTTCTACAACTGTTTGAATGGTGTCTGTGAGTATAACAGAACTCATATGGCAGGCCAAAACCTGAGAAGATTCCATGCAGGAAGTGGCCTGTCTGACAAATTGTATTTCATCTTGGCTCTTTTTATTGAAGACTGAGGATCTTTGCAATAACGTGACACTTCCTACAGCTCCCATAGGCTCTCAGAGCCCGGGAAAAAGCTGAACGATATCGAGGCAGGCTCTGGCTGAAACACATTATCGCTTTTGGCAAGTGGCCGAACAGAGTACTATGGGCTTAGGCGCGTGCCCGAGTCGACCGAATGCTTTATTTTCTTTCATCTGTTTACCTAAACGCAGATTCCTGGTCGGAATATTATCGCTTTTTTATGAGAAAAATTGCATAAAAAATGATTTTAAACAGCGGTTGACATGCTTCGAAGTACGGTAATGGAATATTTAGAATTTTTTTGTCACGAATTGCGCCATGCTCGTCACCCTTATTTACCCTTTCGGATAGTGTCTTGAACGCACGAACAAAACGCCGCTGTTTGGATATAACTATGGATTATTTTGAACCAAACCAACATTTGTTATTGAAGTAGAAGTCCTGGGAGTGCATTCTGACGAAGACAGCAAAGGTAATAACATTTTTCTTATAGTAAATCTGACTTTGATGAGTGCTAAACTTGCTGGGTGTCTAAATAGCTAGCCCTGTGATGCCGGGCTATCTACTGAGAATATTGCAAAATGTGCTTTCACCGAAAAGCTATTTTAAAATCGGACATATCGAGTGCATAGAGGAGTTCTGTATCTATAATTCTTAAAATAATTGTTATGCTTTTTGTGAACGTTTATCGTGAGTAATTTAGTAAATTCACCGGCAGTGTTCGGTGGGAATGCTAGTCACATGCTAGTCACATGCTAATGTAAAAAGCTGGTTTTTGATATAAATATGAACTTGATTGAACAAAACATGCATGTATTGTATAACATAATGTCCTAGGGTTGTCATCTGATGAAGATCATCAAAGGTTAGTGCTACATTTAGCTGTGGTTTGGGTTTATGTGACATTATATGCTAGCTTGAAAAATGGGTGTCTGATTATTTCTGGCTGGGTACTCTGCTGACATAATCTAATGTTTTGCTTTCGTTGTAAAGCCTTTTTGAAATCGGACAGTGTGGTTAGATTAACGAGAGTCTTATCTTTAAAATGGTGTAAAATAGTCATATGTTTGAAAAATTGAAGTTTTTGCATTTTTGAGGAATTTGAATAACGCGCCACGGGATTACACAAGGTCCTCAGAACTTGTCAGACAGGTCACTTCTTGTAAGGAATCTTCTCAGGTTTTTGCCTGCCATATGAGTTCTGTTATACTCATAGACACCATTCAAACCGTTTTAGAAACTTTAGGGTGTTTTCTATCCAAAGCCAATAATTATATGCATATTCTAGTTTCTGGGCAGTAGTAATAACCAGATTAAATCGGGTACATTTTTTATCCGGCCGTGCCCCCTACCCCCAACAGGTTAATTGAAATGCATTCCAGGTGACCACCTCATGAAGCTTGTTGAGTGAATGCCAAGAGTGTGCAAAGCTGTCATCAAGGCAAAGGGTGGCTACTTTGAAGAATCTCAAATAAAAATTATATTTTGATTTGTTTAATTAACACTTTTTGGGTTACTATATGATTCCATATGTGTTATTTGATGTCTTCACTATTATTCTACAATGTAGAAAATAGTAAAAATAAAGAAAAACCCTTGAATGACTAGGTGTGTCCAAACTTTGGACTGTCACTGTAGGTGCACCTAGGTCGAGAGAAAGACTTGAGGTGACACATGGACAGACAGTGAAGGGGTGTAATCATAAGACTAGACTGGACTACATTACAGCCTTATTCTCCCCTCATCATCCTACACACAATACCCCATAATGGCAAAGTGAAAACAGGTTTTTGGAAATGTTTGCAAAACTTTAAAAAATTATTTACATAACTTTTCAGACCCTTTGCTAAGAGACTCAAAATTGAGCTCGGATGCATCCTGTTTCCATTGATCACCCTTAAGATGTTTCTACAACTTCATTGGAGTCCACCTGTGGTAAATTCAATTGATTGGACATGATTTGGAAAGGCACACTCCTGTGTATATAAGGTCCCACAGTTGACAGTGCATGTCAGAGCAAAAACCAAGCCATGAGGTCGAAGGAATTGTCCGTATAGCTCTGAGACAGGATTGTGTCAAGGCACAGATCTGTGGAAGGGTACCAAAATATGTCTGCAGCATTGAAGGTCCCCAAGAACACAGTGGCCTCCATCATTCTTAAATGGAAGAAGTTTGGAACCACCAAGACTCTTCCTAGAGTTGGCCGCCCAGGTAACTGAGCAATCGGGAGAGAAGGGAGGTGACCAAGAACCCAATGGTCACTCTGAAAGCACTCCAGAGTTCCTCTGTGAAGATGGGAGTACCTTCCAGAAGGAGAACCATCTCTGCAGCACTCCACCAATCAGGCCTTTATGATAGAGAGGTCAGACGGAGGCACGTGACAGTAAAAGGCACATGACAGCCTGCTTGGAGTTTGCCAAAAGTCTCCTAAAGGACTGTCAGACCTTGAGAAACAAGATTCTCTGGTCTGATGAAACCAAGATTGAACTCTTTGACCTGAATGCCAAGTGTCACGTCTGGAGGAAACCTGGCACCATCCCTACGGTGAAGCATGGTGGTGGCAGCATCATGCTGTGGGGAAGTTTTTCATTGGCAAGGACTGGGAGACTAGTCAGGATTGAGGGAAAGATGAACGGAGCAAAGTACAGAGAGATCCTTGATGAAAACCTGCTCCAGAGCGATCAGTCTGGGGCGACGGTTCACCTTCCAACAGGACAACGACCCTAAGCACACAAGACAAGCAGTGGCTTCTGAACAAGTCTCTTAATGTCCTTGAGTGCCCAGCATCTCTGGAGAGACCTGAAAATAACTGTGCAGCGATACACCCTAGCCAACTTGACAGAGCTTGAGAGGATCTGCAGAGAAGAATGGGAGAAACTCCCCAAATACAGCTGTGCCAGCTTGTAGCGTCATACCCAAGAAGACTCGAGGGTGTAATCTTTGCCAAAGGTGCTTCGACAAGGTACTGGCTAAAGGGTCTGAATACTTATGTAAATGTGATATTTCCATTTTCTAACTTTTTAATACATTTGCAAAAATTTCTGAACCTGTTTTTGCTTTGTCATTATGGGGTATTGTGTGTAGATTGATGAGGGGAAAACACTATTTAATCCAATTTAGAATAAGGCTGTAACGTAACAAAATGTGGAAAAAGTCAAGAGGTCTGAATACTTTCCGAATGCACTGTATGTTTATCCCTGTTTTATTCCATTTGATTCTGTTCGCAAAACGTTTTTCAACAGAATCGGCAGAATGAATAGACCCCTGATCACACGCAAAAAGTTCACTTTCATAGCCAGATACAAACAGCTTGTTGTATTCCTTCTTACATCTACGGGCTCTTCCCCTCTCACCTCGCTTGTGCAATTCAGCTGTCTGTGACCAGGCAAAAAAAACTTTCCATGTCAAACCTTCATAAGTTACACAACAGCTACACACAGCCTACATCGTTGTCATCATATTAGCTAAAGTAACGTCATAGTCAACATAGCTAAAATAACTGACTCGTTAGTAAACCCGCTACAATCATGCAGTACAGTCAGTAAACAATGATTTTTATAAAAATTGTATTTAACCTTTATTTAACTAGGCAAGTCAGTTAAGAACAAATTCTTATTTACAATGACGGCCTACCAAAAGGAAAAAGGCCTCCTGCGGGGACAGGGGGCTGGGATAAAAAAAAATAACAAATAAAATAAATATATAGGACAAAACACACATCGCGACGAGTGACACCATAAACTCTACATAAAGAGACCTAAGACAACAACATAACATGGCAGCAACACGACAACACAGCATAGTAGCAACACAACATGACAACAACATGGTAGCAACACAACATGGTTGCAGCACAAAATATGGTACAAACATTATTGGGCAAAGACAACAGCACAAAGGGTAAGAAGGTAGAGACAACAATATATCAGGCGAAGCAGCCACAACTGTCAGTAAGTGTCCATGATTGAGTCTTTGAATAAAGAGATAAAACTGTCCAGTTTGAGTGTTTGTTGAAGCTCGTTCCAGTCGCTAGCTGCAGCGAACTGAGGAGCGACCCAGGGATGTGTGTGCTTTGGGGACCTTTAACAGAATGTGACTGGCAGAACGGGTGTAGTATGTGGAGGATGAGGGCTGCAGTAGATATCTCAGATAGAGGGGAGTGAGGCCTAAGAGGGTTTTATAAATAGCATCAACCAGTTGGTCTTGCGACGGGTGTACAGAGATGACCAGTTTACAGAGGAGTATAGAGTGCAGTGATGTGTCCTATAAGGAGCATTGGTGGCAAATCTGATGGCTGAATGGTAAAGAACGTCTCCGTAATCTAGCATGGGTAGAATGTTCATCTGAATCAGGGTTAGTTTGGCAGTTGTGGTGAAAGAAGAGTGATTACGATAGAGGAAACCAAGTCTAGATTTCACTTTTTCCTGCAGCTTTGATATGTGCTGAGAGAAGGACAGTGTACCGTCTAACTATACTCCCAAGTACTTGTATGAGGTGACGACCTCAAGCTCTAAACCCTCATAGGTATTAATCACACTGGTGGGGAGAGGGGCATTCTTCTTACCAAACCACATGACCTTTGTTTTGGAGGTGTTCAGAAGGGCAGCGAAAGCTTGTTGGACAATACGCTTTGTTGTAGAGCATTTAACACAAAATCTGGTGAGAGGCCAGCTGAGTATAAGACTGTGGCAGTCATTTTGTAAAACCAAAAGCTTACCTTGACTTGGAAAAGTTCCCTTGTTGGATAGCAATAGCCAGCTAGCTAACATAGCATTTCTTTCTGTTTGAGCTGGGTGTTTGAGAAGGCTAAACTAGCTAGCTGCATTTGCTACCTTAATTTGTTCAAAACTGTTCAACTATTGTCTTTCTCTCTCTTTGAGTCAACTCCTTTCCACATTTTATGCACTACCTAGCTGTAGCTTATGCTTTCAGTACATGATCCATTCTCTGATCCTTTGATTGGGTGGACAACATGCCAGTTCGTACTGCAAGAGCTCTGATAGGTTGGAGGACATCCTCCGGAAGTTGTCATAATAACTGTGTAAGTCTATGGAAGGGGATGAGAACCATGAGCCTCCTAGGGTTTGTATTGAATTCAAGGAGGAGGACAGAAGCTAGCTGTTCTCTTTCTACACCATGGTGCTTCCCTACAGAGGCTACTGTCGACCTTCATTGCAAAACAGTGTGGTTTTAATCCATTATTTGGTGACGTGAATATATTTAGTGTAGTTTTATCTGAAAAGGATAACTTTTCAAATGTTTCACTATTTTTATTTTCATGAAATTCCCTGAGGAGGTTGGTCCTCCCCTTCCTCCTCTGAGGAGCCTCCACTGCTGGACAGATAGTAGCGGTCCAGGCAACTGATGCCAACCGTGTCGCGGGATCCAAACTTATAAGGTAGCTAGCTAGTAACCAAACTTTTTCAATAGACTTTCAAAACTTTGCAAAACAACAAACCGAGCTCTCCCTCGTTTTGCGTTGAAGATGAACATGGGGAAAGCAGTGAGCTACATATTTCGCGGTAGAGGTTACCAACATCAAAGATATTGATGTGCTTCTTCAGCCTGCTTCAGATGGCTCTTTTAACTGAAAAAAGTATAGTATAATTATTAATCAGGCTACACTGTTCACTGGTGGTGAGATAATACATAATATTTTATCAAAAGATTATATGGTCAATAATGATTAGATTAATTGGCTATTCGTGTAGTTTTCCATAAAGTAACTGTCCAGTGAAAATCTCCCTTTTTAAAAGTTCATATTCTATTAATTAACCTACTGGGCACAAACTGGTTCAATCAACATTGTTTCAACGTAATTTGTCAATGTATTGTGATGTGGAATCTAAGTGGAAAATACAAAAAAGTAATCAATTGTTGTTTTGAGGGTGAAATTTCAACCACGGGATTATGCCATCATGGTAACAACATTTTAACATAGACAAACCTTGTATAAAATATGTTGAATTTGTACCTTTACAACATCAGATCTTCAACGTAATATCCACTATCAGAAAAGCACCTCCTACTGGAGAACTGATCTATCTACAGCTACCCTTTCATCACCGATCCAGGGTTTTAACCAAGCCCAGCCCAGCCCATCTTAGCTTTGATATTTGTCACTGACAATTACCAATGTGCCATTGTAAGAATGACTGTGGAGAATCAATCCAAAGGGTAGGTTTAACAGAGCAAATTAAATGTGACCATACTTTGATTCATATATCATCAATGATGCTATTTAGGTCTACATAGCATTTGCTAAGTATTCAACAGCTATTGTTTCAATTCAACCCAGGATTAAACTAAAATAGACAATACATATAGGCCTAGGGCTTCAAGCTCTGGTTGATTTCAAATTGTAATGATATTAAATTGTCTTTGGTTGTCAACACAACCAAATATCAACATTTGAAGGAGATGTAAGTTCTGGTTGGATTAAAGAATAGGACTAAATCAATCTTTTTTTAAAGTGCATTTAAAATTGAATTTGATTTTTGGTTGATGTGGAGACGTGAATCCAACATATCAATTATTATTTTGTAGACAAAGTGGAATTAACGCCAGCCATTAAAGTCTGTTACGGATAGAATTATCCAAGCAGAAGATGCATCTCCTTTAAATGTTGATATTTACAAACACAGTTCAATATTACTTTTGTAATACAGTAAATACACTGTAAAAAAAATCCTGTTGTTTTTACGGTAACTTACTGGTAGCTACCCGTACACTGTAAATTCCAAATAAACTTTGGTTTAAGAGTACATTACTGTAAAGTTTACTGTGCAAAAGTCTTAAACTAATGTAACATTCAACCTTAAAATGAGTAACATATCCATGGCCACATTTTGTGGTTACTGTTACTATAAATGTCTTAAGTAATCATGTAAAGCGTGCCTGTTCAAGATAGCATGCATAGGTTATCGCAGGTATGTGGAGATGTTCACAATTTCTGTAATAATATGTGCAGAATCTCAAATGGCATTGATCACTTTTAAGGTAATCTTAACTGCATGCCAGCTCATTTGGTTCTACCATTAGATGAAGCAGTGATAACACATTAATCTGTTGTATAAATAAACAAGATAACTGGCATTGTATTCATATTTGACATCATTTTTCCATTGGAATTTTGTTGTGCTTTTAGATGGATAAAGGCATAATGATAACACATAGGAAAGTCAACTAACTTTTGGCTGTATTTGTGAGTGGGTGAATATAAGTTGTAATGTCATTGACCAATGTCTCAGCCAAATATTTACCAAATGATCCACGTTGAAATGACGTGGTGTGCCAAGTGGGTGAGTATGACATGTCGAACACCCAGGAAGCTCCAATTCAAACTCCCATTAGACAGCTCTGCAAGCGTTATAATGTCAAAATACGATGAGCAACTATGTTCATTCATTTCCGTTACGGACGGATTGTACGTCCAAAAAAGGTCTAAAGAAAAATATACAAGCTATGCCAAAGAAGCATTTTTTTCGGTAACTTGTACATTTTTATTTAATCCTTTTTTGTAAGTACCTACCGGCCTTAACTGAAAATAGTTGCTCATCAACACTCCATATTTTGTGAGTAATTAACGTATTTAGACATTATAACGCTTGCAGAGCTCCCTATGTGTTAGAGAGGAGACACGTTATACTCATAAATCTGTAACGTACAGATACTGGGGCAGGGTACGCCCACACCATTCCAACACAGAAAAGCTGCCTTTTAACATACATAATTAAACATTTTGGAAGGTAAACTATTTCACTCATATTGTAAGTAGTTATAGGTGCCATTTCATAGAAATCTGGAAACACTAGACAGTTACTTTAACACCCTCTTTGAAACCAGGAAGTAACCTACACAATCTCAGATGGTACATGTTGATTGGCAGTAGAAAAAAATTGTTCTACAGATATTTTATATGTAAGGGTGTAGTGTGATTTTTAAACTCTTTTCCTCACCGTGAATCCTTTTTGGAACCTCTTTATTGGTATAAAAACACATCCATCACCTGTTTCGCATTAAACTTTCACACATTTTTCCCCTCTTCTTTTCCCCCTTAAATGATTCTTGTAAACTCTGTTTGGTTTACTTAGCCTGGCTTTCATTGCGGCCGTTTTGCACGGTTTACCTTTGTTTAGTTCATTAACCCAGGGGATTACTTAACCTAAACATCCCTGTCGAATACTTTGGCTTTGGGTTTCAAAGTTTTTAACAAAATGTGTTTTCTTACGTCGTTGAAAGTGACAGGGGGTGAGGGTGTCAGAGTTTATGGTCCGTGTTTACAAACCGTTACGGTTGTCAACCGGGAATAACAAATCGAATAAGTGACATGTTAATCAAAGAAACATTTGTGAAACATTCTGCTTATTTGACTGGGATACCACACATAGCGCTCAGATCAGGATCTGTAATATTAAAGCCAAGTCTAATAGTGGTTTACAAAAAATGAATCTTACACAATTAAGTTGGAACTTTACTATTTTATTTATTGTTCCATTCTCAAACCTTGTAAAAATGACGCAATGAAATAAGGGAAGTTGTCAGGGTGTATATTTTCATTAATTCAGACCTAGTACAATTTGTTAAATAATGTTATAATATTTACAATAAAAAACCTGTAGCAAAATAAATACAATTAAACCCTAAACATGTGTCTTTCCCATTTTTCGTGGTTCAATAATTCTGTCTTAAATATCAATATGATTCACTTCTTCCTCCAATATCACTACAGAGCTTCATCAATTCCGACAGCACATGCCTGGAACCCCCATAGGAATAGGCTTAAACAAATAAAGGCTTAAAGTGGCATTACAGAGAAGGCACCGGGTCTAGGCAAAGATAACATGTTCTTGCACTGAGAGTCACTGAGAGTCAAGTGAGACCGTCCTCATTTACAAACCCCCCCCCCCCCCAAAAAAAATATCCCCTGAAATAACTGCAGTGGTGCTTCTGGTGGGTGACTGACTTAGACTCTTGGTTCCCATGCTCCACCAACATTGTTATGCTGCTTCTCCAGCTGCAGAGTGAGGCAAGGAAGCAGTGAGGCAGGGAGGCACTCATGGGTGGTCCGCCTGGCCAGGCCCCACATGGTTTTCACTCCTCCTAGTGTTCTGTGGTTTGTACCCTTACATCTGATAGCAGTGGCTTTCAGCAGGGACTAGCTGGCGGTGAGAGCTTTTATTTTGGGACATGAATGAGGACAAAAAAACAAACATCCAACGACTGATGGTTTAAGTCGACACTGGCTGGAGCTGTTTACTTGTTCTTTCACCTGGCCCGGTGTTCACAGGTAGTAGTCACATTTCACATTGATTTGCCATACATTGGAAATTCTGTAATCATTAGTATAAGACCACTACTCAAAGCCATAGTTTGTTTCAGCGGGGAATCATTTCTATAAGGTATGATTGAAAACTCCTCTTTGATTTATTCTCAGTATTCTAACCACTTTCAAGTGTGGCACAATGCCATTTAAACATTGTCTCTTAGTGATCATAGCTAGCATCTGATCTCTCTTACACACCATAGTTCATCTAAAACATTGCCTCCGTAAAGACCAGTTCACATGTACTGTTGGCTTGGGAGAGTCTCTCATACGTGAACTGTAACCCATGTCTTCCATACGAGATCACTAATCAAGTTTGCATGGCCAGAAGGTTTTTGCAACGCGAATGACGTAATTATTTCAAAATTGACTCACTAATCGTCATGTCAGTATGAAAAGGACTGTCTCTGGTGGATCATTTAAGTTGAAATGAAATGATCCTCGAAGCGCACAAATGCACAATTACATTTAAGAGGTTACCTTGAGACCTAAGTAACCACAGTTTAATGGAGTCTCATACCCTCACAGCCTAATCTGCAGAAGCTCCCAGACAAAATTTGCTTCCTAATAAGATTTTATGGGAATCATCTAGAAAGCAGAGCCTACAGATGTTGGGGTTGGGGCTGTAGGGCCTTCGAGTGTGGTCCTCTACTTCTCACTACAGACATTGGGCCTTTCATCCTCTACACAGTTCTCTTCAGCAGAGAGGCCAGAAGCAATGATCCCTTTTACCCCAACCACACACGTACAAAGATGAGGTCAGTTGTAATGTCACAGCAAATTGTCCTTCATTTTGCCAGAGAAAAGGGGACTTACGAAGGGAAATGAACTGAGGTAAAAACACTAAATCATGTATATTAGGGTTAACATCCATTCGTTCTAGGATATAGAAGGGGGAAAAAAATACTGGTATTGTGATCCCTCTTCAAATGTAAGGTATTACCCCATGGAGATGAACTTGATGAAAATAATCGAATATGTTCTTGAATTTAACTGAAGTAATCTCACTTGCACAAACACATTTGCACGCACGCACACACACAGTCGCCTACGCATAACAACCATGTACACATCACTTTAGATTTGGTTAATCAGATCAATGTATTAATGTTGTTGTTTACATTCTGTCATTCCCACCCCCTCTCACCACCCTACAGTGCGTCCCTACACTCTTAGAAAAAAAAGGGTTCCAAAAGGGTTCTTTGGCTGTCCCCATAGGAGAACCATTTTTGGTTCCAGTTATATCTATTTTGGGTTCCATATAGAACCCTCTGGGGAAACCCTTTCCCACAGAGTTATATCTGTAACCAAAAAGGGCTCCTCAAAGGGTTCTCTTATGGGTACAGCCAAATAACCCTTTTATGTTCTAGATAGAAAAAAGATTCTAAGCGTAGTAGTAGTAGTAGTCTCTGCCTAGCCGGTACCCTCTCTCCACTGGGATTCTCTGCCTCAAACCCTACTACAGGGACTGTGTCACTGGCTTACTGGTGCTCTTCCATGCCATCCCTAGGAGGGGTGCGTCACTTGAGTGGGTTGAGTCACTGACGTGATCTTCCTGTCCGGGTTGGCGTTCCCCCTCGGGTTCGTGCCGTGGGGGAGATCTTCGTGGACTATACTCAGCCTTGTCTCAGGATGGTAAGTTGGTGGTTGAAGGTATCCCTCTAGTGGTGTGGGGGCTGTGCTTTGGCAAAGTGGGTGGGGTTATATCCTGCCTGTTTGGCCCTGTCCAGGGGTATCGTCCACAGTGTCTCCTGACCCCTCCTGTCTCAGCCTCCAGTATTTATGCTGCAGTAGTTTGTGTCGGGGGGCTAGGATCAGTCTGTTATATCTGGAGTATTTCTCCTGTCTTATCCGGTGTCCTGTGTGAATTTGACTACATGGCCTGATGACTCCTTGCTGTCCCCAGTCCACCAGGTCATGCGCTGCTACAGTTTCAACTGTTCTGCCTATGGAACCCTGACCTGTTCACCGGACGTGCTACCTCGTCCCAGACCTGCTGTTTTCAACTCTCAAGAGACAGCAGGGTAGAGATACTCTGAATGATTGACTATGAAAAGCCAACTGACATTTACTCCTGAGGTGCTGACCTGTTGCACCCTCTACAACCACTGTGATTATTATTATCTGACCCTGCTGGTCATTTATGAACATTTGAACATCTTGGCCATGTTCTGTTATAATCTCCACCTGGCACAGCCAGAAGAGGACTGGCCACCCCTCATAGCCTGGTTCCTCTCTAGGTTTCTTCCTAGGTTCTGGCCTTTCTAGTGAGTTTTTCCTAGCCACCGTGCTTCTACACCTGCATTGCTTGCTGTTTGGGGTTTTAGGCTGGGTTTCTGTACAGCACTTTGTGACATCAGCTGGTGAAAGAAGGGCTTTATAAATACATTTGATTGATACTACTACTCCTACTACTACTGTAGCCCTCCACAAGAAACATTGCACTTCAAAGAACATCCCTTAATTAAAAGGACATGTTTCTTTAAAGGTTTCCTTAGCACATGAATTATAAAATAAGCATCAGAAACAGACAGAAAATTGTGCCTTACACTTGTTGACAGGTTAATACAGTACGTATTGTCATCCTTGAATGATGCATCGCTAGCGTGAGTGTGACACATTCACCCATCTGTCCATACTGTTTGGATTAAGCCTCGGTCTTGGGATAATTTTTTTACAAGCTGACGATGGTTGTTTCCATGGTTTAGTATGTTTGTTTGCCACCCTGGTTATAGGCACTCTTCCTCCACCCCTGGTGAGTGCCTCTTAGCTTGGACACAAGCAACATCAAAACTAACATGGCTGCATGTCCCGTGTAGCTCAGTTGGTAGAGCGTGGTGCTTGCAATGCCAGGGTTTTGGGTTTGATTCCCACGGGGGACCAGTGTGAATAAAGTATGAAAATGTATGTACTAACAAACTGTAAATCACTCTGGATTAAAGTGTCTGCTAAATGACTAAAATTGACATTTCAATAATCAAAAAAGTATTCCTCTCATTGCTTCCTCTCTGTCATATGCTCTAAACTAAAAATACAATATGGTGGGTGCCTTTTTGGGAAGGCTTTTTGTATTCCTGTTCTTTTGAATGAAGAGTGGACTAAGGAAAGGAAACTAGGAAAAGTAGTTGCTTTACAATTTTAGACTATTGAGATACATCCCTTATGTAAAGACTATTCTGTAATTTGTGTTATGGTGGATGGTGGCCCCTTGTTTTTACAAGTGGTCACTGATAGAGATTGACTCTCTGGTCACTGCGGGCAGTTCTGAGGGGACACAGTTGACTTCTCAGCTTCTCTGCATTAGCCACTGCAAGCTTTACGTCAAGTGTGTCTCTGCTGTGAGTTTCATTGAGTGAAATGAAATGGGTATGAGTGGTGGGTGTGGGAGACAACTCAGAGCAACCTTTAACTCTAAATTTCTCTGCTCAAGACAGAGAGAGCGAAAGGGAAAACGGTGAGACGCCTATTAGGTATGTGTGGGTGTTTGTAAGAGAAAGCATTGTGGGTATATGTCGGCATGCTGACAAATGTGCATGTGCCTGATTTCAAAGAACAAAGGAAGGTAAATGAAACGTAAGCCTTGAGAAGCAAAGCTGACAAAACATACCAGGCCCAGGTGGTTAATGGGCCAGAGGGATGACCAGTTGACCAGCCAGAAGCACCATAGAGGACTCCATTCTGGGGCTTACGTCCCAATTGGCTCCCTATTCCCTATAAAGGGCACTACTTTTTACCAGGGCCCATAGGGCTCAGGTCAAAAGTAGTGCACTATGTGGGGAATATGGTGCCATTTGGGACAGACACCTGGGGTGCCCTCCCCCGTGCAGGCCCATCTGCTAGATATTACACCCCATCAGAAGATCTTGTGTTTGTCCAACACGTGTTATGGATGGGTGGTCTTGAGAACACAACACAAGGCCCACGGTGTCACTCAATTACTGAGGGTGTCTGTCTTTATTTTACTTTTCTTTGTTTTATTCTTCATAAGAACTCCTGCCCATCTCACCATGTATACTGACTAATCCATAAAGAGATTACATGAGTAGATGTATGAAGTCAGCCCATCACCTGACTTTCCCTACCCAATATGTTTATAAATTAAGGATGTTGTCATTATAGCTGTGTGTAGGGCCAGCAAGGCTTCATAAAAAACACTTTGTAAAACCATTTTAGTTAATATTGGTTCACACTTGTTCACTTTGTCAGGCCAATTCTCCCATATCAAGCCAATTCTCCCATATCACACAACGCAGGAAACAAAAAAAATGGTGTAACAAAAAACAAAACATGCATGCATACATACTTCTTTTTTTGTTCTTTTTTAAAATGCTAAATCCCTGTTAAAAAATGTGCTGACCAATATAGGAAGTCATTCATGGCAGATGTTTTCCTGACTCGTCTCTGGCATTGTTTTTCTCTGGTTAAGCAGAGTTTTTCTTTGGTCTTCAGCTGTGTCCAACAAAGTTATGTTCATATGTTGTTTGCATCACATTTTAGTAATTACTTTGCTACTTCCAAAAAGTAAGATCAACTAACTAAACAAATGTACCAATAAAGGTGGGGCCATTTATTTGAAAGCTCCGACCCAACTTTGCTACTTTGTGATTATTTTGGCATTTATTTTGACTTTACCTTCACGAAATGTATCCGCTATAATTTCTTATAATAACTGACAACTTTGAACATCAGGTCGCCAGTTACTTTAATACCTAAATTCTGGCTTCAACTTCGACTTTGAATCTTATTGTAATTCCGACCCAATTTTCTGGGTATCCAATAGGAAACGCTGGTGTTGCGAGATTAAGGGGAAGGGAAAACCGGCAAATTAGACCACGAATCTGTACTAATGCTTTCTGTTTATAAGCAGAAGCTCAAACAGGAAGTACCCGTGACTTGCTTCTTTGAGAAATTGACATCATAATCAGAGATTATGCTACAGGACTGCTTTGCTAGCGCTGATTGGAATATGTTCCGAGACGCCGATGACAACATCGAGTTAACCACCTCCTTCACTGACTTCATTTGGAAATGCATCGGTGACATTATCTCCACAGTGATGGTTCGCTGCTTCCCCAATCAAAAGCCTTGGATTAACACAGAGGTTGGCGCTAAACTAAGGGCCATCGCAGACAACTCTGAGGCTACGGCTGAGGACAGGAACAAGTACAAGAAGTTTCGCTATGACATCTGCAGCATCAAACGAGCAAAAGGACAATATAACAATAAGGTGGAATCGTATTACATAGGTGCCGATGCCCCCCACCGGTATGTGGCAGGGGCTACATTCCATTACGTATTACCACGGAAGACCCAGCCATGATCTGCCTAACTATGCCGCTCTACCAGCCGACAATAAAACTGTCACGCGTCATTTCAATCTCTCCTTGTCCCAGTCTGTAATCCTCCCATGTCTTAAGCTGACCACCATCATTCCTGTTCCCAAGAACTTTAAGGCTTCATGCCACAATGACTACCGCCCTGTAGCACTCACATCTGTAATCATAAGGCACTTTGAAAGGCTGGTTATGCCATACGTCAACCGCATCATCTCAGACACCCTAGACCCACTCCAATTTTCATACCACCCCAACAGATCCATAGACGACGCAATCTCAGTTGCACTCCACACTGCCCTGACCCACCTAGAAAAGAGGAATACCTATGTAAGAATGCTGTTCATTGACTACAGCTAAGCATTCAACACCCTTGTCCCCTCCAAGCTTGTCACCAAGTTTAGGACCCTGGTACGCCCTCTGCAACTGGATCCTGGACTTCCTGATGGGCCGAGCCCAGGTGGTGAGGGTAGTCAGCATCACCTCCGCCACGCTGACCCTCCTGTAATCCCCTGTTCACCCACGACTGCTGGCTACGCACGACTCAAGCACCAGCATCAAGTAGGTGTTTGATGGCGGTAGTAGGCCTAATCCAACGATAAAGGCATAAAGGCATGCGCTTTTTTAAATTATTTGTGTCGCGCTGTTGACGGTAGGTGCAGTTGATTCAGAAGCCCTGCGCATGGGTAAGCAAAGTGTTCCCATTGTGAACCATTTCATGTGTCTGAAAATACAAACTTCCCCTCTATCGGCTGACCAGGAGATCTGTGGCTAAATGGAGTGTGTCTATTGCGCTGGCCAATCGGGTAGCTCAAATCACCGTGTATACAGAGCTTGGCCACAGCAGAGTTTGATACTAGCCTGCATAAGATTCAATCACTTTTAAAACCATGGCCACAGAGAGACTGTCAAAGAATACAGCAAAGAGCTGTTGTGTTTTTATAAGTGAGTTCATGTTAAATGTTTTATTCAGCAAGGTCACTGATTTTATTCAACACTATTACAAAACATAAAACACGCTTCACTACTACTTCCAGCGCTGCAGCTGCAATGAATGAGTAGCCAAGTGCATTGATAGCCTGTGTTTTTATTATTATTAGCTGCTCGTCGTCTCTATTTTAATATCTAGGAATATTTCACTTTCTCTGGTCATAAGAACAATATGAATTTGTGCTTGAGGCAGATGCGGTGCGACTTGACTTTTGCCATCAGGTGGAAGACGGTGTCCCCTCTCTCTGGTCAGTCTCACCGGAGGAAAGGAAGGAGAGAGCAGGGACGTGAAAGACGGACCCTCTGCTGTTCTCTCCCTCTCTCCATTGACACTAATGCCGTATTCAAGACAACTGGGAACTCGGGGGGGGGGGGAACTAGATCCACCTGGGAAGAATCGTTTTGAACGGTCATCCAGCTCGGAATTCCAAGAAGGAAACTCTGGCATCTTTCTAGACCTCTGATTTTCCAACCTGAAGATCACTGACGTCATGACTTGACGTCGTTTTTTTACGGGTCCCAGCTGTCTTGAAAGCACCATGACCATCGGATGCAGGTACCATCAGTCCAGTAAATAAAAAAGCTATTTGCTAATTATTTCAATTTATGCTCAACTATGTCTTTCAAGTGCTACATCAACTGATCTATTTTGTAATCAAAGCTTGAGTTTTGAAATATAATATGGTCTGAGAAGAATAATATTGGCAGGCCAGGCATATAGCCAATATGCTATGATAATGTATTAGGCCTACTGCACAAACCCCAATCTTACAGAACTATTTTTATTGGGTTAATGTTACCTTTTTAAAATCATATTTAAAAAAAATTCTTGCTGTTTGACTGCAAAAGTGATCTTGAATCAAAAAAGGTTGGTGACCACTGCTCTACATGCATACACATTCACATACAATCATCCACTGCTGTTTATCATAGATCCTGATGCCTAGTCACCTTACCTCTAAAGTTTACGTACACTCAATTAGCATTTGGTAGCATTGCCTTTAAATTGTTTAACATGGGTCAAATGTTTTAGGTAGCCATCCACAAGCTTCCCACAATAAGTTGGGTGGATTTTGGCCCATTCCTCCTGACAGAGCTGGTGTAACTGAGTCAGGTTTGTAGGCCTCCTTGCTCGTACATGCTTTTTCAGTTCTGCCCACAATTCTTCTGTAGGATTGAGGTCAGGGCTTTGTGATGGCCATCTCCATCCTTAGCGGTATGACGGCTGCGTGGTCCCATGGTGTTTATACTTGCGTACTATTGTTTGTACAGATGAATGTGGTACCTTCAGACATTTGTAAATTTCTCCCAATGATGAACCAGACTTGTGGAGGTCTACATTTTTTGTTGTTGAGGTCTTGGCTGATTTCTTTTGATTTTCCAATGATGTCAAGCAAAGAGGCACTGAGTTTGAAGGTAGGCCTTGAAATACATCCACAGGTACACCTCCAATTGACTCAAATGATGCCAATTAGCCTATCAGAAGCTTCTAAAGCCATGACATCATTTTCTGGAACGTCCCAAGCTGTTTAAAGGCACAGTCAACTTAGTGTATGTAAACTTCTGACCCACTGTAATACCGTGAATTATAAATTAAATAATCTGTCTGTAAACAATTGTTGGAAATATTACGTGTATCATGCACAAAGTAGATGTCCTAACCGACTTGCCAAAACTATAGTTTGTTAACAACAAATTTGTGGAGTGGTTGAAAAACAAGTTTTAATAACTCCAACCTAAGTGTATGTAAACTTCCGACTTCAACTGTATCCACCTCTATCACTCCAGTATCCCTGCACGTTGTAAATATGGTACTGGAACTGACCCCATAATTATTTCTGCTGTTCTTATTTTTGTTCTACCTTGTGTTATTTTTAGTACTACATTGATATTGATTACTGCATCGTTGGGTTTGTAGCTTTCAAGAAAGGCATTTCACTGTACTTGTGCATGTGACATTAAAACTTGATATACAGCAGAAAGGTTTCTTGGGCCTGTGAGTCCATTACAACATGGTTGCATAGAACAGCCATACTAGTCCGTAGGACATCTAATTTATTGTGGGGTTGAATGGGTGAGCTCTTTCTTGTTGTGTCTCGAGAAACACATCGACAATGACAAGGACTTAGACCACAACCATCTTTTTACTGGTGTAATCCTTGTGTAACCCTTCGCCAGGGAGCCAGAACTAGGGGTTGGAGGGAGTCAAGGGTTAGAGGTTGAGGGTCGGAGGCTGTGGTGTGGGTGGTGGTGGTTTTGGGGAAGCTGGGGATCGATTGGATGGTCTGGGACAGACAGACACACAGATCATCCCTATTCATTTACTGAGGCTAATCACAGTAGATTCTCTTTGACAAGAGAGATTACAAACACAGATTGGGGCTGGACAATGGGGATTTGGCTGTCATGCAATGTCTTCACATTGCAGGGAGGACAAAAGGCTGAATCAGACAAGAGGAATGTGTGTGTGTGTGTGTGTGTGTGTGTGTGTGTGTGTGTGTGTGTGTGTGTGTGTGTGTGCGTGCGTGCCTGCCTGCCTGCGTCCATTCATGTGTGTGTATGTGTACCACCTTTTGGACAGCGTGCTGACGGGGAGTACAGGGGGGTTCAGGGACCCTCAGAGCACAAAGCTCAGGCTCAGGGTCTGCTATGACACTAGACAGTGATCAACATGTGCATTGACCATTGTGAAGGCCCATAATGGGACCAGAGGGCTGTGTTTACTTTTAAAAGGGCCTATTTGAAATGGAAGATGTTCACCAGGGGTAAAGAAAAGAGGTGGGCGGGCCGCGGGGGGTGTTAAGGGAACCTCTGACAGTGCAGGACAAGACAAGACAGAGACTTGTTGTAGGGCTATCAGCAACACTCAAGTCGATGGTACTTGTGGGAGTTTATCATTAGGCCTTAGGAGTATGCCCTTTTCCTATATGGCCAGGTTTATGATTGTGAAGTGGCCCGCACTTAAGGCTTCACACTTTTCAGCTGGAATAAGAGTGGCTGTTTTTCTGTCGTACTTTACTGTACCTGCATGTTCTCTGAAAATAACATGCATTTTAGAGAGGAGATATTTTTCTGAAGATGAGACCTATTTTCAAAGTGTTGGTCTTAACTTGAGACATTTCAACTCTTGAGAGAATTTTTCAGGGATTGTCCTCTCAGGGATGTCTGAAATGCACACACAGACAGACACACACACACACAGACAGACAGACAGACAGACAGACAGACAGACAGACAGACAGACAGACAGACAGACAGACAGACAGGTGTGCATTTCAGACATGGTATTCCCTGAGAGGACAATGCCCGAAAAATTCTCTGTCTGTCCGTCTGTCCGTCTGTCTGTGAGAAAGAGAGGAATTAGGTCTCAAGCCACCAACCGCATGGAAAGCTCATAACTCAATGAGACAGGCCTGGCCATAGTGGTTTCTATGATATAGATGACTTTCACAGAGACAAAATTATCACATGCCAAAAGAAGCATATGTAGTGCGAATATACTATATTGAATGAGCTGGAGGTTCCAGAGGGCTTGCGTTGGTGGTCTAATTAATGCTACATTACATTTACAGACCTCATATAATAGGACCTAGTTATGATTCAGAGGTTGTCATGATAGTCAGCCTCAGACTCACCCACAAAGCCACTCTAGACACTCTTTCACCAACCCCCCCCCCCCGACCATCTCACGTTGGATGCTTTTTAGTACTTTCTTTAAAGCCACAGTCGGCAAGATCTCTATTAATTTAAATGAATGAAATAAAAGTACCCCATTGATTTAGAAGAATATGGCTTATAAATACCTTCAAGTGGCAATCAGCAGTTGGAACGATAACAAAGTGCTCTGCCCAGCCCTGTTTTAGTAAAAAGCTGAGGGACATAGCTATGGATTCAAGGACCGGCCAATCCATGATATCAAAAATATAGTTTTAATCATGTTTAGAAGTTATATAGTATTTATTTACATTTACTTTGTGTACAAAGTGGTGAAACAAAATCCTAGTTTGGGTTCTGATTTGGTACAACAGTTAAACTAAGCTCATGCGGCATTTATGGGTACATTGCATTAATTCAGAAGTCCAAAGATGGATGAAGCAACTGCAGATTGCCCCTTTAACGAGGTGTTTAAACAACCTATTATTCCATTGCTTATGTTTTGGTTGGCAGCCCACACATTCATGATATGCATATATTGCAGAGTGTGGCTTTAATGCTCATGGAGAACTGACTTGGATGAAGTCTGTGCAATCAACCTGAATCGCCATGCAGCGGAGCAGAATTAAGAGGTATGATCAGACTCTGCAGGGAGCAGTTCCTGAATGGTGAGGGGCCATAGAGGGAGGTACCCTACTTCCTACTTATTGCAATCACATGACTTAATAGACATACTTTGATTCGAGCACGATTGTCAGGCAGACCAATGGAGAACAGGCTGGGACGGCAACCATGTTGGATCTGCAAAATTGTTACCATGAATGATAATAATGCAAAACTGTGCTAATAGTGGCATAAGGCGGGATATGTTATATCCCTCATTTCATTTGATGATGGATTCTGTGTCTAGACTCTAGAGTGAGACTGTCTGTGGATCAATTCAGGGTTCTATGTTCCATCCCCTCTGTGTGGATCCATTCATCTACCCTTAATTTGTTTTCTCCTCCTTTCTTCTCCTCTTATCCCTCTCTTTCATATCGACTGACTGTGGGCCATGTGAGACGTTTGATGGTAGTTTCCACGCAACATCTTGAACAAGTCTGTGAAAGCAAAACTGCCGGGCTTGGTTTTTATTCCTGTCCACGCTTTAGAGGCAGTATTTCCCTGCCTGTCACCCGGGACCACCAAAGATGTGAGCTGTTTGAAAACAGTTCCTCAAATCAATTACAATCTCTCACCCAGTCTGAATGAATATCCCTGTACTCATCAGTGAGGAGTTTCTCTCGCTGTCTGACATCTACTATGGAAAGCACATACAAGTTTTTTTATTTGTATTTGTGTGTGTGTGTGTGTGTGTGTGTGTGTGTGTGTGTGTGTGTGTGTGTGTGTGTGTGTGTGTGTGTGTGTGTGGAGCACGAGCGTCAATGTACTGTATGTGTGTAAGTGTGCATTCGAGTAAATACATGAGTACATGTGTGTGTATAGCTTAACAAATGAAACCCTCCACACAGCTCTTTAGCCCTATCTAGCATCATCACATTAACAAAGAGAACAAATTAACTTCACAAAATGACTAAATGTAATGTGACTGAACATAACCTCTGGTTGCATACAGGTCAGAACCTCTCACAGGAATTTGGAGCGTTCACATTTTTAGGATAACTCACTTATCAGTGAAAGTTGGAAGTGGAACTTCTGAACCTATGAGCCCCATAAGGAACTTCTCAGCTCAAACACAGCTCCATCACATCTAGTACTTTAATTCTCACGGTTACAGAGAAAAATATGGTGTCTCGAAAAACACCATGCTAGAAGAAGAGAAGGTAGGAAGAAAAGGACGATGTAGAGGAGGTGGAGGGTCACGACTGTGGTGCCTTGAATTAACAGCTGAAGTTTCTTTTGAAAGCCCAGTGCATATAAAAGCCTGCCATCAACACGTATAATCTCTTAGCTGAGCCCATTGAAAGCTGGGTCTTGGGGGTTAATTCACCAATCGCTCCGCGTTTGAATCAACTCTAGACTCACATTGAGATGAAAGGCCGTGTAGTCCCGGGACCGAGGGCTGCAGCTCTGGGGCCCGCTGAGCCAGGACGACTGGGGCTGATTATTGCATGTTCGTCTGGTCGGACCTCCATCGGGACAGGGAAACTGAAAAGAAAAACAATAATTAGAGATAATTGCTTGTGTCCAAACACGAGCGTTGAAGCCCTCATCTCCCCCTACCCCACCCTCCTCCCTCCATCCCCCTTCTTCTCCCTTCTTCTCCTTTGGTAGTATGTGAGGTGGAATGAAAAGGACACCCCCCTGTTTGGACAGCTGGGCAGGCGAACATAATTTGTGACAGCTGAACTGAAACGTCTTTAACCATGAAGGGAGAGTAGAGAGACAGAGAGAGAGAGAGAGAGAGAGAGAGAGAGAGAGAGAGAGAGAGAGAGAGAGAGAGAGAGAGAGAGGAAGAAGAAAGAGAGAGGGGGGTGAGGAAGGGAAGAAGAGAACCAGCTCAAGAGAGAAAAAAAGAGAGGTAAGGAAGTGAGAGAAAAGAGAGATGGGAGAGGAGACAGCAGAGAGAAGTGGGGAGGTGGAAGGGAGGTATGGGAGCGCTGGGGTTGGACACGCATCATAAACTAGCAGGAGAGTGTGGATTTGAAACCATCCGCAAAAACGGTAGACTGGAGACCTGCTCGACATCAAACGCTGTGCAATTGGAAAATAGCTAAATATTTAACGATAGAACGCCGCTGAACATGGTGTCATGCCAGGTTTGACGCATTGGGTTAATTTGCTGCTCCCTTCACCTCCTGGTGGTCGCGGGGTCAAGCTAAACTCAGAATGAGGCAGCCAAAATCATGTCACTCTGGAGAGGCAGGTCAGGGGTCAACGATGAGAGTCCCAGTATGTAGGCCAAAACAAGGACCATATGTGAACGGATACACATTTTAAACAAATATAACTCCAGATTTTCCACCCCTTCTCCCTGCGGCCCTCTCACTCCCCACTCTCCACCCCCCACATGTCGACCCACCACAGATATTCTGCTCTAATTCAATAAAGTCATAAATACCTCTGTAACGGTAAATTGACATATGTTGGCAGCGTGCCCTAGTCAATTCACAGTGGCAGAAGTTTTCCCGGAGGGAAAATATTACCACAAACACAGGATTATTTTGACTAAATAACCTTGCTTCCAAAATCTCCCGTGTTTACTTTTCTCCTCAATCCCAATTTCTGTTAATTTAAAATGTAGTACTGACTAATGTATTTACCCATAGGGAGGGATAGAAACGGCATGGGAAGTTAGTCATGTGACTGATGCTGTTGGAAGTTGCTATAGGCTAGATAAGCAGGTCTCTCAAAGCATTTAAACTACTGTGAAACCTAATTCTCACTATATCCCAATAGCGATTTCATGAGTCGTTACCTGATTATTCCAGTTTTTGATAGCCTAATAAAGTATAACTGTGTGGGCTTTCAATGACAGTTCTTTGAGTGCATTGTTGTTATCGTTTTAAAATATCTATTTAGATTGATATACAGTACATGGACCTAGTGTTATTGATGTATATCATTTGCCTTATTGCTATAGATTTGACTGAGAAGTGTTCATGACTGAATGTCTAAGAGTGACTCTCTAAGGTGTAAGAGGGCACACAGGTGTCAGCATGTCACCTCAATTTACATCCCAATTATCCAATCAGTGATTATAGTGCAGGTGGCCTTAGAGGGTGACTAGCTTTACGAGTGCTATGTTCAATGTGTTCTTCTGTTCAGAACTTTATTATTGATTCAGTCTGGCTTTAAGTCTCACTTTAATGTTGAACAACCGTGGAATTCATTTGGAAATGTACTTTAAAAGAATTGCAGTTAATAAAAGTGTCAACATTTGATGGTTGGGAGTTTGAGGCCGGTCTTATATCATGCTGTTTGGATCGAAACCCTACATATATTTAGATTTAGTGGGGATCTTGATGCTGGGGGAAAAGAAGTGAGAGCAGACTGAACTCCTGTCCTCACCTTTCTGGTGATTTACTGACACACACTCAGTTAATAGAACTCTTAATACACAGCTTATTGCACGCTGATACACAGAGGATTGTGTGGGTGTGTGTCAAATCGAATCAAATTGTATTTGTCACATATGCCAAATACAACAGGAGTAGCCCTTACCGTGAAATGCTTAGTAACAAGCCCTTAACCAACAATGCAGTTTTAAGAAAATAAGAGTTAAGAAAATATGGACTAAATAAACTAAAGTTAAAAAAAGATATATACACAGGGTGTGTGTGTGTATGAATTTAATAATCTAAATTCTCAGTCAGACATATTCTGACGAGACCAGTCTTACTAGATAGCTGACAGAGTCACTGAGAAACGTGTTAGTCCCCTAAAACAGTTCCCTGAAGTTCACATACCTTACAGCCACACAGATAGCATCTGTTTAAATAATCAATCAAGCGAGTTCAGGCTATTTTGATGAACTTTTGATACATGATCATTTTGGGCCATTCTTACACAGGAAAAATCTGTCATATATATAGCAAAAGGTATCCGTAAAACATATGAACAGACATTTTATCAAATGTTTCTACTTTTCCCATTTCATTCAATCTTCAGTGCATCTGTCATTGATATAACCAAAGAAAAGGGTAATACACTGAATGAAATAAGCGTAATGCCAATAACTCTTCACAACATACAACATAATATACATGTACATACAGTATTTACCTCACTTCACATACAAATAAAAGTGGAAGCTCATGAACGAACTCCTAATAACTAACAAAACTGTGGATGCACGTACAGGTGTAGGATCTTAATTTGATCACCCCGTTGTGCCACGGCTGTTCGAAGGAGCGGACCAAATTGCAGCGTGTTCGTAGTTCCACATATTTATTAAAAGTGAAACTGAATGCAATACACTTAAATACTTGAATATACAAAAACAACAAACCGTGCCGCAGAGAGGAAAACACACTACTCAAAAGATAATAACCCACAAACAACAATGAGAAAAACCCCTACTTAAATATGATCTCTAATCAGAGGCAATGAGGGTCAGCTGCCTCCAATTAGAGATCAACCCCAAACAATCCCAACATAGAAATAGAAAACTAGAACTTAAACATAGAAATAGAAAACATAGAACAACCCAAAACACCCCCTGTCACGCCCTGCCCTACTCTACTATAGAAAATGACAACTTACTAGGGTCAGGACGTGACACGTTGCAGGAGAACTTTCCTGCGATGCAGGACATGTTTAACTAGTAGTGTAATTGAGTTTTAAAAAGGCTTCTGAAGTTTAGAATTTCCACTTATACGTTTCAGACTTGATTTTCCTTTCCGAAAAATATATCAACCCCAGTAAAAATGTACATTAATTATAATCCACATAATAATTCACATTTCCAGCTGCTGCAGGATTATTTTCCTGCTGTAACAAACTGTCTTAAATTAAGATCCTACATCTGTACCATAAACATTCAGTACATGTTTGCTATACAGTACATGTGAAAAATGACATTGACCCTTAGACCAACATATACAGTATGTAACACATATATAACCGTACTCAATAACATATCAGTCTACCTCAGCCTCTGCTCTGTGGATTAGATGAGTAAAACACCTGCTCCTAGAGACTGAGCTAGGGGCCGAGTCTGAATACCAAATGAGACCCTATTCTCTATATAGTACACTACTTTTAACCAGAGCCCTGTGGCAAAAGTAATTCAATAAAAAAAGGATTAGAGTGTCATTTGGGATGCAGCTTGAGTCTCAGGCAGTAAAAGATGGGATGAGGAGCACTCTAAGAGGGTCCAGAGAGAACTGCTGCCTCCTGCCTCCCAGGCAATGGTTTTCTCAGGGCTCACTGCCTGAGTCAATGAGAGAGAGAATAAGATGACTACTGCTGATGTGTTTGCCACACTACAGCACCACCCCTGGATAACCAGGGTAGAGTACATTCATCTCAAAAGTCCCACTGTACTGTCATACTCCAGCTCGCCCACAACTGATGTGGAATTCCCTATGTGATGATTAGGTAAATAAGTGTGTGTACGAGTGTGTGCACACTTTTGGTCTGAGAGTAGTATGTACATGTGTTAGGGACAGATTGCGTGTATGTGTGTGTGTGTCTATGGTCTATAGCCCAGCACCATATGTAAATAAGTTATTATGCTGAGCAGGCCTGCAAATAATTTCCTGTGGACTGACTATTTATCAGATCCCCTTGAGCTTTACTGTCGGATGCTCCTCGTACAACAGCTTGGAAAGTGTGTGTGTTTAATCTATGTGTTTGAGTATTTGCACGTGTGTCTTTGGGTGTGTGTATGAGTTTTTGTTTGTGCGTAGGTCTGTGTGCATGTCTACCGGTATGTGTGTGTCTGCATGTGTGTGTGTACAATAGTCTCTCCATCCATATACAGACCCAGACTTGCTCGCTGGGTGGCGACACTCCTGGCAAACAGACTGAAAACTGCAAAAGACAAAAGCTGGAACAACAGGAAGATAATTCGGATTTGATTGTTTACACGTGTTCTTCATAAACAACAAAGTTTTCCTGCAAACATGGAATCCATTTGTCCCCCAGTCCCCATGCCCTTTAGTTACGCTGAGTTACGTAACACGTTACACACACACACACACACACACACACACACACACACACACACACACACACACACACACACACACACACACACACACACACACACACACACACACACACACCACACACACACAGAGAGAGAGAGAGCTGGCAGAGACCTGGCCCTAGCCCACTGTGACTGTGGTGGTTATCTTTGATATAGAGTCAGGAACTTATTTCCAAAAGAGCCACTTTCAGCAGCTAAAAATAGTCCCGAGGGACCCAAAGACTGAAATATAACTGTCAAATGTCAGATCTGCCTTAGCCTGTGACAAATCAAACACACGTAATTACTAACAATGTCATGAAGGCAACTGTGCGCCCTCTACAATGTGATTTTAATGAAATGGTGCGTGTGCAAGTGTGTGCATGTGCTTGTGTGCACAAATACATTGAAAACACATTTCCTACATGCATAATGCATACGTACACACACAAAAAACATTCATCCTGTTCATATATTATTATTTTTTGTTTATATCATTAGTGGTAGTATTTTTTTGTATTTATTAGGATCCCCAATTAGCTGCTGCCGAGGGAGCGGCTACTCTTCCTGGGGTCCAAACAGGAAACAACAAATGAAATACATAATATAAATAAATATACATACGTAGCACTACATTTACAATACAATTTAACCATTCAGCAGACGCTCTCATTCAGAGCATCCCACAGCTAGTGCATTTATCATAAGCTTGCCAGGCGAGACAACCACATATCACAGTCGTATCCCAACCATGTATCACATACATAGTACAATATATAATACAATACAAAATACAATTCAATATTCATAACAATGTCTGTGTCTCTTCACAATCCTCGCCTTGCCGTAAGATGTTCTTTGATCTGATTGAGTTACCTCGGGTGGCAGAGAGTTCCATTTAGTCATGGCTCTATTTAATTATATGTGTTTCCCAGCCTCTGTTCTGGATCTGGGGACTGTGAAGAGACCTCTGGTTGCATGTCTTGTGTGATACCGACGAGTGTCCGAACTGTGTGCCAACTGCTTGAATAGACAGTTCAGTACCTTCAACACCTTGCACAAAAACCAATAGTGATGCAGTCAATCTCTCCTCAACATTGAGCCAAGAGAGATTGACATGCATGCAATTGACATTCACCCGTCTACATCTAAGTACAATACATGCTGCTCTGTTTTGGACAAACTGCAATTTTCCTATGTCCTTTGCCACACCTGACCACACAACTGGGCAGTAGTCCAGGTGCGACAAAACTAGGGCCTGTAGAGGCTGTCTGGTTAACTGAGAAATCAAGAAATGTGGTAGAAGAGTTGATGTAGAGTAATAGTTTATCAGTCATAGATTTAGTTGTGCTATACAGTGCATTTGGAAAGTATTCAGACCCCTTGGCTTTTACCACATGTTGCTACATTACAGCCTTATTCTAAAAATGTATTAAATTGTTTTTTCCCCTCATCAATCTACACACAATACCCCATAATGACAAAGAAAACACAGGTTTTTAGAAAATGTAACAAATGTATTACAAATAAAACAAAAAAATAACATTTACCTAAGTATTCAGGCCCTTTACTCAGTACTTTGTTGAAGCAGCTTTGGCAGCGATTACAGCCTTTAGTCTTCTTGGGTATGATGCTACAAGCTTGGCACACCTGTATTGGGGAGTTTCTCCCATTCTTCTCTGCAGATCCTCTCAAGCTTTGTCAGATCGGATGGGGAGCGTTGCTGGACAGCTATTTTCTGGTATCTCCAGAGATGTTCGATCGGGCTCAAGTCTGGGCTCTGGCTGGACCACTCAAGGACATTCAGAAACTTGTCCAGAAGCCACTCCTGCATTGTCTTGGCTGTGTGCTTAGGGTTGTTGTCCTGTTGGGAGGTACCTTTGACCCAGTTTGAGGTCCTGAGCTCTCTGGAACAGGTTTTCATCAAGGATATCTCTGTACTTTGCTCTGTTCAACTTTCCCTAGTCTCCCAGTCTCTGCTGCTGAAAATCAACCCCACAGCATGATGCTGCCACCACCATGCTTCACCGTAGGGATGGTGCCAGGTATCCTCCAGACGTGATGCTTGGCATTCAGGCCAAAGAGTTCAATATTGGTTTCATCAGACTAGAGAATCTTATTTCTCAGGGTCTGAGAGTCCTTGAGGTGACTTTAGACAAACTCCAAGCGGGCTGTCATGTGCCTTTTTACTGAGGAGTGGCTTCCGTCTGGCCACTCTAACATAAAGGCCTGATTGGTGGAGTGCAGAAGAGATGGTTGTCCTTAAGGAAAGGTTCTCCACAGAGGAACTCATGAGCTCTGTCGGAGTGACCATCGGGTTCTTGGTCACCTCCCTGACCAAGGCCCTTCTCACCCGATTGCTCAGTTTGGCCGGGCGGTGATTGGTGATTCCAAACCTCAATGCTACCCTTCCACAGATCTGTGCCTCGACACAATCCTGTCTCGGAGCTCTACAGATAATACAGATTTCTTCGACCCCTCATGGCTTGACTTTTGCTCTGACATGCACTGTCAACTGTGGGACCTTATATAGATAGGTATGTGCCTTTCCAAATCATGTGAAATCAATTGAATTTACCACAGGTGGACTCCAATCAAGTTGTAGAAACATCTCAAGGATATCAATGGAAACAAGGATGTACCTGAGCTCAATTTTTGATACTTATGTAAAGGTATTTCTGATTTTCATTTGTAATAAATTTGCTAAAATCTCGAGAGAAAAAAACTGTTTTCGCTGTGTGTGTAGATTGATGAGGAACATTTAAAAAAAATATATATTTTATAATAAGGCTGTAACGTAACAAAATCTGGAAAAAGTCAAGGGGTCTGAATACTTTCTGAATGCATTGTATCTCCCATTGAGCTGGTCTTGGATTGGATATCACTATCAGATGTTTAGGATTAAAAGTTGTCTGCTTTGGGTTAGTCTCTTGTCCCCATGTACCCTCCCCCGCTAGAACATAAATAACCATTAAGCCCGGGTGGTACCTTCTCATTCATCGCCTGTCGATATGGACGTTCTCAGGAGATTTGTGGTAAACGGTTCTGTGCACTTGTAGAGCCCTCTTTCATTTCAGAGTAGTTTAAACGTTTGACGTGTTCCGTAATACTTTTAGAAAATGTCTCAAATGCAACAAAACTGCAAAATAATGAGCCTTGTCGGCCACCCACATTTTACTGTGCAGCAAAATTAATGGAAGTCACATTGAGCTGCGGTTTATACATCTACAAAGACAAAAAAAAGCAACAGTTTTCACACAGTTTTAAACTGTTTTCGAAATAAGGAATTTGCACTCTTATTTCGGTGGGAACCATATAGGGCTATCTCAATTTGGGGGAATTTGTGGTTCAATGCTTCAAGGTTCAAAAGCAGTTAGAAAGTGCTATTTTTGCAGTCATTATAACACACACACACACACACACACACACACACACACACACACACACACACACACACACACACACACACACACACACACACACACACACACACACACACACACACAAAAGCCAAAGGAATTAGGGCTAGCCAGTAGCCTGCTGCCATCACTGTTCAGCTATTTCATTCCACTCCTTGTACAGTGGAATGTTAGCTAAAATGACTGGTACCCAGACTAAATTAGGGGTGCATGCTTGCCAAAACCAGTAGGTAGCCTGACTCACCTGTCTTCGCAACCCCCTGGTCTTGAAATAACACCCTGTAGTGTGATTTAAACGTCATTAATGAGATGTATAGGCCACATGAGGAATCACGCGATGGGCATTTGCCAATAGCCTATTCAGGCTACATTAAATAGGCCCTGAGCCTAATAGAAGGTTCTGTATACCTACATGCTGTATTAGGGCCATGTTTTTTCCCCGGGTAAAAATGAGAGTTTCCTATCGGCACCTGTTAGGCTATACAACCTTTGTTGCAGAAGAACGTCGGGGCTGTTATGAACTTATATAATCATGTGGGCTGTACAAATATTTTCACTCTTCGTATTTAGACTGAACCTAAGATTTGTGAATTGTGAAACATCAAAACGTTTTAAAATAGAGTTTATAATAGCCCAAAATTCCCAAAACTTTCTGTAAAATTATAGATTGTGGAACCACTTAGCCAAGGCCTATATGTTTTTTACAGATCAAAGTAGAGGCGTGAATAACAAACCCGCAACGTCTACAGTAGGATACATTTATTTTGGAGTAATTCAAAATTAATTCCACTTCAAATAAGAGCAACTATGTTTCCAAACGTTGGATGCAGGAGAAAAGTGGTGATTCATCTTAATACAATTGAAGACAAATGTTTTTTGAGAGAGTGAGTTGTCAGACTATATTCATTTGCAGTAATTTATTCGTCGTGATGTTTTATTAATTTTTGTCTTTGATGGGGCACACTGAATGGAGATGCCTGCTATTATTCAACTTGAGCGTTGCAGCTATTTTGAATGAAACACTTGTTGGTAGCCGAAGTAAAATTGAGTAGTCTAAATGTGTCGAGTAGAATTAGAGTAGGCAAATTATTTATTTACGGAATGGTCCAAAACTCAATGGCCATGGTGGCATGATCTTTATCAGTTATATCATTAACAATATGTGTAATTGAAGATAATTGGACATAATTGAACTTTCAGCCTTAAATGTTATTCAGATGTAACAGGGGTGCAATTAGGCTAACATGTGGTAGCCAATAATCAACAATATCAAAAAGGCACAGGTGAACTGTTGCAAACTTTGGTGAACTCTATCATTGATGTCTCATATAAGATACTATATTTTTATGGAAACAATTGTAGGTTATTTAGGCTATTTAGTGGATATTTTGGTAGCAATTCCTTACAAGGCTAACCGTTTAATGTCAAGTCAATTTATTATTATTAGTAGTAGTAGTATTAATACTATGATTATTATTAGGATTATTGTGATGTTGATTTTTTGGTTTTATTATTATTATTATTAGGCTACCAGCACCAGCCAGCCAGTTGTCTGAGCTGCTCCCGACTTCTGAGACCAGACTTGTCTGACCTGACCTGGAGACAGACAGAGGCTATATTGATTCCCTCAGTGTTTCCGCCCCCATGTGGTTAAGCAACACTTGCATTTAACCGACTGCGCCCCGGTCCCGTGGGAGGGCACCAACTCACTTAAGGTTCACGGCTTGAGACAAACGCTGGTGTCTTACAGCGGGCACTTTCAAATCAGTTATTCCTCTAAAGATAACGGTATAGGTCCTAGAGGAACATAGCCAACGACGTGGAGTTTTTATTCCACTCAGGCCCTCATGTAAAATAAACAGCCACTGGGCGCCAGATCACTTCCCCAAAGCTATGGGATGGGATCAGTTACCTATACTATAGGCTAAGGAAGGAGAGCTGGGACCTGGGCGAAATAGAAAGCTCTTGGAAAACGTATTGTATTGAATTGTATTGAATCCAAGGGACGTTTTCATTGGGTTTGATTAAAGAATTATAGATAAACTGTATAGTTTCAGTTCCAACTGGATTGTGGCCCACTGTTAGCTAAGTGATTCTAATATACCACCAGAGACAGAAAAGAGACATGCCTATTTTTAACCTAAATGTAGGTTTACTTTTATTCATATACACATTCAATTAAAAACTGTAGGGGATTTCCACATAACACAATAATTTGAAAAGCCACTCTAGCTTCACCCTCATGTGGCTGCTAGCAAGCAGGCTAGGTGGTGCTAGGTATCAACAGCCAATTCAGTAGGGGCTGGATGCTTTAGTGAGCTTCGATTGGTCAATAGTGTCGTGATATCGCAGAGTATTTAAAGTTCAGCTTTCCCCAACTTTGGTCCCTTCCTGTTCACACTACCTCGTCCATGCTTGCATCGCCCAATGGTCCCAGAGTATCGCAGAGTATTTAAAGTTCAGCTTACCCCAACTTTGGTCCCTCCCTGTTCACACTACCTCGTTCACCGTGCACTTTACCGCATAACACGGTGCCTGACCAGTACTGCGCTGCCTCCTGTAAGCACGGGGAGTTGGCTCAGGTCTACCGCCTGACTCCGCCAATCCCAGCTGCCTCCCGTGTCCGTTGCGCTCCCTCTCTTCGTACCAGCGCCTCTCAGCTCTCGCCGCCTCGATCTCCCACTGCGGGCGGCGATAATCCCCAGCCTGAGCCCATGGTCCTTTACCGTCCAGGATTTCCTCCCAAGTCCACGACTCCAGATAGCTTCTCTCCATTTCTTTCAACGTCCATGAGTCCCAATAGCTCTTCTCCTTCCTCCGCTGCTTGGTCCGTTTCTTGATGGGGGATTCTGTAATGGCTGTCGTCGCAAGAAAACCAAGATGCAGCGGAGGTTGTGGATTCATTATAAATATTTAATAAAATGAACCACTATAAACAAAACATCAAACAGCAACGAAAGCTAACAGTCCTGTCTGGTCAAAACGAACGAGACAGAAAACAATCCCCCACAAAACCCAAAGGAAAAACCTGCTCCTTATGTGTGACTCCCAAACAACAACAACGAACTTCAGCTGTGCCTGATTGGGAGTCACACACGGCCCAAAACAAAGAAATACCAAAAATCTAGAAAAAGAACATAGAACGCCCACCCAACGTAACACCCTGGCCTAACTAAAATAAAGAACAAAAAACCCCTCTCTATGGCCAGGGCGTTACAGTACCCCCCCCCCCCCCCCCCAAAGGTGCGGACTCCGGCCGCAAAACCTGACACTGAAGGGGAGGGTCCAGGTGGGCCTTCTTACGGCGGCGGCTCAGGTGCAGGACATGGTCCTCTGCCCCACCCTTGGCGTCGCCCTCTTAGGTGGCGCACCTGGCCGCGCCGAAGGTCTGGTGGGCGACCCTGACTTCGCCCGGCTGGCGGGCGGCGATGGCTGCGCCCGGCTGGCGGACGACCCTGGCTGCGCCCGGCTGGCGGGCAGCGATGGCTGCGCCCGGCTGGCGAGCGGCGATGGCAGATCCGGACAGGCGGGCCACTCTGGCAGATCCGAACAGGCGGGCCACTCTGGCAGATCCGAACAGGCGGGCCACTCTGGCAGCTCCTGACAAGCGGGCCACTCTGGCAGCTCCTGACAAGCGGGCCACTCTGGCAGCTCCTGACAAGCGGGCCACTCTGGCAGCTCCTGACAAGCGGGCCACTCTGGCAGCTCCTGACAAGCGGGCCACTCTGGAGGCCTAGTCCTGGGAGGAGGCACAGGACGGACCAGGATGGGGAGACCCACTGGATGCCTGGACCTAGGAGGAGGCACAGGACGGACCAGGATGGGGAGACCCACTGGAGGCCTGGTCCGAGGAGGAGGCACAGGATAAACCGGGCTGTGGGGGAGCACTGGAGTTCTGGTACGGACGCTCGACATGCTTACTCCAGGCTGAATGCCCACTTTGGCCCGGCACGGGCGGAGAGCAGGCATTGGGCGAACTGGACCCTCCCAGCGCCATGGAGACCCAGCGCGCAACGCCGGCGCAGGATAACCTGGACCGAGGAGGCGCACTGGAGACAAGACGCACTGAGCTGGCACAACCCGTCCTGGCTCGATGCCTGCTCTCGCATGGCACTTGCGGGGTGCTGGCATGTAGCGCTCAGGGCTATCAACACGTACTGGGGACACCGTGCACTTTACCGCATAACACGGTGCCTGACCAGTACTGCGCTGCCTCCTGTAAGCACGGGGAGTTGGCTCAGGTCTACCGCCTGACTCCGCCAATCTCCCCGTGTGCCCCCCCCCCCCCCCCATTTCTTTGGGGGGGGGCTGCCTCCCGTGTCCGTTGCGCTCCCTCTCTTCGTACCAGCGCCTCTCAGCTCTCGCCGCCTCGATCTCCCACTGCGGGCGGTGATAATCCCCAGCCTGTGCCCATGGTCCTTTACCGTCCAGGATTTCCTCCCAAGTCCACGACTCCAGATAGCTTCTCTCCATTTCTTTCAACGTCCATGAGTCCCAATAGCTCTTCTCCTTCCTCCGCTGCTTGGTCCGTTTCTTGGTGGGGGATTCTGTAATGGCTGTCGTCGCAAGAAAACCAAGATGCAGCGGAGGTTGTGGATTCATTATAAATATTTAATAAAATGAACCACTATAAACAAAACATCAAACAGCAACGAAAGCTAACAGTACTGTCTGGTCAAAAACGAACGAGACAGAAAACAATCCCCCACAAAACCCAAAGGAAAAACCTGCTCCTTATGTGTGACTCCCAATCAACAACAACGAACTTCAGCTGTGCCTGATTGGGAGTCACACACGGCCCAAAACAAAGAAATACAAAAAACCTAGAAAAAGAACATAGAACGCCCACCCAATGTAACACCCTGGCCTAACCAAAATAAAGAACAAAAAACCCCTCTCTATGGCCAGGGCGTTACACCGTTCTACTTTCTAACATGCAATCGTTGGAAAATAAAATTGATGACCTACAATTACGATTATCCTACCAACGGGACATTAAGAACTGTAATATCTTATGTTTCACCAAGTCGTGGCTGAACGACGACATGGAAAATATAGAGCTGGCAGGATTTTCCATGCACTTTCAGAACAGAGATGCTACGTCTGGTAAGACGAGGGGTGGGGGTTTGTGTCTTTTTGTCAATAACTGGTGCCCGATGTCTAATATTAAAGAAGTCTAGAGGTATTGCTCGCCTGAGGTAGAGTACCTTATGATAAGCTGTAGACCACACTATCTACCAAGAGAGTTCTCATCTATATTATTCATAGCCATCTATTTACCACCACAGAACGATGCTGGCACTAAGGCCACACTCAACCAACTCTATAAGACAAAAGCAAACAAGAAAATGCTCATCTAGAAGCGGCGCTCCTAGTGGCCGGGGACTTTAATGCAGGCAAACTTAAATCAGTTTTACCAAATTTTTACCAGCATGTCATATGTGCATCCTGAAGAAAAGAAACTCTAGACCACCTTTACTCCACACACAGAGATGCATACAAAGCTCTCCCCCGCCCTCCATTTGGCAAATCTGACCATAATTCTATCCTCCTGATTCCTGCTTACAAGCAAAAATGAAAGCACGAAGTACCAGTGACTCGCTCAATACGGAAGTGGTCAGATGACGTGGATGCTAAGCTACAGGACTGTTTTGCTAGCAAAGACTGGAATATATTCTGGGATTCATCCAATGGCATTGAGGAGTATACAACCTCAGTCATCGGCTTCATCAATAAAGCATCGGCGATGACGTCCCCACAGTGACCGTACATACATATCCCAGTCAGAAGCCATGGATTACAGGCAACAGTCGCATCGAGCTAAAGGCTAGAGCTGCCACTTTCAAGGAGCAGCACACTAATCCGGACGCTTATAAGAAATCCTGCTATCCCCTCAGATGAACCATCAAACAAGCAAAGCGTCAATACAGGATTAAGATTGAATCCTACTAAACTGGCTCTGATGCTCGTCGGATGTGGCAGGGCTTGAAAACTATTATGGACTACAAAAGGAAACCTAGAGGTGAGCTGCCCAGTGACGCGAACCTCCCAAACGAGCTAAATGCCTTTTATGCTCGCTTCGAGGCAAGCAACGCTGAAGCATGCATGAGAGCACCAGCTGTTCTGGATGCCTGTGTGATAACGCTCTTGGTAGCCGATGAGAGTAAGACCTTTAAACAGGTCAACATTCACAAAGCCGCGGGTACAGAGGGATAAACAGGATATGTACTCAAAGCATGTGCTGACAAACTGGCAAGTGTCTTCACTGACATTTTCAACTTCTCCCTGACTGAGTCTGTAATACCTACATGTTTCAAGCAGACCACCATAGTCCCTGTGCGCAAGAAAGTAAAGGTAACTTACCTAAATGATTACCGCCCCGTAGCACTCACGTCGGTAGCCATGAAGTGCTTTGAAAGGCTGGTCATGACTCACATCAACAGCATCCTCCCGGATACCCTTGACCAACTCCAATTCGCATACCGCCCCAACAGATCCACAGATGACACAATATCAATCACACTCCACACTGCCCTTTCCCACCTGGACAAAAGGAATACCTTTGTGAGAATGCTGTTCATTGACTACAGTTCAGCGTTCAACACCATACTGTCCACGAAGCTCATCACTAAGCTAAGGACCCTGAGACAAAACACCTCCCTCTGCAATTGATTCCTGGACTTCCTGACCGGCCGCCCCCAGGTGGTAACGGTAGGCAACAACACGTCTGCCACAATGATCCTCAACACTGGGGCCCCTCAGGGGTGTGTAGTTAGTCCCCTCCTGTATTCCCTGTTCACCCACGACTGCATTGCCAAACCCGACTCCAACACCATCATTAAGTTTGCTGACGACACAAGTGTTAAAAAAAAATAATAATAATATGTTCCTCCAATCCGGCAACCAATCTGTAGGTAGGCCTGATCACCAACAATGATGAGACAGCCTATAGGGAGGTCAGGGAACTGGCAGTGTGGTGCCAGGACCACAACCTCTCCCTCAATGTGAGCAAGACAAAGGAGCTGATAGTGGACTACAGGAAAAGGCGGGCCAAACAGGCCCCCATTAACATTAACAGAGCTGTAGTGGAGCAGGTTGAGAGCTTCAAGTTCCTTGGTGTCCATATTACCAACAAACTATCATGGTCCAAACACACCAAGACAGTCATAAAGAGGGCACGACAAAACCTTTTCCCCTTCAGGAGACTGAAAAGATCTGGCATGGGTCCCCAGATCCTCAAAAAGTTCTACAGCTGCACCATCGAGAGCATCCTGACCGGTTGCATCACCGCCTGGTATGGCAACTGCTTCGGCATCTGACCATAAAGCGTTACAGAGGTTAGTGCGTACGGCCCAGTACATCACTGGGGTCAAGCTTCTTGCCATCCAGGACCTATATAATAGGCTGTGTCAGAGGAAAGCCCATAAAAGTGTCAGAGACTCCAGTCACCCTAGTCATAGACTGTTCTCTCTGCTACTGCACGACAAGCGGTACCGGAGCACCAAGTCTAGGACCAAAAGGCTCCTTAACAGCTTCTACTCCCAAGCCATAAGACTGCTGAACAATTAATCAAATGGCCACCGAACAATTACCTTGAACCCCCCCTCCATTTGTTTTGTACTTTGCTGCTACTCGCTGTTTATCACCTATGCACAGTCACTACCCCTGTATATAACCTCGTTATTGTGTTACTTTTAAATAATTTTTTACTTTAGTTAATTTGGTAAATATTTTCTTAACTCTTCTTGAACTGCATTGTTGGTTAAGGGCTTGTAAGTAAGCATTTCACGGTAAAGTTTACACTTGTTGTATTCGGAGCATGTGACAAATAAAGTTTGATTTGATGTGGGTGCTAACAAGCTAGCAAGCAAGCTAGTGGTACGTATCAACAGCCATTGTCAGCTATCTAGTAGGGGTTGGAAGCTATGCGGAGCTTTGTTTGGTCACTCGCGAGGATTTGATTGAAAAAATGTCAGCTTTCCCCAACTTTAGTCCTGCCCTGTTCAGCTCCCTCGCCCACACTAGCGTCGCGCAATGGTCCCCGCCCACTCTGCTTCTCTCACTTTCCTTCCATTGAATGCAGGGGCGCAACTTTCACTGGGGATGGGGGGGGACATGACCTCCCACCTCCACATTCTGAAATTGCATTTTTGGCCCCTCCAGTTGTATCATTGGAATGTGATACAAAACGAGGCAACAGTGTGCATTAGGATTGTGCGGATGCCTCCGAGCGGTCGGGTAGGCTGTGTGAAGTATTAATGCTACTGGATACCATAACTATAAAAACAAACAAATTATGTCCCCCCTACTTCTAAAACCAAAGTAGCACCCCTGATTGATTAATGCATTAACAAGGAAAGAAATTCCACAAATTTACTTTTAACAAGGCACACCTGTTAATTGAAATGCATTCCAGGTGACTACCTCATGAAGCTGGTTGAGAGAATGCCAAGAGTGTGCAAAGCTGTCATCAAGGCAAAGGGTGGCTACTTTGAAGAATCTCAAATCTATAATATATTTTTATTTGTTTAACTCTTTTTTGCTAACTATATGATTCCATATGTGTTATTTTATAGTTTTGATGTCTTCACTATTATTCAACAATGTAGAAAAATAAAAACCCTTGAGTGGGTGTGTCCAAACTTTTGACTGGTACTGTATATCCCTAGATGTTTCATGGTAAATGCAGAGACGGAAGAGGAAGGAAACAGACAACTAGCAGTTTTTTTTAGTTTTCAATGAAAGTCAATGAACTAAGTAGACTTGACCCAGCTGCTATTGCATTGGTGTCTATGGAAGACACAACCAGTTAAATGTCAACTGCCCCTTAAAACCAACTTCTCTGGTTGTAAACACCTATGTGTTATCGATATGAGTCAGAAACATTAATTATAGTGTCAAAATGTACTACAAAGTGTAAATAGAATCATTTTGGTCATAATGACAGTCTCGTCCAAAACTGTGTATTGTAAGTGAGCTTGTCACGACTTGGGTATGGATTTTACTTACATGCCCACTTTTGCCAACGATGCCCAATTGCCTAGAGACAACACTTTGTGGTCCGCCCCACCTGCCATATGGACATTTGTTGTCAAGTCTGCATATGGGTGCAATGATTTCGCTTGGCAAATATGAATGAAAATGGGCTTCCATAAAGTTGGTGCAAACTTTAATTGCGTTTTCAATATATTGCCGTATGGTCAGGAATGGATTATATCCGACACGCTTACTTCTGCTGCCCGTCAACTGTCAAACCACTGGTGTTGGGGGGGCTCCCGAGTGGCACAGCGGTACAAGGCACTACATCGCAGTGCTAGAGGTGTCACTACAAACCCTGGTTCGTTCCCGGGTTTGTATCACAACCGGCCTGAATCAGGAGTCCCATTGGGTGGCGCACAATTGGGCTAGCGTCGTCCGGGTTGGTCGTCCGTCATATGGCAGGCAAAAACCTGAGAAGATTCTGTACAGGAAGTGGCCTGTCTGACAAGTTGTTGTTCATCTTGGCTCTTTTTATTGAAGACAGGATCTTTGCTGTAACGTGACACTTCCTACGGCTCCCATAGGCTCTCAGAGAAAAAGCTGAATGATATCGAGGCAGCCCCAGGCTGAAACACATTTACGCTTTTGGCAAGTGGCCGATCAGAGGACAATGGGCTTAGGCGCGTGCACGAGTCGACCCCGTGCTTTATTTTTTTTCCTCTTTTTACCTAAACGCAGATTCCCGGTCGGAATATTATCGCTTTTTTACGAGAAAAATTGCATAAAAATTGATTTTAAACAGCGGTTGACATGCTTCGAAGTACGGTAATGGAATATTTACAATTTTTCTGTCACGAAATGCGCCGTGCTCGTCACCCTTCTTTACCCTTTCGGATAGTGTCTTGAACGCACGAACAAAACGCCGCTGTTTGGATATAACAATGGATTATTTGGGACCAAACCAACATTTGTTATTGAAGTAGAAGTCCTGGGAGTGTATTCTGACGAAGAACACCAAAGGTAATAACATTTTTCTTATAGTAAATCTGACTTTGGTGAGTGCTAAACTTGCTGGGTGTCTAAATAGCTAGCCCTGTGATGCCGGGCTATCTACTGAGAATATTGCAAAATGTGCTTTCACCGAAAAGCTATTTTAAAATCGGACATATCGAGTGCATAGAGGAGTTCTGTATCTATAATTCTTAAAATAATTGTTATGCTTTTTGTGAACGTTTATCGTGAGTAATTTAGTACATTTTTAGTAAATTCACCGGAAGTTTGCGGGGGGTATGCTAGTTCTGAACGTCACATGCTAATGTAAAAAGCTGGTTTTTGATATAAATATGAACTTGATTGAACAAAACATGCATGTATTGTATAACATAATGTCCTAGGTGTGTCATCTGATGAAGATCATCAAAGGTTAGTGCTGCATTTAGCTGTCTTCTGGGTTTTTGTGACATTATATGCTAGCTTGAAAAACGGGTGTCTGATTATTTCTGGCTGGGTACTCTGCTGACATAATCTAATGTTTTGCTTTCGTTGTAAAGCCTTTTTGAAATCGGACAGTGTGGTTAGATTAACGAGAGTCTTGTCTTTAAAATTCTGTAAAATAGTCATATGTTTGAGAAATTGAAGTAATAGCATTTCTAAGGTATTTGAATAACGCGCCACAGGATTCCACTGGCTGTTACGTAGGTGGGACGATTTCGTCCCGCCGGCCCTAGAGAAGTTAATACAGGTAACGAGTGGAGGACAGAGGAGCCTCTTAAAGAAGAAGTTACAGGTCTGTGAGAGCCAGAAATCTTGCTTGTTTGTAGATGACCAAATACTTATTTTCCACCATAATTTGCAAATAAATTCATAAAAAATCCTACAATGTGATTTTCTGGATTTTCTTTCTAATTTTGTCAGTCATAGTTGACGTGTACCTATGATGAAAATTACAGGCATCTCTCATCTTTTTAAGTGGGAGAACTTGCACAATTGGTGGCTGACTAAATATTTTTTTGCCCCACTGTACAACATTATTTAATAATGATAGAAAGCCATGCTATGATACTACAGATGAAAGGGAAATGATAAGTAGCTAAATATATCAAGATTATGTGTAATGTGATGTAGTATGTCAGAGGAAGATGTGTGTAGCTCATGTTAGCTAGCTTCCTTGCTAACAACGGCTAACTGGAGCCCATTGACATTGTCAATACGGGGCAGGCAATTGGATACTAGCTTGCTAGCTAATCATAGGATGTAAGCAGTTTACTTTCAATAATGTTTAAACTCGAACTAGCTAGCTAACATTAGCTAGCTAGCCAACTCATTTCAACTTGGACAAAGATATGATAACTAACCCGGATTTGCAAGTTAGGTAGCTAGCTAGCATTCAGGGGCTTAGTCTGCTAACCCAAAACAACATCCCTGTTCTCATAAAAGTTGGTTGTGTATATTCTAGGACAAAAATAAATGAAGGATGGTACTTAAATAAATGAAGGATGGTCTACCACAAATATACTGTCACACCCTGATCTGTTTCACCTGTCCTTGTGATTGTCTCCACCCCCTCCAGGTGTCGCTTATTTTCCCCGGTGTATTTATCCCTGTGTTTCCTGTCTCTCTGTGCCAGTTCGTCTTGTCAAGTCAACCAGCGTGTTTTTCCCGTGCGCCTGCTTTTTCTATTCTCTCTTTTGCTAGTCCTCCCGGTTTTGACCCTTGCCGGCCCTGACTCTGAACCCGCCTGCCTGACCATACTGCCTGCCCTGACCTCGAGCCTGCCTGCCACTCTGTACCTCCTGGACTTTGTTATGATCTTTTTGCCTGTCCACAACCATTCTCTTGCCTGCCCCTTGGATACTAATAAATATCATAGACTCAAACCATCTGCCTCCCGTGTCTGCATCTGGGTCTCGCCCTGTGCCCTTCTACTACGAACTGGCCATGACAGACCAAGCAGACTTGGACCAGCTCCGCCACCAGCTCCGCCACTCCTGCAGGGAGCCACTATTGGGGTGCATGTACTACTACTGGACCTTTTGGAAGGGCTTCGTTCCCTGACGGAACGCCATGACCAAGGGTTTAAGGCTATTATGGAGCAAATCAGGGATTTATCTCATAGGCAGCCTGCCACCTCTGAGAACCCCCAACTACCCAGTAACCTTTTTTCTATTAGTCGTGAGTTTGTACAGCCTACCCCGGCTCCCCGAGAATCCCGCTTATCTCCTCCGGAGCGATATTCTGGGGATTCTGGAACCTGCCAGGGTTTTCTTTCTCAGTGCTCCCTTATTTTTGAGCTACAGCCATCTTTGTTCTCTTTGGACCGATTGAAGATAGTGTATATTATTACGCTAATGTCAGTTAGGGCGCTCTCCTGGGCTACGGCAGTTTGGGAGCAACAATCCGCCATTTTGTCGTCATCTAGAGGATTTTTTGGCAGAGGTGAGAAAGGTGTTAGATTCTCCGGTATCCGGGAGAGAGGCGGCCCGAAAACTACTGGAATTACGTCAAGACTTCCGTAGTGTGGTAGACTACGCTGTAGACTTTCGCACGTTGGCTACCGAGAGTGCCTGGAATCCGGAGTCCCTTTTTGATACCTTCCTTCCTTACCGGTTGACCTCGATTCCCTCATTGCTCTCACCATTAGGATTGATGGACATCTACGGGAACGCAGGAGTGAGAGGAGGTCTGACCTGGGTCACACTCGTTCATCCGCTATGGGTCGCTCACCTCTGAGGGATTCCGTAAGTCCCCGAAGACTGTTTTTCCAAGAGGATCTGAAGACATCCAAGCTCCCTCGAGAATCATCGACGACGGGTGAGTCAGATAAACGGGAACCTATGCAACTGGGAAGAGCTAGATTATCGCCTAGGGAACGTCCACATAGGCTAAGCTCCAACAGTTGTCTGTATTGTGGTGCTGCGGGGCATTTCATGGCTACCTGCCCTGTGAAGAGACCTAATTCATTAGGAGGTACAAGTACACTGGTGAGCCAGACTGGGAATCCTCAAATTCCTATTACCCGTACCCCTTTTTCTGTTATCCTGCTGTGGGGAGACCAGACAAAGTCTCTTCGGGTGCTCATACGCTCTGGGGCTGATGAGAGTTTCATGGACGCTACCCTGGTATCGGAACTAGGTATTCCCACTCAACTCCTCTTCTTTCCCATGGATGCCAGAGCACTGGACGAACGTTCCATTTGTAGAGTCACGCACAGCACAGTTCCCATTAATCTGCGGGTATCTGGTAATCACAGTGAGTCAATACAGCTTCTCCTCATTGAGTCTCCTCACATCCTTGTTGTTTTGGGATTTTCTTGGCTCCAGAAGCACATATTGACTGGAACATGTGTTCAATCCTGGGTTGGAGCCTGTTCTGCCATTCACACTGCCTAAAGGCGGCGCAGCCTTCCCTGGAACGTCTGCCTCCTGGGTTAAGTACAGCCTCGGATCTCTCTGCTGTTCCCGCAGAGTATCATGACCTCTGGGAGGTTTTCAGTAAGGCTCGTGCTACCTCCCTTCCTCCACATCGTCCTTACGATTGTGCTATTGACCTCTTCCCGGGCACCACACCACCTCGAGGCCGGCTATATTCTCTGTCAGGCCCTGAGACCAAGGCAATGGAGGAGTACATTGAGAACTCTCTGGCTGCTGGGAGCATTCTCCCTTCTGCCTCTCCTGCCGGCACAGGGTTCTTCTTTGTGGGAAAGAAGGACAAGACCCTGCGTCCATGTATTGATTACCGGGGCCTCAATGACATCACGATCAAGAATCGGTACCCGCTACCACTCCTCTCCTCGGCTTTCGAACCTCTCCAGGGGGCAACCATCTTTTCTAAACTGGACCTCCGGAATGCCTACCACCTTGTTCGGATACGCGAAGGAGACAAGTGGAAGATGGCTTTCAACACAGCAAGTGGACACAATGAGTACCTGGTCATGCCGTTTGGACTCACTAACGGTCCTGCTGTCTTCCAGGCCCTGGTCAACGATGTGCTCCGTGACATGTTGAATCGGTTTGTTTTTGTCTACCTTGATGACATCCTGGTTTTCTCCCATTCTGCCCAGGAACACGTTCTCCATGTTCAACAAGTCCTTCAGTGCCTCCTGGAGAACCAGTTGTTTGTAAAGTGCGAGTTCCACTGCTCCACAATCTATTTTCTGGGATACATCATCACTGAAGGGAATGTTCAGATGGAGGACCGGAAAAAAGTGAGAGTGGTGGTGGATCGGCCCCAACGCATGTCCAGGGTGCAACTACAACGGTTTCTGGGGTTTGCTCATTTTTACCGCCATTTCATTCGGGGCTACAGCAAGCTGGCGGCTCCCCACTCTGCACTCACCTCTCCCAAGGTACCATTCACATGGTCCCCAGCAGTGAATAAGGCTTTTGTGGATCTGAAGCAACGAGTCACCACCGCCCCATCCTCATCCATCCGGATCCGACCCGTCAGTTTGTGGTGGTTGACGCTTCCGAAGTGGGAGTAGGGGCCATCCTTTCCCAGCGATCCATCCAGGACCAAAAGCTTCATCCCTGTGCCTTCATGTCCCATTGTCTCACCTCGGCGGTGAGGAACTACTGGGGCCGTGCATTATCATGCTGAAACATGAGGTGATGGCGGTGGATGAATGGCACGACAATGGGCCTCAGGCTCTCGTCACGGTATCTCTATGCAATCAAATTGCCATCGATGAAATGCAATTGTGTTTGTTGTCCGTAGCTTATGCCTGCCCATACCATTCATGAACTTTGCTGGCGCAGTGGTATAAGCAGCGCACTCCGGCTCTGAGCATCATGACTTCGTACCCAGTGCTGGGCAGTTGTTTACAAGCATTTCGCTACAATCCCAATAACATCTGCTAAACACGTGTATGTGACCAATAAAATTTAATTTGATGGGGCACTCTGTTCACAACGTTGACATCAGAAAACCACTCACCCACACGACGCCATACACGCTGTCTCCCAACACTCACCCACACGACGCCATACACGCTGTCTCCCATCTGCCCGGTACAGTTGAAACCGGGATTCATCCATGAAGAGCACATTTCTCCAACGTGCCAGTGGCATTTGCAAGTTGGTTATGACACCGAACTGCAGTCAGGTCAAGACCCTGGCAAGGACGACGAGCACGCAGATGAGCTTCCTGAGACGTGGGACAAACACTTTATGTTAGGTTTATATTTTTGTTCAGCATACCTATGGCTCTGGCAGCAAATAGAAAAACGTATCAGTAATGGCTATTATGTAGTTACAGTCCCTATATTAGCATATAAATTATTTCCAAACCAGAGAAAGACATTTTATTTAATTCACAGGGTAAGTACAAAACCTGGTGGAGTTGTTGTTCAGCAGCGTCGTGGGAACCCCCCTACCATATCAGAAGCTGTTTCAGAAGGCTGAGGCAGTGGCCATACACCAGTTCTGCTTCAGAGTAATGGAGGATACTTGAATCAGGTTGGTCACATTTGATCTGGTCAAAATACTATCTGTCCTTGAATTCACCTAACCACCATTGATAATGTAATCGGTGCTGTGTGTATATGTGTGTATTGTATGTTGTAAGGAGGTGACACCTCCATTGTGCCAATGGACTATTCCTGGGCTCGAGTGAGTAATGCCAACCAGTCAGTGCCATGCTTGCACATGTCCCTTGTGAATTAGTTGTCAATCAGGATCTCTGATTGGCTATGTTCAACTGTGTATTTAATGTTGGTTTCCATGACTGCATGGTGACAGTCTTTCTCTCTTTTCCTCCCTCTGTGATTTAGGAGCTGGGCCGGATATAGGAGCCGAATTTGGGCTCCTTCATGACCAGTATCTGTGATGAGAGGAGCCTGGAGATGATCTACACTGCCATGCCCATCAGTCATTGGCAAACACCTCAGAAGGGACAAATGGTAATATCTAATAAGACCGTACATCACAAGTGTTTAGTAATATCACCTTTTCAGTATTCTTCAAACATGTCAGGGAACTCCCGTCTTATACGGGACACCATACCGGAAGGTATAATATTTGCACATTGTTAAATTATCAGAACACTGCTTCTACAGTATTACATGGAACTGTTACACTCAAAAGTGATCAACACACTTTGTTTAGAATATCTACAGAAGTTCAGCAATTGCACTCTTCTCATATTACTCTGTAGGCCACTGACCGATTCAAAGCTTCCTCCTGGAGGAAGCTTTGAATTGGTCAGTAGCCTACAGAGTGGTATGAGAAGAGTGCCACCCTCCTGTATTTCACATCTACCTGTAGTTATTAAACTCTACCTGCTGGACCCATAGGTTGAGGCAAACTCTGTCATATACAGGATGGAGTGCCACCTGACTGCACCTGTCCATAACCTGTAATGCATTACATAGATGGAAGGGACTTAATCACTCACTGGAGATTTGAAGACAGAACCTCACCCAGAGAGCTGTGCATGTCAAAGTGTATGGTTAGACACCCAAACCCTTAGATTTGGCCAAATAGACAAATAGAATGCCGTTCTAGTTCTGGTTATACAGCTGAAGTTGTACGCTACACACAACGTATTTGTATTTGCTAGGTAAGTGTATGCATACTGTCTTCATAAGCACATCAATATGATATTTACAGTATACATTTTTTTTGTCTTTGTAACATGAACACACACATTGATTTCTTGTTGATAAATGTATCTATGGTCAAGCTGGGCGATGTTTGTGTAATGTCCACATGAAGCCTACACCAGTTGTAGGGATATTAGTACTTCTGGGATTTGACCCGGGAGAGATCAAACAGAGGACATAAGGAGAAACGAGACGAGACAAAACTAGCCAGTTATAGAATGTGTTAGGACAGCTGAGCTGATTCAAGACCGGACATTCAATTCACAGTTGATACAATTTTCACGGTAACGTGTATTTACATGATGTGATGAAACGGTGAAACTAAGTTGCAAGCTACATTCGTAGCAAGGTGTTGTAGAACAAATGTCTCATGAAACACATTATAGACACTGGCTCTTGCTATCTTGCCATAACTTATTTGAAAGATAAATATCAGCTAGATAGGACAACCAGCTACAGCTATCACCCAATTATGCTAGCTAGCTGCTTTCAGCTTGGCTAAACACAAGGTCTGTGCAGGCTTTAGCCTACACATAGAACTGAATTAGCTGGCCATCTTGACATGGCGAGTCAGTCAGGAGGGGAGTCAGTCAGGAGTCCTCAACTTCAAAACTTTCTTCTCTCCATAACAAAACTAGCTTACTGTAGCTTACCTCACTGTACTCACTACTGCCCTTGTTTGTTGTGATTGAATGGTAAAGACACACCCAAGAAACACCCACATCAAACCACACCCCCAAGACAACTCTTGTTTGCCTTCAGTCCTTTTTAGCATTTCTTATTGATGAAAAACAATGCCAAATCAGGAAGTGCAGTCACCCTTTAAAGGTGACAGGCTCCACAAAAACCATAACACCTAATACTAATGCTCATTTAGGCTTCATTAAAGAAGCCTGAACAACATTGTTGTCTATGACTACATTTTAGCTGTCATTTCTACATTTTGGTGAAGATGTCTGGCCATAGAATGCAAGAATGACATCATTTGAGGGGAAAATTAAAATAACAATGGCTTACTGCAAGGAAGACAAGCTACAGACATGGCTTTTATGAGTCATTGTCTGGATCATAAATTAAGCAAATGATACTGACATGATGTGAGAAGACACTTGTATATCTGGGACATTAACACTCATATGCAGATAATGAGATGAGATCTAACTAGTTAGCTAGCTATAGCCAGGCAGCGTGTTCCCAATCAATGTGATGAGGCTGCATTTCAAACAGCTAAGACTAGCTGGCTAAATGTTTTAGTTGACTTGTTGGATAACACAACACATGTATAATGAATGTTAGCTAGCTAACTACCTAGCAAATAAACTTATCAGAAATATCCTAAGATGCAAACTCTAGCTAGCTACACTGGCTGCAGCCATTAAATAATTCAGCTACTTCTGATCAAATGTCACCATATACACTGAGTGTCCTAATATTGAGTTGCACCCCCTTTTGCCCTCAGAACAGCCTCAATTAGTCAGGGCATGGACTCTAGAATGTGTCCAAAGTGTTCCACAGGGATGCTGGCCCATGCTTCCCAAAGTTGTGTCAAGTTGGCTGGATGTCCTTTGGGTGGTGTACCTTAAATATTTTGTCTTTCCCATTCACCCTCTGAATTGACACACATATACAATCCATGTCTCAATTGTCTCAAGGCTTAAAAATCTTTCATTAACCTGTCTCCCCCTTCATCTACACGGATTGAAGTGGATTAAACTGGTGACATCAATAAGGGATCAAGCTTTCACCTGGATTCAACTGGTCAGTCTATGTTATGGAAAGAGTAGGTGTTCCTAATGTTTTGTACACTCAGTGCATAGCTAGCTAGACCCTTTCTGACAATTTTACTGTGAACACAAGGCTAGCTAGTTGAATAGCTGGCTAGCCAACATTACCTAGCTTAAGTGAGGCTTAGCTAGCCAATAATATCCCTGGTCATTAAAAGCATTTTCTCAATCACAAATACTCTTACCACTTTGAGCAGTCTATAAATAAAGATCACTGTAGACAGTAGTTGTTTCAAGTGAATTATTATAGTTAGCTAGAAGGAGAACAGCGTCTTGTCTTCTCATTCTGCAGCATAAATCCAACCCACCACCGACTGTCACAGCGCAGCACAAGTGAAAAATGAAAACTACTTTAAAATCCCGGCACCCGATTATTTCCTGAATGGAATACCTGGATCAAATGTAAAACTTAGAATAGAGTTTTGGTTGAGTTCTCAACAGTACAATATTGAGCATGTGAGCTCAGAGATATGTGAAATAGTGTACTAAAATCAGATAACGTTTGAACCTTTTCAAATGATGGAATTTTCACAATGCCCTCATGACACCGTTTCCAAGCACTCCAAAGGAGCTTGTTGACAGGCAGAGATGCTTCTTTTAAAACAGGGAAATCTTTGCCTGACACCTTTTATGTAGACCAGAACTGACCCTTTCTTCAATGGTAAACAGTCTGAGTGAACTATCTTTGTTTATCCACCAGCTTTGGTAAAAGCACAGAGTTTTTAAACCCAGAGGCCCTACATTGCGAGACTTCCAGGAACGCTTGCGAAGTAGACTTGGCAGACCAAAACGGGATTTGGGGTTTGAGAAGTCAATGTGAGAAGTGAAAACATCTTCCTAAGTTATTCATATTCTCTAAATCTAACAACCTAGATTCAAGCCAATATCTTAAGTAAATGTTATTACTCCAACCTTGTGAAAGTGACAACCTGATACCCTTTCATTTTCATCAAAAACAACTATATATTGAAGGGTGCCTTTGATTTGACAGCCTGCACATGCGCAGTTCGGGGCGTTACACCCAATGACGTGTGTCTGTGCATTAGCTTAGCTAGCCAACTTCGCCATGACATTGCCTACAAGCATCATAAGGGATTTCTATTGGAAAAGCAGTTTCTACATATCTTCAAACTAAACCATCATTGATAAAAGCGCCCCGAGGAACTCCAAATAAGCAGCAGGTCAGTTTATGGGGAAAACCATTTCCGTTGTTGTTTTACAGTAGTAGTAGTAGGAGGCATCAGGTTGATGCCTCCTACTAGCTGTCAGACAGTTAGAGAGGTGTAGATGGTTCTGTATGCTGGGGGAGGTGAACGAGGCTCAGTAGAACTGTTATCTGCTTCAGATCCTTTTCCATCATCTGGGTGCTCGGTCCACACTGTTAGCCTGTTAAAGAAAATAGGTAATAGAAAACATGAAAGAATTATAGGAAATAGTTTGGGTTTGCTTCACATTTGCTTTTAATGTGTAGCAAACCCAATTTTCAATTTCTGGGCTAATAAAGGAAACTTGACTTGATATTATGCAGGGTGAGTGTTAGACCATACATAGCTAATTAAGAAATAAGGCCAGAGGGGTGTGGTATATGGCCAATATACCGCGACTAAGTGGCTGTTAGTACGCACCACGCAATGCAGAGTGCCTGGATTGGCCATATAACACAAACCCCTGAGGTGCCTTATTGCTGTTATAAAGTAGTTACCAACGTAATTAGAGCAGTAAACAAGTAATTTTGCATCATACCAATGGTATATTGTCTGATATACCACGGCTTTCAGCAAATCAATATCCAGGACTCAAACTACCCGGTTTATAATAACACATTCACTATAGAGTAATGGGATCCATGGGGCTGCCCCTATTGGCTGAAGTTCATTGCTACAGGATCCCATCCTCAAGGGACACCATAGTAAAGAGAGAACAGATGAAAGTCAATTGGTTCACACTTGGTTGACAATTTTGTGACAACCAAACTAGCCTCTCAGTCGTCTTCCAATGCCAACAGACCATGGCTAATTAACTATTCCGCTTTAAATTGTTTCCCTCAGACCTATTGTGACGAACATGGTGTTAAACAGTAGCGATCCAAATTGCTCTCTATCATCCCTAACAAACATTAACTTGTTAGCCATGTATTACCATCCACCTGAGTACCTGTTGCTGTCTTGTAGGTTGAGAGTTATACTATGACAGACAAACCCTCCAAACAACGTGCTTGATTGCGCTTTCCTGGTGCAATGGAACCAATGGAATAGTCTCATACGTGCCAACAAACCCCGCTCAACTGGCACTTTAGACATTCTCAATCAAACGCTCAAAGTATTGAAACGAAAACAAATACTATTTGAACCCAGGTCTCACCTGGTCTATACATTCATTCATATGTTCCTACCTGCTATGTCTGCCATCTTGTCTGCAGTCTGACCCGTTGTTTGGAGGGCTTTTGTTGTCTCCTATAAACGCTGGGTTACCCAATGGGCACACGGTGAAGTATTGAGGTGGCAAGGTTCTGGGAACCCCATTGGCTGAGCCACCATTGGGCTGAAACCCATTGGATGGATTCACTTCCTGTGTAACAAATTCATATGGAGCTTGGATATACTGCACTACCGAGGCTCTGTAAAACATTATTGGCTGATTGATCCCGTTGAACACAATTGATTGGCAGGACCCTGGGATCGCCAGTGACTCGGAAAACTCTTCGTCATGGTCCTTCGACTTACACACCTGGCAGGAGAGCATCCTGAACATACAGACGCTGATGAGGATGAAGGTGCCTCCTACAGACAGCAGGATGGGGTCGAGCAGCTGGGTCCAGTCGAAGCTGCGGCTGACGTCGTACTTAAGCCAGCCCATGACTATGAACGTCATGCCCACCAGATCCAGGAATATCCCAGAGAACAGGAAGGTGGCTACCCTCTTTTCCCCGTCTGAGACCGACACGTGGCTGTCTAACTGGCTCAAAGGAGGGATGGATCCGATAGAGCTAGGTACCACCTTCAGAGAGAGATCGTCAAAGGTGCCGGTAACATTAGCGGCAGTTACTGCCGTGTCTCCTCTGCCGGTGTTGTCGGCTGAGACCGAGGCTGCTGGCCCGTCATGCCCTTCCAGAAGTGGCGAACTCCAGTCCAGTCTGTCACCTCACTAAGGAGTGCTCTGGTTGCTCCTGTGTTTTGTGCTTTTAGTTGGAGCCATGCCTCCTGTCACTGTGGGTATTGATAAACTGTCTGAATTTCAACATTTCCACCACTAGCCCCCAGCTTGCCCCTACCCCATAGTCACTCCTGCAGATATGAAACGATCAGATGGAAATTTCCATCAAGCCTATCAGAAGGCAAGGTGATGACAATTAATATACACAGGGCTTTTGTTTCTCAAGGGTTTGTTTTCCCACATGGTGGTTGGTTCCTGTGTCCGTTCACATGTTTAAGCCCTCAGAACCGTGTCAGGTGAGGATGGACATGTGCAGAGCAGACAGAAAGGGTGCCTCCTGACCATTCATGACTCAACATTTTCATATTGTAAAGATTTTTTTCACTGTGCATAGTACCGGCCTATTTGGGCAGATTCAGTGATCTGAATTAATTACTAATTACTCCTAATCACACAGGATTTGTTACACCCGGCCAAACAATAATAACAACATGCAGATACAGTAGGCTATATTGGAGCTTCATGACGCTTGATCACAACTTGTTTACTTTAAGTTCATGACCTCACATAGCTGCTGCTGTGCTTGTTGTGGAAGTTGATGTCTTAACCACACAGTTCATCTATTCGGACTACAACTCATATTTCATTGACAGAGATAAACGCAAACCCAATCAACAGGTTTGGTATCAATATTTGAGTCAGTTGTTACACATCTCATTACCCAAAGGAGAACTACAACGCATGGAGAGTTCGAGAGACGAGAGATGTGTTTGAACACACAGGAGTGTTCGAGGTCTAACCCAGCTAGCACATAACATTCTGAGAACCATATATTTATTAGAGCTTGGTAAGCCCGTTCTTGTCCTATGGTTATTTTGCATACAACCTTCCCACAACTTTCTGGGAATGGTGCAAGACAGTTGCTTGGCTATGAAACATTCTCAGGACATTTAAGGAACTTGGCAAAAAAAAAACAATTTTCTTGGTATTTCATTACTTTAACAAAACGTTTCCTAAAAGTTTAAACATGGTTACATTGAATTTCAATTTGGTAATGTTCTAGGAACGTTCTCCAACTGGTTTGACATTGGGCATGTTCTCAAATAGTTCAGAGAACGTTAAGAACCAATGTTCTTCTGTGGGAATTTCAGTACTTCAGTATAACGTTTCCTACAGCTTTCCTTGTGGTTCTATTTAAAGTCGTGTTCTCAAATTGTTCTGAGAACATAAAGAATACATTCCATAAAAGCCAATGGAAAGCCTTAGTAATATTCAGAGAACGTTCTAAGAATGTTATTTAAAAACATATACACTACCGTTCAAAAGTTTGGGGTCACTTAGAAATCCTTGTTTTTGAAAGAAAAGCACATTTTTTGTCCATTAAAATTATGTTTTCATGTCCAGATGTTGTCCTGTCCTGTTTCATGTCTGTTTATTCATTAAATGTTCACTCCCTGTACTTGATTCTCGTCTCCAACCGTCTGTCCTCACAACTTCTGTTCTCAGAATGTCTGTTAAACGTTCTGTTTTACCGGTCAGGAAACGCATGGCTTCGTTCTCACAACCAATGTGAAACCAAAAACATAAGTTCCCACAACTTCCAAGGAATCAAGTGTGCTAGCTGGGAAGACAGAGGAGGGGAGAGAAAGAGAGGGAGGGAGAAGAAGTAGAAGAAGAAAGGGAGGTGCCTTCCTGCACGCACAGACCATGGAACACGAGCTGCAATCCACCTTGTCAAATATAATTTCACATGATCGCATCTCCAATCGCACTGTTATACATAACTTATCACCATCAGCCCCATATTGCAATTGTTGAACAATCAGTGTAGCATGGTAAGTGCAGGGGATTTAAAAGCACAGGCATCACGCAAGACATGTCATCGGGAAGTGGGTAACAAGCTGAGCGTTGGGTAAAAACCAGCGCAACACGCAGTCTGCCTGCTACAGCAAAATAGCAGCCTAACTTGTAAGATACAGAAAGTCTCCTAACCACTTAACCCAAGGCGATTTCTTAGGCACTCAGTAACACATTAGATGACTTGGTTGCTAAGTTAGGCTCAATTTAGTCCCCAACGCACGCACGCACGCACGCACACACACACACACACCGTTGTTCTGGTAGATCAAGTCAGAGGCACACTTTCACCCCTTCAATAGATTTGAACAACACATTTATTCCATTAGGGATATCTTGCGACTGAAAAAACATTCCAGAAAATAGCCCATTCACTTGAGGTAAAATACATGTGATGTCTTATTTCAGGCTTCCCCAAAAAATTACCAAGAAAAAAAGACTCTCTGTTTCATAAATGTCATAAATTTTTGTATGATTTATTTCTCACCGGAGAAAGCATCCAAGCAAACAAAACATGTTGCCCCTCTGACTCTGTACATGTAGCCCATCTATGCTGGCTGGTCAAAAAGAGTATGACATTGTTGCAAGCATTTGGCCTCCCTTTATACAAAAATGATCAAATAATAGCCAATCAGTTGTGAGTTAAACTGAGCGAGCTCAACTGTGAATGGTCCTGGCGCACCAAAAAAAAAGGGTCAGGGGAAGCCAGTTTGGATTTGGCATCACAGCAATCACATCACGTTAGAAGCCAAAAGTAATTTACAGAAAACCTGAATTGTTGCATCTCGTTGTGTCGTTGTCTTTCGGTGGCTAAAATCGGCTAGCTAAAATCAGACCTTTCCTAAAAAAGCCATGGACGGCGATAGGGATTTGGATTTGTGGCTGTCGCAACAGCTACTGGGTATCCTAATAAAAAAAATACTTAAAACTTTTTGGCAAGAATGCATTTCTGCACTTTGCTAAAAGCTGCTCAAAATCAAGTAAATAATTGTCAAATTATCACCCTCAAAGGAACATCAATGTGAAACTAAAAGTACTCAAGGACACTTGACGTAGAGTACACATTAATTCTTCGAGAATATGAACAACCTCGTGGTCAACTCACTATATGTGTATTTGTGCCAACCCTCAGTGAAGGTGTTGTATCAGTTTAAGTGTTTGATGGTCATGCCAATTCAAGTAAAGCACCTCCTTTGACACTGTCTGTTATGCAGAACTGCAGAACTGACTATGTCAAAAGTGGTGCTCAACCAGGACTGTTGCGGTGACCATATTACCGCCACACCACACACTGACGAGTATGAAGGCGGTCAAATTCCACGTGACCGTTTAGTCACAGTAATTAGGCTACTCCAAACTCTGATGCTGCTGATGGTCATTAGTAGCCTACTAAACTTGCTAACTGCCTGGTATTCAGCGCTCTATTGTCCCTCTAATCACTCTGACATCAATTTAAATGTAATCAAAAATCTAATCAAACACTTCATGAGAGCCCATGAGCTCATGTTGCACAACATTTCTATAGGCTATGCAATTGTGCGAGAAAACAGAGTGATGGCCTCTATTAAAAAGAGGAGGACCCCATCAGCTTTCTCTAGGCTAGGCCTACTATATTTCTTTCTCAACTTTCCTAATATTAAGCACATTAGTTATCTTTACAACAGGAGTATACCTGGCTGGCATGAAAATGAACCACGGGAAAAGTGTCCTCCATTTCGCTACACTCGCATTAACATCTTCTAACCATGTGTATGTGACCAATAAAATTTGATTTGATTTGAAGTGCATAGATGACATGTATTTTTTCCCGCTGTCCCTGTTTCGAGACAGGTGCATGATAACGGTCCGATCTAAATCATAACAAATTTCACTCAGATGTTATTTAGTCAAGATTAAATCAAGAATAGTTTGATGGGTGACAATAGTAGCCTATCACTTGAGAATTAAATATTATCACTTGTGAATGATGCCCAGCGTAAGGCAACTTTTTTGAATCATAGTCGCACACCTCATGTAGCCTAGCCCATAGGCCTATATGTTTTGATAAGGTTTGCAACACAACTAAAATGGCCAAATAACTTCTTAAAATTAAGCACAATAATTTGTTTTGCAAGGGGTGCAGAGAGTAACTGGCATAAATAAGCAATGCGTGAGTTTCAAGTTTGGGGAAGAAAATTTCCACCATAAAAATGCACCTTCATAATAAAAGCATTACATGCGTAATCGCATTTGCGCTCACATTTGATAATGTTGTTTTTCCGCTAATGGAACATTCTCCCTTTTGATAATGGTGTTTTACCGCTAATGGAACATTTGTGCTTACAGCCTACTGCCATGTGTGCATTGCTACGCTTATAATATGAAGAAACAGCCTAATAGTTTCTCAACAGATAAAGTTAAACGTTCTGATCTGTTGCGTCAGCCACATTGCATAAAAAAAAAACATTTTTTTGATGCTAGTGGTTGTATTCATTTGGGATCTATGGCATCCCACAACTGTCCCAGACTTTGTTTATAAAATGTATTTCTCGCACAGAATAGAATAGGTCAACTTTTGTACTATGGGGGATAGTAGATTGACATAGGCTAGTGCTTTTGCTGTTTATTAGGCCTACTCATCTTGTTGGCTGACAAAAAGTAAATGTGGACAGTTCTTCCAATCAGTGTTGCCAACTCATCAGTAAGGAAAGTAGCTATTGTCTGTCCTAAAAGTCGCTAGAAGTTGCTAAATGACGTCATCACCTAATCTGCATAATTGGCCATGTTTATGTAATTGTGATGAACGCTGTAGGAGAGAAATAACGTCATGGGAGAGACAAAAAGTGAGTAAAAAAACACCCTAAATATGTTTAGAACTACAAATGAACTTTCTTCTGTCGATTCTTGTTTTTTTCAATGTCACAATTCCAACCCTCCTCCTTTATCCGGGCTTGGGACCGGCAAAAGTGACCCAAAAGAGACACTCTGGTTTAGTCACAGTAAAACATGAACATTTTTAACCATAACATTTTTAACATATTTTTTGTATACAATCTACATTAACAATCTAAATGGACCAAAAAGAGACAATAGAAAAAACTGTCAATGGCAATGTGAGAAAATTATGGTAACTAGTCTGGCCCTAAATCAGGTTAATTGTTTGTTTTTTTTCCAGACCCCCCTCCACACACACACACACAGCCTGTGCTGGCTCACAGAAAGAGTGGGTAATCTCATTTTGGTCAAGGCTCTCTATGTCAGGTTCAGCAAATGAGGGAGCTGACTTTAATGAGTAAGCAGCTGATGTGCCAAAAAGCTGCAAAACATTATCAGGCAGCTGGTGCTCATAGCAAGCCTCACCAGACAGCTTCAGTCCATATCGAATGTACAGGATGGAGTTAAGGGTCTGCAAGGACATCCCATTTCTAAGTTTGCTTTTTACCACACTCATCTGGCTGAATACTCTCTCGACTTCAGCATTCGAGTGTGGCAAGGACAACACAGACACAGCAGCCATGGCAAGTTCTTGAAACGGGTTGATATCAGCTGCGTCCCTGAACTTCCAAATCTCACTCCAGAAGTCCATCTATTGGCCCTTTGTGTACATAAGCATTTGCCAGTGGATTCTGCACCCTGCTGCTCACAGACTTGATCAGGCTAACCAAGCTGTCAAGTAGCTTAAGAGGATCTACTTGCTCTCCCTTAAAAGCCTTGATGGCCAACTGTACCTCGCCCAGCACTGACTTCAAAAAAGTCAGATACAATATGTTTTGAGGATCACTGTACATGGAGTATAAAACCTCAGCCATGTAGCAGTGTTCACTGGACTTGGTGACTGCGAAATGCAGCCTAAGTGTCACGTTCTGAATCTTCAAATTCCCTGTCATAAAGGAGCCAAGGTGTAGCGTGCCGGTAATTCCACATCTTTATTAAAGGAAACCGAAACCAAAACAGGTACGCAGCAAGAAACATAACGCACTGTGCCGTACACACACAGAAATAACAATAACCCACAAACACAGGTGGGGAACAGACTGCCTAAGTATGATTCCTAATCAGAGACAACGATAGACAGCTGCTTCTGATTAGGAACCATACTCGGCCCAAAACAAAGAAATACAAAAACAACATAGACATACAACACATAGAACGCCCACCCCATGTCACACCCTGACCTAACCAAACAGAGAAAAACGACTCTCTCAGGTCAGGGCGTGACACTAAGCTCCTCCGACTGGTCCAAAATGCGTGAAACAGCAGGTTCAATGGAGAGCCAACGTGTGGCACACACCTTGGTTATCTGTAAAGGTTTCTCCCCACAGTTGATGGTCTCATATATGGCCTTGTAGGCCTCCCTGCGCTTTGGAGACATTGAAAACCAGTTATAAGTCTCTCATACCAAGTACTCCACACTACGAGGGATGGTGTCATTGGAAACATGACTTACAGCAAGCTGCAGAGAGTGGCACACATAGCAAATAAGAACCAGATATTTGAGGCCATACTCCTCCTTCAGCACTTTATGGACCCCATTGTTAATTCCCGCCATAACAGAGGCATTGTCAGTTCCTATTCCCAGGAGTTTCTCTTTTTTAAGACAACACTTCTCGAGGAAAGCCACAACAGCACGGGCTATAGATTTGGCATCTCCACCCTCCAACTCAACATGCCCCAGAAATGTTGATACAATTGTCTGCTTAGTGTCACTAAAGTACCTTATCACAACCCCCAGGTACTAAGAAACACTTACATCCGTGGACTCATCGAGGAGGAGGCTGAAACGCTGGTCACCCACATCTGCGACCAACTTTTTCAGGAAGTATGGTGCTAGAACAACATTAATCATTTCTGTGCACTTTGTCCTGTGCATTTTGAAGTGGGTAGCAGCAGTGGAGTCTGAGAAAGCAGCTCTACATGCTTCTCCAATGTGATCACATGCCAGCATGGAACAGTGTTCAGCGATAGCTAATGCCATGATGGCCTCAGCCTTTTTTGCAGAGTACATTTTTTTAACCATAAATGGCAGCTTGTTTTGGGTGGAACTGTTATAAGGCTTTGCCTTTTGAGTATGTTTTTGAGTTGTCATGTGTTTTTTTACATCACTAAGTTTGGCGTAGAAATCATTCTTACAATACAGGCAGTACGCCCGTGTATCATCTCCAGTAAACGGCTTCAACCAGCCTTTGAATTCAGGGTTTGATTCCCACTCCTTTCTGTATTTTTGAGTGTACAGTTTAGACTGAGACATGATGAGCTAGCCAGCTAGATGTTTAGCTTATGTCACAGAGAGGCACACACACAGTGGACAAGGTGAGTAAGTGACTGAGACTGTGTGAGTCAAATGCAGTGATTTATTTTTGTGCAGTGATTTATTTTAGGCAATGAACATTTTACATTTACATCCCACCCTGAATGTAAGCCAGGGTGGTATCAGCCAGCGGCGGTATCCCGCATGCGCAATTCCTTTGCAGTCTGGACGCGGAGGGGTGAACATCTCCTGCTCTAACTGCAGCTGGGAGGGACTGCTGCGCGAGGACTGGGCCGCCTGTGAGTGCTTTAGACCATGCCCCCAAATATGTTAATGAGCCCCGACAGCACATTGGCCACACATACATTTCAAAGTGCAGTAATGATTGTTCCTTATGCTGACATTCGAAAACCAAGTGGGAAGTGGAAATGTAACATATATGACAGGGAAAAATCCACTTGAATGGCCCCCCAACTGGTAATTACTAGTGGAAAACGCGTCTATCATCCCTGAGGTCCAACTTCTCCCACATGCTGACCTCTGACGTCACCTACTAAGGAAATGACCTTTGAAAACAGCACTTTCAGCAGTTAAATGTAACAACAAAACACTATTTATCAAATGTAAACTATTAATATTGTTTTTGAACCTCATATAAATATCTTGACATTTTAATTGATGACGGCCTCTCTTTTAAATTGCATATTCAACAACTTACAAAAAAATTGAAGCTGAAATTGGGATTTTATTTTAGGAATAAGGCCTGTTTTTCTTTTGAAGCCAGAAGGAGGCTAGTATCAGCTACATTTACGCCTTTACTAGACTATGGAGATATTTTATATATGAATGCTTCCGCTCAGTGTTTGAGATCAATTGACACCCTTTACCATGGCACTTTGAGATTTATTTTAAACTGCAAAACCCTTACGCACCACTGCACCTTGTATACCGGGGTTGGCTGGCCTTCTCTAGTCACTCTTATGCTCAGTCACAGCTATACTTTTATTTACAAAGCCATTTTGGGTTTACTACCTTTTTGTTTGCCCATTTTTATTGTTCAGAAATGTGGTGGGTACACTCTTCGTTCGCTGGACTTTATCCTGCTAACTGTTCCAAATGTCTGAACTGAATTTGGTAAAGGGGCTTTTATGTACTCTGCGCCATCGTCTTGGAACGCCTTACAAAATACTTTTAAACTGGAAGAACTTGTCCCGATTGGTATTTTTAAATCACTGATGAATGATCTTGAGACTGATTCCCTGACCTGTCAATGTTTTTAATTTGTTGTTTTTGATTTTGTTATACTTTTGTGAATTCTATGGTTTTTACTAGATTACTTGTAGTTTTTCATGTTGTTTGTCTGTCATTTTTGTAGTGACTTGGTGCTGCCTATCTTGGCCAGGACGCTCTTGAAAAAGAGATTTTAAATCTCAATGAGCCCTTCCTGGTTAAATAAAGGTTAAATTAATTTAAAAAAAAGTTTTGTCACACAACACAATGCCACAGATGTCTCAAGTTTTGAAGGAGAGTGCAATTGGCATGCTAACTGCAGGAATGACCACCATACCTGTTGCCAGAGAATTGAATGTTAATTTCTCTACCATAAGTCGCCTCCAACATCGTTTTAGAGAATTTGACAGTACATGCAACTGGCCTCACAACCGCAGACCACGTGTAACCACTACAGCCCAGGTCCTCCACACCTGGCTTCTTCACCTGCGGGATCGTTTGAGACCTGTGCCCTCCCGGGCCCACCCATGGCTGTGCCCCTGCTCAGTCATGTGAAATCCATAGATTAAGGCCTAATGAATTTATTTCAGTTGACTGATTTCCTTATATGAACTGTAAAATCGTTGATATTGTTGCATTGAAAACATTTTTGTTCAGTATATAATACCTCTCTGCACATAACGAAAGTAGCAGTGCAGTGCTCTTTTGCTCTCAGTTATTCTGACTATTCCCTCATCATGGATTTAATTGACTTATTTCAGCAATTTGAGGGTTTTCTGTATTGTTGTCTAATGTTGGTGGGGCATATTATTCTATTTTATGTTACTCCTGAATCACTTTGATACATATAATCGATTTTCTTCTGTGTATTTTTAACAAACCTGAGATCTACTTTGAAGTCCAAAGTGTAAGAATACAGGTGAAATCAGTTAGAGACACAGACATGGTGGCATAGCAGGACGATTGGAATGCTGTGAAACAAGAGGTTGTGAGTTCAAATCCCAGGCAAGGCCATGTTAAATAATAATTAAAAAGTAATTACTGTATAAATATACAATGTGGTCAGGTGTGTCAAATATTGTGTGTTAAAAGCCCTGTGTGCATGTCATAATAACACATTTTTGTTCACAGGGCATTACTTGTGAAATCTCATGTGAAAATTTGAATTCACATGTGAAAGTTTGTGATCACATGTGAAAATTCACTTGTTAAACTTTATTTAAAATATCATCACATGTGAAGTGTTCCAAACACATGTTTCAAATGATTTCACATATTCAAAACGTGGAAAGGGCACATGTGAAATCATGTGTTTTTCCATAAGGGGTGACAGGTAAGTGTAAAATATGCGACCGTAAATTAAAACATTTCTACTAGAATTGCCTTCAGCTTGTGTTTTTCATTTTCCAGGCTAATAAACAGCATGCAAAAAAATGCATTTTGGCCGACCTTATAACTTTTAAATTAAGTCCATTCGTCTGTCCTTATATCACTGACCGCTTCAATCAAATAATTCTGTATTGTGTGTGATGCATCTGAAAACGAATCCTTCGTCTTTTTCAGCAAAGGGAGGCTATACAATAACTCTAAGAATGTAGCTGCTGTTAGCTCAGTTTACACCGTAGCGTATCTCTTTCCTAAACAATATTACTTTTATCTGATGTGCTCACCAGAGATGTGCTAAATTGTAAACAATTCTAGCTGTTAGGTCACTAGCCTATTTTTTGTTTTCTGTCAGCAAAACCTGTCATTTAGATAGGTTCACATTTCGTTTCATAAAGCTGCCTAAATGTGTTGTTTATGGACAATATTTATTTGATGTGTTGGTTTTATCAAGATAGAATTCCGTTGTGATAGCACTCTTTTCGTTGTCATTTTGAATTGCATTTATCAGACATTTCGATAGTTTAAATATGGGCATTTCGTTAGAAATCTTGTAGATATTATTTATGCATTATTTATTTCTCATCATAATGCGTAGTGGAACGGTTACACGTCAATATAGGCATTTTGAATGACAGTTCATATCTGTTGCACAGATGGATATGTTGACATCATGCACCATGCACGGTCACACTTGCTACGACACACGAAATAGGACAAACCAGTATCTACAGCAGGAGTTGTGTGAATTAATTAATTCATTAATTCACCTCAGTCTGTCCTGTACATTTGCAATGCATCAGTTCAGCCATTTAGGCTATCAATGTATCACCACCAGCCAATCACAATACACCAGGGCCTCATTTCCCATAGTTATTGATACCCAACTTTTTAAGAGTGTTTCCCAAACAAGCACATAGAGAGAACGTTTGCTAAGTGCGTCTTTAGACCATGTGCCAATACTGATAGGATCGAAAGAAAAGCAACGCTACTCTCGGATCAGCCTTCTCCACTCAAAACGAATTATTCCACAATACTGACAACGGATCAGCTCATAGAGCAGGGGTATTCAAATCTTACTCTATGAGGTGGTTTTCTGTTCTACCTGATAATTAATTGCACCCACCTGGTGTTCCAGGCAGGGGCGAAAATCTGATATCAACTTTGGAGGGGACAATTACATGACATTTTCTCAAGAGCAATTCCTGCGGGGGACACCAAAAGTAGTGCTGTAACACATAGCCTACATTGTAATATGGTAAATGTATATTGAGGAACCAAAGAAATAAGGTGTTTGCCGTGCTCCTAACTACCGGTACCCAAAACTACACAACTAATCACAACTGCAATACCATTTCCTTTAACAAATCTTAGTTCAGTCACCATTTTAAGTTGAGAGTGGGGGTATCCATGGCATTTTCCAATTATGTTCCTATTTTACAAGTCAAAAAAATTGAGAACCTTTCATAATGTTGCCAAACAAAGACTCAACAAACTTACCTGAGACTCCCTGTCTCTGCCAGTCTGTCCCTGCATAGCTGTCCCCAACTCTGCTGTCTGTGTGCCATCTGTTGCCTGCTCTGCCTAATGACATCATTGTGAAACATTTCCATTAGAATTTGATTTCTTTCTTATGAACATTTTATCAACTAGTCTGAGATATTTGGCTACTAGGGTTCTTACTTTGCGTTTTGGTGTACTGAAAAATACTCTGATGTCCGTCTTTTATTTTTCTGCCATTTTTCTACCTGGCTGGCTGGCTGGCTACACACACACACAGTGTGTAGGTTATTTACAGTAGGAGATGGGCTTCTATCATCTTCTATCATTCTATTTGGGCTTCGATCTAAAAGGTAGCTAGCAAATGTGAAACGGATTAAAATGACAAGAGTTGACAGCTGTATGAGTTCACCATTTACACAACATATGCTGCAACCTTTTGTAATTTTAATAGTTTGTTTCATATTGGCTGGCTTCCAACAATAGCTGAATTTGCAAAGCTAGCGAGCACCAATTCAGTTTCAGTGGTGTTTGCTATAATCTTTGCTACCCGGGTTAAATAAATGTGAAATAAAATAAATAAATAAAAGTTCCCTTGCGACAATTTAGCTTTTGCAACGAGACCATTAAATATATTTAAGACAATGGTAGAAGAGAGTGTAGTTCTGTTCAGTTTGGACTTCAGTTTATCGCTAACCTTATCACAGGGACTTTGAAGCACTAACTTACATCATCTGCATGCTGATCTTGGAATAAATTGACGATAGCAAAGATTCCATCTTTGACGACGCCACATAAATGGAATAGGTACTAGCTAGCTTAATAGTTCATATTTGCGTGCTAGCTCTGCATATTCAGCTAGTGTGTGTGCGCGATTGACTGGATTAACCTTACGTCAGTTACGTTCATTGAGTGCCTTTCAGACAGTAGACACGACTCCTCTGTTACCTTGCCAACTAAGGAACTGGCAGTGGATCAAACCATTGTGAGGCAAAGGGTGGGGGGGGTCGCAATCTTTTGAAACTTAAAAACGCGCTATTAAGTGTCTATAATCAGCACAATTGCTTTCATTGCGTATTATTAATATTATTTAAATTACATAGTTATGTTTCAGTGATATATTGGGGGGGACAAATCATATTTTTCCCAGGATGGGGGGGGGGGGGGGGGGGTCGTGTCCCCGTCCCCCCCGGGATTTCCGCCCCTGGTTCCAGGTGTAAATCTGTTTAGAGGGGAACAATGAAAAAACGCAGTGGAACTGGCTTCAATATCCATAGTTGAGTTTGAGGGACCTATAGATACCTTATTACCACCTATGGCTGCAAATATTGAGGCAGCTTATTATGCTTTTTTTAAGAGCAACATTAAACGAAATGCTCTGGGAAACAGATCGGCTACTAAAGATATTAACATTTTATTTAACTAGGCAAGTCAGTTAAGAACAAATTATTATTTACAATGATGGCCAATCCCAGACGACCATGGGCCAATTGTGCACCGCCATATTGGACTCCCAAACCAAGCCAGATGTGACACAGCCTGGATTTGAACCTGGGACTGTAGTGACACCTCTTGCACTGAGATGCAGTGGCTTAGACCGCTGCACCACTCAGGGGCCCAAACATCATAAGATGGTTCTAATGATGATCTCAGCACTATGATGTCTCTGGGAAACGTGGCCCAGAGCGACTTCTCGCCATTCAAACTTCCCTCCAGTTCATTTCCAACCCTGCAGCCTACTATACTCTTAGTTAAAACAATTGCTCAAAACAAGTGACTAAAATATATTGCTATTCCTGAGTTATAGACTACTCCTTCAGTACAAGAGCTATTAGGAATAGAGAGAGGAGAGGGGAAGAGATAGAGGCCAGTGGAGCTGTATGCCAGCAGTGTTGAGTGAATTGTACAAGACGGAACAGTGAAGAGAGAGATGTGTTAATTAGAAATGTGGGTAGGCTAATTCATATCTTAATCTAGACATATTTAAAAATGTGATCTCAGCAATCAGCCACACTAAAATGGCTAATGTGGTTGTGCATTTCATCTTCATCATATTTTTTTTATTTTTTTTTATTTCACCTTTATTTAACCAGGTAGGCAAGTTGAGAACAAGTTCTCATTTACAATTGCGACCTGGCCAAGATAAAGCAAAGCAGTTCGACAACATACAAAAACACAGAGTTACACATGGAGTAAAACAACATACAATCAATGATGCAGTAGAAAAAAAATAAAAATAAAAATAAGATTATATACAATGTGAGCAAATGATGTGAGATAAGGGAGGTAAAGGCAAAAAAATGCCATGGTGGCAAAGTAAATAAAGTATAGCAAGAAAAACACTGGAATGGTAGATTTGTAGTTTGAAGAAAGTTCAGAGATAATATATAAATAATATGGTGTAAAGGAGCAAAATAAATAAAATAAATAGATACAGTAGGGGAAGAGGTAGTAGTTTGGGCTAAATTATAGATGGGCTATGTATAGGTGCAGTGATCTGTGAGCTGCTCTGACAACTGGTGCTTAAAGCTAGTGAGGGAGATAAGTGTTTCCAGTTTCAGAGATTTTTGTAGTTCATTCCAGTCATTGGCAGCAGAGAACTGGAAGGAGAGACGACCAAAGGAGGAGTTGGCTTTAGGGGTGACCAGAGAGATATACCTGCTGGACCGCGTGCTACAGGTGGGTGCTGCTATGGTGACCAGTGAGCGGAGATAAGGGGGGACTTTACCTAGCAGGGTCTTGTAGATGACCTGGAGCCAATGTGTTTGGCGACGATTATGAAGCGAAGGCCAGCCAACGAGAGCGTACAGGTCGCAGTGGTGGGTAGTATATGGGGCTTTGGTGACAAAACGGATGGCACTGTGATAGACTGCATCCAGCTTGTTGAGTAGGGTATTGGAAGCTATTTTGTAAATGACATCGCCGAAGTCGAGGATTGGTAGGATGGTCAGTTTTACGAGGGTATGTTTGGCAGCATGAGTGAAGGATGCTTTGTTGCGAAATAGGAAGCCAATTCGAGATTTCACTTTGGATTGGAGATGATTGATGTGAGTCTGGAAGGAGAGTTTACAGTCTAACCAGACACCTAGGTATTTGTAGTTGTCCACAAATTCTAAGTTAGAACCGTCCAGAGAAGTGATGCTGGACAGGCGGGCAGGTGCAGGCAGCGATCGGTTGAAGAGCATGCATTTAGTTTTACTTGTGTTTAGGAGCAGTTGGAGACCACGGAAGGAGAGTTGAATGGCATTGAAGCTCGTCTGGAGGGTTGTTAACACAGTGTCCAAAGAAGGGCCAGAAGTGTACAGAATGGTGTCGTCTGCGTAGAGGTGGATCAGAGATTCACCAGCAGCAAGAGCGACATCATTTATGTATACAGAGAAAAGAGTTGGCCCAAGAATTGAACCCTGTGGTACCCCCATAGAGACTGCCAGAGGTCCAGACAGTAGGCCCTCCGATTTGACACACTGAACTCTGTCAGAGAAGTAGTTGGTGAACCAGGCGACGCAATCGTTTGAGAAACCAAGGCTACTGAGTCTGCCGATGAGGATGTGGTGATTAACAGAGTCAAAAGCTTTGGCCAGGTCAATGAATACGGCAGCACAGTATTGTTTCTTATCGATGGCGGTTACGATGTCGTTTAGGACCTTGAGCGTGGCTGAGGTGCACCCATGACCAGCTCTGAAACCAGATTGCATAGCGGAGAGGGTGCGGTGGGATTCGAAATGGTCGGTAATCTGTTTGTTAACTTGGCTTTCGAAGACCTTAGAAAGGCAGGGTAGGATGGATATAGGTCTGTAGCAATTTGGGTCAAGAGTGTCACCTCCTTTGAAGAGGGGGATGACAGCAGCTGCTTTCCAATCTATGGGAATCTCAGACGACACGAAAGAGAGGTTGAACAGGCTAGTAATAGGGGTTGCAATAATTTCGGCAGATAATTTTAGAAAGAAAGGGTCCAGATTGTCAAGCCCAGCTGATTTGTAGGGGTCCAGATTTTGCAGCTCTTTCAGAACATCAGCTGAATGGATTTGGGAGAAGGAGAAATGGGGGAGGCTTGGGCGAGTAGCTGTGGGGGGTGCAGTGCTGTTGAATGCAGTAGGGGTAGTTAGGTGGAAAGCATGGCCAGCCGTAGAAAAATGCTTGTTGAAATTCTCAATTATAGTGGGCTTATCGGTGGTGACAGAGTTTCCTATCCTCAGTGCAGTGGGCAGTTGGGAGGAGGTGTTCTTATTCTCCATGGACTTTACAATGTCCCAAAACTTTTTAGAGTTGGAGTTGCACAAAGCGAATTTCTGTTTGAAAAAGCTAGCCTTGGCGTTTCTAACTGCCTGTGTGTATTGGTTTCTAACTTCCCTAAAAAGTTGCATATCGCGGGGGCAGTTCGATGCTAATGCAGAACGCCACAGGATATTTTTGTGTTGGTTAAGGGCAGTCAGGTCTGGGGAGAACCAAGGGCTATATCTGTTCCTGGTTCTAAATTTCTTGAAAGGGGCATGCTTATTTAAGTTGGAGAGGAAGGCATTTTAAAAAAATAACCAGGCATCCTCTACTGACGGGATGAGGTCAATATCCTTCCAGGATACCAGGGCCAGGTCGATTAGAAAGGCTTGCTCGTTGAAATGTTTCAGGGAGCGTTTGACAGTGATGAGTGGAGGTCGTTTGACCGCTGACCCATTACGGGTGCAGGCAATGAGGCAGTGATCGCTGAGATCTTGGTTGAAAACAGCAGAGGTGTATTTAGAGGGCACGTTGGTTAGGATGATATCTATGAGGGTGCCAGTGTTTGCGGCTTTGGGGTTGTACCTGGTGGGTTCATTAATAATTTGTGTGAGATTGAGGGCATCAAGCTTGGATTGTAGGATGGCTGGGGTGTTAAGCATGTCCCAGTTTAGGTCACCTAGTAGCACGAGCTCTGAAGATAGATGGGGGGCAATCAGTTCACATATGGTGTCCAGAGCACAACTAGGGGCCGAGGGGGGTCTATAGCAGGCGGCAACGGTGAGAGACTTGTTTTTGGAGAGGTGTATTTTTAAAAGTAGAAGTTCAAATTGTTTGGGTACAGACCTGGATAGCAGGACAGAACTCTGCAGGCTATCTCTGCAGTAGATTGCAACACCGCCCCCTTTGGTCGTTCTATCTTGTCTGAAAACGTTGTAGTTAGGGATGAAGATTTCAGAGTTTTTGGTGGACTTCCTCAGCCAAGATTCAGACACAGCTAGGACATCCGGGTTGGCAGAGTGTGCTAAAGCAGTGAATAAAACAAACTTAGGGAGGAGGCTTCTAATGTTAACATGCATGAAACCAAGGTTATTACGGTTACAGAAGTCATCAAAAGAGAGCGCCTGGGGAGTAGGAGTGGAGCCAGGCACTGCAGGGCCTGGATTCACCTCTACATCCCCAGAGGAGCAGAGAAGAATAAGTATGAGGGTACGGCTAAAAGCTATAAGAATTGGTCGTCTGTGACGTCCAGAATAGAGAGAAAAAGGAGCAGGTTTCTGGGGGCGATAAAATAGCTTCAAGGTATAATGTACAGACAAAGGTATGGTGGGATGTGAGTACAGAGGAGGTAAACCTAGGCATTTAGTGATTATGAGAGAGATATTGTCTCTAGAAACATCATTGAAACCAGAAGATGTCATAGCATGTGTGGGTGGAGGAACTGAGAGGTTGGATAAGGTATAATGTGCAGGGCTAGAGGCTCTACAGTGAAATAAGCCAATAAACACTAACCAGAACAGCAATGGAGAAGGCATATTGACATTAAGGAGAGGCATGCTTAGCCAAGTGATCAAAGGGTCCAGTGAGATTCAGACAGCTAGCCGGGCCATAGGTAGCAAGCTGGTGGAAGATGGGAGGGAGGTCTGTTTTTAGCCACCTCGTGCATTTCCGTCTGTGGGTTAGTGGGGTTCCGTGTGGAAGGGGGGACCAGTCCAAGTTGGCAAAATAGTTATAGTGGCCCAAGAAAAGTGTTCCGATAGACCTATTCAGATCGCAGCCGAAAAGACAGCTAACGATTAGCGGGCCGCAGATGGGCGATCAGGTTACGTCGCGACGGAGGGGCCAGTTGGATAACTCCCTCGGGCAGATAACGTCGGTGGTCCAGTCGTGAAGACCCGATGGGGCTCCGCATCGGCAGTAAAACGGGTCAGGATAGGTGAGTTGTAGCCCAGGAGACACTTCAGCTGGCTAGCTCAGGAATAGCCCAGGAGTGGCTGACGGAACTCTTCAGCTGGCTAGCTGGCTAGCTCCGTAATAATGTGTGTTAATTCCGTGACCGACGTTGCCAATAGTCACTCAGGTAGCAGCTAGTTAGCTGCAAGATCCAGGTGTAAATGTCCAGAGCCTGCGGTAGAAATCGGGGAAAGGAGAGAGAATAGGTCCGGTATGCTCTGGTCTGAGTCGCGCTGTACAAAAACTGGCGATAGCTTTTCGAGCTAATGGATAGCTGAGGACAGCTAACCGTGGCTAGCTGAACTTCAACGTTAGCCAGTGAAAATGGCTAACCTCTTGCTAGCTTCTGTTGTGGAATTCAGATGAGGTAAATAATACTTTCTTTTTTAAATTGGTGAGGCGGGTTGCAGGAGAGTGCTTTGAGGTTGAGTTTTTAGAATTAAAAAAAATATATATATATAAAAAGATAAGTGAAGAAAAAATATGTAAATATATATATACACGGGACACGACAAGAGGAGGGTAGAGGACGTCTGAACTGCTACGCCATCTTGGGGAAAAAAAGTGTGCCTAGTGTCTCATAGCTGTCTCTCTATCCCCTTCAAACTTTCCTTGTCAATTCATTTGATAGGCTACATTGTTTTAGCATTATCCTATAGGCCTAGGTTTTTAATAGCCTATGTTTTTGGGAAAGGATAAATATGATTTGCTGTTGTGTGTTTGAGATGCGCTGGGGGCTATGATTGATGGGTCCTTTTAACTGGTGTGCATGTGAGTTCTCTAATTCTCTCAATGTTCATTCAGAAAGTTTCCTAAAGCAAATTCATTCATTTCTGTTGTTGCATTGTGATGAGACTGTCGTGTTATCAATTTTGCCGAGTGCTCCCACACCCCGAGATGTACAAAACAGACAAGTCGCCTTTCCCAATTATTTACAACATGCCACCACATGCCACTGTATTCTGATTTACATGTATTTTGCGACCACAGTTGGTTAAATACGATTTTGCCCTGGGCCCCATAATTTGTTACTCCGGACCAAATAAATGGCTCTGTTCTGGTGTATATTTGAACATTGTTAACGCTTTGCTCATTGGTTTTATTTTTTATTTAACCAGGTAGGCCAATTGAGAACAAGTTCTCATTTACAACTGCGACTTGGCCAAGATAAAGCAAAGCAGTGCGACAAAAACAACAACACAGAGTTACGCATGGAATAAACAAACATACAGTCAATAACACAATAGAAACATCTATATACAGTGTGTGCAAATGTTGTAAGATTAGGGAGGTAAGGCAATAAATAGGCCATAGTGGCGAAATAATGTCAATTTAGCATTAACACTGGAGTGATACATGTGCAGATGATGATGTGCAAGTAGAGATACTGGGGTGCAAAAGAGCAAAACAAATAACAATATGGGGATGAGGTAGTTGGGTGGGCTATTTACAGATGGGCTGTGAACAGGTGCAGTGATCGGTAAGCTGATCTGACAGCTGATGCTTATCGTTAGTGAGGGAGATAAGAGTCTCCAGCTTCAGTGACTTTTGCAATTCCTTCCAGTCATTGGCAGCAGAAAACTGGAAGGAAAGGCGGCCAAAAGAGGTGTTGGCTTTGGGGATGACCAGTGAAATATACCTGCTGGAGCACGTGCTACGGGTGGGTGTTGCTATGGTGACCAGTGAGCTGAGATAAGGTGGGGCTTTACCTAGCAAAGACTTATAGATGACCTGGAGCCAGTGGGTTTGGCGACGGATATGTAGCGAGGGCCAGCCAACGAGAGCGTACAGGTCACAGTGGTGGGTAGTATATGGGGCTTAAGTGACAAAACGGATGGCACTGTGATAGACTACATCCAATTTGCTGAATGGAGTGTTGGAGGCTATTTTGTAAATGACATCGCCGAAGTCAAGGATCGGTAGGATAGTCAGTTTTACGAGGGTATGTTTGGCAGCATGAGTGAAAGAGGCTTTGTTGCGAAATAGGAAGCCGATTCTAGATTTAATTTTGGATTGGAGATAATGTGAGTCTGGAAGGAGAGTTTACATTCTAACCAGACACCTAGGTATTTGTAGTCGTCAAACATATTCTAAGTCAGAACCGTCCAGAGTAGGGATGCTAGTCGGGCGGGCGGGTGCGGGCAGCTTTCGGGTTGAAGAGCATGCATTTAGTTTTACTAGCATTTAAGAGCAGTTGGAGGCCACGGAAGGAGTGTTGTATGGCATTTAAGCTCATTTGGAGGTGTGTTAACACAGTGTCCAAAGAAGGGCCAGATGTATACAGAATGGTATCGTCTGCATAGAGGTGGATCAGAGAATCAACAGCAGCAAAAGTGACATCATTGATATATAGAGAGAAAAGAGTCGGCCCGAGAATTGAACCTTGTGGCACCCCCATAGAGACTGCCAGAGGTCCGGACAACAGGCCCTCCGATTTGACACACTGACCTCTATCTGAGAAGTAGTTGGTGAACCAGGCGAGGCAGTCATTTGAGAAACCAAGGCTATTGAGTCTGCCGATAAGAAGCGGTGATTGACAGTTGAAAGCCTTGGACAGGTCAATGAAGACGGCTGCACAATACTGTCTTTTATCGATGGCGGTTATGATATCGTTTAGGATCTTGAGCCTGGCAGAGGTGCACCCATGACCAGCTCAGAAACCAGATTGCATAGCGGATAAGGTACGGTGGGATTCAAAATGGTTTGTTAACTTGGCTTTCGAAGACTTTAGAAAGACAGGGCAGGATGGATATAGGTGTGTAACAGTTTGGGTCTAGAGTGTCTCCCCCTTTGAAGAGGGGAATGACCGTGGCAGCTTTCCAATCTTTAGGGATCTCAAACGATATGAAAGAGAGGTTGAACATGTTAGTAATAGGGGTTGCAACAATTGCGGCGGATAATTTTAGAAAGAGAGGGTCCAGATTGTCTAGCCCAGCTGATTTGTAGGGGTCCAGATTTTGCAGCTCTTTCAGAACATCAGCTATCTGGATTTGGTTGAAGGAGAAGCGGGGGGGGGGGGGGGGGGGCTTAGGCAGGTTGCTGCGGGGGGTGCAGAGCTGTTGGCCGTGGTAGGGGTAGCCAGGTGGAAGGCCTATGTGGTGCATTGGCATGCACAGAAACCTGTTGGTGGAAGATTTGTTTCATATACAGTACATAAATAAGGCATCAAATAGAGTGGAGAAAAGTGGAATCAAATCTCAGCCCTGCTTCCCGGCAGTAATGTGGGTATGGAAAGGAAAGCAAAGGATTGAATTCACAAGTGCAGATGAGGCCCTTCCAGTTGAAGGAGAGCCCCCTGCTTTGAGGAGAGGAAGAGGTGGGAAAAGGTGATAAACACACTAGGCTAAATACATGGATGCCTAGGACCAGCTCATCGTAAGTTGAGACAATATTAGTGCCCCTTCCTCCCAATACAATCTATACTCTACCTTCCCCATTAATTATTATTCTTTATACAATCTTGAATGTTGATTGGTTAAAACTGCATTCCAGCTGGTGTCTATACCACAAGTTACCACCGGCTAAGTCTATTAAATTAAAATACCTATTTACTCTGTTCCATCTGACTGTGCAAGTCACTGTCTCATCAGCCCAGCCAGGTGATTTATAAACTTGATCTCCATTATAAAACCAAGACATTATCTCACATTTCTTTTAGACTAACATTTAGTTTTCAACATTGGAGATTTGTATAAACCTTGCTGTCTGTCTCGCCGACATTTGCAACATTGTTTCAATATTTAAATTCGATCTCCAGCTGTCCCATAGTAATGAACGTGTAGGGAGTCTTAACGAGACAGGCAGGCAGCATTTCTCAGCCAGTCGAAATCATGAATCAGCTGGCATAATTTTTATGAATATATACAACCAAATTTCAATTTAAAAAAGGTCAAACGAAATGAAGTGCAGCTAGTTTGCAGTCTTTCCAGCTTCAGTTTGAAGTGATTGTGTTAGCTGTGTTGTTGGCTAGCTCCTCTGGACAACAGTGTCCTGGAGAGAGAGCACATTTTCTATGCCAGGCAAAATCGCTCTTCAATGCTCATTGTTATGGATGTATCAAAATAAATGTCTCTAGAAAATAAATGCAAATGCAGCTACTCTGTTGTTATTCTGTTGTTATTCTGGCTGCACTGTTTGACGTGACTAAGTCAGCCGTAGTTGGCTAGTTAGCAAGCAAGGGATAAGAACGTTGCCAGCTAGTATGGGCTATACACGGCCTTGTCTCAGGATCGTAAGTTGGTGGTTGAAGATATCCCTCTAGTGGTGTGCGGCCCGTACTTTGGCAAAGGGGGTGGGATTATATCCTGCCTGTTTGGCCCTGTCTGGGGGTATCGTCGGATGGGGCCACAGTGTCTCCCGACTCTTCCTGTCTCAGCCTCCAGTATTTATGCTGCAATAGTTTATGTGTCGGGGGGCTAGGGTCAGTCTGTTATATCTGGAGTATTTCTACTGTCTTATCCGGTGTCCAGTGTGAATTTAAGTATGCTCTCTCTAATTCTCTCTCGCTTTTTCTCTCTTTCTCTCTTTCTTTCCTCTCTCAGAGGACTTGAGTCCTAGGACCATGCCTCAGCACTACCTGGCCTGATGACTCCTTGCTGTCCCCAGTCCACCTGGTCGTGCTGCTGCTCCAGTGTTAACTGTTCTGCCTACGGCTATGGAACCCTGACCTGTTCACGGACGTGCTACCTGTCCCAGACCTGCTGTTTTCAACTCTCTAGCGACAGCAGGAGCGGTAGAGATACTCTCAATGATCGGCTATGAAAAGCCAACTGACATTTACTCCTGAGGTGCTGACCTGTTGCACCCTCTACAACCACTGTGATTATTATTATCTGACCCTGCTGGTCATCTATGAACATTTGAACATCTTGGCCACGTTCTGTTATAATCTCCACCCACCACAGCCAGAAGTGGACTGGCCACCCCTCATAGCCTGGTTCCTCTCTAGGTTTCTTCCTAGGTTCTGGCCTTTCTAGTGAGTTTTTCCTAGCCACCGTGCTTCTACACCTGCATTGCTTGCTGTTTGGGGTTTTAGGCTAGGTTTCTGTACAGCACTTTGTGACATCAGCTGATGTAAGGGCAATTTTATTGATTGATTGATAGTATGGTAATGGAACATTTAGAACATTTAGAACATTTAGAACGAACGACTGGGTCGCGTCCATAGATACTGGGTTGCATCTCAAGCAACCAAACGGGTAGAATGAACGACCAGCCAGCTTGGGTAGCAACCCTAGATTTGTGTCGGGTCTATATCTTATGGAAGGATGTTTTTAATAAAAATGCTTTGAAATAGTATGAATAAATTTGTCAAAATAACATTTTTAATGAAAATATGTCAACCATTATTTTAATATGTTGGTAATCCGTTGTATAAAAGTGATAATTCCCTCGAAGACGGCTATTGGAGGATATATTGGCACGGTTTGCCAGCACTCGACTTCGTCTCTGGCTGAACCACACCAGTGCCAGTATATATCCTCCAAAAACCGGCTTCTCAGGCATTATCACTTAAATATGAAGCAGCGATCGAAGCAGTAGCGGTGGGTGGGTACAATCACTGGGGAAGCTAAGCCAGGAAAAAAAGAGGCATATTGCAACCTGTGTTGTGATAATTGCGATGTTTATTTTATAACCTGTTAGTTCATATTCTTTGCCACCGTGATATATAGGCCTAAGGCCGAGACAATAAGAAGACACAGTTGCAGAATAAATTCAACCACAGTTTTGTTTAATCACAAAACCGGAGAGCAACCTCTGTCCGGTCAAGTCCACAAAGCATATTTCATGTAACAAACAGTTACATGACCTACAGCATGGTCAAGAAAGTTACTGTTTCTGACATTTTCAGACTACTAAACAGCTATTGATTTAGAACCACGGAGAGTTATCGCAAGTAGCAAAGAAAACAGGAGCTGCCTCCACTATTCCAGCACCGCTTCAGCATTTCAACATCATCAAATCATGTATCGTTAGTCCAATACAGTGAAAACTAAAAGATAGCAAAAACAATTTAGTCCAATCGACTTAAGCTAAATACGATGTGGCTGTCCATAGTTTTGAGTTCTGTGTGTGTGTGCATGTGTTCCTGCTCGTAGAAAAAAACATGACTCGCCCTACTTGTAGAGAAACGCCAATGCCAATGCCATCTTTCATGTTGACAAAACGGTCTAGGACTCTGTCATACAATACACTTTTTTTGTTATTTTTTGTTGTCTTAAGTTACCTGGCTAAAATGCTTGCTCGCTAGCCTAACTTTCATGGGCAGCGATGAGCCAGTTAGTTAACATTAGCCTTCAACATCTAGCTACATATGGAATTCTATCCATCAAGCCAGGGGCACAATGTATGAATCACCGTTATAATCATTGGCCAGTATGAAGTTTAACCACAAGTCCAAATCTCCATCTCCATCCATGGCTAATTTAGCAAAGGGACTATTTTAGCCAGCTAGCTAGCCACCGGAGGACAACAACACAACGAGATGTAACAATTCAAGTTGTTTCTATCAATGACATTTGGCTCTCGATGTGATGTAATTGGAGTGAAGCCAAATCCAAACTGCCTTCCCTTGACACTTATCTTTGGTGCACCAGAACCATTCACAGTTGAGCTCAATCAGTTTAGCTCTACATTGATTGGCTATTATTGTATTTTTTTATCAAGGGAGGCCAAATGCTTGCTGGCTTCCCTTTCTTGCATTCAATGCTACGGGTGGTAACAATGTCATACGCTTTTTGACTAGACAGCATCAGAAAGATTGCCTACACATACAGAGATCCTCATGGGTGCTGTTTTGCTCGCTCAGATGCTTTCTCCAGTGAGATACAGTCAGAAGAGAGAATAAATAATTGAACTATATGAAATTGTAATTGGATTTATTTTTGTGACTTTCAAACATGCTGTAAAATAAATAAGAGTTCTGGTAAGGAGATAAGGAGATAATGTTGATCGTTATTATTATGTGTTTGTTATTATAACTAAGATACAATGGTCGTTATTGGTGAGGGTGGAGAGGGGATTGGGACGGGGTGACTGGGAGGACATTAGACACTTCTTTGAGGTGCGTGTGTGAGGCCTCCACTCACCTCACTTCAGTCTCTCGGTGGACCAACTCTCCGCAATTAGACTCCCACCAGCAACTATAATTATATTTAATTTACAAGGTATTACAAACTGACCACAGTACTTAAGTGTCAGTCTTTCTTCAATGTATGTACTCCCCTGACTTTTGGTACATTAGGAGAGGAGTTGGAGCGTATAAAAGCCCTAAAAAGGTACAACACCTCAATGTACAAAGATGTACTTTGCTTTATGTTTTTTGTGTGTTTTTTGTTAAATGTCTGCTCAGCCCATATGCTCACATGCTCTATATATGTAATGTATACAATAACTATGTATTATACTATGATCCTCACATTTTATGGAATGCCCACCGCCCTCATCATGTCTGCTAAAACGTTTTATTTGGTTCTTCAATGATAGACGGAACAGATAAGGTTAACGTTGATTCTATACAGATTCTATACAGTAAAGACCAGCAAAATCCACTTTATCACATGGAATGTGCACAGGTCTATGATGGAAAAAAGCATATGGTTCTCGAACACTTAAAGAGATTTTCAGCAGATGTGATTTTTTTGCAAGAGTTACATCCAAATTGTTTTTTGAAATGTAATATTTAAAGATGAGATTGGTTGGAGAGGCCTGTGCTGCCACCTACTGCAGTAACAGCAGGGGTGTAGGCATTCTGATAAATAAGAATACACAATTTCCCCTCATATGCCAGCACGGACCAAGAAGGCTGTTTTCTAATGTTGAATTGTACCTTACATGGTGAACAATACACATTGATTTAATTGTATATCTGTTTTTTATCGAATTGAAGATATATTAGATCAAATCCAGACAGGAACTATTATTTTAGCAGATGACCTAAATCATAATTTTGATAAGATTGACAGTGGTAGTAATAAAAAAAATACAAATTTAGGGAGCTCCAAAGAGGCTGAAAATGTTAATCTCTACAAATAATTCACCTGGAGATTACTATTCCCAACTACAAAATACTATTCCTTTTTTTCACAAAGTAAGAAAAGCTATTCATGTAACGGCTGTCGTCGGGAATAGAGGACCAAAACGCAGCAGGAATGTGGATGCTCATCTTGTTAATTTATTTTAAATCAAGAGAACACCAAAATAACAAAAACGAAGAACGCACAAACAACAAAACAGTTGTCACACTCGCACAGGCAAAACAAGAAACAATCTCCCACAACACCAAACCAAACAATTACCTATATATAGGACTCTCAATCAGAGGCAACGAGAAAGCACCTGCCTCCAATTGAGAGTCCAACCCCCCATCAACCTAAACATAGAAATACAACAAACCAGAACATAGAAATACAAAACATAGAACATAGACCAAAACCCGGAAATAATAAATCAAACACCCTACTACATAAATCACCACCCCGAACCACATAAACAAAATACCCTCTGCCACGTCCTGACCAAACTACAATAACAAATAACTGGTCAGGACGTGACAATTCAAGAATTGACACAATTTTTATTTCCAAAAATGCACTAAACAATTTACTGGATTAAAAAATGCATGATATAGTGATATCGGATCATTCTCTGGTATCATGCCTACCAACAGAAAATACACTTAGCGACAGAATATGGAGAATGAGCAGAGCGTATCTTCTGGACCCGAAATGTATTAAATACGTAAAACAAAATAATATTTTTTTAACATTACAAATGTAGACAGAGGACAGAGAAAAGCCGACCCCCAATATAATTTGGAAAGCCGTACATTAGGGGACAGATAATTTCATACTCTGCAAAATAAAAATGACATCTGATTTAGACATTTTCATTAAAGAAAAATAAATTACTCTTAGAAAAAGCCCATACAAAATCTTTACAAGGCAAAGAAGTATTTTCTGAACTTAAGCAAGAATATGATATTTTACTTTTGAAGAGAGTCAACAACTACAGGTTATTAAACTCAAATTTAGCATAATACTTCATGGCAAATAAACCTGGTAAATATCTCACAGCTCTCACAAAATTAATACACACTAAACCAGTTATAATTTTAAAAATATAAAGATACAAATGCGTTGATTACAAACAACAACACGATTAATGACAATTTTAAAAGCTTCTATGGAAATGAATATAAATCAGCTCGACAGATCCTATTCCCTTCTTAGACTCAACAACCCTGAAGTAATTATCAGCAGACAAAAAACAATCACTAAAAACAGAGATGAAAATATATATTAGATACTGTCAAAACATTCACGTAGAGAAAAGCAACATGAATGGGTTGCTTTCCCATAGAATTCTATTTAACATTTTGGAAAAAAGTAGTGCCACTATTAACACAAATGACAACACACATGTCACTCAAGAGGAGTATTTCTGTCTGTAATAAAGCCCTTTTGTGGAGAAAAACTAATTCTGATTGGCTGGGCCTGGGTCCCCAGTGGTAGGGCCTGGCTGCGTGTGGGCCTATGCCCTCCAAGGCCCACCCATGGCTGCGCCCCTGCCCAGTCATGTGAATTCCATAGATTAGGGCCTAACAAATGTATTTCAATTGACTGAGTTCATTATATGAACTGTAACTCAGTAACATTTTTGAAATTGTTGCATGTTGCGTTTATATTTTTGTTCAGTTGCACTAAAGAGGAACAATGGGTACATATTGAAGATGCACATGCTCATCACCAGAATTATTCTACGTGGCTATTTTCAAAGGATAGAGCTAAGAACATTAACAACTTCATAGTTAAACATAATAACAATATGGAACAAAATGAAAAGTATTTTCTTCAAGAACCAATATCACTCACTAAAAACATAACCTTGTGGAACAATCCTTGGATAGGTTTTCAGAATTCACAGATAAATTGGTCTACAAGGAAAACTAAAGGCATAGAAACCGTAAATGACTTGAAATGCATTTATTTCCATGACAGAATTAAAAAGCCAATATCAAGGGCCACACGCCAGGGATGTCCAATTTCACCTCTGTTATTTGCCCTGGCGATAGAACCCCTTTTTATTATCCTAAAAGCCACACCCTCAGTACATGGCATCTGCAGATGGGGACTGGAACACAACATTTCCTTGTATGTAGATGACCTGCTTTTATATATCTCAGACCCTGAAGTGTGTGTCCCTGAGGTAGTGGACCTACTGCGTAGGTTTGGTGTGTTTTCGGGTTATACATTTAATTTCTCAAAAATGTTTTCCTATTAATGAATTAGCATTGCAAATTCCACAGGGTACTATTCAATTTCGTATGTCCAAGTCTGGCTTTAAATATTTAAGGAACAATATCATCTGTACCTTGTCTTCCTTCCATGATGAGAACTTTATTCCCCTGATTAGCAAACTTAAACTGGACTTTCAGAGATTTTTTTTCTCTTTTTTCCAGTCTTTTTTCACTTTAATGGGTAAGATTTTATATTTTTTATGGGGTGGTGGGAATCCAAGAATGGAGGACTAGCCCTTCCTAACTTTATGTATTATTACTGGACAATGAAAATACAAAAGATTGTTTACTGGCCCTCTCACCCCAGAAACTGACTGGTGTCAAACAGAAGCTTTATTCACCTCCAATCTCCCTCTTTCAGCTTCGCGCTACACATCCAATCCAATTGTTGTCAATACTCTTAAAATGTGGGCTCATTTCTGTCAACATTTTACATTTTGTGATTTTTCTATTCAAGGTCCTATATGTAATAATCACCTCTTCCTTCCAGGCAAACTGGATTCAGCTTTCAGGCTGTGGCAGAATAATGGTCTTACTAAGTTTAATGACCTTTATATTGATGGCACCTTTGCCGATTTCGAGGACCTCGCTACCAAATTTAATCTACCGCATTCAAGTTTATTTAGGTATTTCCAAATCCACCAGTTTATTCGCACTCAAAGCCCAACCTTTCCAATTTGATCACCCGGATCTGGGCTGGATGCCCTTTTGAAGACACCTTTTCAACTAAAGGGACTCATATCCTGTATTTTTTAGATAAGTATGTCCCTTTATAACCCATTACTCAATAAAAATCCAATCTGAGGAGGAAAAGGAACTTGGTGGAGAGATCTCTGATGAAGTCTGGAATAGTGCCTTACTTAGGGTAAATGGAAGCTCCTCTTGTGCCCGGCTCAGCCTTATACAGTTTAAGGCACTTCACCTTATCCATTTCAGTTAGGCCAGATTGTCCAAATTCTACCCAAATATTGATGGTACATGATGGTAAAAGCTCCTTGGTGGACTTGACCCACATGTTCTGGTCTTGTCCCCGTCTGACAGATTATTGGTCCACTATATTTAAAACCCTTTCTGCAGCATTTGATATAAAGTTGCAGCCTAGTGCAGAAATGGTTATTTTTGGAGTACCAAACAACAATCCTTCTCTGACCAATAGACAGCTAGATGCCAATGCCTTTGCCTCTCTGTTAGACCACAGACCGATTTTATGGAATTGGAAATCTATCAATCTCTTTAGCTCAAAGATCTGATGCTTTTCCTAAAATTAGAAAAAAAAGTATAGCATTTGAATGTCAACCAACTCATTTTATTCCACCTGGGACCCGATGATATCCTATTTTGAACAGCTCCAAACACTTGGGGTTGTTAATGGTGGGTAGTTGTATTTCGCACTGCTGTTATTATTGTAGCCTGTGAAACTGTCGTTCTTTGTTTTCCGTGTTCACGTTTATTTAATAAATTATAATGATGAGCACGCAACCCGCTGCGCCTTGGTCCTCTCTCTCCTACGACAGCCGTTACATATACAAAACATTGTAGAGAGCATATCCAATTTACAATCTCTTAGAAAAAAATATAAGCTATTGGAACCAAGACTTCAAAATAACTGATGTTGGCACAAGATGGAGGGAATGTTGGAGCATAACTAATGAAATTACAGTACCAAAGTTTCTAATTTTTTTATACGAGACAAAATTCACAAATTCTACTGCACAATGGCAGAGTCATGTCTTAGGTATAAAACTAAAAATGACTCAATAATCCATGCTTTCTGGGAATGCTGCTCAGTGAAACGTCCTGTCCTGATTTGTCTTAGACGCTTGCTAAAAAAACTTTAATGAGCAAGCCAATCGGCTTTTGTCAATTGGTATAGAATCAGCTTGATCGAAGATCCGTCGAAGAAACTTGGAGCTTCTTTTTTGATGTCTTCAGTGATATTGTTAACAAACACGCCCCCATAAAGAAAATTAGAATTAAAAAGAGGTTCAGCTCCTGGTTCAACTGTTATCTGGCAGAGTTACTCCACCTCAAGAATTGCATTTGGCAAAAGTCTCTACACACGCATACTCAGGCTGACTGGCTCTCGTTCAGGAAAATGAGAAATAAGTGCACTCAGGCTATCCGGAAGGCCAAAGTTAGTGACTTTAAGGAGCAGTTCTCTCTCTATGGGTCTAACCCCAAGAAGTTCTGGAAAACGGTTAAAGACCTGGAGAATAAACCCTCCTCCTCACAGCTGCATATGTCCCTTAAAGTTGATGATGTGGTTGTTACTGCCTATTTCTATTTTGCCCTGTTTAGCAAAAGTGTTGGAAAAACTTGGCAATAATCAACTGACTTGCTTTCTTGATGTCTATAGTATTATCTCTGGTATGCAATCTGGTTTCCACTCAGGTTATGGATGTGTCACTGCAACCTTAAAGGTCCTCAATGATATCACCATTGCCCTTGATTCTAAGCAATGTTGTGCTGCTATTTTTATTGACTTGGCCAAAGCTTTTGACACGGTAGACCATTCTATTCTTGTGGGCCGGCTAAGGAGTATTGGTATCTCTGAGGGGTCTTTGGCCTGGTTTGCTAACTACCTCTCTCAAAGAGTGCAGTGTATAAAGTCAGAACATCTGCTGTCTCAGCCACTGCCTGTCACCAATGGTGTACCCAAAGGCTCGATCCTAGGCCCACGCTCTTCTCAATTTACATCAACAACATAGCTCAGGCAGTAGGAAGTTCTCTGATCCATTTATATGCAGATGATACAGTCTTATACTCAACTGGCCCCTCCCTGGATTTTGTGTTAAACGCTCTACAACAAAGCTTTCTTAGTGTCCAACAAGCTTTCTCTGTCCTTAACCTTATTCTGAACACCTCCAAAACAAAGGTCATGTGGTTTGGTAAGAAGAATGCCCCTCTCCCCACAGGTGTGACTACTACCTCTGAGGGTTTAGAGCTTGAGGTAGTCACCTCATACAAGTACTTGGGAGTATGGCTAGACAGTACACTGTCCTTCTCTCAGCACATAACAAAGCTGCAGGCTAAAGTTCAATCTAGACGTGGTTTCCTCTATCGTAATCACTCCTCTTTCACCCCAGCTGCCAAACTAGCACTGATTCAGATGACCATCCTACCCATGTTAGATGTCATTTAAAGATCGGCAGGTAAGAGTGCTCTCGAGCGGCTAGATGTTCTTTACCATTCGGCCATCAGATTTGCCACCAATGCTCCTTATAGGACACATCACTGCACTCTATACTCTTCTGTAAACTGGTCATCTCTGTATACCCAACCCACTAGTTGATGCTTATTTATAAAACTCTCTTAGGCCTCACTCCCCCCTATCTGAGATATCTACTGCAGCCATCCTCTACATACAACACCCGTTCTGCCAGTCACATTCTGTTAAAGGTCCCCAAAGCACACACATCCCTGGGTCACTCGTCTTTTCAGTTCGCTGCAGCTAGCGAATGGAACAAGCTGCAACAAACACTCAAACTGGACAGTTTTATCTCAATCTCTTCATTCAAAGGCTCAATCATGGACACTCTTACTGACAGTTGTGGCTGCTTTGCATGATGTATTGTTGTCTCTACCTTCTTGCCCTTTGTGCTGTTGTCTGTGCCCAACCATGTTTGTACCCTGTTTTGTGCTGCTACCATTTTGTGCTGCTGCCATGTTGTGTTGCTACCATGTTGTTGTCATGTTGTGTTGCTGCCATGCTATGTTGTCGTCTTAGGTCTCTCTTTATGTAGTGTTGTCTCTCTTGTTGTGATGTGTGTTTTGTACTATATTTTTATTGAATGTATTTTTATTTTTAATCCCAGCCCCCGTCCCCGCAGGAGGCCTTTTGTCTTTTGGTAGGCCGTCATTGTAAATAAGAATTTGGTCTTAACTGACTTGCCTAGTAAAATATACATATATATATATATATATATATATGAAGTCCAAAAGTTATGGGTGGAGCTAGAAAGTTGGCTGACAAGTATTAAAATGTAAACTTACTTTTAATCCATCTGTCTTCACATTTCAAGACATGGCATATGGGGGTGCTCATCGTGAAAAAACATATACTAAAAACCTGGAAATCAATCAATCCACCATCATTAACACAATGGAAAAATCCAATAATTTATTATTGAAATAGCATGGGCAACCAAGATTATTTTTGTTGATACAATTTAAGGCCATGTGGCAAGCAATAATGCAGGCACTAGGGATGGGGGTGTGAGCATGTGGGTCCGGGCAGATTAAATGTAGTCCTTGTTTGTGTGCGTCTGTAAATTGTTGTTTGTATGTATATGTTTGTAACTGGTTTGGAGAAGAAAAAAAGAAAAACATTTCAAATAAAATAAAGAGTGTCCCCATTTGGAGAAAAAAATGACCCCCAGCCGATCATAGTCTGGCGCCCACTCAGGCTAGGGAACTACAAAGGCCAAATAGTAATCGCGACAATTTTTTTTACATTATTTATTGCAAATTACACCGTTCAATTTACAAAATTAACTGAAAGAACTGTTAGGCTTGGCTACTAACAGCCCTAAACATAATTGAATTACGACCTGTCCAGAATAAGTAAAGACAATCTTGTTTCTTATCAAGTCTATATCTTGAGTGAAAACCTGTCATGGCTGAGAATTGTAGCCTATACTCTGTCTCCGGTGTCCCGTGTCTGATTCCAAATCCTGCTACACACGCACGCACGCACGCACGCACGCACGCACGCACGCACGCACGCACGCACGCACGACACACACACACACACACACACACACACACACACACACACACACACACACACACACACACACACACACACACACACACACACACACACACACATATATATAAAGGGCCTGGTGATCCAGTTCTAGGCTGAATGTATTGGATCGACTTGCCACTTTTTTCAATACATTTCTTTAAAATTATAATAATACAAAAATGTCACGATCAATGGACACACGTTAACAATGTTTTATTTTTTTTATTTTAAGCATTCAGGTGTTCATACATTCAACAAGGTGTTAGTAAGGCGTTCAGTTGCTAGCCCCCTTCGGTTCATTTATGGCCTTTATCACCCTTCGTGTGTGTAATCTGCCCTGCAGTTCATTGAATGTGGTTGGGTTTTTACAACTGCGAACACTGATGAATGCAGGGACCGATGACTATACAAAGAATCCATATGAACACAGAGTGTTTAAAAGAACCCACCAGAATTGGAGCGCCACACATTCTTTCAATTAAGACAAGTCCAAATATTTATAATCAGAACATTTCCTCTCTGGAGCTAGTGTGTGTGTGTGACGTGGGGGATCGATGACTCTGTGTGTGTCCTGCTGACTCATTTAGAGTTCAAATTGATTCCCTGTGTTCTTGCTTCACTTCCCTTCACTTCCCACTTTCCCTAGATCTACACCATCTCTGAACAAGTTAATAAAAATACACATTTATAACTCCTAATAGTAGAGCAAAGGGAAACATATGACGGCCTTTCTTTGAATAGCTAAAATTATTCTGGATGTTTTTTTAACTTTCACAGAAAAGTTACTGTCTGTCTCTCTCCACACTACACCCCTCCCTCCTTCCCTCTCGCATGCTCAGCTGCACACAGTCTTTAGCTGCACGCTAGGCTAGACTCCAAGCGTCGCTCCTTGCCCTCTGCCCGCACAGACAGATGGACGGACGGATGGGACATGGTGTCTGACCATGGAACGCTGTCCTGATTCGCCACCACACCCTGCTTTTACAATCCATTTCCTACATTAACCACACCCAGCATAATACCACGCTACGAGTCCACAGCTGCTTTGATTGAGACAATGTACTTTTTTTGTGTTCATGATTGTTACATTAAAAGTCTCAGTTCAGAGAACTTTGCACTTTACCCAGGGAGGGGTTGAACTAGAATGACATGGTTGTAACGTTCGTCGTATGGAGTGAACTGCAGCGGGTATATTTATCATCTTCTTTTATTGAAGGAAAAACCAAACACTTACACAAAACAAACGACGAAACAGGTGCATAGACTAAACATGAATCAACCACCTACAAACACAAGAGAAAACTAGCCCACTTAAATATGGCCTCCAATCAGAGACAACGACAACCAGCTGCCTCTAATTGGAGGTCGTTCCAAAACCCCAACAAAGAAATAGAAAAACTAGATAAACACATAGAAATAGAAAACATAGAACATCAACCAAAAACCCTGAAACACACTAAACAAACACCCCCTGCCACGCCCTGACCAAACTACAATAACAAATAACCCCTTTTACTGGTCAGGATGTGACAATGGTAGTAGTCTGTGATGTCTTTCTCTGAGGTCAGAGGGGACTAGAGAGGACAGGGTCCTTATGGAAAAACACATGAATACGGGATCTTGTATGATAACGTGATTCAATGTGAAGGTAATGTGATAACGTGAAAACACGTGAAGCAACATGTGATAGCATAAATCTACACATGATCTCATGTGAAATAAATGTGACAACATGGGGGATGCAGAATTTCAACATGTGATAACATGACACTACACGTGACAACATGTGAGTGTAACAGGGTTATATTGGTGATTCCCCTTGCCACTTTATTGTTAACCCAATGGGTTTTTGGTTTGATTTTTGTCTTGCCTTCACCTACCCAACATGGCATCTTATTGGTTGGTTTGCGTAGCTCACTTATGGGGGAGGATGTTTCAGTTAGAATCGTCCCAGTGAACAAGCACCAAAACAGCGGTAAGTTGTTGGTTGCAAAGCACTGTCCGTCAAAAGTGATTTTTATACTCCCAAGTGATGATTTAAATGTACAATTTATATCAATTTGTTTGCAAATGTTATTAGAGCATCACACATAAGATGCAGCGTTTTTTGATGCATATTTGTTGTGCATTTTGTTGTCGAGAATTCCAGCTAATACTAGCTAGCAACTTACTGTGTCTGGTGGGGGGGTTGTATATTTTCTACAGTGCGTGAGTGCAGAGTTGGATGGTGAGCCGTGTGTTGCATGACGTGCAATTTTGTGCTGTTTCTATCAGGTACATTGTTAAAAATATTCTATTGTATATTGTAATTGCTGTATTATTTTGGTAACTACATCGTCCCAGTGAACAAGCACCAAACCAGCGTGCGTGAGTGCAGAGTTGGATGGTGAGCCGTGCATTGCATGACGTGCAATTTTGTGCTGTTCCTATCAGAATAAAGCTCCATGACTGGTGGTACAAGTTGGAGTTCGTGTCGATGATTGATTGTACACAACGGAAGAAGAGTACTGTTACATGAGCACATGTGGAAATGCAATCTCATGTGAATAAATGTGGCAACATGGTGATGCAAAATGTCAACATGTGATACAGCTCTGACAGAGCTCCGGAGCTCCTCTGTGGAGATGGGAGAACCTTCCAGAGGGATCATCTTTGCAGCACTCCACCAATCAGGTCTTTATAGTGGAGTGGCCAGACGGAAGCCACTCCTCAGTAGAAAGCACATGACTGCCTGCTTGGAGTTTGCCAAAAGGCACATACAGACTCTCAGACCATGAGAAATAAGATTCTCTGGTCTGGTGAAACCAAGATTAAACTCTTTGGCCTGAATGCCAAGCGTCACGTTTGGAAGAAACCTGGCACCATCCCTACAGTGAAGCATGGTGGTGGCAGCATCATGCTGTGAGGATGTTTTACAACGGAAGGTACTTGGATACTAGTCAGGATCAAGGGAAAGAGCAAAGTACAGAGAGATCCTTGATGAAAACCTGCTCCAGAGCGCTCAGGACCTCAGACTGGGGTGAAGCTTCACCTTCCATCAGGACAACAACCCTAAGCTCACAGCCAAGACAATGCAGGAGTGGCTTCAGGACAAGTCTCTGAATGTCCTTGAGTGGCCCAGCCAGAGCCCGGACTTGAACCGGTTCAAACATCTCTGGAGAGACCTGGAAATAGCTGTGCATTCAACCTGACAGAGCTTGAGAGGATCTGCAGAGAGGAATGGGATAAACTCCCCAAATACAGGTGTGCCAAGCTTGTAGCGTCATACCAAAGAAGACTCGAGGCTGTAATTGCTGCCAAATGTGCTTCGACAAAGTACTAAATAAAGTGTCTGAATACTTATGTAAATGTGATATTTCAGTTTAAAATGTCTAAAACCTGTTTTTGCTTTGTCATTATGGGGTATTGTGTGTAGATTGATGAGGGAAAAAACAATTTAATACATTTTAGAATAAGGATGTAACGTAACAAAATGCGAAAAAAGTCAAGGGGTCTGAATATTTTCCGAATGCACCATATATAAATGTTTTGTTGATGTTCTGAACCCACTGACCGCAAGTCGTCGTTAAATTCTCATCTGTGCTTCAGAACCAAAAACAATCTTGATTGTTGACCAATGACCAGTCATTAGCATTGGCACACAAAGGCGGGCGTGCATGTCCAAATTAGAGACCAATTTTGGTAAACACAGAGTAGGCCTATGTTTATTATCCATATAAAATACAGTTGAGCAATCTACTACTGACTCATCTTTGCCAGAACAATAAGTTTCACCACTGCTGGGGGGAATACACAGCTGTCCTTGATTGTGAGCTAGGATGAAAAGTTGAATGAAATATGTCCGACAGAAGAGGTAAACAATGGTTTTCCATCAATAGAATCAATATAGGGAGGTAAGATGATAAGCCAGATCATTCAAGATTGATGTAAAAATCTGACTTCTATCCATGTCCTGAGGACGTTGGGAAATGCCTCCTAAACTGGCCACTAGGTGCAACGGTCAGCGCTATAACCATCAAGTAGGCATAGGTTTTACTAAGGTGCTGTGGACAAGGGTAGTGGATTGGTGTAATCCCATGACTCTGGATCAGAAAGTTGCATGTTCAATCCCAGTCTTGGACACTTTTTTTATTTGGAGTTTTAACCTTATCACAAACGTTAATCCTTACCTTAACCATTTTGAATGAGTGCCTAAACGTAAGGTTTTAACTTTATCCCAAACCTTAACCCTTACTTTAACCATTGGAATGAGTGCCTAAACTTAACCCTTAACTTCGAAATTTGATGTTTCGAGAAATGGAACTATACAGAGCAGCAGGATCAACAAAAACACTTTGAAATTTGATGTTTGGAGCAACTTCTACATTTTATCATAAGGGAATTGCTTAGACCACACTTACCAGTAGGACTAGTTATCTCACGCTCTCTGGCAGAGAATTAGCCTATATGTGAGCGCTTTATCAGCAGTCTAAACGCACAGTTAGAGTATCCATCATCAATAAATTAATGAACTTGAGGATAGATTATGCTGCAAACGACATGCTTCTATTAGACCACCAGAATTGCCTACAAAAAGAGGTTTGTGATAGGCCTTCAATTGAGATTTGCTTGGTAAGCAAAAATATTGATTTGAAAGCATCCTCGAGAAGGAGTGCTTGAGAGGGATGGATGGATTTGGTGAGGGGGTTGCAAAATAAATCCTCACATTGCAGGGATCAACTTGCTGTGGCAGTTTTATAGCCTCATGCAGTAATAATAATAATAATAATAATAACAAATTATTACTAGTTTTATATTATGAGCAGGCTGACGCAGACCGATTTGGCTATTTCAAATACTTTAAGCTACCAGGAGTCAAAAGCAAAAACATTTTGGAGGTGCACATGGATTATTTGGACAATAATGTTGTGTGGAGTCCTTTTTATTAGTGGGAAGAAGTTTAATTAATATCTAATTATGGTGTCTTTGGTAAACAAAAGTGACACAATATTTATCAATCAGGGCAGTTGAAGCCGAACGGAGATCATCATGCCTTCTGCCAAACCTGGTCTGAAATCGCAAAGAAGATTAAATGAAACATCACAGCACAGTTGAAAAATATATGGCAAATACAAAACTGGATAATGTTCAGAGATAGATGGAAGGGGTTGAGTGGAGATGAAGGGTGGGACTGAAAATAACAAGATAACTAAAGTAAAATATACTGTGTTCGTAAAATGTGTACACAGTACCAGTCAAAAATTGACACACCTACTGATTCAAAGGTTTTTCTTTATTTTCCATATTTTCTACATTGTATAATAATAGTGAAGACGTCAAAACCATGAAATAACACATGGAATCATGTAGTAACTAAGAAAGTGTTAAACAAATCAAAATATATTTTACATTTGAGATTCTTCAAAGTAGCCATCAATGCTATCTTAGTGCCAGCCTCTGACTGTGGTGGTATGTAAATAGCTATGAAAGATACAGATGAAAACTCTCTAGATAGATAGAGTATCTCATGATAAGCTGTAGACCACACTACCTCAGGGAAGCAATAGCTTGAGACTTCCTTAGATATCGTGCACCAGCTGTTATTTACAAAAATACGTAGCCCGCCGCCCCTGGTCTTACCAGATGCTGCTGTTCTATCCTGCCGATGCAGCGTATAACCAGCCAGCTGTATGTTGATAGTGTAGTCATTCAGCCACGACTTCGTGAAGTATAAGATATTGCAGTGTTGAATGTTCCGTTGGAAGTTTAATATTGTGCGTAGGTCATCGATTTCATTTTCCAAAGATTGCACATTTGCTAGCAGAATGGAAGGAAGTGGGGGTTTATTCGATCACCTACGAATTCTCAGAAGGCAGCCCGCCCTCCTGCCCCTTTTTCTCCGCCTCCTCTTCACGCAAATCACAGGAATCTGGGCCTGTTCCCGAGAAAGCAGTATATCGTTCACGTCGGGCTCGTCAGACTCGTTAAAAGAAAAAAAGGACTCTGCCAGTCCGGGGTGAGTAATTACAGTCCTGATGACCAGAAGTTATTTTCGGTCATAAGAGACAGTAGCTGCAACATTATGCACAAAATAAGTAATAAAAGAAGTTACAAAAAACGCTAATAAACGTACAAAAAAACACAATCGGTTGGGGACACATAAAACGTCTGCCTTCTTCTCCGGCGCCATTTTCTTAGTGTGTTATGGAATATACAAACACAGAATACCAATTGAGAAGAGACTGTAATTTTGATAATAAGATTTAAATACTGGATACTTGATGTACGTACTTTTCTTCATGTGACATGCCAATGCATGTGAATCACTAAGTGAATACTCAACTTGACAAATACACTAGAAAAAGCAGGGAAAACAGTACATGCATGCAACTGAATAATAGCGAGAGATACATTTTCTATCACAGGTCCTGAAACCTGTCCTTTTGTTCCTATTTTCAGTGAGCGGGGATGAATAGTTCAGGGACTGCGTCCCAAATGGTACCCGATTACGTATATATAGTGCACTACTTTTGACCAGAAACCCATAGGCTCTGATCAAAGTAGTGCACTACGTAGGGAATTAGGATACCATTGGGGATGCACATGGGGCTTGAGCTGCTCTTCCAAAGGAAAATATGATGAGAGATCATTCCCTTGGATGTAAACTGTACTACTTCAAGCTCTGAGTTATACTGAAGAGGTCTTCTGAGCTTTAGAGCGTGGCGAAGGAGGATAGGAATCCATATTAATGTAATAAACTTACACCATCCCTGTTTGTTCAGATGGTTTTCCTCGTGTTTGAGAGAGAGATCAAATAAGCACATCAATTAAATGTAACTGATGTTGCTCTCGTTCTCTGATTTCTAAAATAACTCATGTCTATGGCTCCACTGGGCCTCTGGACAAATATGACTCTGTGTGTGTGTGTGATGGCAGCCAGCAAAGGCCAACTGCTCCCTGTGCTCCAGGCTCAATTGGAGTCCATCTGAGGCCCAGACCCTCTCAATCTACACCAGACACACAATCTCAATCTATACCAGATAAATATCCTTACAGAGTACATCAGACACACTGACCCCCTCAATCCACACCAGATTCATAGACCTTCAGGGCTATAGTCTAAGTGTACACTGTAGTCTCTCAAATATATTTTGTTCAACCTACACCACCCTCATAGACCCTCTCAGTCAACTCCAGACTCACTGATCTGTCAGGTGCGTCGTAAAAAGTGGACCAAGCGGGTCTCGTGCTCATGTTCCTTATTTATTTGGATAAGCGTGAACACTTAACAAAATTAACAAACAACGATGAAAAACAGTCCTGTAAGGCTACACAGCTATACATGGAACAACTACCCACAAACACAGTGACAAAAAAAAAATAACTACTTAAATATGGCCTCCAATTAGAAGCAACGAAGAACAGCTGCTTCCAATGGAAGGCCAAACAAACCTGAACATAGAAATAGACTAAATAGACATTCAAACATAGAAATAGACAACATAGAACATTACCCAAAAACCCAAGACACATAAATCAAACACACCCATGCCACGTCCTGACCATACTATAATAACAAAATGACCCCTTACTGGTCAGGACGTGACAAGATCAGTGGTTCCCAAACTTTTTATAGTCCTCTTCAAACATTCAACCTCCAGCGGCGTACCCCCTCTAACACCAGGGTCAGCGCACTCTCAAATGTTGTTTTTTTGCCATCATTGTAAGCCTGCCCCACTCTATACAATACATTTATTAAACATAAGAATGAGTGATTGAGTTTTTGTCACAACCTGGCTCGTGGGAAGTGACAAAGAGCTCTTATAGGACAAGGGCACAAATAATAATATAATAATAATCAATCATTTTGGTCTTTATTTAACCATCTTGCATATAAAACCTTTTTTGTTCATCAAAAAATGTGAATAACTCACCACAGGTTAATGAGAGGGGTCTGCTGGAAAGGATGCACATAACTCTGCAATGTTGGGTTGTGATGGAGAGTGTCTCAGTCTTAAATCATTTTCCACACACAGTCTGTGCCTGTATTTCGTTTTCATGCTAGTGAGGGACGAGAATCCACTCTCACATAGGTACGTGGTTGCAAAGGGCATCAGTGTCTTAACAGCACAATTTGCCAAGGCAGGAGCGCAGCCCAATCCAGAAATCTGGCAGTGGCTTCTGATTACATTTTCACAGAACAGCTTGTTGCAATTTCGATGAGGCTCTCTTGTTGAGATATTGGTAAGTGGACTGGAGGCAGGAAATGAAAGGGATAATGAATCCAGTTGTTTGTGTCATCCATTTCATTAAAGTACCTGTGTAATTCACTCAGGTGCTTCGTTATATCACATTTGACATTGTCCGTAAGCTTAAGTACATTTGCACACAGAAAATCATACAATGATGGAAAGACCTGTGTGTTGTCCTTGTTAATGCAGACAGAGAAGAGCTCCAACTTCTTAATCGTAGCCTCAATTTTGTCCCGCACATTGAATATAGTTGCTGATAGTCCCTGTAATCCTAGATTCAGATCATTCAGGCGAAAAAAAAACATCACCCAGATAGGCCAGTCGAGTGAGAAACTCGTCATCATGCAAGCGGTCAGACAAGTGAAAATTATGGTCACTAAAAAAACGTTAAGCTCGTTACTCAATAAAAAAAACGTATCAATAATTTCCCCCTTGATAACCAGTGCACTTCTGTATGTTGTAGAAGCGTTACATGGTCGCTGCCCATATCATTGCATAATGCAGAAAATACACAAGAGTTCAGGGTCCTTGCATTAACAAAGTTAACCATTTTCACTGTAGTGTCCAAAACGTATTTCAAGCTGTCAGGCATTCCCAAGGCAGCAAGAGCCTCTTGGTGGATGCTGCAGTGTACGCAAGTGACATCGGGAGCAACTGCTTGCACGCACGTTACCACTCCACTATGTCTCCCTGTTATGGCTTTTGCACCATCAGTACAGATACCAACAATTATTGACCACCAAAGTCCATTTGATGTCACAAAGCTGTCCAGTATTTGTCCTGGTTTCCAGTGGTTTGCAGAAGAGGATGTCTTCCTTAATTGACCCCCGTAAACGTAACGGGCATATACCAGGAGCTGTGCCAGGCCTGCCAAGTCTGTTGACTCATCCAGCTGTAATGCATAGAATTCACTGGCTTGGATGAGAAGCAGTAATTGTTTCAAAACATCTCCAGCCATGTCACTGATGCGTCGTGAAACAGTGTTGTTTGATGAAGTCATTGTCTGTATAGTTTTTTTGTCCTTTTCCCCCAGCATTGTCCCAGCCATATCTGCGGCAGCAGGAATAATTAAATCCTCCACAATAGCATGGGGCTTGCCTGTCCTAGCCACTTGGTAGCTCACCATATAAAATGCTTATAGTCCCTTCTTATTAATGGTATCTGTTGCTTTTATACATCTTACTACTCGGAAGTCGTCTTTATTCTCGCTCAAAAAACTCCTGTGGCTTATTTTTCAAATTGTCATGTTTTGTTTCTAAATATCTGCGCAAGAGTGAAGGTTTCATCAAGTTATGAGATAGTACTTTTTCACATATAACACCTTGTGGCTGAGGAAAGGCACTACTCCCAATATAAGTGAACGCAAAATCAATGTAGTTCTCATCATATTTGTGCCTCTTCGATGGTCCAACGTCCCTGTCTGTTGTTCGGTGCTTTCCCGAGTAAGAGGGCGGTAGCTCTTCAGCTGCGTCAGATTCTGTCAGTGTCCATGCTAGCTGGGCTAACAACAAATGTAGAATTACTGATGCTAGCATTGGATGTGCTCGTGGAAGCAGAACAACTTGTGTCGTCAACAGGTGCAGGTGTAGTACTGCTGGTAGTAGCAGTACTAGCAGTAGAGATGGTATGTGTCTATGGACGCGGGCCTTACATTTTTTAACCATTTATCAATTTTCGAGCAAACGGAATGAGCAGCAGCTACGTTTGGCTACATACGGACCGTTAGTGGAATTCCCGCGAGAGAGTAATGGTTAATGTGATTGGATATTAATTATTTTACTAGGTTACTTGTATTTGACATTGTGTTGTTATTTCGCTGAACACTAGATATGGTTTAATTGTATTTTTGGCAGTGAAACAAGGCTACTCAGGCAAGAGAAAAAACATCACCCAAATGTATAGCCATATTGGGAAATGTTTGAAAAATGTGAAGATTTTTTAAAATCATTTCTTTATTATAAAAAATATATAAATGTGAATCACATTTTTATTTGGCGTACCCCCGACGGCATTGTGCGTACCCCTGGAGGTACGTGTACCCCAGGTTTGGAATACCTGATCTAGATTAATGCTGTTCGTGGACTAGACACATTACACAGGTTCCCCAAAAAATATGATTATGACGTTGAACTTGTGCGCACACACACAGACGCACATAGTCCATGCCCAGCACACACCACAGTCAGAGGTCCACCAGGGAGAGAGAGAGAGAGAGAGAGAGAGAGAAGGGAACATGGTGATGGTTCACACATGTGCCGGTGGACCGGTGGGCCGACCGACCAGGCGGCTCAGAGAAGCTTAATTTCAATTAGCAAGGAGGTCTGGAAGTGGAGCAGCTGTGACATAAGGCATGACGAAAAAGCCGAATCTTGATCCAGAAATTATAAAAAACTATCGGCCTATATCGAATCTTCCATTCCTCTCCAAAATTTTAGAAAAAGCTGTTGCACAGCAACTGACTGCCTTCCTGAAGACAAACAATGTATACGAAACGCTTCAGTCTGGTTTTAGACCCCATCATAGCACTGAGACTGCACTTGTGAAGGTGGTAAATGACCTTTTAATGACGTCAGACCGAGGCTCTGCATCTGTCCTCGTGCTCCTAGATCTTAGTGCCGCTTTTGATACCATCGATCACCACATTCTTTTGGAGAGATTGGAAACCCAAATTGGTCTACATGGACAAGTTCTGGCCTGGTTTAGATCTTATCTGTCGGAAAGATATCAGTTTGTCTCTGTGAATGGTTTGTCCTCTGACAAATCAATTGTAAATTTCGGTGTTCCTCAAGGTTCCGTTTTAGGACCACTATTGTTTTCACTATATATTTTACCTCTTGGGGATGTCATTCGAAAACATAATGTTAAATTTCACTGCTATGCAGACGACACACAGCTGTACATTTCAATGAAACATGGTGAAGCCCCAAAATTGCCCTCGCTAGAAGCCTGTGTTTCAGACATAAAGAAGTGGATGGCTGCAAACTTTCTACTTTTAAACTCGGACAAAACAGAGATGCTTGTTCTAGGTCCCAAGAAACAAAGAGATCTTCTGTTGAATCTGACAATTAATCTGGATGGTTGTACAGTCGTCTCAAATAAAACTGTGAAGGACCTCGGCGTTACTCTGGACCCTGATCTCTCTTTTGAAGAACATATCAAGACTGTTTCAAGGACAGCTTTTTTCCATCTACGTAACATTGCAAAAATCAGAAATTTTCTGTCCAAAAATGACGCAGAAAAATTAATCCATGCTTTTGTTACTTCTAGGCTGGACTACTGCAATGCTCTACTTTCCGGCTACCCGGATAAAGCACTAAATAAACTTCAGTTAGTGCTAAATGGTATGATGACTCCTTGCTGTCCCCAGTCCACCTGGCCGTGCTGCTGCTCCAGTTTCAACTGTTCTGCCTGCGGCTATGGAACCCTGACCTGTTCACCGGACGTGCTTGTTGCACCCTCGACAACTACTATGATTATTATTATTTGACCATGCTGGTCATTTATGAACATTTTAACATTTTAACATTTTGACCATGTTCTGTTTTAATATCCACCCTGCACAGCCAGAAGAGGACTGGCCACCCCTCATAGCCTGGTTCCTCTCTAGGTTTCTTCCTAGGTTTTTGGCCTTTCTAGGGAGTTTTTCCTAGGGAGTTTTTCCTAGCCACCGTGCTTCTTTCACATGCTTTGCTTGCTGTTTGGGGTTTTAGGCTGGGTTTCTGTACAGCACTTTGAGAATATCAGCTGATGTACGAAGGGCTATATAAAAATAAATTTGATTTGATTTGATTTGATTTGACTGGCTGTGTAAATATGCACAAGGAGTCGATGTAGTGCCCGTACGCACACGCCATTACCTCAGCCTCAGAGCCTGATGCTCTCATCTCGTCTCCCGTGACACACTCCCTCTCTCTAATGGTTGGTCTACTGTAGGCCACTGCTTTTACATCACATGTGAAATAGCTTCAATGCCCTCATTATGAAATGTTCAGAATGATACATCTTGAATAGAGTATGCTGTACAGACAGTGGTCGTATGAAACTTCATGAAACAAAATAGTCAGGACATGAGCAAAATTAAGCAATGCACGCACACATAATCACACACCTTACACATGGGTGGGTGGGTATGTACACACAATGTCTCACAGATTGTGAGAGTGTCAGAGGGCTAATTAGCTGAATAAATTAGGCTAAAAGTGTACCAGTGAATTTATTGGATGTGTTTGCTAGTGTCTGAAGGCCAACTCAGCCTGCCTGAAGAAAAAGAAACACGGCCAGGACCGTTCATATGAGCAGTGAGTATAGAAAGGCTATCAGGTTATATTTATTCCACTTCAAGTCCTTTCCCCTTATACTAAAATCCCAAAACTCTGAGAATATTGTCATCCTAACAGCAACCGGTCATTTGTTGACTTAAAAACTCTAAAGTCATTGTGGGGCTGAATGAAGCCAGGACAGGAGAAGAGAGGCAAAGGCCAGTCAGTTGGACATAATAAGGTCTCTGGAAGGTCAGTGAGAAAATTGCTCCAAATGCTGCTGTAATACTGCTGTAATAGGGTTCATACTAACAAGGTCTCATCATCCTCTGTTTTTCATTCAGAGCCTGGGCTTGTTGAGATCCCCAAACACAAATCAGACCTAAACCGAGGCTCTATCTCAACCCAGAAATCAACCGTCATCTCTTAAAAAGCAATATTATGCAAGTGTGTCTCTTACAGATTGTTCTTGCACATAGTGACCTAGTTATGAATCTACCTTTAGTTGACAGGGTTCATGTGTGATTTTTTTTTTACCTTGATAGTGATCTCTGAATGATCTCCCCTTGACAATAGCCTTATAATGCATCATCAGGAATTTAGGATATACATTTAGAATCTAGATGATTCACATAGGTGCACAGGAAGAAAAACAAAAACAAGAGACACCATTTTAAGTAGTCATTTTTATATACACATGTATATATTCATATATTACACATTTAATACAGGCATATTGAGATCGATCATGAAGAGAACAGAAAAAAAAGTGGCTGAGATATTTGTAAAAATGTACATTTCATGAGAAATCATATACACACACAATTTTGCTTTTTTAACTCTCCTTTTGACAGACATACATACATATAAAGAATTCCCATAATGACAAGCTCCCCCCCCAAAAAAAATCACAGGGTGTTATGTAGAGACAGCAAGAACCAGCTTGCTAAATATACGTTGCATATATATTCCCGTTTCTGTGTGGGGTTTCTCTGATCGGAGGGGTGAATCAAGAGTAGCCTGTGCTGTTTAAAGGAGAACTCCACAAAAACATGTTGTTCCACTCTAAACGTTCCTCACCTGCTACATTTGTTTTGCATGATAATGCTTTAGTTTAGTTAAACTCCATTCAGATAACCTCACATCATTTGGTTGGGACAGTATGGTGTCATATAGTGTTCTTGAAGAGATTTAAATAAATGTTGGTTTTTTTGTGTATTATTTTACCCATCATACAACTAAACTAAGTATCTGCCTCTACAATGCTACTGAAGGTTGCAAATCTCATCTTTAAAAAACATTGTACACACAATTTAAACATTTCCAATAAAAACAGTGGTGATTCAGATTAATCCATGCCCTTACAAAACGAAATCTTGACCGAATCGTACTGTGTACAAAACAAATAATATTTTAAACATCAACATTGTTAAACAATAATTACTTCTTTCTCATAGTTATTAAATTCTGTGGCCACATGGTCTAAGTATTTTGTTGTTATACTGAACAGTTTTATTTGAGGATAGGTTGGATACAGAGATACATAGAGATAGATAGAGAGGAGTCTAGATGGATATATATGGAGATGAGTCCTCTAACTATCTCTATGAGCGGATCACATATTAACTAGTAAGCGATGCGATGTGACGAAAGGCACCTTTTTATACAAGTAAGAGAAAGGCTTGGATTAACCAGATCTACTCAGAGTGCCTCTGAAATGGCACACTATTCCATAGTGCACTACTATTAAACAAAATAATTGAACTATATACTGTGGGGCATAGGCTGTCATTTCAGAAGCAGCAAGAACGTTAACAGTATCAAACCCTAACTGTTCCAAAGACCAGGTGTCTACAAGGATACGGTGGTCAGATGGCCACATACAGGATGGACAGTAACAGTACAAATCTAGTATTGAAGTAACCTACAATGCCTAGAGGGGCCTTTAGAAAATAGTCCACAATCACAATGTTGCTGATGTGCCCATTATCAATGTTTGTAATGACAATACAGTACTGATCATTTACCTATACCTATGTCAAAACAATGGTTTGGGGTAGGAGGCATTGGATGAAAAAGGCATACAAAAACATGTTTGTGATATTGATAGAACTAACTGCTACATAACGTGTATGCATATCCCTCCATCTAGGAGATGTAACCCATCTAGATACTGGTCCTCCATTGTTATATAAGGCAAGAATGAATCCCTCAGTATGACATCGAGTCAGCACCAAGAACCTTTGTCTGTCTCTCTCCTCACAGGCAAACATGGCAGTTACAGTATGTAACCTATCCCATCTGGATAGAATTGTATTACCGTTATCAACAGATGTCAAGGTATATTTTCTTAAGGCATTTCTAGAATTGATTTGGCCTGATTTTGATTAAGAAGCTAGGTCAGTAGGCTGTCCAGTGCTCTTAAATAGACAGAAGGCTTTTTGGGAACAAAGATCTCTCTCTGATCGAAGAGAGAAAAATACCCAAGATTGAAAAGACTTTCAAAGGTGACATGGTAGCAAAGAGAGAACTGAGACAGTGAGTCCACTGGATCAGTGGTTTCTGGAAGACAGATGCCTTTGGGTTTGACTGGTGTAGAAACTAGAGGCATTTTCCTTTCAATGTCCGAAAACAGTACTATTATAAAACAACAACTGGCACAAGATTAGTGCTTTCTTTTTTGTTAGCAGTGTTTTTTAACATACAAAAAGGGCAGAAAGAAACGATAGGCACGTTTCTCCATGAATTTATCCACAGTAAAGAAGAGGCACTGAGGTCAGTTAAGTATGAGTTGCACCTGTCACTCGGCCGTGTCATTGCCATTGTTATCAATGTTCTAGACGTCACAGCCATATTGATACCCAAAAGTAGAACGTGGGCTAATGACTGTTTTGTCTAAATTACACTATAGTGGCATGGAAATACGATGACATTGCTAAAGTAGGCAAATATTTAGTAAGAAACAACTTTGCCATCATTATCATGTTGTCAAATGTACTTCATGCAGATGGAAATGTTGTCATTACCTAGCACAGTTCGTCAAAAATAGCTAGCAATGCTAAAGTTAGCTATCCGGTGAATTCCACTCAATCTTAGCTAGCTAGCAAACATTATACTGCATCTAAAGTTAATATAGCAACATCAAAATGATGACAAAAGGTTTTCCTACGAATTATTTGCCTTCTTTAGTAATATAATTATATTTCCAAGCCACTGCAATGCACTTTTGATTAAAAATTAATCATCACAAATTGACAATGCATTGAGTGGAATGATCAGTCGGGCATCAGTCCTAAAACCAATGTTCAAAACAATATTGTGACGAAACGTGCAGCCCACAAATTGTTTTTTTCCTTTGAACAAAAACACTTAAAAAGTACTTTGTATGGTTGTCTGAAGCAACATACAACCAATTAAGCTTGTGCCATGACAGTTTTAGAGAAGCTGTTTAGTTTAAGACAGCTTCTACTTCAATTTCTTCATTGCACACAATCAGAATAGAAAAAAAGACAAATCTGTAAAAAGAAATCGAGTTAAGTCTTGCAAAGTACAATCAATACTCAGCGACCGTATTTTGACTGGAGAAGAGAAGGAGAGGGGGGTGAGGGAAGAAACTATGGCCTTTCCACTCCTCTTCTCACATCTTCTCTTCTCACCGTTTTACACAAAATCTTTGTTACTCAAGAGCTTCAGTGGAACACAGAACATTTACAAAGGAGAGAAAATAAAATGTCCGGAAAGATTGTTAGTGCAGAATTTTTTTCCCAATTTTTTTTGTGGATATATATATATATATATATATATATATATATATATATATATATATATATATATATATATATATATATATATATATAAAAGCCATACATTGTCACCTATACGTAACAAAACACTACGATTCTGACTTTATAAAAGTCTGAATTAAATCAGAAAGCATTACACTTCTCAATATCTATACCTTTACATTTCCTGACAGCTCAACGTTTATTTGTATTTTTTTTAAAACAGTGTTCAATACTCAGTGCTGCTTTACTGCAGTAAGAAGCTCTCTTCTCTCTTCCCGGGACAGACAGGTACATTGGGACATAATATTAAGACTGTTTCCAAAATGTCTGGATGTGTCACAAAAACCCATTGTATTCGCTGCACCTCTCCCCTCTAACCCTCCCTTTCCATAAATATGAGAGAAATGACTACAATATTAAAAATAAAAGCTTTCAATAGAGCCGTTGTGCTTGGGGATCCAGGCCGGTGTGCCTACTCAACAGTCTGCCATGTAACGACCTAGGAGAATAAGGAACACAGACATTAGACCCCAGTATAGACCACATCATTCACATTTGACTAACCAAAAGGGCGTGTCTTCACCTCAAGTCACAACAGATACATTAAAACAATAAATTGGTGACAAGTTAGTAGTTATTACCTGTAGCTATTCACTTATAGCTAGGTAAGAATAGATTATGTGGTGAGTAGGAAAGAAAGAATCTACCATACATGATATATGCTCCTTTGCTTTATTCCTGCACCCATATGTTTTGGCTGCAGAAGCCTTTATCAGGTGTCAGATTGTGTGTCTAGATCTTGGTCCTATACGTACCTGTGGCAAACCTCTTCTTGTTGAGGGACAGTCTGTACCCGGCTCCCAACAGCTCCATGTCCACCCCTGACAGCGTGCTCCCCTCGCTCATAAACTGCACAGCCAGGGTGGATGGGGTGGACGGGCCGTCCGACAGCTCAAACTTAGCCCTCAGAGACCCCGAGCCTTCATTATCTGACTTCTCTGAGATATCACTCAGCTTCCATAGAGACTTATTCAGCTCTGAGTTCCTGGTGGAAAGAGATGAAAGAAGACATGTGAACATGTATCTTACACAAGTAGTTGCACTTCCACTCTACCATAGAGACATGACAAACACAGATACACTATTCAGTGTTTCCCCTAAATTCATTCATTTTAAATCGTTGCCACCACTGAAAAAAAAGGTAAATTGTGAGTCTCATAGCAAAGGGTCTGAGAATACTTATGTAAATAAAGTATTTCTGTTTATTATTTCAAAGATTTTGAAAAAAATTCTACAAACCTGTTTTTGCTTTGTCATTATGGGGTATTGTGTATAGATTGATGACGGAAAAAAAATATTTTATACATTTCAGAATAAGGCGGTAACGTAACAAAATGTGGAAGAAATAAAGGGGTCTGAATACTTTCAGAATGCAATGTATATATAAAGTATATATAGAATTCAAATGTTTTTCTGCACAGATGGGCTTTTAAAATCAGAGTGAAAAGTGGCAAAGTTACATATCTTCAGATTTTCATCAGATGGTCCGAGAAACCGCCAAGGTAACTAGCTAGCTAGCGTGTAATCCTGGAAGTGTAGCCAATAGACACATGTAATAATTGTTAGCTAAGATGCAGTAATGTTAAGCTAGCTAAATTCTTTGGGGGTTAATATAGAATTGGCTGGTGATGTCATTGAGTTCAAGAAATACAATTAAAACAGTCCTCGATTTTCAAATGTGGTAAGAAAAATGAATTTCAAAGTAAGAGAACATAATTAAATGTTCATGCATTTTGGAGTAGGAATGTCCTTTTAAAAAAAAGTGTTAAAAATGACCTCACAGTCATTCAGGAAGACCCCACTCTAGCCACTACCTCTGCCCCCAATCCTAGAGGAAACACTCCTGTTACTACAGATATACAACAACAAAAACACACATGTAATGCTAGCGATAAGTACAATACAACATTAACCATGCTCACAGCTGATGCCAGTGCTGTGCTGTCTTGACTGTTGTGGTCTGTTTTTGTAATGGAAAATCAATTTATCAATATGAGTCAGTCAATTCGAATCAATCAAGCAAGCAATATATCAAAGCATCAGTAACTGGCAGGTGGCAGCGTGGTAGGAACAGCTTGTCCCATGAATTAAATCACAGAAATTGAGGATTAGCTGATAACTATGAAACAAACATTCTGGATAATATAGAGAATCTGGAACTACTTATTAATCAGCATTTTGATATGCTCGAAAAAGAAGCGAACAAGAGAAGACCTTTAATCGAGTTCTGCGAGCAAAACTGAAGAGAAGCCGTCTAAAATTACAAATGTAACATTGGAGGGGGACGTTTTTATAACTAATGTCTCCAGAAGATAGAGCATTGCTTACAAGTATGAGCAAGCAGTTAAAAAAACAGGATCTATTGCCTGGGCTACTGCGGGAGGTTTAGGCCTTAAAAACAGGATCTATTGCCTTGGCTACTGCGGGAGGTTTAGGCCTTAAAAACAGGATCTATTGCCTGGGCTACTGCGGGAGGTTTAGGCCTTAAAAACAGGATCTATTGCCTGGGCTACTGCGGGAGGTATATATATATATATATATATTTTTTTACTGCTCCTCTTTAATTACTTTTATCTCTTATCCGTATTTTTTTAAACTGCACTGTCGGTTAAGGGGCTCGTAAGTAAGCATTTCACTGTAAGTTCTACACCTGCTGTATTCGGCGCATGTGACTAATAACATTTGATTTGATTCATTTGTTTTTTTTACATGAACGACTTATTTGTTTTTTTTTTCATGCAGTATGGAACCGTGGACTATATGTGGACTTAAAATAAGGTTGGACTTATGATAATGCAGAATGGGTATGATGAACTTATCCTTTTTCTATTTAGGCAATATGGAACTTTGGACGTAATATCAGGTTCTGATTCAGGGGAAGGCGAAGTTGGGTAAGGCTGATCTTTTTTTCTGTATGATTGTTTATTTATTTAATTCGAAGATTGAACATTAGAAATACCAAGGTTGTTTTTTTAGTTTAATATGATAGCCTAATTGTAGAGGTCGGGTATATTATGACTTAAAAGCTGTTATATAGTTCGGCCCTTGTTCGCCGATGTGAATCGGAACGATTCGCTTTTAAGATAAAACTTAATAAATATTAATAGATTTATTATAAGGCAAAATTATTATATAACTAAAAACGGTTCTCCATTGGAATAGGCCTATACGATCCTAAAATAATTGGTGTTGTTACCCTTTTACATTTAAAATATAAATCTCAATATAAAAAATGTAAAGGATGATTATTGTTCCGATACACACCGGCAAATGGAGTAGGTATTGTCAACAGGGTTGTTGTCTCTATAAGTGTGTGGCGGGCTGGTTAAGACGGATAAACTGATTGAAGTTAACGGTAGAACTAACACAATCACTGGCTTATGGAAGCACTTCTCTAAGCGAGAGAAAGGTATATTATATTTCTATATAAGCTATTTATGCTATATTTTATATTACTGATCCTAATGATATAGGCCTATGTGTAAAACAGCCGAGATGATAGAGCAACGACCCTGGAATAAAAACTAAATGTGTATCGGTGGAGAGAAGGTTGGTTTTACAGGTTTACTCGCTATGGATTGTCAGTAATGCATGTATTCTTGGCTATCGTGCCATGGCTGTGTCAGAGTCGATCGTAAGTTAAACTTGGGTATTCCTTTATGGGCAGTGTGATGCCTAAGACACATTTTTTACTTGTAGTCATTAGCGGCCGTTAGAATCTATGTTCCTTTTTCCTTCCTCCTTTTTTTGTCGGAATACAACAGGCTATATGAGGACTACATGAAATGTCTTGCATGTAATGGACATTAAAAAAAAAGGACTGGTCTTGCGACACATGTAGGTTGTTTTCTCTTCATTTTTTCAAAAATTTTCGAACAATTTAATCCAATGAACTGAGCAGGCTGGGCTGACATGCTTATAGCCTTGCTAGGACTTTCAAAATATGAGCATGCATTTATAAAATTGTGCTGTTATTATTTCTATTAATATGATCTATTATTGGTAAAAATGTTATTTGGTTAGTTCCCTTAAGCACCCTCATAGTTATTTATGTTATCATGGGACTGCCCCATATTTTGGTTGAACAGACCTAGATATGGGGGGGAGGTTTTAGTGGGTGGAATATTAGGACAATTGGAGGTTTACAAAGTTGCAAATTATTATGGTACTATCATCATGGTGCTTTTTAATGGTAAGTTTACAAACATTGGTTGTGGTAAGTATAATTGAAACTTGGGTATCATTATGGTAAGTGCGGAAATAAGTATAGCAGATCATAAAAAAAGATATACATTTTTACATGGCTAAAAGATAAATAATATAATATCTATTGTTTACAGGAAACTCATTCTACAAATATAGATGAGGTTGGGTGGAAAAAGGACTGGGAGGGAGAAATAGATTTTTGTCATGGGCAAAGAAACTCAAAAGGGGTGATTATACTAATTGATACAAATTTTGATCAGATGGCACAAACAGATCTGCAAGGAAGATGGATTATTTTAAATATGCTATTGGACCAAAAACAGATCTGGCTAATTAATCTATATGGGCCAAATAATGATGACCCACACTTCTTCGAAAATATATATCATAATTTATTGAGCTCACAAGCAACAAAATAATCTATTATTATGGTGGGCGATTATAACACGGTTTTAAGTACCTCGATGGATCGTAAAGGAAATCATTCTACAAACTATCACCCTCAAGCACTTAAGGAGATCACAAAGATCATGGATACATTAGAACTAGTGGATATATGGAGGTTGAAAAACCCTGACCTAGTGTGATATACATGGAGGCGGCTAAATCAAGCTAGCCGTCTTGATTACTTCCTAGTCTCATTCTTCCTGACATCAAAAGTTTAAAAAAAGTATTAATAGGAGACCGAATGCGATCGGACCACCATCTAATTGGCCTCCATATAACTCTTACTGAATTTCCACTGGGATATTGGACATTTTAATCAAAGCCTATTGGATGAATTTGTTCTTAACTAAGACAAAATAATTTATCATTTACTTTTTTTTTGCACAACATAGGTACAGCATATCCCCTTATTGTATGGGACACTTTCAAATGTACTTTTAGAGGCCATCCAATAGAATACTCAGCATTAAAACAAAAGCAGTTTAGGTCAAAAGAGATTAGACTAATAAAGGAAATAGAGGAAGTAACATCGCAGAACTGTACTATAGAGGCACAAAATAGGAAAAACAAAAATAAATGGAGGTACTTATTCAAGAACAATCAAGTGTAATATATTACAAAATAAAGTTAATTGGATGGAAAATGGTTAAAAATACACAAAAATAATTTACAGAAACTTGTTACAAATGGAGTTATCCATGATTCACCAAATTATATTTTGAAAGAGGAAGCAAAATATTTTAAGCATATGTTTTATTTTCAGTCTCTTCCATTTCCACTGAATGATGTAAGGATTTCTTTCCTAATAATAATCATCATCATGTAAAATTAACACATTTACAGAAAGACCTGTGTGAAGGCCAACTTACAGAAGAATAACGTTTTGATGCAATTAAATCTTTTCAGTCTGGAAAAACACCAGGGCTTGACAGTATACCAGTAGAGGTATATCAAACCTTTTTTGTGCACTCAAAGATCCATTATTAGCCTGTTTCAATTACTCTTATACAAATGGTAGACTTTCAGGTACTCAACAAGAAGGTCTGATTTCATTACTACTAAAGCAGTATCCAGATGGTAAGTATAAAGATCCAGTCCATTTAAAAAACTGAAGGCCTTTAACACTTCAATGTTGTGATGAAAAAAATCACAACATTGTAAAATAGTAAATAATGGTTACTTCTCGGAAAGTATTGAGCTTTTAAGAGGAGTAAAACAAGGCTGTCCGTTGTCTCCATATCTATTTATTATGGCCATTGAAATGCCAACTATTAAAATTAGATCCAACAAGAACATCAAGGGGTTAGACATCCTGGGGATAAAAACAAGTGTCAATGTATGCTGATGAGTTTTTTCTTAAGTCTGCAATCTGGATCTCTGCACAGTCTCATTGAAGATCTTGATCACTTTTCTAGCCTCTCTGGATTAAAACCTAATTATGACAAGTGTACCATATTACGTATTGGATTGTAAAAAAATACAGTGTTTACACTACCTTGTAGTTTACCAATAATCTTCACTCATGCATAAGTTATACTTAAACCCAAAATGCTTCTCCAGTAGATTATTAAGAAAGGCTCATCCTTTGTTCAAAAATGGCCTTTTTGCCTTTATACAACTTCTAATTTCCGACTAATTGAACATTTAATTTTGTTTAAAGTATCTCCCTTTTAAACAAGCCATACAAAGCTGGTTACAATTTCAGTTTTATCCTCCATAAAAGATAGAACAAATATTACAACAAATGTTATGGTTAAACTCAAATGTACTGATTAATAATTTTTTTAATTATATTTATTCATGATATTATGAATAGAAATGGAGGAGTTATGTCATATGCAGTTATCGAAAATATATGGGAATATCTGCTCAATCCAAACTTGCAACCAACTGATTGCAGCACTACCAATAAATGGGAAGAGACTTTCAATGTACCAATTCCATGGCATATGGTTTATGAACTGGTACAAAAAACTACACTTGATTCAACAGAGTTTTTAAATTTAAATAATTAAAATCAGCAAAAAAAGAAACGTCCTCTCACTGTCAACTGCGTTTATTTGCAGCAAACTTAACATGTGTAAATATTTGTATGAACATAACAAGATTCAACAACTGAGACATAAACTGAACATGTTCCACAGACATGTGACTAACAGAAATGGAATAATGTGTCCCTGAACAAAGGGGGTGTCAAAATCAAAAGTAACAGTCAGTATCTGGTGTGGCCACCAGCTGCATTAAGTACTGCAGTGCATCTCCTCCTCATGAACTGCATTTGCTAGTTCTTGCTGTGAGATGTTACCCCACTCTTCCACCAAGGCACCTGCAAGTTCCCAGACATTTCTGGGGGGAACGACCCTAGCCCTCACCCTCCGATTCAACAGGTCCCAGACGTGCTCAATGGGATTGAGATGCGGGCTCTTTTCTGGCCATGGCAGAACACTGACATTCCTGTCTTGCAGGAAATCTCGCACAGAACGAGCAGTATGGCTGGTGGCATTGTCATGGAGGGTCATGTCAGGATGAGCCTGCAGGAAGGGTACCATGAGGGAGGAGGATGTCTTCCCTGTAACGCACAGCGTTGAGATTGCCTGCAATGACGACAAGCTCAGTCCGATGATGCTGTGACACACCGCCTCAGACCATGACAGACCCTCCACCTCCAAATCGATCCCACTCGAGTACAAGCCTCGGTGTAATGCTCATTCCTTCGACGATAAACACGAATCTGACCATCACCCCTGGTGAGACAAAATCGCGACTTGACAGTGAAGGGCACTTTTTGCCAGTCCGGTCCAGTGACGGTGGGTTTGTGCCCATATGCGACGTTGTTGCCGGTGATGTCTGGTGATGACCTGCCTTACAACAGGCCTACAAGCCCTCAGTCCAGCCTCTCTCAGCCTATTGCGGACAGTCTGAGCACTGATGGAGGTATTGTGCGTTCCTGGTGTAAGTCGGGCAGGTGTTGTTGCCATCCTGTACCTGTCCCGCAGGTGTGATGTGCGGATGTACCGATCCTGTGCAGGTGTTGTTACACGTGGTCTGCCACTGCGAGGACGACCAGCTGTCTGTCTTGTCTCCCTGTCTTAGGCGTCTCACAGTACATTGCAATTTATTGCCCTGGCTACATCTGCAATCCTTATGCCTCCTTGCAGCATGCCTAAGGCACGTTCACGCAGATGAGCAGGGACCCTGGGCATCTTTCTTTTGGTGTTTTTCAGAGTCAGTAGAAAGGCCTCTTTAGTGTCCTAAGTTTTCATAACTGTGACCTTAATTTCCTACCGTCTGTAAGCTGTTAATGTCTTAACGACTGTTCCACAGGTGCATGTTCATTAACTGTTTATGGTTCATTGAACAAACATGCGAAACAGTGTTTAAACCCTTCACAATGAAGATCTGTGAAGTTATTTGTATTCTTACGAATTATCTTTCAAAGACAGGTTCCTGAAAAAGCGACGTTTATTTTTTTTTGCTGAGTTTATAAAATTCTTGCCACCAACAGATTGCTATATATATGGGGCATACAACTATCTCAGCTCTGTAGATTTTGCTACAAAGAGACAGAATCAATAGATAATTTATTCTGGTATTGCCCCTATGTAGCTTGTTTCTGATCACAGGTTCAGGAATTGTTAAAAAAATAAATAAAATCACAACATGCACTTAAAATTAACTTTACAAATAGCATTGTTGGGCGATTTGGAAAGCCATTGTCAGTCAATAAATAATATTCATAGGAAAGGTTTTCAACTTTAGCTCAAAATCTGTGGATACTATACGATTAGAATTTTTTTTAACCTATGTAAAACTTCATAGCACAATGAAAAATATACGGCACATGGAAACCAAACGAGGGCGGTCTATGGTGATAGGCTGAGAGTGGCTGAGGGTTGGGATTAAAGAGTTTATGTTTGGTATTGTATTATTGTTATGTGACTGCTTTAAATATAAAAGTAAAATTTGTATGTAAAATGTGTATACTAAATTTGTATGTAAAATGTATGTATATGTAGCAAAAATAGCTGTAAAAAAACTAAAAGATATTTGTCCTCTGAAGAGGTGGAGGGGTTAATAAAAAAAAAAGATATCAACTAAATAGTACTGCTGTCCACATGTTCTCTGGTCGTTTCGCTCACCAGACAGCATTGGGCAGGGACTGCATGTTGATGACCTCTCCGTCTACGGGCACTAGGACCTGTACGTTGGAAAGAGGGCCGGGGCAGAGCATGGACTCTGGGTTGTAACGGTAGTCCAGCCTCAGGTCAGTGGTGGTGGGGGTACACTTCCAGTACACTGCCAGGTTCAGAGGGGTGGACTGGATCCCATTAGAGGACACCTAGACAGAGGGACAGGTCAGAGGTCAAGTCAGTGGTAGCGGAGGTGCACTTCCAGTACACTGCCAGGTTCAGAGGGAGGTCGACTGGATCCCATTCGAGGACACCTGCACACCCAGTGATACAGCATAAGGTCAGAAGGAAAACAGCAAATATCATATTATTGGAGAGATGCCAAAACAATTAATACACTAACAATATGTGAAATAAATACATTTACAAACACAAATTGGATGGTAATAAACGTTTCATTTTGAGTATAACTTATTTTACTTCTGGAGTATATACTGTAGTATATACAATATACTAAAGTGAGTATTTAGTTTAGTCTGGGACTAACCTGGTATTTGAGGATGTCCACATTGTAGTAGGATGCAGCAGGGTTCTGCTCTGATGCTTTCCTGAGGTAGGATGTGAGAGCTTGCATGTTGAACCAAAAGTCCTTGGTATTAGTGTCACTTTGCGAGGGATCACTGGATAACACACACACACACACACACACACACACACACACACACACACACACACACACACACACACACACACACACAAAATGATCAGAGACTCAAATATTCATTGCTCTGTGTGTGTGCATGCGCACTTGCACAGAGCTCCAATAGCTTGGAAACCCTTTTATTGCCCCCCAGCTATTAAAAAATGAATTCCGTTTGATTCAATTAGTCCAACCATGTGGACTCAGAGTTACCCAGAGGAAGCAGACCGAGAAGGACAGAAAGAAAACAGGGAAGAAAAGATCCTCTTTTCCTTTGGGGGAAGAAAGGAATCCACTCTTCAAAGAGACTCTCAGGTGGCTGTCTGTTTTCCACTGATGATTCACTGCTAATAAGTTGGCTAGGGCTAGACACATGGTGGCTATGCTGGAGAAAACACAACATGAAGCTTCAATTTAGAGGTGATATTGTAGCTTGTTGAGAGTTGACGCAACACTCCTCTAGACATGGCCTGTGGAGAACCTGATGTCTGAAGAGGAATGGTGGAAAATAGTTCGCTGCCAGGATAATGATAGGTTTATGACCGATGCTAATAGAATTTCCCCTCAATGACGCAAGCTAGGTTTTCCCTCATCACCCCACAACCCCTATTCCCTCCCTCTCTACGGGCTGCCACCCTGATATGCTTCAGTCTTGTCCACTGGTGTTCAACCAGTGTTACAGCCTTTCATTGGGTCCATACGCGCACACACCTGTATTGGAATCTGGTCTTTACTGATATAGCTGAATGATTCTCTTTGGTCCTGTATGCCTGATCAGGTTCATTAAAACGTTGTATGAATGTTTATGTTAACGTTTTATTCACAGTTGATATGGTTATCAGAATGTTGGAATTTCTCCACTCACCTGAACAGTAGTGTCTGGTTGGGGAGGATCTGCTCCAGTTTGGAAGTGCTCTTCAGTTTGAAGGTGAGCACGGCAGGGGAAGGGTTACTGGTGAATACCTTGATGATACCCATGGGGAAGGACAGGGTCATGTCGCCAGTGATCTTTACTATGCACCTAGAGAGTGAAGGAGAGCAGCACGTAAAGGGTTAAACCTGTGATCTTCACCACACCTGAGGAGACGAGAAAAGCAGCAGAGAGAGCAGGTCCTACAGCTCACGCAAAGAGACAAATTGCCACCACACTGGATAGTTTTGTTCACGTGACATGCGGATGTTGCAGCACATCAGAGATTGTACTGCTGCGGATGCGCACAGAAAAGGAAACAGTATGTGGGACATGTCTATGCATGAACTCAAAGCATTTATTGCACTCATATTAACTTGGTCTGATAGGTTTGAGGTTTTTCCCAAGAGACCATGCCACGCAACCGCTTCAGAGAGATTATGAGACACCTGCATTTTGATGGCACGGATACCAACACGAGTGCAGATGGACCAAGATCACCACCGTCTCAGACACCTGGAAATGTTGTGTGACGAACTGCATTGCCAGGAGAGAATATAACTGTTGATGAGCAACTATTCCAAAACCAGATTTCGGTGCCATTTCACCCAATACATGGCCAACAAACTGGACACAAGTTTTGGTTGGCCGCCGATGTCGAAACCAAGTACTTGCTCAATGGCTTTCCATATCTGGGGAAAGATGAATGCAGGCCAGCGGGTGAGCGACTGTTTGAGCCTGTGGTTTTGAGACTCAGAGCGTTACATGGGCAAAGGCAGTGACAACGGACAACTTCTTCACATCAATTTCCCTGGCAGACAAGTTGATTGCAAAGAAGACTAGCCTGCTCGGAACCGTGAACAAACAGAGTAGGGAGCTGCCGCCCTCTGAGCAGAACATACCAGTGGAGCTGTACTCCATACCAGTGATGGAGAGTGACAACTGCCTGGTTATATTATCTTTCACTTCCTACATTGTCAAAAGAAGCTGAAACTTAACTGTATTACTTACGATAACTCTTACCAATCAAATCTACAAATAAAATTGATCAAATGTATTACTGTAATGTTTTAATTGTAGAGAACGAAAATATATGTTTTTCACTAGGACTTTAAGTTTACATACACTCAATTAGTATTTGGTAGCATTGCCTTTAAATTGTTTAACTTGGGTCAAACGTTTCAGGTAGCCTTCCACAAGCTTCCCACAATAAGTTGGGTGAATTTTGGCCCATTCCTCCGGACAGAGCTGGCGTAACTGAGTCAGGTTTGTAGGCCTCTGTCACGGTTGTTGTAAGAGACGGACCAAGGCGCAGCGTGTGTTGACTTCCACATATTTATTTAAAGTGAAACTTCTTCAACAAAACAAATAACAAGCAACAAAAACGTGACTACGTGGTGCAACAAGCACAAAACCAAACAATATCCCACCAACACAAGTGGGAGAAATGGCTACCTAAATATCCCCAATTAGAGGCAATGATTACCAGCTGTCTCTAATTGGGAACCATACAAAACACCAACATAGAAATATTGAACTAGAACACCCCCTAGTCATGCCCTGACCTACTACACCATAGAGAACCAAGGGCTCTCTATGGTCAGAGCGTGACAGCCTCCTTGCTCGCACATGCTTTTTCAGTTCTGCCCTCAAATTTTCTATAGGATTGAGGTCAGGGCTTTGTGATGTCCACTCCAATACCTTGACTTTGCTGTCCTTAAGCCATTTTGCCATAACTTTGGAAGTATGCTTGGGGTCATTGTCCATTTGGAAGACCCATTTGCAACCAAGCTTTAAGTTCCTGACTGATGTCTTGAGATGTTGCTTCAATATGTCCACATACTTTTCCATCCTCATGATGGCATCTATTTTGTGAAGTGCACCAGTCCCTCCTGCAGCAAAGCACCCCCACAACATGATGCTGCCACCCTCGTGTTTCACGGTTGGGATGGTGTTCTTCGGCTTGTAAGCGTCCCCCTTTTTCCTCCAAACATAATGATGGTCATTATGGCCAAACAGTTCTATTTTTGTTTCATCAGACCAGAGGACATTTCTCCAAAAAGTACAATCTTTGTCCCCATGTGCAGTTGCAAACCGAAGTCTGTTTTTTTTAATGGCGGTTTTGGAGCAGTGGCTTGTTCCTTGCTGAGTGGCCTTTCAGGTTATGTCGATATAGGACTCGTTTTTACTGTGGATATAGATACTTTTGTACCCGTTTCCTCCAGCATCTTCACAAGGTCCTTTGCTGTTGTTCTGGGATTGATTTGCCCTTTTCGAAACAAAGTACGTTCATCGCTAGGAGACAGAACGCATCTCCTTCCTGAGTGGTATGAGGGCTGCGTGGTCCCATGGTGTTTATACTTGCGTACTATTGTTTGTACAGATGAATGTGGTACCTTCAGGCGTTTGGAAATTGCTCCCAAGGATCAACCAGACTTGTGGAGGTCTACAATTGTTTTTCTGAGGTCTTGGCTGATTTCTTTTAATTTTCCCATGATGTCAAGCAAAGAGGTACTGAGTTTGAAGGTAGGCCTTGAAATACATCCACAGGTACACCTCCAATTGACTCAAATTATGTCAATTAGCCTATCATAAGCTTCTAAAGCCATGACATAATTTTCTGGAATTTTCCTTGCTGTTTAAAGCCACAGTCAACTTAGTGTATGTAAACTTCTGACCCACTGGAATTGTGATACAGTGAATTATAAGTGAAATAATCTGTCTGTAAACAATTGTTGGAAAAATGACTTGTGTCATGCACAAAGTAGATGTCCTAATCGACTTCTCAAAACTATAGTTTGTTAACAAGACATTTGTGGAGTGGTTGAAAAACCACTTCACAAATGGCTTTAACCAACCTAAGTGTATGTAAAATGTACATGTAGGTAGAGTTATTAAAGTGACTATCCATAGATGATAACAACAAAGAGTAGCAGCGGTGTAAAAGGGGGGGCAATGCAAATAGTCTGGGTAGCCATTTGATTAGGTGTTCAGGAGTCTTATGGCTAGGGGGTAGAAGCTGTTTAGAAGCCTCTTGGACCTAGACTTGGCGCTCCGGTACCGCTTACCATGCGGTAGCAGAGAGAACAGTCTATGACTAGGGTGGCTGGAGTCAATTTTTAGGGCCTTCCTCTGACACCGCCTGGTATAGAGGTCCTGGATGGCAGGAAGCTTGGCCCCGTTCGCACTACCCTCTGTAGTGCCTTGCGGTCAGAGGCCGAGCAGTTGCCATACCAGGCAGTGATGCAACCAGTCAGGATGCTCTCGATGGTGCAGCTGTAGAACCTTTTGAGGATCTGAGGACCCATGCCAAATCTTTTCAGTCTCCTGAGGGGGAATAGGATTTGTCGTGCACTCTTCACGACTGTCTTGGTGTGCTTGGACCATGTTAGTTTGTTGGTGATGTGGACACCAAGGAACTTGAAGCTCTCAACCTGCTCCACTGCAGCCTCGTCAATGAGAATGGGGGCGTGCTCGGTCCTCTTTTTCCTGTAGTCCACAGTCATCTCCTTTGTCTTGGGCAATTCCAGTCATCGAGGGCCTGATTGGTGTCACAGTTTGCCCCAGCTTGAACCTTACTCCAATAATAACCGAATCATCATCATAAGCATTGGTGCTTATGTTTATTGCAAATAATTTGTCCTGCACACCATGCGAGTTGATATGCATCTGATGCGTATGCTAAAGGGGACGCCCGGAAACGTTCTCTATCTAGCCTAGGGGGTACTTATAGGCTAAAAAGCCCAGCGGTTCTAGTGTTAAACCTGTGATCTTCACTATGCGCCTGAGCGGCACAGCAGAGTGTTAACACAAAGGGTTAAACATCTGCCCACTAGTCCAGTCTATCACAGTACTGTACCTTTAATAGAATTGTAGTCTGAGGCAGTGCACAGTCTCAGTCTTAGTTAGTCCACTCGTTTAACTCCAAATGTAACTCATCCACGTCTAAATTCGACCCAGTACAACTCAGGCCAAGGCTAACTCAGTCCAAATGTAAACAAGGCCCGGTAGTCTAGCCCCATCCCAGTCTGCTGTGGTGTGGTCTACGTGCGAGCCCCAACCCTGCCCTGTGTGTCCACTGCACTGCTTATGAAATGTTCCATTTGCTAATCCCTGCAAAAATAATAATTTTGCACAGCAGCAATTTAACAGCAGTTAACCAATAAAAGGGTGTATGTTTTCTATGTCCCAGACTATAATCTGCCCCATGTGGGTTATCCACTCTGAAAGAGTAGTGTCGGTCTAACCAAAATCATTGCACGCACAGACATACGCACAGACAGACAGACGCACGCACAGACAGACGCACAGACAGACGCACGCACAGACAGACATACGCACAGACAGACAAAAGCAGAGACGCACAGACAGACAGACGCACAGACAGACAGACGCACAGACAGACAGACGCACAGACAGACAGACGCACAGACAGACAGACGCAGACGCACAGACAGACGCAGACGCACTGACAGACAAACGCACAGAGACGCACAGACAGACAGACGCACAGACAGACGCACAGACAGACAGACGTACACGCAGACAGACAGACGCACACGCAGACAGACAGACGCACACGCAGACAGACAGACGCACACGCAGACAGACAGACGCACATGCAGACAGACAGACGCACAGACAGACGCAGACAGACAGACAGACAGACATACGCACAGACAGACATACGCACAGACAGACGCAGACACAGACAGACACAGACGCAGACAGACAGACAAACGCACAGAGACGCACAGACAGACAAACGCACAGACAGACAGACGCACAGACAGACGCAGACAGACAGACATACGCACAGACAGACAAACGCACAGAAACGCACAGACAGACAGACGCACACAGACAGACAGATGCACAGAAAGACAGACAGACGCACAGAAAGACAGACAGACGCACAGAAAGACAGACAGATGCACAGAAAGACAGACAGAAAGACAGACAGATGCACAGACAGACGGACAGAGACGCACAGACAGACGCACAGACACACAGAAAGACAGACGCACAGACAGACGCACAGAAAGACAGACGCACAGAAAGACAGACGCACAGAAAGACAGACGCACAGAAAGACAGACAGACACAGACAGACAGACAGACAGACGCACAGACACACAGAAAGACAGACGCACAGACAGACGCACAGAAAGACAAACGCACAGAAAGCCAGACGCACAGAAAGACAGACAGACACACACAGACAGATGCACAGAAAGACAGACGCACAGACAGACAGACAGACAGACAGACGCACAGACAGACGCACAGACAGACGCACACAGACAGACAAACAGACGCACACAGACAGACGCACAGACAGACGCACAGACAGACATATGCACAGACAGACATATGCACAGACAGACAGACGCACACAGACAGACAGACGCACACAGACAGACAGACGCACACAGACAGACAGACGCACACAGACAGACAGACAGACGCACACAGACAGACAGACAGACGCACACAGACAGACAGACAGACGCACACAGACAGACAGACAGACGCACACAGACAGACAGACAGACGCACACAGACAGACAGACAGACGCACACAGACAGACAGACAGACAGACAGACAGACAGACGCACACAGACAGACAGACAGACAGACGCACACAGACAGACAGACAGACAGACAGACAGACGCACAGACAGATGCAGAGACAGACAGAGACAGACGCACACAGACAGGCGCACAGACAGACGCACACAGACAGACGCAGACAGATGCACAGACAGACAGAGACAGACGCACACAGACAGGCAGATGCACAGACAGACGCACACAGACAGATGCACACAGACAGGCAGACGCACAGACAGACAGACGTACAGACAGACAGACGCACAGACAGACAGACAGACGCACAGAGACAGACGCACAGACGCACAGAGACAGACGCACACAGACAGACGCACACAGACAGAGACAGACGCACACAGACAGAGACAGACGCACACAGACAGACAGACAGACAGACGCACACAGACAGACAGACAGACAGACAGACGCACACAGACAGACAGACAAACGCACACAGACAGACAGACAGACGCACACAGACAGACAGACAGACAGACACACACAGACAGACAGACGCACACAGACAGACAGACAGACACACACAGACAGACAGACAGACGCACACAGACAGACAGACAGACAGACGCACAGACAGATGCAGAGACAGACAGAGACAGACGCACACAGACAGGCGCACAGACAGACGCACACAGACAGACAGACGCACAGACAGACGCACAGACAGACGCAGACAGACGCACACAGACAGGCAGATGCACAGACAGACGCACACAGACAGATGCACACAGACAGGCAGACGCACAGACAGACAGACGCACAGAGACAGACGCACAGACGCACAGAGACAGACGCACAGAGACAGACGCACACAGACAGAAGCACACAGACAGACAGACGCACACAGACAGACAGACAGACGCACACAGACAGACAGACAGACAGACAGACGCACACAGACAGACAGACAGACAGACACACACAGACAGACAGACAGACAGACGCACACAGACAGACAGACAGACAGACGCACAGACAGATGCAGAGACAGACAGAGACAGACGCACACAGACAGGCGCACAGACAGACGCACACAGACAGACAGACGCACAGACAGACGCACAGACAGACGCAGACAGATGCACAGACAGACAGAGACAGACGCACACAGACAGGCAGATGCACAGACAGACGCACACAGACAGATGCACACAGACAGGCAGACGCACAGACAGACAGACGCACAGACAGACAGACGCACAGACAGACAGACAGACGCACAGAGACAGACGCACAGACGCACAGACGCACAGACGCACACAGACAGACGCACACAGACAGACGCACACAGACAGACGCACACAGACAGACGCACACAGACAGACGCACACAGACAGACAGATACAGACGCACAGACAGACAGATACAGACGCACAGACAGACAGATACAGACGCACAGACAGACAGATACAGACGCACAGACAGACAGACGCACAGACAGACAGACGCACAGACAGACAGACGCACAGACAGACAGACGCACAGACAGACAGACAGACAGACGCAGACAGACAGACAGACGCAGACAGACAGACGCAGACAGACAGACCCACTGGCTCATCATGTGTGTGTGAAGTATGGAGCAAAGTTTAACTTTAATATTTGAGTAACATATTATGTGCATGGACGAGTTGAATAGCAGTATGCAGCAGTAAATGCAGTGGAACAATGGTTGTTCATAGTGTGTGTGTACGCGTTTGTGTGTGTCTATGTGCAAGGTGTGTGTTCACTTGCGTGCAGGTGGTGTGTTCGTGCCTGGGTGCTGTGTGTGTTAGGCCCAGGCTAGCTCTCTGAGCTGTAGGTGGTCATGTGAGACTCACTTAGTGGGATCAGCTCCTTTGAAGTAGGCATTAACAGACTCTGTGAAGGCCACAGCGATGGGCAAGGCATCCTGGGATGCCAGGGTCACCGGGCTGGGACCGCGAGATGTCCCTGAGAGAGGGAGAGATAGAAAGGGAGAAAGAAAGGGAGAAAGAAAGAAAGAAAGAAAGAAAGAAAGAAAGAAAGAAAGAAAGAAAGAAAGAAAGAAAGAAAGAAAGAAAGAAAGAAAGAAAGAAAGAAAGAAAGAAAGAAAGAAAGAAAGAAAGAAAGAAAGAAAGAGGAGGAGAGAGTTGTGGGGGATAGAGAGGGAGAGAGATAAAGAAAGAAAGATCAAATGAGTGTACTGTTATGACTGAAGTGTACAATTCAATTTAACTTTGACATCAAAACGAGAAAGGCTCACACTCACTCATGCAACAGACAACACAACCTGAAGAACACAGTTAATTTACTACATAATAAGGTCATTCATTCAATTATATCATTATGGAAAATAGGCTAATAATCATTCCATTATTTCAGAGGAAAAGTACATTTAAAAAATCCCAAGACATTACATACCAAAACAAATCACACCTCTCTAGGAATTAAAATGTTCTAGATTTGGGTAAAATATGATGTATTTTTAAGAATTATTATAAACGTACCATTGGAATTAATTACTGTCTGGGATTCTTTGAGTAAGAACTGTTAAACACTGCAATTAACTTCCAACCTTTAAATGATTTGTTATTTAACAGAACACAACCATGCTTTACGGTTTGTTGATTACATGGACGTTCACAATGAGAGACGGGCGTATGCTGACAGACGCGTTGAGAAGAGAGATACATTTCATAAGCAGGCAGACAGAGATTAGACAGCCAATCCGAGTGGCCGTTGTTAGTGTGTCACACACAGAGAGGCGTGTCCGGGCTATTTGACCACACCCCCTACCTGCAGGCGTTTCACAGCGCTTCTCAAAGGTGGGCAGCTTCCCAATGAAACCATCATCCTCTTTAAAGGGCCCAACAAAAGAAAAGAGGAAAGAAACCAAAAAACCCAAGAATGTGGTGAGATGAGGTGAGATGATGGCACAGGGCAATGGGCTCCAAACCAACACACCTGGGTGTGAATGTGAGCATGTGTACGAAATCAGGATGGGTGACAAACCCTAAAGACACACTGTGTGCATTAGGTGCTTTACGGAGTGAAGGAGAAAGGTGGGAGAAAGGAGACTCACTTTGGCTGAGGAGAAACAGAAGAGAGGGAGAAAGGAGGAACTCTGGTTCCGGAGAGGAGCGGGAGAGACGAAAGGTATGCTCAGGCCCTGAGAGGAGGAGAAGAGTGAGGGAAGGAGAGAAGCCCAATAAGATTTAAAGACAAGAAGTGGGGTTAGGTCAGGTGAGAGTGGAGGAGAGGAACAAGCTGAGAATTGTTTGAGAGGAAAGGACGTTGTTAAGAAATGTGAATTGCAGTAGAGGAGGTGAAAGGAGAAGACTGTAAAGAGGAGGTACAGAGATGGGAAGGTGATGGAGCTTTGTCATGTTCTTACCCACGGTGGGTGTGTTGGAGGCACTGAGGGAGGCGGTGGAGGACAGGGAGGAGGAGCTCTCTGCCCGGGCGAGGGGAGCAGCCAGAGGAAGACTGGCGTTGGACAACGTCTTGGGCGGGCTGAACGGCCGTACCTGGTTAGACCACACAAACACAGAAATGTAACCAATAGTAACGGATATGGCAAGTAAACCCCATACAGGGTACTGTATATAGCAAGAGTGAAAAACTCGAAATAGTATGTGGTCCATTATCATGAATTAATAGAGAATGGTTCCATCAATCAATGTTCTAATGCACAAAGAGATATGTTAGATACTGGGCAGATACTCTGCCGGAGACACTCACAATTTCAGTGATTCCTGTGAGTTTTCCTGTGGGTAGTTTGGGTCTGGAGGAGGGTCGTGGAGGAGGCACCAGGGCCCCAGCTAGAGGAGTAGTGGGTCTGGCCAGGGCAGGCACTGCAGAGGGACGGGGAGGAGGGGGTAAAGAGGGTCAATCAGACTAAAAGCAGAAGTGAGCTAGGGTATGATAAGGTAATGCCATGCTGCGATACTTGTGATGTACTTGTGATGGAATTCTAAAACAGGTTCAGTGAATTTAAACTTCTTAGACAACAGAATCACTCAAAGTAATGCAAAAATCATGCATCAACGCAGAAGTCACGACATGCAAATTCCAAATCATAGAATACAAACAGAAAAAAATGAACATAGCTCACAAAACTTTGGGTTAACAATTCTCTAAGGCAAACAAGCATATGCCCCGCAAAACAAAAACAACAAATAAAAATGTATTATTCAACCAAAAATATTGTAAATAAGATTAAAAAAACAACATTGTTATGAAAAGGTGGACATTTCAAACTGAAAAGACAATTTTTTTAAAAGTTGAAAAAAATTGAAAAAAACTCTAGTCAAAACTTCACTCAGACAAAAAAAAAAACATTTGTTTGTGGCATGCTAGAGGTTACCGTTGTTTGTTTGGCTAGCTGCTGAGGCTACCATCCCCTCTGTCAGTGCTGATAACACCTCCGAGACACAGGAGGCGCTGTCCTCCACAACCCCACAGCTCAGCGGCATCTTGTTATAGGGGTCAGCGGGGTCCTCAGAGAAGAAACGGATGGACCGGCCAGACTGGACCCTGCCAATAGGAGGGTTAGACTGGGTCCTGCTGGTAGGGGGGTTTGACTGGGTCCGGTCATGGCTGACCGGGCCTGTACCCGTACCAGGACCGCAACTCTGTTGGCGTCGGAATGGGACAAAGTCATCGTTGAAGGCTATCCACTGGCTCTGGGACCAGGAGAATGCTGACTGGTCCTCTCCCTGAGGGAGCCCGACTTGGGCTGCAGGGGTTGGGGTTGGATCCTGGGGGTCTAGGGGCTCAACCTGCCAGGTGATGGGGGCACTCTGGGCCCGGGCTGGTATGGGCTTCAGAGCCAGGAAGGGGTCGTCCAGTGAGGCCTCCCATGGAGAGAAGGTATTAGTGGTGGTGGAGGTGAGGGGAGGGAGAGGGGTGACCTCTCCTTTGGTCTGCAGGCTGTCTGCCAGTGGGGGAGAGGAGAGCTCCCGCTGCAATATCACTTCAGCTGTGAGGGGTGCCGGAGAGTCCAGGGTGGGGCAGAGTGATAGACACATGCCACAGATTAAAAAGAAGGAACCAAAGATATTCATGCAAACATCTTTACATTCCTACCTCATCAGGTGAATGATAATGACAAGGAGAAGTAATCAACATTTTAAATGAATAGATTTGATAGATAGTTTTTCATTATTTTGACCTCCCCACATTATAATTGAAAGAGGAAGTGTAAACTCTAACATAGCCTATGAGCTAGAAAGGTGACTCCAAACACATGTTCACTAAGAGCAGCTGTTTAACTGGTTAAAACAAAGGTTAGCCATGTGTTTGCAAAAATGTGTCAAGAGAGCTTACCAGCAGCCAGCGACACTTGTCGCAATGGTGCTTTATCAAAGCCTATGTCGGATACTCCAGTGAGTGTAATTTGCTCAATATTAGGAGTTGAGAAACAAACACACACACACACACACACACACACACACACACACACACACACACACTATATTTTTGTCCATTAACATAACATCAAATTGATTTGAAATACAGTGTAGACATTGTTAATGTTGTAAATGACTATTGTAGCTGGAAACGGCAGATGTTTTATGGAATATCTACATAGGCGTACAGAGGCCCATTATCAGCAACCATCACTCCTGTGTTCCAATGGCACACTGTGTTAGCTAATCCAAGTGTATCATTTTAAAAGGCTAATTGATCATTAGAAAACCTTTTTGCAATTATATTAGCACAGCTGAAAACTGTAGTTCTGATTAAAGAAGCAATAAAACTGGCCTTCTTTAGACTAGTTGAGTATCTGGATCATCAGCATTTGTGGGTTCGTTTACAGGCTCAAAATGGCCAGAAACAAAGAACTTTCTTCTGAAACTCATCAGTCTATTATTTTTCTGAGAAATTAAGGCTATTCCATGTGAGAAATTGCAAAGAAACTGAAGATCTGGACAAATAAAATGTGCTTTTCTTTCAAAAACAAGGACATTTCTAAGTGACCCGAAACTTTTGAACGGTAGTGCACAGTTGTGGCCAAAAGTTTTGAGAATGACACAAATATTAATTTCCACAAAGTTTGCTGCTTTGTCTTTAGATATTTTTGTCAGATGTTACTATGGAATACTGAAGTATAATTACAAGCATTTCATAAGCATTTCAAAGGCTTTTATTGACAATTACATGAAGTTGATGCAAAGAGTCAATATTTGCAGTATTGACCCTTTTTTTCAAGTCCTCTGCAATCCGCCCTGGCATGCTGTCAATTCACTTCTGGGACACATCCTGACTGATGGCAGCCCATTCTTGCATAATCAATGCTTGGAGTTTGTCAGAATATGTGGGTTTTTGTTTGTCCACCCACCTCTTGAGGATTGACCACAAGTTCTCAATGGGATTAAGGTCTGGGGAGTTCCCTGGCCATAAGACCCAAAATATAGATTTTTTGTTCCCCGAGCCACTTAGTTATCACTTTTGCCTTATGGCAAGGTGCTCCATCAGGCTGGAAAAGGCATTGTTCGTCACCAAACTGTTCCTGGATGGTTGGGAGAAGTTGCTCTCGGAGGATGTCTTGGTACCATTCTTTATTCATGGCTGTGTTCTTAGGCAAAATTGTGAGTGAGCCCACTCCCTTGGCTGAGAAGCAACCCCACACATGAATGGTCTCAGGATGCTTTACTGTTGGCATGACACAGGACTGATGGTAGCATTCACCTTGTCTTCTCCGGACAAGCTTTTTTCCAGATGCCCCAAACAATCGGAAAGGGGATTCAGAGAAAATTACTTTACCCCAGTCCTCAGCAGTCCAATCCCTGTACCTATTGCAGAATATCAGTCTGTCCCTGATGTTTTTCCTGGACAGAAGTGGCTTCTTTGCTGCCCATTTGCTGCCCATTCATTTGCATGGCCAACAGGGACTTTGCAATTAATTGCAATTCATCTGATCACTCTTCATAACATTCTGGAGAATATGCAAATTACCATCATACAAACTGAGGCAGCAGACTTTGTGAAAATGAATAGTTTTGTCATTCTCAAAACTTTTGCCCACGACTGTACATACACACATTAAATCTTTTTTTCTTCAATGTTTTTTGAAAACATTTTTTATGTGGACCCCCTGCAGGACCCCCGGTTGAATACACCGGAGTTATTCCATTCCATTCAATTCAATTGAACAAACCAGTAGCGTAGTTTTCTTTATAATCCTTACGCAGTGACTTCCATAATAATAAAAAATGGTTTCCATCTAAACCATTCAAACATTAAATCCAACCCTGCTATGAGACAGCCAGGTGTAGGCTTAGTTCACTGTGAACTGCAATCAAATGCAATCGCTGTGCAACATTAGGCAATGTGAGTGCCAGGCTATGATATGAATGTCTGACATGTTTAAAATTGAACTGTGAAGGGTTGGTTGTGGGTAATAAATGTGTTAGAGGATTACAGCTGGTTGAGGGGAGCTCAGTTACTCGGACTGTTTGGTGTTAGGTCATCACACCCTGCAGACACGCAGCGTCACACAGAGCTCTCAGCTTATCAAAGCTTAGCAGGGCCTTTCAATCTACCACTGTTTAAATTAGCCATCTTCCTCACTGGCTTGATTGGGAAAAAAAGTAAACATAGCTACAACTATGAAGTCCTACGATAACAGAGTGGATTTTTGGAGAGAGACAAACAAAGCAAATGTTGACCCAAAACGTGTTCATTTGAAAAACCAAAAATGACAACAACAAAAAAATGAATGACAAGCAATTGAATCAAATGTTGGATGCCATGTAAAGGCTATTTGTAAGTGAGGTTAGATAGTTGAAAAGCTATTGGATACTTGGAAAACTATTTAGTACAGTGCAACCACACTGCTCTAAAGAGGGGCAGCTAAAGAACAGATGTTACCTGGCTCCCCTGGCAGAAAGACAGGGGACTCGTTAATGTGTAGAGGAGATAAAGGGATGGAGAGGAAAAGACAAAATGTCTGAGGAGGGGGGGTGATAGGGGAAGAAAGGTGGAGGAGAAACACACATACAGACAGCAAAAAATCACATACAGATAGCAAAAAAACACATACAGATAGCAAAAAAACACATACAGATAGCAAAAAAAACAATACAGCAACCAAACACAAGACTGCAAATCTTACACACAGAAAATAAGACACAAAAAGAATGAAAAGCAAAAGAACCAACTTCAAAGTTGGAAAGCCCCTGAATAATCAAACAACTATAAATTCTTACAGGTTTCTCAAATTAACTGTTTGCAGTTCACTCAGGGCTAGCTGAATGTGATGAATGTGTTATCGCCTGGTAATGCCTCCATTGTACAGAGAGCTTAAAAAGCATCATCACAGTATCTTAACCAGGGAACTTGATGCTCTTTTGGCTTTTAAGCTAGGACCTTTGACAGTAACGAGATAGTGTTTGACAGCATACGTGCCAGTGGGCTTTATAGCCAGCCCTCTGACCCAAACTAGGTGCAATTAACTGTGGATTACGATTAGCCTAGGCAATGGATCAGCAGTAACGTCACTCTATATAAAAACACACACAGTCAGTCACACAATGGGCTGTGGCGGCCTTGAAATTTTGTCAGCCAGTGACTGTACCCGTGGATCATTTTCATGCCAGCCAGGTAGGCTATACTCCTGTTGTAAAGAGAAGCAATGTGCTTAATATTAGGAAAGTTTAGAAATAAATATAGTAGGCCTAGCCTATAGAAAGCTGATGAGATCTACATTTTAATAGAGGCCATCACTGTTTTCTCATGCAATTGCATAGCCTATAGAAATGTTGCGCAACATGAGCTCATGGGCTCTCATGAAGTGTCTGATTAGATTTTTGATTACATTTGCACTTATGTCAGAGTTATTAGAGGGACAATAGAGTGCTGAGTACCAGGCAGTTAGCAGGTTTGGTAGGCTACTAATGACCATCAGCAGCATCAGAGCTTGGAGAAGCCTAATTACCGTGACTTTATTTAACCAGGTAGGCCAGTTGAGAACAAGTTCTCATTTACAACAGCGACCTGGCCAAGATAAAGCAAAGCAGTGTGACAAAAACAACAGAGTTACACATGGGATAAACAAAAGTACAGTCAATAACACAATAGAAAAATCTACATACAGTGTGAGCAAATGTAGTAAGATTAGGGAGGTAAGGCAATAAATAGGCCATAGTGGCGAAATAATGACAATTTAGCATTAACACTGGAGTGACAGATGTGCAGATGATGATGTGCAAGTAGAGATACTGGGGTACAAAAGAGCAACAACAAAAAATAACATGGGGATGAGGTAGTTGTGTAGGCTATTTACAGATTGGCTGTGTACAGGTGCAGTGATCAGTAAGCTGCTCTGATAGCTGATGCTTAAAGTTTGTGAGGGAGATATAAGTCTCCAGTTTCAGTGATTTTTGCAATTCCTTCCAGTCATTGGCAGCAGAGAACTGGAAGGAACGGCAGCCAAAGAGGTGTTGGCTTTGGGGATGACCAGTGAAATATACCTGCTGGAGCACATGCTATGGGTGGGTGTTGCTATGGTGACCAGTGAGCTGAGATAAGGCGGGGCGTTTCTAGCAAATACTTATAGATCTGGAGCCAGTGGGTTTGGTGACGAATATGTAGCGAGGGCCAGCCAACGAGAGCAGACAGGTCGCAGTGGTGGGTAGTATATGGGGTTTTGGTGACAAAATGGATAGCACTGTGATAGGCTGCATCCAGTTTGCTGAGTAGAGTGTTGGAGGCTATTTTGTAAATGATATCGCCGAAGTCAAGGATCAGTAGGATAGTCAGTTTTACGAGGGTATGTTTGGCAGCATGAGTGAAGGAGGCTTTTTTTGCGAAATAGGAAGCTGATTCTAGATTTAATTTTGGATTGGAGATGCTTAATGTGAGTCTGGAAGGAGAGTTTACAGTCTAACCAGACACCTAGGTATTTGTAGTTGTCCACATATTCTAAGTCAGAACTGTCCAGAGTAGTGATGCTAGTCGGGCGGGCGGGTGTGGGCAGCAAATCGGTTGAAGAGCATGCATTAGTTTTACTAGCATTTAAGAGTAGTTGGAGGCCACGGAAGAAGTGTTGTATGGCATTGAAGCTTGTTTGGAGGTTTGATAACACCGTGTTCAAAGAAGGGACAGATGTATACAGAATGGTGTCGTCTGCATAGAGGTGGATCAGAGACTCACCAGCAGCAATAGCGCCATCGTTGATATGTACAGAAAAAAAAGAGTCGGCCTGAGAATTGAACCCTGTGGCAACTTCATAGAGACTGCCAGAGGTCCGGACAACAGGCCCTCTGATTTGACACACTGAACTCTATCTGAGAAGTAGTTGGTGAACCAGGCGAGGCAGTCATTTGAGAAACCAAGGCAATTGAGTCTGCCGATAAGAATGTGGTGATTGACAGAGTTGAAAGCCTTGGCCAGGTCGATGAAGATGGCTGCACAGTACTGTCTTTTATCGATGGCGGTTATGATATCGTTTTGGACCTTGAGTGTGGCTGAGGTGCACCCATGACCAGCTGGGAATCCAGATTGCATAGTGGAGAAGGTACGGTGGGATTCGAAATGGTCGGTGATCTGTTTGTTAGCTTGGCTTTCAAAGACTTTAGAAAGGCAGGGCAGGATGAATATAGGTCTGTAACAGTTTGGGTCTAGAGTGTCTCACCCTTTGCAGAGGGGATGACCGCGGCAGCTTTCCAATCTTTAGGGATCTCAGATGATACGAAAGAGAGGTTGAATAGGCTAGTAATAGGGGTTACAACAATTGCGGCGAATAATGTTAGAAAGAGAGGGTCCAGATTGTCTAGCCCAGCTGATTTGTAGGGGTCCAGATTTTGCAGCTCTTTCAGAACATCAGCTATCTGGATATGGGTGAAGGAGAAGTGCTTGGGCAAGTTGCTGCGGGAGGTGCAGAGCTGTTGGCCGGGGTAGGGGTAGCCAGGTGGAAAGCATGGCCAGCCGTAGAATAATGCTTGTTGAAATTCTCGATTATCGTAGATTTATCGGTGGTGACAGTGTTTCCTAGCCTTAGTGCAGTGGACAGCTGGGAGGAGGTGCTCTTATTCTCCATGGACATTACAGTGTCCCAAAACTTTTGGAATTAGTGCTACAGGATGTAAACTTCTATTTGAAAAAGCTAGCCTTTGCTTTCCTAACTGACTGGGTATATTGGTTCCTGACTTCCTTGAAAAGTTGCATATCGCAGGGGGCTATTCGATGTCAATGCAGTACGCCACAGGATGTTTTTGTGTTGGTCAACGGCAGTCAAGTCTGGAGTGAACCAAGGGCTATATCTATTCTTAGTTCAGCATTTATTTGAATGGGGCATGCTTATTTAAGATGGCGAAGAAATAACTTTTAAAGAACAACCAGGCATCCTCTACTGACGGGATGAGGTCAATATCCTTCCAGGATACCCGGGCCAGGTCGATTAGAAAGGCCTGCTCGCTGAAGTGTTTTAGGGAGCGTTTGAAGGTGATGAGTGGTGGTCGTTTGACCGCAGACCCATTACGGACGCAGGCAATGAGGCAGTGATCGCAGAGATCCTGGTTGAAGACAGCAGGTGTATTTAGAGGGCAAGTTAGTCAGGATGATATCTATGAGGGTGCCCATGTTTACAGATTTAGGGTTGTACCTGGTAGGTTCCTTGATAATTTGTGTGAGATTGAGGGCATCTAGCTTAGATTGTAGGACGGCCGGGGTGTTAAGCATATCCCTGTTTAGCAGTATGACAGTACAAACTCATAAGATAGATGGGGGGCAATCAATTCACATATGGTGTCCAGAGACTTATTTCTGGAAAGGTGGACTTTTAAAAGTAGAAGCTCAAACTGTTTGGGCACAGACCTGGATAGTATGACATTACTCTGCAGGCTCTCTCTGCAGTAGATTGCAACTCCGCCCCCTTTGGCAGTTCTAACTTGTTGGAAAATCTTGTAGTTGGGGATGGACATTTCAGAATTTTTGGTGGCCTTCCTAAACATGACTAAACGGTCATGTGGAATTTGACTGCCATCATGACTCGTGTCCGCCAGTGTGGCGGTAATACGGTCACCGTAACAGCCCTAGTTACACACGCGGTTTTGATAGTCACACCACATAAACCTTGCCACTAAAAAACAGGTTCTCACATATCTGTACTGGAGTGAGGCAGGACAGAGTGAATGAGAAAAAGTGGGATGTAAATGAGATGCCAAACAAAGTAAACATACATGTGTGTACTTACAGCTGAAGACAGCCAAATGCATACTAATCAAAACTGTGACAAGAATTCCACACCAAAAAAATCTGTACAATTAAATACACTGTAAAAAAAAAGGTATGAGCAAAACCTCCTGACATGACACCTTTAAGTCAAATTTTAAACAAATAAAAAATAAGGTCACATCATATATTAGAAACTCATAACCAACACAAGCAGTACACAAAACATGAGCACTGGAGAGTTCCCTGTCAACATAAGATTTGTATGAGGAAGACTGATGTCAATGTGTAATGTGTGCACAGTAGGAGCTTCCTAATGTTGTTGAGCTCTGCAGGGGACTGCCTGGCCTACCTGTGGAGCTGTGTGGGGTCATGTCTGTATCAGTAGTAGTCTGAGATGATAGTGAAAACATGACCTAAATGATTGGCACCCTCGATAAATGATCAAAAATAAATTAGAAAAAAAAGACCATAAAATAAAATCTACAAATACTGAGCTATATTACATGCAAAACATATGTTTAATTGATATTATTTTATACTAATACAATTGCTAAGAAATGTAGATTTTGTTAAACAAGTAATGAAAAAAAAGATAAAAAAGATATGGGTAAACATTATTGGCACCCCTGTTTTCAATACTCCGGCACCCTCCCCTTGCAAGGACTGAGCCCTTTTCTAAAATGTTTTATAAGATTGGAGAACATATTGAGAGGGATCATAGACCATTCCTCCCTATACAGTGCCTTCTGAATGTACAGATTCCCCTTCACTTATTCCACATTTTGTTGTGTTACAGCCTGAATTCAAAATGGATTAAATATTGATTAAATATTTTTTTTAGATCTCACCCACCTACACAAAATACCCCATAATGAAAGGTCTAAAAACATTTTTAACCCAAAATATATATAGTGACCCCCTTCTTGACAGCAGAGAGAAACATTTATGTTTTAAAGTAAATTTACTGCAATTCTACACATTTTGCCTTGGGGCTTGCAGAAACATTTGCTGTTTTAAAGCACGTTTCATGCAATTCTACTAATTTTGCCATGGGGTGGAGAGATATCTTTGCCGTTTTAAAGCTACATTTCTACAATTCCACACATTTTGCCAAAATCAAAATGTGGGCACCCTGGGGGTCAGGGCCCCTGCGTGCCCGGTCGGTATCGGATATCATTTCTACAATTTTAGATAATTGGCTAGACTAACTTACTAATCTAAAAATTGTTAACTGACATGGCTAATTGAGTGACTGTTAGTGACTGACATTACAAGAGAAAAACTGCTGATGCACGAGCAAAGTTTTTAATTGCACGTTGTGTATTCTACTATTCTAATAAGTTCAGACCCCGACTGAGATCATAAAAAAATATTTACAAGGGCCTCCCGAGTTGCGCAGTGGTCTAAGGCACTGTGTCGCAGTGCTAGCTGTGCCACTAGAGATTCTTGGTTCGAGTCCAGGCTCTGTCGCAGCCGGCAGTGACCGGGAGACCCATGGGGCGACACACAATTGGCCCAGCATCGTCCGCGTTCGAGGAGGGTTTGGCCGGCAGAGATGTCCATGTCCCATCGTGCACTAGCGACTCCTGTGGGGGGCCGGGTGCAGACCACGCTGACACGGTCGCCATGTGTACGGTGTTTCCTCCAACACATTGGTGCGGCTGGCTTCCGGGTTAAGTGGGCATTGTGTCAAGGAAGCAATGCGGCTTGGTTGGGTTGTGTTTCGGAGGACGCACGGTTCTCGACCTTCACCTCTCCCGAGTCCGTACGGGAGTTGCAGCGATGAGACAAGACTGTAACTACCAATTGGATACCACGAAATTGGGGAGAAAAAGGGGGTCAAAAATATAAAAAAAATACAAATATGAAATAAATAAATGTATTTATTCACACACACCACACACACACACACACACACACACACACACAGTCGTGACCCATACTTTAGGAAAGTGATCTAGATAGAACCCCATTGTTGGCACCGAACTCGCCCAGCCACCCATAGGAGTACATTGGAAATCTGTTTATACAGCTCTGGGAAAACATGGTGGGTGGGGGCGGGGCTTACCCGTCGATGAGGAGGAGCCTCCCAGGGTCGGGCCGAAAGGATCCAGAGAGAGAAGGTCATTATTGAAAGCTGGTCTACTGCTGAGAGAGAGAGAGAGAGAGCAAGAGAGAGAGCGAGCGAGCAGGAGCGAGAGAGGGACAGGGGGAAGGTAGGGACAGGGGGAAGGGAGAGGTAGGGATAGAAAGAGGGATGGAAATTAGAGCAATTACTAAACAGTGAGAGAATGGCACTAGAGGGTGTCAGTCAAGGAGCTTTTACTTTTCACTTTTAGTGTTTCTGAGCCCGTTTTTAACTGCGAAAGTTAAGGGACATCAACTTACTCGTTGAAAGACGCTGGAATCCTGGTCTTTCCCAACTCGTCGCCTGGTTGAGGAAAGAACATACAAATTACAGACTTAACCTCGGCACACACACAAGGTTACATAGGTGCAGAGGAAAACCCTGTCTCATACATACCCAACCAGACACGCACATAAAACACACACTGCAGAGAGCTGATGTTAAAGGACAGGGCTGCAGTGCTCTGCGTGGCTCAAACTAGAATGTGTGTTTAGGTGCTATGTGAAGCAGAGGTTCCCCACCAGCAAGACATTCCTTGGACACATATTTGTTCAGATCTACATCAAACTACTTAAACTTAAGTGTATCCTCTCTAAGACCGTGGCAAATATAGCCACAAAGCCATAGTGTCAGCAAATCTCTAACTTTAACTAGAATATTCTAGTTTTGAAGCATTGCTAATAGCATTGTTATTAGCTAGCTATGTTAGCTTTAGCTGTAGAGAACAGAATAAGCCAAGGTACTGTATGGTCCACTAGCCTAGGCTGTGGCGGTGGGACTGAGGTGGAGGTCAGGAGGACTACCTGGCATGGCGTGTGGTGGTGGGAGGTCAAACTGACTAGAGAGGTACATAGTACTCACCTGGCACCTGAGAGCCTAACCCTGGGGTGGAATACACTCCCAAAAGCCCTGAGCACGTGTAGCACATGGCTATCAATTTCTTATCTCTACCAAATATACCCAGTAACAGTCTTAAGGTTTGAACTATCACTCTTAAACTCTATCAAAAAGTTTGAGGATTAGTCTTAACTCTATCAAATGGATAAAATACTTTAAAACTATAACTTGATATGAACTTGATATTAAATATGAATAAAGGGATAATAAAGTGAAGTTATTTAAACCTTCAGAAAGTATTCATATCACATTCAAAATTGATTAGATATGTTTCTCACCCATCTACACAAAATAGCCCATAATGAAAAAGTTAAACCATGTTTTCAGAAACTGTTGCTAATTTATTGAAAATGAAATACAGAAATATCTCATTTACATAAGGATTCACACCCGAGTCAATATTTTGTAGAAGCACCTTTGGCGGCTTTTACAGCTTTGAGTTGTCTGGGGTATGTCTACACCAAGCATTTCGCTACACTCGCATTAACATCTGCTAACCATGTGTACATGACCAATAATATTTGATTTGATCAGTTTGCACATCTGGATTTGAAGATGTTCTCCCATTCTTGCCTGCAGATTTTCTCAAGCTCTGTTAAGTTAAATGGGAAGTGGCGGTGAGCAGCAATCTTCAAGTCTTTCCACAGATTTTCTGGGCTTTGGCTGGGTCACTCACATTCTTGTTCTGAAGCCATTCCAGCATTGCTTTGGCTGTATGTTTGGGGTCATTGTCCTGTTGGAAAGTAAATCTTTGCCCTAGTCGAATGTATTTTGCACTCTGAACCAGGTTCTCATCAAGGATTTGCCTGTATATGGCTCCATTCACTGTTCCCTCTATTATGTTTATCATTTAGTAGACGCTCTATCCTAACCAGTCTCCCAGTTCTGCTGCTGAAAATAATCCCCATAGCATGATGCTGCCACCACGCTTCACAGTAGGGATGGTATTAGACAGGTGATGAGCTGTGCCTGGTTTTTTCCAGGCATAGCACTTTGCATTCAGTCCAAAGACTGAGAATTTTTGTCTCATCAGACCACAGAATCCTTTGCCTTATGCTTTCAGAGTCTTTGACGTGAATTTTTGCAAACTCCAGGCGTGCTGACATGTGCCTTTTTCATAGGAGTGGCTTCCATCTTGCCACTCTCCCATATGGCCCAGAACGGTGAAGTGCTATACTGTTGTCCTTCTAGCAGGTTCTCCCATCTCAGCCAAGGAATTCTGTAGTTCTGTCAGAGTGGTCATTGGGTTCTTGGTCACCTCCCTGACCAAGGTCGTTCTTTCTCGGTTGCTCAGTTTGGTCGGACGGCCAGCTCTAGGCAGAGTCTGTGTAGTTCCATACTTTTTCAATTGCTCTTGGAGATTTTCACAACTCAAGCAATTGTTTCATACCCTTCCCCAGATATATCTAGGAGATCTACAGCCAGTCCTTGGACTTCATGGTGTAGTTTCTGCTTTGACATGCACTGCCAACTGTGGTACCTTATATAGACAGGTGTGTTTCTTTCTAAATCATGTCCAAATTGAATTGGCCACAGGTGGACTTCAATCAAGTTGTAGTGACATCTCAAGGATTATCAAAGGAAATTGGATGCACCTGAGCTCAATTTGGAGTGTCATAGAAAAGGGGTGTGAATACTTATGTAAATGAGATTTCTGTATTTCATTTTTGTTTAAGAGAAAAAAAAGAACAAATTTCTAAGAATATGTTTTCACTTTGTCATTATGGGGTATTGTGTGTAGATGGGTGAGAAAAAAAAATATATTTATAACATTTTGAATTCAGGCTGTAACAACAAAATGTGGACTAAGTCAAGGGGTTTGAACAATGTATACAGTACATGTATAGTGTGTATAAATAATATATTTAATATATTTTTCTTTCTTCATTCTTTACTTGCTAACTCCCACTAATACTTCATAGTGAGTTCACAGTTTGAGACTACGTGACTTGTTGCATTCCTCCATAGATAATTAATTAACTTGTTCAAGCACTAATTTATCCAAGCAGAAAATCAAACGTAGGAAAATATACAAAATTGTTGCCAAAGCGCAGGAGGAAAAATATAATTTCTGACATGCAAAATAGAAACAAGAAATTAAGCAATTCATCTTACTCGTAGCTTAGAGGGGGAATGGAAGTCATTTCTCAAATACACACATAAAAAACAAACTATGTTTACTTTCGCTGGGGATGTGTTGGTTTTGGCAAGGTCGCTAGGATTTCGGGAGAAAAAAAAAAAGAGCGAACTTCTTCAAAAATGACCGAGCTAAGAAAAATGAAGTTGAAAAGTTAAGAGGTAGCCCCCCTGGTCGCAGCCACAGAAGAGGAAAGAGAGAGAGAGCGAGAGAGACAGAAAGACACAGAGAGGAGTGTAAAATAAAATACTCACTGGATTGATTCCTTCGCATCTGACCCTGAGAATATAAACACACTAATTAACTACAGCACGGATAAGTTACACACACACACACACACACACACACACACACACACACACACACACACACACACACACACACACACACACACACACACACACACACACACACACACACACACACACACACACACACACACACACACACACACAAGCTTCAGCCCTCATTCTCCACAACAACAACAAAAAAAGACTCCCTAGCAAATCCAGAACATACGTCTTAATGTACAAAGACAAACCGAAGATCAGGGAAAGTACATTTGAAGTAGATACGGTAACGTATGTAAAACATGTTCGTATCTGGAATGTGCTTGAAAAGTATCCATACTTAGATGTCATTATCACAGACTATACATGATTTTAAGACCTGGCTTAAGTACTACCTAGCCTCAGGACATATATTGAGTAGAGCAGGGTCAATTCACTTTTACCTGTTTACAGGGACTGAAACTAGACCTACTTAAAATGACAGCACAAAGTTCCTCAATGTATTACTCTTTAAGAATCAACACTTGAGTAATATCTTACTTTCTGAATAATACTTCCTAAAAACAGAGATGTACAGGCTATATTTATCAGTGGTGACACGGTACTCGCAAACCCCCCAAATTTTCCCGAACAGTTAGAGTATACACTGAGTATACAAAACATTAAGGACACCTTCCTAATATTGAGTTGCACTCCCCTTTTTGCCCTCAGAACATACTCATTTCATCGGGGCATGGACTCTGCAAGGTGTCGAAAGCGTTCCACAGAGATGCTGGCCCATGTTGACTCCAATGCTTCCCCACAGTTGTGTCAAGTTGGCTGGCTGTCCTTTGGGTGGTGGACCATTCTTGATACACATGGGAGACTGTTGAGCGTGAAAAACCCAGCAGTGTTGCAGTTCTTGACACAAAGTAGTGCGCCTGGCACCTACTACCATACCCTGTTCAAAGGCACATTGTGTAAATCTTTTGTCTTGCCCATTCTTCCTCTGAATGGCACACACACACACACACACACACACACACACACACACACACACACACACACACACACACACACACACACACACACACACACACACACACACACACACACTCCATGTCTCAAGGCTTAAAAAATCTATCTTTAACCCGTCTCCTCCCCTTCATCTACATTCTACACTGATTACAAAGGATTTAACAAGTGACATGAATAAGGGATCATAGCTTTCACCTGGATTCACCTGGTCACTCAATGTCATGGAAAGAGCAGCTGTCCTTAATGTTTTGTACACTCAGTGTAATTGATACATGGAAACTTTAAAACTGTATTATTAACTATGAACTTTTTTCACACCAGTGTTAAAAGACAGTAAATCCCAGGATTAAGCCTCAAACACACAGAACACATTAAACCTAGGGGGAAAGATTCAGCTGCACAGAACAGACAGGACACCGTATCTAACCCTGCACTGTGATCAATCAGGTACTACACACCAAGAGGGAGGGAGAGACAGACAGACAGACAGACAGACAGACAGACAGACAGACAGACAGACAGACAGACAGACAGACAGACAGACAGACAGACAGACAGACAGACAGACAGACAGACAGACAGACAGACAGACAGACAGACAGACAGACAGACACTGCTACTCTAGCTCCCTAACAGAGGACATAAATCAGTTGTCATGGCAACCAACAGAAGATCTGCATGTACTTTTGTGTGACCCAATGGAAACTAAAGGCCATCAATCCCAATAAAGCCTTTATTCACACACTGAAAAAGATAAGGAGAGGGGAAAAAGAAGAGGGAGAAGAAGAGAACCAGAAGGGGTTTAGAGGGATGCAGCTAAAGCGTTAAACCACCATAGCGCTTGTGAGGTCAGGGTTTAGTCCCACAGGCACTAAGCAGCAAATGGGTTCAATCACAGCTGTAGCCAGCAACACAAACGCTACAGATCTCCACACACACACACACACCTTTCAAGACTTCTATACACAGACACACACCATTCCGGCTTCCAACTGTGGTTTCAATAAAAGGAACAAAAAGCACAGAAGTGTACCGGGCAGGAAAAGGAGAAAGACGAACAGCAAAGAATGGGGAGGAAGAAGGAAAAGGAAAGTGTCTTCAATAATTCACACCAGATGATGCAATGTTCGTCTCGTCACCTAGATTTTTTAACTCAAGAACTCTGAGCACAGAACATTTCCTTCAACATTAAAGTGGGAAAAAATGGTGAAGAGATTTAAAGGAGGTAGCGATAAGAGAGAAAACATGGAGGGAATTATCCAGTATTTAGGTGAAAGTCAAAGTAGAAAAAAATAAACAGTAGGTTGCTGTTTTCTGTCGTTGGACTGAGAAAATATTATTTGTAATGAACCAAGTCAGAGGTTCAGGCCTTGGTAAAGCCATAGAATGTTTTTCCTCAAGATATTCCTTAATGCTTAGAAAATATCAATAAATTATCCTTAAATGTAGGAATTTTCGCCAAAGTGGAATCACTCTGTTTAAAACAAACAGTATGAATAAAACATATCTGGAAAAACATTTCTACACACTTTGTCACATTTAATGGGCGACTAACCCCTATAAAGTGTGCATAAATAATCACATACAAGTAATGTCCAAACCAAGAAGCAAAATGACCCTAATAAAACAAGAGCGCAGAAGACCAATAGAGAGAGAGATATAAAGAGAGCGTGGCAGAGTGAATGAGAAAATGATAAAGAGAGAGAGATTCCGTGACAGTTGTTTAGTGAGCAGTAGGACTCCTCTCGCTGATATGGGGGGGGGGGGGATTCACACGACCTCTTTTAGAAGAATCAGCACACTGAGCGTGCCCCCTACCGCACACAAACACGCACACTGTAGGGAAGTTTAATGGCAGGCGCTAATTCCAACCTGAGCAGGCAGGTAGAGAAAGACAGAGGTGAGAGAGAGAGAGAGAGAGAAAGACAGAGGTAAGAGAGAGAGAGAGAGAGAGAGAAAGACAGAGAGAGAGAGAGAGAGAGAGAGAGAGAGAGAGAGAGAGAGAGAGAGAGAGAGAGAGAGAGAGGCTCAGAGATTGAGAGATTTTATGGCTAGTCAGTTAAGGTTGAACGGAGAGCTTAACTCCAGGCAGAAAGGTCAAAGGTCAGGCCAGGCTTTGCGTGCAGCTCAGCTCTGACAGTCTCTGCATGCCAGCACATCCTATCCCATGCCATGCCATGATGTGACAGCAGGGTGAAGTGGTGTGTGTTTGTCTACTGACTCTACTGTGTAACACCACGCAACTAACTATACAGAAGCGGCATCCCTGCTGCCGTCTAAGCCGGGGGGGTTCTACTAAGCTAGATGGAATTGTTTTAAGAAAGTCATACCAAGGATTATTTAGCTCTTTGATTTTGAATTTTAAGACTCTTTGAAGTATTAAAAAAAATATACAAAAACATTTGATTCAAAATTATGGTTGGCCTTCCTGCTATTAGCCCATACAAATGCATTGAATAACAGATTGACCAAAAAACGACCTAAAAGGAAGTTAGTTCTGAAGTGACTGTCCTATATCTGAGAGATGGAAGAAAGATCAGGAAATGTATTTTTATTTTTATGCATTTAACCTTTCCACGCATGAGTTCCAAATATCTCTAACGGTCGTCCCCAGCGTGAGTTTTTTTTTTTATGTGCGTGATGTCAGAATGCCCTCACTGTTCCAAAATGTGATTGTTACGCAACAGGACAGTTAACCCGCGCTGCCCTCAAACCAAGGCACGCTGCCTGCTAATTATCTATAGGCTACGTTTCAACTTACCAATTTCAAATTATTTTCTAACAAGTTTTATTTTCTAACAACAGTTTGAATTGAGGTGTTTTCCGTCTCCTCATTAATTCCCATAGACGTAGCCCATTTCACTGTTGCGGACAATTTACCTTTGAGGCTTTACTGAGCCGGACAAACGTCTCTCTTCGACAAGAGATCAAGCACAAACCTTTTCCTCCCTGGCACATTTTCTGGCTGGCACCCGCATTGCTTTCACTACTAATAAATAACTTTGGACGTGTGCGTTCCTATCAAAGTGCCTTATTACGTTATCATTATAGTTTCTGAACATTGTGTTGACGTTTCTTCCGTAGCACACCATATGAATGTATGGAGCATAATGTATTTACTGTTTTATTCACATATTTTAAAGTACTGATGACAAGTCATGCATTCCGATTTTGCATAGATTGTAGTGGACACATACTGTATGATGTGTGTAAAATACTTTTTTGAAGGTTGTACTGATTATGATGAGCTAATGCTAAGTTAATTGCCAGCTATGTGTGGTGCCATGTTTGCAATGCAATCTGGCCAAAGATGTTATAACAAAATGAGGTGAAGGGATGATTCACTCAACTTTCGAGTAAACTTACGGAAGTGAATGATGGTAGATGACACACCTCCTTCAACATGCATACTGTAAACAGACCCAACTCATCTTGTAACTTCTAATCTTTGGTTGACACGAAAAAAAACAAACATGGCGGCGCACACAAACTAGACATTGTCTGATAACTTCAGATTTAAAAAAAAAAGTGGTTTACTCAATTATTTCGATCACTGGTGAGGGCACCCATGGTGTGATGAATTGTAAATAGTAATTGTTATTAGCCAATTCATATTATGGTTTCTATCAGACAAGAGTTAGCTAAATATGACAGCCTGTGTTAGGTCACTCTTTCCCCAGTGCTACGACTAATTGTGTTATGCTGTCCCTACTTCTGTGAATGTCTGAACATTGCATCCAAAAATAAACGTCTCACATTGAGGACATAACGTTGTAAAGACTGTCTGTGCAAAATGTTTCTGTGAAGAAAAAAAAACTGTGTGGCCAGCTCAAACACTGACTGTTGCGTCAATCGTAAGTGGATGTTCTAAATAAGCGTATATCTGAGAGATATAAGTAAGATCAGGAAACATTTTGTTTTTTTAACATGTATTTAACCCCTTACAGTCTCCATATATACACACACTACTTCCATATTTTTTTTAAAACTGGAACCGGGTGACCTTCAGATGAGTCTCGTCAGGCCTGTGGGCGTCCTAGAGCAAAACATCTGATACGTACATGTTCGCGAGAGTCTCACCTTTGCACAGAGGGGTGTAGCGTGTAGCCCAAACTGTTCGGACGCTACAGAAAGAAGTTGACAGATGGGCAGGACTGACTTCAGACAAGTCCCAAGACGCTTGTGGGGTGGGGTCATAAATGACAGAGAACACCACCTCTAGCTCTGTATCTTTTACCGCAGATGCAGAAGTGACGTCGGCAGATGGGGTGAAAAAAAAACAGATCGCTCTAGATTAAACTGACAGATTTATGAGGTATTTTTTAAATTATGTTAATTCGATTTCCGTGGGGGTGCGGACATTGACTCTAGGGGGTTAAATAGGAGTGTTGGAGAGACAAGAGACATTGCCATTCCACCTGTGCCATTAAACAGATGTACATGTGTTCAAGTCAAGTAAGAGAAAACAAGCGTCCAAAAGTGGAGACTATTTGTGACACTTTTTTCCATACTACCGGTCTTGTAAATAACAAACACAGGCAAATGAAAAATAAGGATGTTTGAATTCTAACTCCAGATGATCGAATTTCAATCTTTCAAGAAAAACTGAACATTCTGAATGAGCTCACTCACACTGTCCACAGTGACTCATCTTAGAGAACAGAGACAATGGTCCAAACAGGAAGAACAGAATACCTCAGGAAAGACTTTCAAATATGAATGATACAGTGACTGTCTCATTTTTTTCAGAAGGAGTACCCAGTTTCCCAGAACTTACAGGAGAAATACAATGTACTGTTGCCCCCTAGTGTTAGAGAGGAGATGGGACAGACTGACAGACAGACAGACAGACAGACGGGGGAAACTGTACTGCTCCTCAGACAGGCAAATTGAGAGGGTAGACGTACTAAGGTTAGTGAATGGGTCCGGATGAAGTGTACAGAGGAAACATCTTATGGAGTTAGATAGTATATAGATCAGAATCAATTTGTTCTGTATGTACATGACTAGAGTGATAATGGTAGTACTGTATATCACTTTCTTGGTCTTAACATTGTAGGATATCGGATCTCCTTTATCCCAAATCGCTTTCTTGGTCTTTTCAAAGTATTGAAGTATGGAGGACTCCTTCATTTTTGACTGATATATAATCAAATGGCCACCCGGACTATTTACATTGACGTCCCCCCCTCCTGTTTGTACACTGCTGCTACTCACTGTTTATTATCTATGCATAGTCACTTTACCCCTACCTACATGTACAAATTACCTCGACTAACCTGTACCCCAGCACATTGACTCTGTACCTCCTGTATACAGCCTCGTTATTGTTCTTTTATTGTGTTACTTTTTATTTAATTTTAACTTTACTTTATTTAGTAAATATTTTCTTAGCTCTATTTCTTGAACTGGATTGTTGGTTAAGGGGTTGTAAGTAAGCATTTCACGGTAAGGTGAACCCACTATTCTCTGACATTACAAGCACCATGCTGCTCTACCAACTGAGCTCCAGAAGACCAAAACGTTTGTGACTGTCTACAATATGTGTGTGGAATCTCTGACAGAACTGTGGAGCAACAGGTTTCTATCAAATGAAGTTGTAAAGACTACAGAATTGACGTACCATGGTTGGAGGCGACAGGCTGATGTTTCCGATGGAGGCCTTGAGTTCGTCGATGGTGGCTCGGCTCTGGTGCGTCCCGTTGTTGGGCGCCACCGGCTTGATCTCCACGCGGAACTTCCTGGGTTCATCCTCGTCCTCCGAGTCACTCGATGAATAGAACGAGTTATCTTTGGCATGTGGAACACACGGTTAAGGAGCAGAACAGATCATAACACACAGCCAGAGAGATTAGTGGCTCTATGGCAATATAGTGGCTTCATGGAGATATGGTAACATGAAACCAACGGTTACATCTTACTGAATGCATATTAGAATGGGATCCGTGCCAAAAGGAACGATAAAATGTGTTTGAATACAAAATAGTTTTTGAACAGTGTAAAGCATTGAGGAGTGTTGGAGGATATCATTTTCGTTGCGGTCTTCTGGTCTGATACAGAAGCCATCTTCATCAACCGTGGGGACATTCTAGAAGAGAGAGACGACAAAAATATTGGGTCATTAATGCACATAACTTGCTGTGGTATTTTGCTGTTAGTGTGTGTGTGACACTCACAGCGTTCTGGAAGTCTATGGTGCCGTAGTACCCAGGAGGAGCTCCGTTGGCATTATTCTACAGCCCAGAGAAGAAGAGAGAGAGACAGGCAGAGAGTGAGAGAGGCAGAGAGCGAGAGCGAGAGAGGATTACTATCATTTCAACAAATGTAATTACGTCGACAATTTCTACAATAAATGACAAATATTTGCAATACTATTGCATGATGACTACACTACAAAATAATTCACTAGTATAATAATACAGTATCGTACATACTATTGAATTAATGTCATTCAAATAAATGCCATTTTAAAGTATGTAACTGAAGGGTACTCACAGCAGCTTCAACTTCTGTCGACTCCCTGAGAACATGCCAAAAGAAACAACCAAGAGTAGTTTCATACTCATAAAAAAGCCATGGTCATAAAAGTGAAACATTTTATCATTGAGTCCAACGAAGCTAAAGGAGTATCACCTATCAGGACACCAAACCTGGGTTACATGAGTATTTGATTATTTGTTATTTAAATTGTTGTTTTCTGTGTATTTTCAAATAACTACTTCTATTGGAAGTATTTGAAAGTATTTTCTAATAATGTCCTATAAATAGCCTACTATTTCAAAGAGTTTTCAAATACTTATTTCAAATACTATTTTCAAATACATGGGAATGTATTTGAGTCCGCGCATGAGTATTTTCAAATACTATCCGAATATGTATTTCGAAATGTATGTGAAACTATTTGAGATATTTTAAATAGTATTTGAACCTGGGTCTGCAGGACACCCCTATTAAAAAGCAAGATGATTTGAAACAGAATCAGTCGTTTAAAAAGACTCTCCACAAAGCCATCCCATCCTATTCCCAGACAGTGGAAAGTACACAATTAACAGTATAAAAACGACTTACAAATCCTTGATAAATACTTTTCAAAGTGTAAAAGTAGAAGCTGTATACTCACGTGGAGTCTGTGTCCTTGTTGTCTTTCCGGCGGCCAGGGAATGCATACGTTTTTCTCTTTCTGGGTTTGGCTCCTAGAAACAAACCAAAGGAGTGCGTGTCAGACTGAACAAATGGATTTGGTTTTGACAAATATGAGTGACAAACTCCAAACCGAAACAAAAAGTGATAAATCGGTAACTTTTAGAAACACTCATAATTCTTCAGATTTATCACAATTGAGCTGGGAAGAGGTCAGACAACTTAAAACATCTAGACTTTAAGTGTTACCACCATTTATTAGCAAAATATAAAGTCTGACTTTTCACATTTATTTCAGATTTTCACCCAGTTCTCGGTTGGTTTGTTTGTTTCATTGAGGTGGGAATAGACTATAGAAAAGCAGGGTGTGTGTGTGTGTGTGAGACTTACCTTCAGTGGCGATGGCAGTGTTGCACTCCTCAAACTCAATAGGACCTGATAAGACAGAAACAATCATTTAGAGGGGCTGCAGTGGCTTGCAGGTCTGTGTACCCACATCCTTACCCACACATGCAGTCAGAGCCAGCCCTAGCCTTTTGGGGGAACTAAGTGAAATACGTTTAAGAGTTCATTTCCAGCAATTTTATGCATTTTGCCATGGGGCGTAGAGAAAACATGGTACTTTTAAAGAAAGTTTGCTGCAATTGTACATATTTTGTCATGGGGCGTAGAGAAAACATGGTACTTTTAAAGAAAGTTTGCTGCAATTGTACATATTTTGTCATGGGGCGGAGAGAATATTTTGCAATTTTATTACTGATTTCATGCAATTTTACTCATTTATGCAATGGGTTGGAGAGAAATGTTTGCAGTTTTGAATAATGTGGCCACCCATCCCTTCTCTAGAGTCTCCTGATAAGACAGAAACAATAAGTTAGGTTAATTTGCCATTTAAGAGGTGAATGGAGGGCTGTGACGGTCATGGAATTCATCGGAATAACCGCTCAAACAGCAAAACATATATTTTTTAAACACACATTTTCTCCTCTCCGGACTACATGTGCTGACAAAGAAATAGAATGAATAGAATGGACATCCAAATTCAAGTCAATGATGGCAAAATGGGTAGACTAGCGGCCATTGCGAGTGTACCCATAGGAAGTAAAAGCAGGAAGTGTACCCATCAATGCGACGTGATTTGTGGATTAAACTCAACTGACATAAAAAATATGAATGAACCACACCAGTTAACATCATTTGAATGAACATTCTACATTACCATGGAAATTATTGCATCACAACACCGGGCAGCCATTGCAAGTGTACACGAGTTTACCAGTCAAATTGCCAGGTTTAGAACATCCATGCCCTGCTGCTACATTGTGGGGGGTGTTGCCTAGGCAACCGACTCGTTTGCTACAACAACTTGCTTGTTTTCGCAAGTAGCAACAACGTTTCAATACATTGTTAAGAGTCCATGTTACCGCAGAAACGGACTCAACCGAATGAATGCCCGGCCGTCCGGTCTTCAGTCAGCAGTTTGTTCCACAAAAACAACAATTTAAACGGTTAAATCGTTCATTTTACTTTCATGACAGTCTTCATCCATAACCGTCGGTCACATGGTTATACGGTAGTTGTGCGAGCCCGAGGTGAATGACCCTCTGCTGGCAGTGTTGTGAATGTCGCGCACGCACGGACGGCTTGGCAGGAACAGACAGCATCCAGTCACACACACACACACACACACACACACACACACACACACACACACACACACACACACACACACACACACACACACACACACACACACACACACACACACACACACACACACACACACACACACACACACACACACACACACACACACACACACACACACACACACACACACGCTTGGTAAATTGTCCATGCTGATCATAGAGGGCAGAAAGGGTCAATAGCACATTCAACACAGTGTCTGGTGGCCATCAGCGAGATGTGTGACGCTCTATCCTGAAACAGGGGAAAACACTACAGCACGCAAAGGTACAGTGCAGTACAGCACACATTCATTGCACTCATGAACACATACAGACACACACAAGCACTGCAGCACGCAACACAAACAACAGCACACTTCACACACATGCATGTATAGCCACACTAACAAGCAATCAGTATTCCTCAGTCTCTCTCTCACAAACACACACCCTCAACACTTTTAGCCACACACTCTCATGGACATACACACACTTAAGACAATTATTCTGTACATACTGTAAACCGGAGAAAGAGACCAAACAACCAATCAAATGAAATAACACCTGCCATTCAAACTAAGCAGACTAGCAGAGTTGGAGGGATTTAACAGGTTTGAGCCACTGAACCACTTAAAGTGTCCCGGAGTGAGGTGTTTAAAACCCATGGACAGACACACCCCACTAACCTGATCTGCCCTTCTCGTAAGCGAGAACGCACGCACACACTAAACACACAGAGCTTGTGAGTTGGCTCCATCTCAGTCTTGACAAACCAATGATAATGCATATAGTGATAATTCAATAAGTAGACATGTTAAAAAAAAAAAAAGGTCAAGTCTGCTCGGAGGAATGACCTTGATGTAATTTTGAGCCGAACTTGATTTTCACAACAACAAAAAATGAATACATAAATGAATAAGAAAACCCCCTACGAAAAACAACAAAGATCTTGCTTAATTTAATGTTCATCAATTATGCATATTTACCTCGGAGCACTTAGAATGCCACGAGTCTTGAGGAAAATGCCTCTAGCATCTCAGTGCTAGAGGCGTCACTACAGACCCTGGTTTGATTCCAGGCTGTATCACAACCGGCCGTGATTGGGAGTCACGTAGGGCGGCGCACAATTGGACCAGCATCATCTGGGTTTGGCTGGGGTAGGCCGTCATTGTAAATAAGAATTTGTTCTTAACTGACTTGACTAGTTAAATAAAAGGTTGAATAAAAAAAATACAAAATAAAAAGCTGTGGGAAAAACCAACACTCACGATGAATGTGCGTGTCAATAGTACAAGGCCCCATATGATGTTAGCACAATGACAAGTCAGCCAGTCAAAAGCTATCATCTTACGGTTTACCATGAGCAGAAAGACGATGAGTGTGAAATGGTGACTTTTACCTTGTTTTATGTGAATTTTCTCAGAGGAATAATCTATGAACAATAAATGAATTCCTATTAACATAAGATTAAAGTGGTATAGTCTATAGTAGATGGAATAACTAGGATTTTATCAATTTTGTTATCTATTTTGTCCGTTGATAAAGCAATCTTGGGATTCCGTGACTACACAGCCTACTCATCAGAACACAGATCCGTTCCAAGTGCCTTTTTGGGCATTTTCCTTTGTATTTATCTTCTTAAAAGCTCATGCACGACACACAGTCTGCGTTTACTAGCCTATACCAGACCATGGAAAGAGAAAGAAGAGAGGGGAGGAGGCCAGCCTTGGGCAAGATTTTATTTCCATGGCACCAAAATGCCTTGACCTGAAAAAACAAAGCTAATGATATTTTAGTCAAACATATACGGCAACAGCGGTTCAATGCAGCCTTCCCCAGAGAACGTCAGTCGCGGGCAGAATTGACGCATTGTTCAGGGCGCGCAGAGCTTGGAGAAGCGCATGGAAGCGGCGAGTCACGAGAGGCACGCATCACGCCAAGTGAAGTGGATAGAGTCCACCAATGACCGATCTACTCTACAATATCAGAGCGTCTATCGTTAGCTCTTCACCGCCGGCTAACACACACTGACGTGACTGCTGTTTGTGTGTGCGCTACGCTCATCCGAGAACTAGTTCACGAGAGAGAGGAGAGGAGAGGAGGAGGAGAGGAGAGGAGAGGAGGGATCCTTGCTCAATGCCTAATCCACACAGTGCTGACATGAAGCAGGTAGATTTACTTAGCCAAGAGGGAACACTTACATTTACCATAATCTCCAAAAGTATTAAACAGTTGCTGCCATTGCCAAACACCCCATAGTAACCAATTCTAAGAGAATAATAAACATATTTGAAAGAACATTTCTAAAGCCTATACTTAGGCTACTCCACATTGCATGACTGACCAAAACGGCTATTGCCTGAAATAAAGCAAGAACAGTGCAGGAACCTTTCGCTGACAGCATCCTAAAATTGCATCTGACAATATTTACGCATACATGGACTACAGCAAAAAAAAACTACAAACTAGACACGCTAATCTTACCTAAATCTGCACAGGCGGCATTGGGAACCGTTTAAACATTTCATAAACAGACAAGACGACTTTGTTTATATAGAGGAAGAGATTTCTTTTCTATTTCTCTCTTTGAGAGAAGCATGCAGTCGAGTCACACATGAGCGGAGAATGGTTTTTTAAATTGTATATGCTTCATATGGTGCTCGGAGCGGAGCGGAGAGAGAGGGAGAAGGGGCGGAGGGGTTGCGTGTCTGGCTAGCCGCCAGTTGACAGCTCAGCTGGATATCGGTGAACACTGCGAACCCCCCCCCCCCCCCCCACCCACCCTCGCAGCGTGTCACTTTAGGATTGTTTCCGCAGTAGAAAGTTTATTCAAGCTCCCTCTCTCTGAAGGCACTGGACCAGCCATCCGTTCAGCTATTTCATCAAGGGACAGGCAGGTTATTTTTCTGACACGGCCGAGGCCACGGTGCGATCTCTAATGAACAGCTTGATAAGGGGAGGAATTTTACAACTGTTTTCAGCCCTCAATTAATTCTGCTGTCAAAACAAAATGAAGGCCGCTGCTGTCTGGACGCCACGTCTGGACACAGAGGTCAAGGGTCACCATTTGTATACACACAAACACACCCCAAGTCGGGCCCTTTGTGTTGGCTACCTGATAAGATACAGCGCAAGCCCCTGGGAAAGCCACAATGCATAACACAACATAGGCTGTAACCATAGATTACCATGTACCTTCCCCAGGAGTCAAAAGGATGGCATAAGCTATTCATGAATATGGAGATGAGAGAAGGATGTGTAAGGTAAAGATGTGAATTACTCCCCATTATCCCTGCCATACTTACAGTGCCTTGGGGGAAGTATTCAGACCTCTTGACTTTTTCAAAATGTTGTTAGGTTACAGCCTTATTCTAAAATGGATTAATTAGTCCCCCCCCCCCCCCCCCCATATCAATATACACATACAATACCCCATAATGACAGAGCAAAAACTGATTGAGAAATGTTTGCTAATTTATTCAAAATAAAAACTGAAATATCACATTTAAATAAGTATTCAGACCCTTTTACTCAGTACTTTGCTGAAGCACCTTTGGCAGCGATTACAGGCTTGAGTCTTCTTGGGTATGACGCTACAAGCTTGGCACACCTGTATTTGGGGAGTTTCTCCCATTCTTCTCTGCAGATCCTCTCAAACTCTGTCAGGTTGGATGGTGAGCGTTGCTGCACAGCTATTTTAAGGTCTATCCAGAGATGTTCTATCTGGGTAGTTCCAAACTTCTTCCATTTAATAATGATAGAGGCCACTTGGTTATTGGGGACCTTCAATGCTGCAGAAATGTTTTGGTACCCTTCCCCATATCTGTGCCCCGACACAATCCTGTCTCGGAGCTCCACGGTCAATTCCTTCGACCTCATGGCTTGGTTTTTGCTCTGACCTTATATAGACAGGTGTGTGCCTTTCCAAATGTCCAATCAATTGAATTTACCACAGGTGGACTCCAATCAAGTTGTAGAAACATCTCAATGATGATCAATGGAAACAGGATGCACCTGAGGTCAATTTGAAGTCTCATAGCAAAGGGTCTGAATACTTATGTAAATACAGTATTTTTGCCTCATTTTGCCAAAGAGGCAAAAATGTCTAAAATCCTGTTTTCGCTTTGTCATTATGGGGTATTGTGTGTAGATTGCTAAGGAATTTTATCTATTTAATCCATTTTAGAATAAGGCTGTAATGTAACAAAATGTGGAAAAAGGTCATACTTCCCGAAGGCACTGTATGTGATAGTCAACCCATTTTCTTTAGGCCTACCATGATTGGCTTTGAGATTAGGATCTAATAAACTCCTGACACGCAAGGTTTTACACAGACGAGTGTGCGAGAGAGTGCAAGACCAACCAAGCAAGAGAGAGGGAGAAGGAGTGACACCATTTGGAGAGATTTCCCTTGATTGCTGTAGCATGTCGTAGTTTACACAAGAACCAATGTTGAGCTCCTGACCTCCAGAAGAGCTTGGTTCTGGTTGCTTAGTTCGGTCTGCAGCCTGCAGCCTCAACACAGCAATGTGTGTGTGTGTGTGTGTATATATATGTGTATATATATGTGTGTATATATATATATATATATATATATATATATATATATATGTGTATATATATATAATATATATATTATATATTATATATGTGTATATATATATATGTGTATATATATATATGTGTATATATATATATATATATGTATATATATATATATATATATGTATATATATATATATATATATATATATATATGTGTATATATGTATATATATGTATATATATATATATATATATATATATATATGTGTATATATATTATGTGTATATATATATATATATATATATTTATATATATATATATATATATATATATATATATATATATATATATATCTACACACATACACACACACACACTACTCAAAAAAATAAAGGGAACACTAAAATAACACATCCTAGATCTGAATGAATGAAATAATCTTATTAAATACTTTTTTCTTTACATAGTTGAATGTGCTGACAACAAAATCACACAAAAATAATCAATGGAAATCCAATTTATCAACCCATGGAGGTCTGGATTTGGAGTCACACTCAAAATTAAAGTGGAAAACCACACTACAGGCTGATCCAACTTTGATGTAATGTCCTTAAAACAAGTCAAAATGAGGCTCAGTAGTGTGTGTGGCCTCCACGTGCCTGTATGACCTCCCTACAACGCCTGGGAATGCTCCTGATGAGGTGGCGGATGGTCTCCTGAGGGATCTCCTCCCAGACCTAGACTAAAGCATCCGCCAACTCCTGGACAGTCTGTGGTGCAACGTGGCATTGGTGGATGGAGCGAGACATGATGTCCCAGATGTGCTCAATTGGATTCAGGTCTGGGGAACGGGCGGGCCAGTCCATAGCATCAATTCCTTCCTCTTGCAGGAACTGCTGACACACTCCAGCCACATGAGGTCTAGCATTGTCTTGCATTAGGAGGAACCCAGGGCCAACCGCACCAGCATATGGTCTCACAAGGGGTCTGAGGATCTCATCTCGGTACCTAATGGCAGTCAGGCTACCTCTGGCGAGCACATGGAGGGCTGTGCGGCCCCCCAAAGAAATGCCACCCCACACCATGACTGACCCACCGCCAAACCGGTCATGCTGGAGGATGTTGCAGGTAGCAGAACGTTCTCCACGGCGTCTCCAGACTCTGTCACGTCTGTCACATGTGCTCAGTGTGAACCTGCTTTCATCTGTGAAGAGCACAGGGCGCCAGTGGCGAATTTGCCAATCTTGGTGTTCTCTGGCAAATGCCAAACGTCCTGCACGGTGTTGGGCTGTAAGCACAACCCCCACCTGTGGACGTCGGGCCCTCATACCACCCTCCTGGAGTCTGTTTCTGACCGTTTGAGCAGACACATGCACATTTGTGGCCTGCTGGAGGTCATTTTGCAGGGCTCTGGCAGTGCTTCTCCTGCTCCTCCTTGCACAAAGGCGGAGGTAGCGGTCCTGCTGCTGGGTTGTTGCCCTCCTACGGCCTCCTCCACGTCTCCTGATGTACTGGCCTGTCTCCTGGTAGCGCCTCCATGCTCTGGACACTACGCTGACAGACACAGCAAACCTTCTTGCCACAGCTCACATTGATGTGCCATCCTGGATGAGCTGCACTACCTGAGCCACTTGTGTGGGTTGTAGACTCCGTCTCATGCTACCACTAGAGTGAAAGCACCGCCAGCATTCAAAAGTGACCAAAACATCAGCCAGGAAGCATAGGAACTGAGAAGTGGTCTGTAGTCACCACCTGCAGAACCACTCCTTTATAGGGGGTGTCTTGCTAATTGCCTATAATTTCCACCTGTTGTCTATTCCATTTGCACAACAGCATGTGAAATTTGTTGTCAATCAGTGTTGCTTCCTAAGTGGACAGTTTGATTTCACAGAAGTGTGATTGACTTGGAGTTACATTGTGTTGTTTAAGTGTTCCCTTTATTTTTTTGAGCAGTGTATATATCTCCGCCATTATTTCCTATGACCGAAAACAGCTTCTGAACCACAGAACAGCGATCACTAACCTTGATTTTGATTACAATTTCTACTTCAATGAGTCAGCAGCTCTGGATGTTCTGCTTTCTCCGGACCAGGCACTAATCTCCGGCACTCGAAAGAGGAAGCAACGGCGCCAGAGGCAAACGAGCCGGCATCCTGACAAGACTATGTTGGCTAACAAATAAACCGCCTCCACCCTTCACTCTATTGGCAATTTTACAATCACTAAAGAACAAACTGGAAGAGCTCCGCTCGAGACTATCCTACCAACGGGACCTGAAGTACTGTAATATTCTATGTTTCTCGGAAGAAGGACATGGATAATATACATCTCACTGTTTTTTTCCATAAATAATCTAGACCGGACGGCTGCCTCAGGTAAAAAGAAAGGGGGGAGGGGTGTGTGCTCTTAACAACAGCTGGTGTGCAATCTCTAATATTAAGGAAGTATAGAGTTTGATCGCACGGGTTAGAATACTTCATGATAAGATGCAGACCATACTATTTACTTTTCGTAACGGTCTATTTACCACCACTAAGACTGAGACTATTTACCACCACTAAGACTGCACTCAACAAGCTTTATAGGGCCATAAGCAAACAAGAAAATGCAACATCCAGAGGCTTCGCTTCATGTGGCCAGTGATTTTAATGCAGGGAAACATATCAGTTCATTTTTACTAGCATGTCACCTGTGCAACAAAACTCTTGATCACCTTTACTCCACACACAGAAACGCATAAAGCTCACCCTCGCCCTCCCTTTCGCAAATCTTATTATAACTCATCCTTCGGATTCTTCTTTACAAGCAAAACAGAAAAGTACCAGTGATGCGCTCAATACGGAAGTGGTCTGATGAAGTGGATGCTAAGTTACTGGACTGCTTTGCTAGCACAGACTGGAATATGTTCCGGGATGCATCCGATAACATTGATGAGTTTTACCACATCAGTCACCGGAATCATTAATAAGTGCATCGACGATGTCCCCATAGTGACCGTACGGACATATCCCAACCAGAAGCCATGAATTACAGGCAACATCGACACTGAGCTAAAGGCTAGAGCTGCCGCTTTCAAGGAGTGGGACACTAATCCGGACGCTTATAAGAAATCCCGCTACGACCTCAGACGAGCCAAACAGGCAAAGCGTTAATACAGGACTAAGATCGAATCCTACTACGCTGGCTCTGATGCTTGTCAAATGTGGCAGGGCTTGCAGACTATCATGGATTACAAAGGGAAACGCAGCCGCAAGCTGCCCAGTGACACAAGCCTACCAGATGAGCTAAATGCCTTCCATGCTTGCTTCGAGGCAAGCAACACTGAACCATGCATGAGAGCACCAGCTGTTCCAGACTACTGTGTTCTTGCTCTCCGCAGCCGATGTGAGTAAACAGGTTAACATTCACAAGGCCACAGAGCCAGATGGATTACCAGGATGTGCATTCAGAGCATGCACTGACCAGCTGGCAAGTGTCTTCACTGACATTTTTTACCTCTCCCTGACCACCATAGTAACACCTACATGTTTCAAGCAGACCACCATAGTCCTTGTGCTCAAGAACGTCAAGGTAACCTGCCTAAATGACTATCACTCTGTAGCACTCACATCTGTAGCCATGAAATGCTTTGAAAGCCTGTCATGTCTCACATCAACACAATCATCCCAGATACCCTAGACCCACTCCAATTTGCATACCACCCCAACAGATCAACAAATGACGCAATCTCTATTGCACTCCACACTGCCCTCTCCCACCTGGACAAGAGGAACACCTATATGAGAATGCTGTTCATTGACTACAGCTCAGCATTCAACACCATAGTGCCCTCCAAGCTCATCACAAAGCTCAGGACCCTAGGACTGAACACCTCCCTTTGCAACTGGATTCTGGACTTCCTGATGGGCCACCCCCAAGCGGTGAGGGTAGCCCACGTCAGACTCCAACACTGTTACAGGCTTTGGTTTTTTCATTTATGTTTTGAAGTTGGACTTTAGTACATATAGTTTGTTAGCACATAGGGTGCATCTATTGGTGTCACCTCGTTAGTCAGTATACTGTATGTTACACCTGTGCTGTTTGCCATCTCATTTGTGGGAAGGTGTTTCACCTGTGCGAGCCCAGGTGCTATTTAAGAGTGGCTGGCCCAGAACTCCAATTGTCTTGAGAGATGCGGCGGGTTAACACCTTTAGTTGGCTCTCCCTATTTTTATTTCTAGACAACCCTTTTTTCTTATTTTGTTTTTTTTGGTTTGCTTCCTGTCTTTAAGTTTGGTGTTGGTTTGCCTTTTGGTTTGCCTTTACTAAATTTAGTGGGTGCTCATGGTGGGTGTTTTAAGGTCCCAGTTGTTGCTATGCAACTTTCAGTGGACACCCCCAAGAGTGTCTTTTAGAACCCCTCCTAAAACCCCACCTGTTTCGTTTTGGTACTTGTCAGTGAATGTTTGTTAGTATCCTCTTTATTTGTTTTATTTGCTGGGAAACGTAACACACCATCATTAAGTTTGCTGACAACACAACGGTGGTAGGCCTGATCACCAATGATGACGAGACAGCCTGTAGGGAGAAGGTCAGTCAATTGGAAGGCCCACAACAACCTCTCCCTCAACGTCAGCAAGACAAAGGAGCTGATCAAGGACTTCATCCACATCATTGGGGCTGTAGTGCTTCAAGTTCCTCGGTGTCCACATCACTAAGGAATTAACATGGTCCACACACACAACAACACAGTCGTGAAGGCACGAAAACACCTCTTCCCCATCAGGAGGCTGAAAAATTTTGCATGGGCCTTCAGATCCTCAAAAAGTTATACAGCTGCACCATTGAGAGAATCTTGACTGACTGCATCATCGCTTGGTATGGCAACCGCTTGGCTGCATCCGACCGCAAGGCACCACATAAGGTAGTGCGTACGGCCCTACAAATTGGAAGGCCCTAAAAGGAAGGAAGGCCCTGCAAATTGTCAAAGACTCCAGCCAACCAAGTCATAGACTGTTCTCTCTGCTACCGCATTGCAAGCGATATCGATATCCACTGGACCCTAAACAGTTTCTACTCCCATGCCATAAGACTGCTAAATAGTTAACCAAATAGCTACCCGGACTATCTGCATTCACTCCTTTGGCTCATCATATATGCTGCTGCTTATTATCTATCCTGTTGCCTAGTAACTTTACCCACCTATATGTACATATCTACCTCAATTACCTCGTACCCCTGCACATGGACACAGTATATATCCAAGTTATCATGTGTGTAAACGCCCCGACCAGTGTCCCAGCTTGCATGGTGTCACATGCTAAGTGGAATATCACCTACCTACCTTTAAAGCAGATTACATCTATTGAGTCAGATGGCCTTGTACTGCTCTCTCATTGGCTCTCCCTATCATAGGCCCATATCCATCTTAAAGACAGAAAGTTACTTTCAAGGAAGTTGCCTCTAATAAACTGACACTGATACAGGGTCAGATTCAGCCACATTGAAGGAGTAAGTATAGAAGTTGCCCCTAACTAACCACTGAGCCACAGTCAGATTCAAGCATACTGAAGGAGTAGACAAATTATATAAAATTGCCCCTAACCACTAAAGTGCTTCACCAGTCATTCACAATAACATATGTGTAATACATGGATCTGCATACGTGTTTTTCCTATCATCGCAGGTGTGTCTGTGCGTGTAGGGCATCTTACCTGGTCTCTCTTTGCCCGTTCCTTTACTTTCAGCCAGTTTCTGTATTAAGCCCTCCACAGAGGTGTTCTCCATGTTCCGCAAAAACTCTGTATGGACCTGCAGAGGGACAACACAACAAACACATAGGGTCAAGACGTGCGCCTCGTTTACAGATTGAGTAAGTTAGAATTTTGTCCCCAAATGTATATTATATAAACTCAGCAAAAAAAAGAAAACATCCCTTTTTCAGGACCCTGTCTTTCAAAGATAATTCGTAAAAATCCAAATACCTTCACAGATCTTCACTGTAAAGGGTTTAAACACTGTTTCCCATGCTTGTTCAATGAACCATAAACAATTAATGAACATGCACCTGTGGAACTGTCGTTAAGACACTAACAGCTTACAGACGGTAGGCAATTAAGGTCACAGTTATTAAAACTTAGGACACTAAAGAGGCCTTTCTACTGACTCTGAAAAACATTGAAAGCAAGATGCCCAGGGTCTTCTGCGTGAACGTGCCTTAGGCATGCTGCAAGGAGGCATGAGGACTGCAGATGTGGCCAGGGCAATAAATTGCAATGTCCGTACTGTGAGACGCCTAAGACAGCGCTACAGGGAGACAGGACAGACAGCTGATCGTCCTCGCAGTGGCAGACGACGTGTATCAACACCTGCACAGGATCGGTACATCCGCACATCACACCTGCGGGACAGGTAACAGGATGGCAACAACAACTGCCCGAGTTACACCAGGAACGCACAATCCCTCCATCAGTGCTCAGACTGTCCGCTATAGGCTGAGAGAGGCTGGACTGAGGGCTTGTAGGCCTGTTGTAACGCAGGTCCTCACCAGACATCACCGGCAACAACATCGCCTAGAGGCACAAACCCACCATCACTGGACCAGACAGGACAGGCAAAAAGTGCCCTTCACTGACTAGTCACGGTTGTGTCTCACCAGGGGTGATGGTCAGATTTGCGTTTATCGTCGAAGGAATGTACTCTAGAGCGGGATCGATTTGGAGGTGGAGGGTCCGTCATGGTCTGGGGTGGTGTGTCACAGCATCATCGGACTGAGCTTGTTGTCATTGCAGGCAATCTCAACGCTGTGCGTTACAGGGAAGACATTCTCCTCCCTCATGTGGTACCCTTCCTGCAGGCTCATCCTGACATGACCCTCCAGCATGACAATGCCACCAGCCATACTGCTCATTCTGTGCGTGATTTCCTACAAGACAGGAATGTCAGTGTTCTGCCATGTCCAGCGAAGAGCACAGATTTCAATCCCATTGAGCACGTCTGGGACCTGTTGGATCGGAGGGTGAGGGCTAGGGTCATTCCCCCCAGAAATGCCCGGGAACTTGCAGGTGCCTTGGTGGAAGAGTGGGGTAACATCTCACAGCAAGAACTGCCAAATCTGGTGCAGTCCATGGGGAGGAGATGCACTGCAGTACTTAATGCAGCTGGAGGCCACACCAGATACTGACTGTTACTTTTGCCCCCCCTTTGTTCATGGACACATTATTCAATTTCTGTTAGTCACATGTCTGTGGAACTTGTTCAGTTTATGTCTCAGTTGTTGAATCTTGTTATGTTCATACAAATATTTACACATGTTAAGTTTGCTGAACTTAAACGCAGTTGACAGTGAGAGGACGTTTCTTTTTTTGCTGAGTTTATAAATAGTTTATGGTTAGTGAATGCCATTTTGTGAGATACTTCTTATTAGCTGAAATCATGTTTTTTCAAAGCCATTTTAGCTGTCAACCTAGCTGTTCGGTTCGAACAGATTCACAAATCATGGGAATTTGTCGCCCTATGCAGAACGTTTTCTCCCTCCAAGGCACGTGTTGCTCGGCAACCCCCCTGAACAGGCCTGCTTCCTCTGGATAAAGCTAGTGTAAGAATGCTAACAAACGTTTGTGCCATGAAACTAAATACATGCTGCATTGACCCACAAAACCTAAGTGTTAGATTCATCATAGTGTTGTTAGACAAAGTACGGAAAGTGATATTCAATGTTGTTTTATTGGAATGTGCAGCTGTTGTTGGTAAGTAATGAATCTGCTAGCTTCTGATAAGACTCACTGAATCTTTATCTTGGAGTTTGCACTTTTGGGACTATTCCATTGGTTCCATTGTACAGGGGAAACAAAATCAAGCTCAGCTCAAGTATTTTCACATGTATTTGACCCCAGTATGGCATCAATACAGTTAGCATTACATGAATAAAATAAAAAAAATCACTTGAAGAACTGAAGGCAGAGAGGCAGACACTTGGAATACGACACACTTGAATGGGTGTTGATTGAGTCCATTGAGGGCTCACTCTGTGTTAGTAGTAACACTGGGAAGTGCTGGTGCAATAAGAAAATGGGGCAGTGGGTGTGTGACAGAGAGTGGGTGTGTGACAGAGAGTGGGTGTGCCTGTATCTGTGTGTGTGTGATAGTCATGTGTGAGACAGAGAGAAAAGGGGGAGAATGTGTGTGTATTTGCTGTGTGGTGTGTGATGGTTTGTGTTGTGAGTGACAGCTCGGGTCCTTGGGGACTGCTCTCTGGGTGTCTCTGGTTTTAGAATGCTCAGAAGGAGTGACACATACAATATGGCTCTGTGCTTTCCACTGTATACTCCCTCTAATAGACTGTACTACCCAGTGTTTGCTTCGCTCTCTGTTATTTAAGAAAATATAAAAATCTCTGTACAATGTGTCTCAATGGCCTGTGGGGACTGGCTTACATAATACATTTTGGTATGGTTTTGTGTCGGTAGGTTTGTTGTTGACAGAGCGGTTTCCTGATGCCCTCTGGGTGCTATCACAGGAAGGATGGTGTTTGTTTATTTGTTTTGGATGTCAGTGGCGTGTGTGTCCGTGTGTGCCGTTTGTTGTCAGTGGTTTGTGTGTGTGTGTGTGTGTCAGACTGTATCGGGGGAAGGGTAAAAGGACCAGACAGATGACGAACAGGGACTGACTGACTGTGCCATCTCGCCAAACGATTCAGATGTGCGTGATACTGTAAGCACAACAGAGTACCTCCATCCACTATCATGACCATACATACACGTCTCCCCCTCCCCCCTCCTGAGCCCCTCCGGCAAGGCGGAGTGCATTAGCCCCCTGCACCCTCACGGGGGGGGGGGGGTGGGGGGGGGGGGGGTGGAGGGGGGCCTTGGCGAGGTCGAATGCTCACTCCAGCACACGCGATATGTCAGGTGCTCTAGCCCAGCTGCTCACTGCTGCCGTGAGGAAATGCACTGTAATGTCATCACCTGCGTCTCTCACACACACACACACACACACACACACACACACACACACACACACACACACACACACACACACACAGAACCCCCCCTCAAACCCCTCCTTACCGGTAGTGATTTTTCACACATGCACAGAAAAAACACACATCCGCACTCAAGGGCACTTCCCTCACACACAAATGCTCGCTTACAAATACAAACATTGCACGCACAACAAACACACAGACTACACACACACACACACACAGACTACACACACACTTGCCCGCCTGTGACTCTCTGCACAGCACGGAGGCATATCGTTGTAAAAATATCAACCAGAATAAACACGCAGTAGTAAGGACGTAGTACCAAATATGACTTTTAGTTCAATTGTCGTCATTCTAATATATATAAATACATAAATAATAGTATATGCCAATTAGCAGAGGCTTTTATCCCCCAAAAAACAACATATGGGTGTTCCCAGGAATTGAACCCAATATCTTGGCATTGCAAGCTCCATCCTCTACCAACTGAGCTACAGAGGACCTCATTCTCCTCTTAAACCGCATTGTACCGTGTGACCTCACATCCCCTCTTTACTTTCATGCAGTCTCTTTACATCCTCCCCTCTTCCCTCCTCTTTTCCCATGCCGTGGTCTTTAGTGGTTTCTATTCATGTCCAGAGAGTAGAGGGGTAGTAGAACTAGAAAATGGCTGAGACATGCAGACTGCCACGCCACTGTTTAGACCCCAGCCCCAGGTTAACATGAAACTACACTTAACGCCAGGCTAGCCAGTGTGCCAAACAGCCAAACTGGGGCTGTGTGCATGTCAGTACACATTGTGGTCACCTGGCCAGTTAATGGTGTGTTGAGTCACTAGACCGTATTCATTATTTTAGTGTGTTGATGTGTTTGGAAAATATGGATTGTTTAAGAGTATGTGTTTACTTGACCGTGTGTGTACAGTGTAATGTCCATTTGCGTGTGCAGAGGTGTAATGTCCATTTGCGTGTGCAGAGGCGTCATGCCCATATGGGGCACAAGGGCACATCCGATTTTCCATGTTCTAAAACATTGCAGATGTTAAATAAATAACTTAACTTCATTTTTAAGCCCATGTTTTATCATCATTATTTAGTGGTATTTTTGAGGGGGCACACTGGACGACCCCCCCCCCCCCCCCCCCCCAGTACGTGGTTCCTTCCATAGTGCACAATGGAGCATTTGATTTGATTTTAGCCGTCAGCGAAGGGCAGGACTCACAGGAGGTATGTTTGTAAATTAATTTGATCAAGCTATGCAGCCTATTCATTCCTTCTTGATGAATAAATAAAACTAACATGTGTTGCTGTTTCTCTGTAATAATAGCCACCTAGCAATTTTATGAAGTTGGCTTTAGCTAGCCAGCTAGAATGGGAATCTCTCAACCTCACAACTGCCTACCAAGTCATTTCTGGCTATCAATCAAGTTATAGTTAGACAAGCTGCTCTCTTAGCTGGCATGCCTGCTGGAAATGTGGCTACACTTCAGAAAAGCAAGCCATTATAAAATGCAATAAGACTCACATTCCTTTCAATATTTTACCCAGATTTTAACAGAGAAGCATATTAAGTTTCTTAAAAAAAAAAGCACCAGTCAGGAGGATACAGATAGCTCAAGAGGTATGCTTAGATATGCCAAAAAAAATACTTGGTTTACAAGTAAATCGGGCACCTTATGATAATGAATCTACAAATACCATGATATGTGCCTGTGTTGATGATGTATGTTATGATCCCATGTACTATGTTGTGATTTGGATGTAATATCATCGGCATGTTAATGCAGTATATTGAGATGTGTGATTTACAACAGTCAAAATGACACCCTCATTGAAATGTCAATTTAACAGATAAAGATAATTTATGCAAAAAAATAAATAAAAGATTTGTTTTACATCGCATAAAATATTATGGCTCTAGATTGCAGGGGGGGAAAAAAACAGTTTCCATCCTCACACCCTTTGTGCCCCCTCTAAAATAATGTGAGCAAGACACCCCTGTGCGTGTGTACAGTATAATGACAGTGTGTGTATTTGTTTGTCTATACTGCTGGTCAAGTAAGTGTACTGTGTGCGTGCGTGTTTGCATGTCTAGGCCGAGTTTGAGTGTCTGTGGTCTAACTGATGAAGCAGAATCTTGCACGATTAGAGTGGCCACATTCTCCCTCCCTCGGATCCCTCCTCTCCCTCTCCCCTCCAATCTGGTTCAAAGGGTATTCATCACGGAATCACAATTACTTGGGCTGCCTGCGCGTCATTTCCCAGCTGTTTGGGACAGCACTCACCCACCTTTAGGCTCTATTTTAATTAAGCCCAGCCCAGCCTAGCCAAGCTAACACAGACAGGCAACGTTGTCCTTCTCCTGTTCAAATGCATGGTAAGACTGGAGCTTTAAGGCAGAGAGTGGGGCTGTGGCTCCCCCTGTGGACACTACTGGGACTGCAGCAGCAACAGCCATTGCACAGTACACACACAGTGGAGCGGAGTTTCTTTTGAGTTGTCTATTGCGTCAAGTAGTAAAACCTCTAGAATTTCTTTAAGAACATCTTCATAGAAGATAAACATTTGAGATGTAAAAAAAAATTATATTATGTTGTAATTGGAACGATCAACATTGTAATTATCACTGATTCAGTACTATATGTACAGCAAAACACAGTAAAGTTCAGTAAAATATCCACACTTCTTAAGATCAGAGTGCAATGCCTAGTACAGTTGGCATGCCGTGCCTCTGGTTGCATGTTGAAGGTGTTTTAGATTGGTCGAGAGGGAGTTTTGATCAGTTTTTAATTGGTTGATATAAACCACTGAATGGAAGGCTTCCTGGTTCTCAGTTAAACGATTAGAGTGATCAAAGACTACACTAATTCATCTGACGCACAGTGAACCCACTGAGCAAGGGGACAGGACACAAACCCCACCCCGCCCACAGGAATGTGTGTGTGTGTGTGTGTGTGTGTGTGTGTGTGTGTGTGTGTGTGTGTGTGTGTGACTCACCTCTCCGATCTGAACGTGTGTCTCGTCAAGAGATTGTGCGTACGACTGAATGATATCCTTCATGTGAACGATGTGGCTCTCCTCGATGTTCTGAAATTTCTGGAACACAGAAAGAAAACACAAAGGAGTAAATATGCAGCAAATCATCCACTTACATTTAGGAGTCACTAAACTAGAGGAAAACAAATATGCCAGTAGAAGAGTTAGGACCCAGAGTTTTCCATGACGTTTGACCTGATCAGGAAACACAGCCCCAGCTGATTTTTGTTTTGCATTATACCTGCTGTATTTTTGTATTCTGAAAGTTACATAGAGTATCTTGAAAACCTGATTGCTGACATACAAAATATGTTGGGACTATATCAACAATGGGACTAATGAAACAAATACCAAAAGATTTTCCTTTAAGCTACTTTCGACTTATGACGTGCTAGATGCCTTGCGAAAGATGGATGTAAAAAAAGCAAAAAAATCCACTTGGGCTGATTTGCTTGATCCTTTCTTGCTTTAGCTTTCTGCTCCTCTGATCGCAGAATCTTTAACCTTACAATTATTTCAGGTACCATCCCTTGGGTCCATCCCTTGGGTCTGCAAATATATATACTCCCCCCTTCAGAAAGGTGGTGACACACGTGACCTAAATCATTTTCGCCCCATTTCCAAACTGTCTTGCCTAGCAAAAATTATAGAATCCTTGGTAAATACTCAACATGAGATTGTTTTTAACTACAAAATATATACTAAAATGTACAGTCGTGGCCAAAAGTTTTGAGAATGACACAAATATTAATTTCCACAGTTTGCTGCTTCAGTGTCTTTAGATATTTTTGTCAGATGTTACTATGGAATACTGAAGTATAATTACAAGCATTTCATAAGCGTCAAAGGCTTTTATTGAAAATGTTTATTTATTTTAGTTCACCTTTATTTAACCAGGTAGGCTAGTTGAGAACAAGTTCTCATTTACAACTGCGACCTGGCCAAGATAAAGCACAGCAGTTCGACACATACAACAACACAGAGTTACACATGGAATAAACAAATATACAGTCAATAATACAGTAGAAAAAAAAGAAAAGTCTATACAGTTAGTGCAAATGAGGTAAGATAAGGTAGGTAAGGCAATAAATAGGCCATGGTGGCGAAGTAATTACAATATAGCAATTAAACACTGGAATGGTAGATGTGCAGAAGATGAATGTGCAAGTAGAGATACTGGGGTGCAAAGGAGCAAGATAAATAAATAAATACAGTATGGGGATGAGGTAGCTGGATGGGCTGTTTAGAGATCGGCTATGTACAGGTGCAGTGATCTGTGAGCTGCTCTGACAGCTGGTGCTTAAAGCTAGTGAGGGAGATACGAGTCTCCAGCTTCAGAGATTTTTGCAGTTCGTTCCAGTCATTGGCAGCAGAGAACTGGAAGGAAAGGCGGCCAAAGGAGGAATTGGCTTTGTGGGTGACCAGTGAGATATACCTGCTGGAGCGCGTGCTACGGGTGGGTGCTGCTATGGTGACCAGTGAGCTGAGATAAGGCGGGGCTTTACCTAGCAGAGACTTGTAGATGACCTGGAGCCAGTGGGTTTGGAAACGAGTATGAAGCGATGGCCAGCCAACGAGAGCGTACAGGTCGCAGTGGTGGGTAATATATGGGGCTTTGGTGACAAAACGGATGGCACTGTGATAGACTGCATCCAATTTGTTGAGTAGAGTGTTGGAGGCTATTTTATAAATGACATCGTCGAAGTCGAGGATCGGTAGGATGGTCAGTTTTATGAGGGTATGTTTGGCAGCATGAGTGAAGGATGCTTTGTTACGAAATAGGAAGCCGATTCTAGATTTAATTTTGGATTGGAGATGCTTAATGTGAATCTGGAAGGAGAGTTTACAGTCTAGCCAGACACCTAGGTATTTGCAGTTGTCCACATATTCTAAGTCAGAACCGTCCAGCGTAGTGATGCTGGACGGGCGGGCAGGTGTGGGCAGTCATTGGTTGAAGAGCATGCATTTATTTTTACTTGCATTTAAGAGCAGTTGGAGGCCACGGAAGGAGAGTTATATGGCATTGAAGCTTGTCTGGAGGTTAGTTAACAGAGTGTCCAAAGAAGGGCCAGAAGTATACAGAATGGTGTCGTCTGCATAGAGGTGGATCAGAGAATCACCAGCAGCAAGAGCGACATTATTGATGTATATAGAGAAGAGAGTCGGCCCGAGAATTGAACCCTGTGGCACCCCCATAGAGACTGCCAGAGGTCCGGAAAACAGGCCCTCCGATTTGACACACTGAACTCTATCAGAGAAGTAGTTGGTGAACCAGGCGAGGCAATCATTTGAGAAACCAAGGCTGTTGAGTCTGCCAATAAGAATGTGGTGATTTACATGAAGTTGATGCAAAGAGTCAATATTTGCAGTGTTGACCCTTCTTTTTCAAGACCTCTGCAATCCGCCCTGGCATGCTCTCAATTAACTTCTGGGCCACATCCTGACTGATGGCAGCCCATTCTTGCATAATCAATGCTTAGATATTGTCAGAATATGTGGGTTTTTGTTGGGTCTGGGGAGTTTCCTGGCCATGGACCCAAAATATCAATGTTTTGTTCCCCGAGCCACTTAGTTATCACTTTTGCCTTATGGCAAGGTGCTCCATCATGCTGGAAAAGGCATTGTTCATCACCAAACTGTTCCTGGATGGTTGGGAGAAGTTGCTCTCGGAGGATGTCTTGGTACCATTCTTTATTCATGGCTGTGTTCTTAGGCAAAATTGTGAGTGAGCTCACTCCCTTGGCTGAGAAGCAACCCCAAACATGAATGGTCTTAGGATGCTTTACTGTTGGCATGACACAGGAATGATGGTAGCGCTCACCTTGTCTTCTCCGGACAAGCTTTTTTCCGGATGCCCTAAACAATCGGAAAGGGGATTCATCAGAGAAAATGACTTTACCCCAGTCCTCAGCAGTCCAATCCCTGTACCTTTTGCAGAATATCAGTCTGTCCCCGATGTTTTTCCTGGCGAGAAGTGGCTTCTTTGCTGCCCTTCTTGACACCAGGCCATCCTCCAAAAGTCTTCACCTCACTGTGCATGCAAATGCACTCGCACCTGCCTGCTGCCCTTCCTGATCAAGCTCTGTGTTGGTGGTGCCCCGATCCTGCAGCTGAATCAACTTTAGGAGACGGTCCTGTCACTTGCTGGACTTTCTTGGCCGCCCTGAAGCCTTCTTCACAACAATTGAACCGCTCTCCTTGAAGTTCTTGATGATCCGATAAATGGTTGATTTAGATGCAATCTTACTGGCACCAATATCCTTGCCTGTGAAGCCCTTTTTGTGCAAAGCAATGATGACCGCACGTGTTTCCTTGCAGGTAACCATGGTTGACAGAGGAAGAACAATGATTCCAAGCACCACCCTCCTTTTGAAGCTTCCAGTCTGTTATTCGAACTCAATCAGCATGACAGCGTGATCTCCAGCCTTGTCCTCGTCAACACTCACACCTGTGTTAACGAGAGAATCACTGACATGATGTCAGCTGGTCCTTTTGTGGCAGGGCTGAAATGCAGTGGAAATGTTTTTTGGGGAAAGTCCCTCTTTGCATTGCAATTAATTGCAATTCATCTGATCACTCTTCATAACATTCTGGAGTATATGCAAATTGCCATCATACAAAGTGAGGCAGCAGACTTTGTGAAAATGTATATTTGTGTCATTCTCAAAACATTTGGCCACGACCGTACACCAGTCAGGTTTCAGACCAGGTCATATAACAATGTCTGATACTTCTTTGGTTTTAAATTATGTTCTTAATTGTGCATAAGAAGAAACACTGCGCGGCTCGTTTTATTGACCCGTCTAAAGCCTTCGACACTGTGGACCAATCATTACTTATTCAGAGTCTTTCATCAATTGGCCTGGACCTGGCTGTGTGTAGCTGGAATGTATTTAAAGGACAGAACACAGTGTGAATTTACTGGTGGTGTTAAATCAGGAATTCTTGGGATCAGCGATTCTTGGTCCGGGTTCATTTCACTATTTACATAAAAAATAAAAAAAATAAGTAAAAAACACTGACTTTCACCTGTATGCAAATGACAATGTAGTGCATGATATTGCCCCCACAGCTAACCAGGCTCTGTCAGAGCTTCAATCAGCCTTTATTGCCCTGCTGAAAGCCTTTAACTACCAATTTCAGTTCAATGTAGGTAAAAGCAAGTATATGTTATTTTCCAAATCAATTAAAAATGTTTGATGATTTGTGCATATGTACTTTGGATGGTGCCCTCATTAATCGTGTCCCCGCTTATAAATATTCTATTAGGACACGGTCCTGTCTTACTTTAAAATAGCAGAAAACAAATATTTCACTTAACATTCATTCTGGTTATTGACTATGGCGATATCGTCTATATGAATGCAGCTGCTACTGTATTGAAGCCATTGGACGCAGTTTATCATAGCGCATTGCACTTTATTACGGATGATAGAAAACGCAATGATGTGTACTGAACCTATCGGAAAGTAGGCTGGCCCTCTTTGAAGGCTAGTATATTGATGCGTTGCACACTCAATGTCTATAAAGTACTCTTGCATAAACTTCTGCCATACCTTACCTCATTGTTAACCTTCAGACATATAAGTTACCAGACCCGGAGTCAGGGGTGGCTAAACCTGGGGATCCATTCAATCTCCACCGAGTTCGGTAAATCTGCTTTTAGTTTTTTTTGTTGCGCCTCTCATGTGGAATGATTTCCAAATGTTGGTGGAGTTGGTGCCTCTAGGGCAATTCAGGCGGATGTTACAGGGCTTTTTACTGAATAATGTGTTTGTTTCATATGATTGTGTTTTGCTTTTCGTGTTTTCCGTGTTTGCTTTTCATGTATTGTGTAACTGATGTGTATATAGATAGGCTACGTAGCCAATAGTGTAATGGTTGTCTATTGATGTGTTGATGCAGGGCTCATCTGCAAAAAGAGACCGTAACCTCAGCATGACCCCCTGTTAAAATAAAAAGTACCGTAACCTCAGCATGAACCCCTGCTTAAATAAAAGGTAAAAAAATATAAGGAAACACCAACATAAAAGTGTCTTAATAGGGTGTTAGGTCACCACGAGCCACCAGAACAGCTTCAATGCGCCTTGGTGTGCGTAGCTTATAGATAACGAAGACAAATACTTTCTCCTGGTCAGGCCAGGTCAGGAAAGACTGTCACGGTCTACGAAAAAGAGGAATTCAAAAGAGCCCAATGTGTGTGTGTACAACAGAACATGTGCACCGTGTCCAATGCAGGAAAAACAGTGCGCGGAAGGATTACTCTTGGATTGATAAAAACACATGTATACATTTCCCTAAAGACTTCCTCTTTGTGCCCTGGCCACTTCCTTCTTGTGTGTGTCATCTCTATTTGGGTGGTCTGGAAACGAAGGGACACCAACACAGATCCCCCTGCAGCACAAGGTGCCAATTATCCAGGGTGGGCCAGCCACAAGGAGCTGGGCTCATCTCTGGGTTTGGAGCGGTCTGTGTGTGTGTGGGGGGGGGGGGTGGGGGGGGGCTGGGCTCTAAACGCTGGTGTTTACTCCCATCAAGTGCTGGCTGGAGAGAGTTTGGGGTAAACTGAGGAGAATGACTATAAATAATCATAAACTCCTAAATCACATGGTGGATAGAGGGGAAGATGAGCGTGCCTGACCACATAAACACATACATCGCAGACACACACACACACACACACACACACACACACACACACACACACACACACACACACACACACACAAGCTCGTAAAATGTGCACAATCATGGATATAGGCAATCTCATATTCTTTCACACACAAACATCCATGATTGCTCGAGCAAACACTACCACATTTAGTGTACACACAAAAATGCACGACACACAGAGTACATTCACAGGCGAGCGCACGTGCATAAACCCCAGTATTCACGTCAGCCTACAGACACACTCAGACAGAGAGTCAGACAGACAGATAAGAGACACAAACTCAAAACACACACACACACACGCAAGTGACGTCACAGAACACGTGCGCCCGCGCTGTGTTTATAAGTCATGTGCACATGTGTTGAATTTGAGATGAGCCGTCGACTGTGATCTAAGGAAGCAGAGCTGTCCTGCTGTTTTCTCTGGGGGGGAAACAGAAACGCTCCCCTAACTTAAACCAGTTTGGCCGTGTGTCTCGCTGCGGTGCAGGAGGATATGGAGGGCCAAATTCTGTTGATCTGATTTTAATTTAGAGTTGATCTAATCAGCCGTTCAGATGGTTCCAATCAGAGTTTTCCACAATGATTCCGTTAGGGAGGAAAAAACAAGCTGGAGATGATAAAGGCATGGAACGCAGAACACACACACACACTGACAAAACACACACACACACACACACACACACAGACTGACAAAACACACACACAGCACGGAATACTGAGCGGTGGACACACACACACACACACACACACAGCAAGTCCCTTAGAACATGCACACAAAGCACATAAGAGTACAGTACACCACACACAAAAACAAGAAACACACAACCACATTCTACTGTGGTACTAGAAAGTGCACGGAATAACCAAATCACACAAACCCACACCTGTGTAGTTTCAGCCATCTTCTGTTCAAACTCGGACTTGGCTGCGGCGTATTTCTCCACAAGGCCCTTGTAGGCTTCTGTGGCTTTCTTGGCCTTCACTCCCGCCTGCAGAGAACAGAGGGAGACAGACAACAGGAAAATGGCCATCTGTTCTCATGTGTCACCATCAGCATTAGAGTCGCACAGTGCTCTATGGAGTAACAGATCTCGCCAGACCAGAGACACCACTACTACTCACAACAACCAACCACAGTATGCGATTCAGAAACAGATTGTGGCAGTAAACAGTTCTTCTGGCTTTACTATTACGCATGTACATAATGACAGACTTGGGTATGGAAATGGAGGCAGAGAATGGGCTAGTGATAGGATGTACTGGGAATCTACAGCTGCACACTTATTGTCTTCTGTTGTCCACCTGTGATTTCCCACATTGCTCTGTGTGGCTCTCTCTTAGAGTAGTTTGGTCTAGTGTACTTAAGTCTAGTGTAGTGTACCTTGTCCACTTCTCTCTGTGTGGCTCCCTCCTTGCGGAGTCTCTCCTGATCCACAGTTTTGGCGTTGTAGTTCTCCTTTGACTTCTGTAAGGCCACCCCGGTTGTCTGGATGGTCTGCACTGCCCCATTAGTGGACGCCACCTCCTCCTTTGTCTGAACAAGACAGAGGGAGGGGGAAGACAACAACCATTAAAACAATCATTTTAGCATAGTTTGAAAAGCCATTTATTGAAACCACTTAACGGCAACAAAGATAATGAAAAAAAAAGAAGAGATTGGTTAAAACCCCATTCGCATGAGGAGAGGGAGAGAGATGGGCACTGTGTGTGTGACAACACTTTTGTTATGCTGAGAGCACAAAAACACATCTCCGCTGCTAATTCACAGTTCCTGTTTCGTTAGTTGGACTGAGACCTCCTGACTCATGCATGAGACGACGCTCCGACATTTCAGGCTGCTTAGGGAAGGACGGCTCATCATAATGTCTGGGACGGAGCGAATGGAATGTCATCAAACCATGCGTTTCATTGCATTTGATACCACTCCACCCAGTCCGCTCCAGCCATTACCACGAGCTCGTCCTCCCCAATTAAGGTGCCACCAACCTCCTGTGCGCTCCGGGTCTAAATCGAGCAGGGAGAGAGGGGTGTCTAAAATGCAGGCTTCAAAGCACAGCCCTGGCACGACAGCAACAACTAGCCTAGCTACTACTGATCAGCAGACTTTGGCAGGCTGAAAGACTGATCAAACGCAGCCCCTGCTTTGTTACTCTCTAGAGAAATGAAATGATTAATCACAAGCAGAACCTCGTGGTTACTTTAGGAGGCTCCTCTAAAGTAGTGACATCATGTCTGCAAGCTGATCAGGGGTGAGATCATTCAGGACGGGCCATTTTCTAGAACAGAATCAATAAAGCCAATAGAACTCAGAACGGGTAAACACATTGCATGTTAACTGGACGATGGGTCAGATCCACAAGCAGGGAGGGAAGACTGATCAAGCTCAACAGCTACACAGTGTGGCTACTGCAGGCAGGACAGTGAATCCCAAACAGAACACACGCATTCTCCCCAGAATCAGTAGAATCACTCTACTAAAAAACTCTTCCCCATAGTGGTGACTGAAAGGAATCAACTTTATTGATCTTGAGGGTGAACATAGGTTTGTCCCCAGCAGCAGCCTACGTGGACAAACAGTACGAACACACAGGCATACAAAAGGACAGACTAGCTGATGCCTAAAGGAACAAAGTAGCGGTCCTCTGGGGCTCAGTTGGTAGAGCATGGCTTTGGCGTTTGCAATGCCAGGATAGTGGGTTCGATTCCCGGAGCCAACCATACATTCAAAATGTATACACGTATGACTAAGTTGCTTTGGATAAAAGCATTTGCTAAATGGCAGATTATTAGTGTGTAGTTGTGTGCAGTTCTCCATGCCATACCTTTTTGTGGACCTTGGCCTGGTCGTCCACATACTTCTGCACATCTTTGATAAGCTCCTGTAGCTTCCTCACTAGCTCCAGGTGGCAGCTGGCCAGCTTCTCTGTGGACGTCTTAAACACATCCCACACTGGGGCAAATGTCCTGCAGGACACACATGCGCACGCAGGCACACACACTTTATTAACTGGGGTGTGTTCAGTGGAGCATTCAGGGAAGACTTGTCTTATCTTTAAATAGGGAGGGTTTGATATGGAACTCAAACTCATCCCTCTTCCCCAAAGTCCTCACGAGGATAGAAGAACAAAATGTGTGTGTGTGTGTGTGTGTGTGTGTGTGTGTGTGTGTGTGTGTGTGTGTGTCTTACCCAAGCTGAGAGAAGTTGCCAGCTGACTTGGCAAGTTTGGTCATTGACCTGGCATAGACCTCTTCTATGGTAGCCCTAGAAGGACAAAACACATCACGTCATTACCTTCATCATTTTCACCTACTGAATCAGTAACATCACTCAGTGTGCGTTCCAAATGGATTCCCTATATAGTGCACTACTTTTGACCCTATGGGCCCCTAGTCAAAAGCAGTCGACTATATAGGGAACAGGCTGCCATTTGGGATTCATCCTCAGTCTCTTCTGAATAAGTTCAACCAATATCAATCCAACAACACAGTATTAAAAGCCCCCAAAACCTCTACCAGTTGTAATGAGTTTTAATTGAGTGATTACAACAAGTACTGCACATGTAAGTCAAAGCACAGGACAACTCCACTCCCACAAAACACACACACACACACACACACACACACACACACACACACACACACACACACACACACACACACACACACACACACACACACACACACACACACACACACACACACACACACACACACACAAACACAAACACAGGTAACATACATGTTTGACTGCAGGCACAAAGTTGAGTGTTGGTTGGGCTTTGCTTTGACTAAGTGTGGCTCATCTAGTAGCTAGAGCTGCTCGTCAGTCTCCCATCTAGTGTCATATCGAAGCACAGAAAGGAAAGAATAGCCCATCCCACCCTCATCATCATCCCCCATTTCTCCTGCATGGAAGTGACAGAAGTAAAAACTTAAAACGTTGGTTTAGTGGAGGCCTGAATTATGCATGTGTCATTTACTCAGCCTCCCACTGCAGTCACGTCAGCACAGGAGGAGAAGAGGGTTAGGCAGGGGGAGCAGGAGCAATCACGCATTCGCACACGTGCGGGCAGGCAGGCACAAAGACTGAACCTACCTTCTCTAACAGATATTAGTGTAACTTCGCCTAGATGCACGGGAACGCAACCAAACGAAGGTTTATAGAATTTATTCTAGACAGGTTACCATGGTTGGTCATCCTTATCTGTTGTGGCATACTCTCTCTATATCCTCACCCCAGGAATAATAAAATCGCCCAGTTCCCAAATCCATAACTCAAGGCTCTCACAAAGACACACACACACAGGAAAAGCCATGACTCCACAGAGAAAAAAACAAAACGCTCCAGGTGTGTAAATACACTCTGGGCCAAGACAATTCTCCCCCTCCTAAAAGCTCATTTATGCTTGATCTGAAAATGTGGTCGGAGGCTCCGTATGGATGGTGTGACGCAATAGCAGAGCCGCCGGAGGCACGTAGAGGCCAAATTGAGCTCCGTACCGCATCGCTATGCGCCTCTCGAATTTTGTAACAATGCGGAGGGCTCCGTATAACTCCGCATTGACATGATTGGTTGATGGTAGGTGAGGGGGCGGGAGGTCCTATATAAACACAAACTCACTTCCTTGGCAACTTCCTTCACAACAGCTCTGCTTCGCAAAGTGCAAGAAGTATGAATGACCGGTCTTCTGCAGAGGCCACACACCATAAATTCTCACACGGCCAATGCAGACGTCGGATTGACCGTGCAGCGCCTTTGACTCACACAGACCTGCCTGCACCCCTCCACTCCAAACTAAAACACTCACGCTCAAAGTTACTGACCAAACCTCTCTCTAATCTATTTATCTTTGACTTAAACATTGATTGTACAAAACATTAAGGACACCTGCTCTTTCATTGACATAGACTAACCAGATGAATCCAGGTGAAAGCTATGATCCCTTATTGATGTCACTTGTTAAATCCACTTCAAATCAGTGTAGATGAAGGAGGAGACAGGTTAAAGAAGGATTTTTAAGCTTTGAGATATGGATTGTGTATGTGTGCCATTCAGAAGTTGTATGGGCAAGACAAAAGATTTAAGTGCCTTTGAACGGGGAATGGTAGTAGGTGCCAGGCGCACCGGTTTGTGTCAAGAACTGCAACGCTGCTAACTTTTTCACATTCAACAGTTTCCCCGTGTGTATCAAGAATGGTCCACCACCCAAAGGACATCCAGCCAACATGACAACTGTGGGAAGCATTGGAGTCAACATAGGCCAGCAGAATTAAAGCTGTTCTGATGGCAAAGGGGAGGGAGGGGGGGGTGCAACTCAATATTAGGAAGTCGTCCTTAATGTTTGTACACTCAGTTTATAGACAGAAACAAGTTAACAACTCCCTGCAGGACGAATATTGGTTGTGTGTTTGAGAGGCCTGGGAAACAGGCCACAGTCATAACAGCAGGCTATCACTTTACACAATACAGTACTGTGGGTGCATGTCTGTTTCTGACCACCAGAGGGAGTCCCAGTGCAGTGTTTCTAAGACATGAGAGACTTCCTCAAGGGAACAGCCTCAGAAAACTCAGATCCAGTCACATGTCAACAATGATTCTGATGGGTAGGTAAGTGTGCAAGATGAGTTTCAGTTTCACAGAGGAGTAAAGATATAGCATAGGCCTAATCCTGAGATGTAGGCTAGTAAGCTACACCACAGGCCGTGTCCACACTTGACACTTACATGTGACTTTGCTATCAGAATATGAATATCGTATTGAAAAGACGGGTCGAGGCGCACAAAAGTCACATTGTGGTCTGATTGTGTTCAGATCTGGCTGACCGCTTCAGGAGGTGGTCAGGGATGTATTGCGTGTGGATTTCTCCTCAGTATGGACGCAAATCAGGCTTCTGAAAGTGCATAAATTGGGCGACATCATCAGCACTCCTCCCACAAGCCTCCAGAAAACGTGTTTTTGGAGCGAGGCACCTTTTCATTATAGCGTTGGAGGAAATGCGTTCCTAGCGGGTTAGGAATGTGTTTGCTGGCCTTGTAAATTCTAGCCAGCTAGCTAATATTTAGAACAATTCTTTTTTGTTAGACTAGAGCTATGCTAACCAGTTTGGGGTGCGGAGAGGTAGAGGGACATGAACAAAGGCAAAAAAATATGCATTTTTTTTGTTTGTTAAGGAGCTCAGGTCATGCTTTCATCTAACTCTTGAAAGTTGTAATAGTACATAGAATGCACAAGGTACAATTTCAAAAGAGTAGTGCATCAGCAGTTTTCCTCTTGTCATGTCAATCATTGCAAACCTTAGAGAGCTACACTGAACAAAAAGATAAATGCAACATGTAAAGTGTTTGACCCATGTTTCATGAGCTGAAATAAAAGATCCCCAAAATGTTCCATATGCACAAAAAGCGTATTTCTCTCAAATTTTGTGCACAAATTTGTTTACATCCCTGACAGGTGTGGCATATCAAGAAGCTGATTAAACAGCATGATCATTACACAGGTGCACCTTGTGCTGGGGGACAATAAAAGGCCACTCTAAAATTAGTAGTTTTGTCAGATGTCTCAAGTTTTGAGGGAGCGTGCAACTGGCATGCTGACTGCAGGAATGTCCACCAGAGCTGTTGGCAGAAAATGACTTAATTTCTCTACCACAAGCCGCCTCCAACGTCATTTTAGAGAATTTGGCATTTCCTAATGTTTGGTATACTCAATATATTTTGCTGAGTACAAAAGGCTGTGGAGAAAGTAGATGAATATTGCAACATTTCATATCACCCAGGAGCGAACACGATCTGGTTAAACCAACCTAAGGATTTACAGTCCCTTTTAGCTCTCCTAAGCACAGAGAATTTGCTGTGGAAGGTGTCTGCGGTGTAGCCTATTCACACAGGTTTAGGCCTATTTAGGCCACACCATAGACTGAAAAACACTGGCCTAGTGGACTGCATAACTGTAGTGTCTAAACCATAAAAAGACCTTAATCCTACCTTCCTTGATAATTCCTCTCACACCTTGAGATGTCTTGCATTGTGTCTGAGCTCTATATTTATAACCTCATCTTCTAAAATGTTTGATGGTGGAATTCTACTGGAATTCCACTGCTTACCTTCAGGCCAGGCTGGCCCACACAAAAATGTGATCATCACTTTTTCAACCATGCCACCCTTTCATCATTGGGGGACCCCTTCCCCAGCAGCAGTGGCAGGCTTAGGGGGAAATGTGCTGCTGCTAAATGCATGTAGGGGAAACACTGGTAATAAGTTATAAATATACTGAACAAAAATATAAAACACAACATGCAACAATTTCAAAGATTTTACTGTTACAGTTCATATGAGGAAATCAGTCAATTGAAATAAATTCATTAGGACCTAATCTATGGACCATTCTTGATATACACAGGAAACAGTTTAGCGTGAAGAACTAAACCAGAAGAGTCGCAGTTCTTGACAGACTCTAACCAGTGCGCCTGGCACCTACTACCATACCCCGTTCAAAGGCACTGAAATATTTTGTCTTGTCCACCCTCTGAATGGCTCCCGTTCATCTACACTGATTGCAGTGGATTTAACAAGTGACATCAATAAGGGATCATAGCTTTCACCTGGTCAATCTATGTCATGGAAAGAGCAGGTGTTCTTAATGTTTTGTACACTCAGTGTACAAGTCAAGTAATTGATTAAATACAACACTGGCTCCCTCTACAGCAAATAAGTTGTCTAGCCCTAGTCTCACAATTATTTTAACCAACAGTGAGGGAAAAAAGCATTTGATCCCCTGCTGATTTTGTTGTCTGCCCACTGACAAAGAAATTATCAGTCTATAATTTTAATGGTAAGTTTATTTCAACAGTGAGAGACAGAATAACAACAAAAAAATCCAGAAAAACGCAGGTCAAAAATGTTATAAATTGATTTGCATTTTAATGAGGGAAATAAGTATTTGACCCCCTCTCAATCAGAAAGATTTCTGGCTCCCAGGTGTCTTTTATACAGGTAACGAGCTGAGATTAGGAGCACACTCTTAACCTGTTATGGCTAGGGGGCAGTATTTTCACGGCTGGATAAAAAACGTACCCGATTTAATCTGGTTACTACTCCTGCCCAGTAATTAGAATATGCATATAATTACTGGCTTTGGATAGAAAACACCCTAAAGTTTCTAAAACTGTTTGAATGGTGTCTGTGAGTATAACAGAACTCATATGGCAGGCAAAAACCTGAGAAGATTTCATGCAGGAAGTGGCCTGTCTGACAAGGTGTCGTTCTTCTTGTCTCTGTTTATTGAAGAGTGAGGATCTTAGCTGTCCCGTGACACTTCCTACGGCTGCCATAGGCTCTCAGAAGGCGGCAAAACGCTGAATCGTGGCTTTGCAGGCTCTGGCTGAAAAAAAGTAGCGCGTTTGGGTAGTGGCTGGTTACAGTACTGTGAGACTCAGGCTCGTGCCCGCGTCGACCGAAAGCTTAGTTTTCTTTCTTCTGTTTAGCTAAATGGACATTCCCGGTCGGAATATTATCGCTTTTTTTATGAGGAAAATGGCATAAAAAGGGATTTTACACAGCGGTTGACATGCTTCGAAGTACGGTAATGGAATATTTAGATTTATTTTGTCACGAATTGCGCCATGCGCGCGACCCTGATTTACCATTTCGGATAGTGTCTGGGACGCACGAACAAAACGCCGCTATTCGGATATAACGATGGATTATTTTGGACCAAACCAACATTTGTTATTGAAGTAGCAGTCCTGGGAGTGCATTCTGACAAAGACAACAAAAGGTAATCAAACTTTTATAATAGTAAATCTGATATTGGTGAGTGCTAAACTTGCCGGGTGTCTAAATAGCTAGCCCGTGATGGCTGGGCTATGTACTGAGAATATTGCAAAATGTGCTTTCACCAAAAAGCTATTTTAAAATCGGACATATCGAGTGCATAGAGGAGTTCTGTATCTATAATTCTTAAAATAATTGTTATGCTTTTTGTGAACGTTTATCGTGAGTAATTTAGTAAATTGTTAGCAAATTCCCCGGAAGTTTGCGGGGGGTATGCTAGTTCTGAACGTCACATGCTAATGTAAAAAACAGTTTTTTGATATAAATATGAACTTGATTGAACAAAACATGCATGTATTGTATAACATAATGTCCTAGGTGTGTCATCTGATGAAGATCATCAAAGGTTAGTGCTGCATTTAGCTGTCTTCTGGGTTTTTGTGACATTATATGCTAGCTTGAAAAATGGGTGTCTGATTATTTCTGGCTTGGTACTCTGCTGACATAATCTAATGTTTAGCTTTCGCTGTAAAGCCTTTTTGAAATCGGACAGTGTGGTTAGATAAAGGAGAGTCTTGTCTTTAAAATGCTGTGAAATAGTCATATGTTTGAAAAATTGAAGTTTTTGTATTTTTGAGGAATTTGTAATTCGCGCCACGCCTATCATTGGATATTGGAGCAGGTGTTCCGCTAGCGGAACGTCTAGATGTAAGAGGTTAAAGGGAGTGCTCCTAATCTCAGTTTGTTACCTGTATAAAAGACACCTGTCCACAGAAGCAATCAATCAATCAGATTCCAAACTCTCCACCATGGCCAAGACCAAAGAGCTCTCCAAGGATGTCAAGGACAAGATTGTAGACCTACACAAGGCTGGAATGGGCTACAAGACCATCGCCAAGCAGCTTGGTGAGAAGGTGACAACAGTTGGTGCGATTATTCGCAAATGGAAGAAACACAAAAGAACTGTCAATCTCCCTCAGCCTGGGGCTCCATGCAAGATTTCACCTCGTGGAGTTGCGATGATCATGAGAACGGCAAGGAATCAGCCCAGAACTACACGGGAGGAGCTTGTCAATGATCCCAAGGCAGCTGGGATCATAGTCACCAAGAAAACAATTGGTAACACACTACGCCATGAAGGACTGAAATCCTGCAGCGCCCGCAAGGTCCCCCTGCTCAAGAAAGCACATACATGCCCGTCTGAAATTTGCCAATGAACATCTGAATGATTCAGAGGACAACTGGGTGAAAGTGTTGTGGTCAGATGAGACCAAAATGGAGCTCTTTGGCATCAACTCAACTTGCCGTGTTTGGAGGAGGAGGAATGCTGCCTATGACCCCAAGGACACCATCCACACCGTCAAACATGGAGGTGGAAACATTATGCTTTGGGGGTGTTTTTCTGCTAAGGGGACAGGACAACTTCACCACATCAAAGGGACAATGGACGGGGCCATGTATCGTCAAATCTTGGGTGAGAACCTCCTTCCCTCAGCCAGGGCATTGAAAATGGGTCGTGGATGGGTATTCCAGCATGACAATGACCCAAAACACACGGCCAAGGCAACAAAGGAGTGGCTCAAGAAGAAGCACATTAAGGTCCTGGAGTGGCCTAGCCAGTCTCCAGACCTTAATCCCATAGAAAATCTGTGGAAGGAGCTGAAGGTTCGAGTTGCCAAACGTCAGCCTCAAAACCTTAATAACTTGGAGAAGATCTGCAAAGAGGAGTGGGACAAAATCCCTCCTGAGATGTGTGCAAACCTGGTGGCCAACTACAAGAAACGTCTGGCCTCTGATTGCCAACAAGGGTTTTGCCACCAAGTACTAAGTTTGCAGAGGGGTCAAATACTTATTTCCCTCATTAAAATGCAAATCATTTTATAACATTTTTGACAAACGTTTTTCTGGATTTTTTGTTGTTATTCTTTCTCTCACTGTTCAAATAAACCTACCATTAAAATTATAGACTGATCATTTCTTTGTCAGTGGGCAAACGTACAAAATCAGCAGGGGATCAAATACTTTTTTCCCCTCACTGTACTTTAAGTGATTGATTGACTTGAGAATGTAATTTGGTTACTCATGAAAAAGTGAGCATGTAGGCAAATGTGGTTGAAGATAGAAGGCAAGAAAATGGAAAATGGGTTCCATAAAGTCTTGAGAAACTTCTGTGTGTAAATCATCTATTGATGTCAATGGCAAATAGGTGCAAATCTTGAGAAGCGTGTGAATCTCAAGTTAGGGTTAGGCTATGAACGAATGCCAAATAACAAGTCAAACGGAAAATCCCCAACATTTAATTTGCATAACCATTGAACCGAAAGACTGAAAACAACACCTGCACTGAGAGAAAACCAGACTGAACATGAAATGTTTTAACAGACGGTCAACTCAAAGGTTAACTAGAAAAAGAGGGTTGAGTAACTTTGAAAGTAAGCCTCGAGATTCAAATTCACCTCTGTGATGAGAAGAACAACATTGGGTTAAAGGCTCAAAATGAGGGTGAGTGGAGGTTTAAGTAAGAAAACCCCATAGCCTGGTTACAACCGTCGTTAGCACATGACATAGCACAAAACAGATGTGGAACCAGGCTAACCAACAACGTACCTTTCTCTGATGAAATCAGTAAGTTCCTTGGAGGAGATTTGGCCATGCTTCATGTTATGGTAGAGAACATCAAATCCATTGTTTTTTTCGCCCTGGGGTAAAAAACAACAGATGGTTAGTAAACTGAAATAATAGTAGGCAGTAAGCCTAAAACCACTGAGAACATCAAACGCTCTATAGTGTTCCCTTGAGTTTGAGTTAAGCGGTTCGTCCATGCTTTACCGCACTGGCATTCTCCACTATCAGCGTTCTCATGGTCTGCATGGCTGTCAGCTGCATCCTCAGCAGCCTTGACTGGTCCACCATAGTCATCCTGGCCATAGTGTTCAGGCTCTACTATGCTCCCTATAGAGCTCTATGGTCCCTAACAGAGTTCTATGGTCCCTAGAATACTTCTTACGATCCCTGTACGATTCTATGCTGCCTAGAACATTTCTACAATCCCCATACATTAAGCATGTTCCAAATAACGTTAACGGAGCAGGTTGACGAAAGTGTGACTGTTGAAGACCTGTGTAGACAGTGGCCCCATCTGCGACAGAGGACCAGACTGTTTGTTTGTGTGGTCAGTAACCATCACTACTCTGGAGAAGGGTGTCCAGTTGCACCACGGGTATTTAAAAATGCATACATCACTAGGGCTGTGACGGTCATGGAATTTTGGATGCTGGTAACTGGCAAGGCAAATGGCCACGGTTTTCATATCAACTACACTTGCACTTTCTATGTTTCAGCAAGGAGCAACAAATTCTCATCACGTTAAGAGTCCATGTACCGCAGAAACATCCATCTTTCAGTCAGCTGTTACATTATTTTTTAACTATATGACGGTTATTTTATTTTCATGACGGCCTTCATCTGTAACCGTCGGTTACACGGTAATTGTGCCAGCCCTATACACCACCACTCAATAATTAATATGCCGTGGACATGTCTAAAACTGTCTGTTTGGCTAGTTTAAAAGGTCCCGTGTGGCTCAGTTGGTAGAGCACGGTGTTTGCAACGCCAGGGTTGTGGGTTCGATTCCCAAAGGGGGACCAGTACGGAGAAAAGAATGTATGAAATGTATGCATTCACTACTGTAAGTCGCTCTGGATAAGAGCGTCTGCTAAATGACTAAAATGTAAATGTAAAATGTTGATCTGTAGTTAGTTAAAACAATAAGAAATTGACCACCCCACCTCTGTTTTGGTAAATAGCTGAGTGGATGGGGCTGGAGAATTGTAACAACTACAGGGAACTACAGTTCCTGGGGTCCAGCAACATTAAGGCACTTATATACAATTTCAAATATTCCCTATGGCCAATACTCTACTAATCATATATCTACAATACAAAATCTATGTGTACGTGTGTGTAGAGTGCGTGTCTTATGTGTATGTGTGTGCGTGTCTCTTCACATTCCCCACTGTTCCATAAGCTGTATTTTTATCCAGTTTTTTAAAATCAGATTCTACTGCTGCATCAGTTACCTGATGTGGAATATAGTTCCATGTAGCCATGGCTCTATGTAGTACTGTGCGCCTCACATAGTCTGTTCTGGACTTGGGGACTGTGAAGAGACCTCTGGTGGGATGTCTTGTGGGGTATGTATGGCTGTCTGAGCTGTGTGCTAGTAGTTTAAACATACACCTCGGTACATTCAGCATGTCAACACATCTTACAAAAACAAGTAGTGGTGAAGTCAATCTCTCCTCCACTTTGAGCCATGAGAGATCTACAGGCAGCCCTGTTCTGAGCCAATTGTCATTTTTGAGGTCCCTCTTTGTGGCACCTAACCCACATGACTGAACAGTAGTCCAGGTGCGACAAAACTAGAGCCTGTTAAAAAGGCAGAGCAGCGCTTTACTATGGACAGACTTCTTATAGGCAGTTGAAATAAGCTTGTGAGACATTTAGGTTTTTTTTTTCTTCAAGAATCAATGGCTAAATATATATATATATATACATATATATATATGAATATAAAAGTTGAAACTGTTTTGAACAGTAGGTCTAAATAGTAGCGCTAAAGTGACGAGGTATCTATTCAACACATTCAGAGCACAGTGATGCAGAGGTCCTTTGCTAGACATTTCATACACGTGGGGAAGTGGCTCCCCACCTAAAGACATTCTGGTTTGATCATATACACGCCGAAGGTATTTCTTCCCATTATTTATTGATGAGCAAGTTGTGTTTTGTCTATGTAGCCTATTTATTCATTCAGTCACTTACAAACCTTCAACAGTTCTAAGATAACTTATCCACCATCTCAAACCTCTGCAGCAAAGTGTTTGTATGTTTAATTGTTTCTTTATTTCAATTGGCTGAGCTCTAATGGATGTGGCTAATTGACACAGCTGATTTTAACCATGGCAATTAGGTCACCTGCCGTTTCAAATAGGTGTCCCAAAATGTCGGTTAAGCTAGGTGAGCCATGGTTTTAAAAGTTGCCAATGTATTATTTATGGTTAACTTGCTCTGGAAATACAGTTTTAAAATAAACACAATACTTCTGAACAGTTTTTATCTCGGTCTTTGTTTTAAGCATTAAGTAGTGGAATAAGGCCAGCTCTTTCACAACACAGCTGAATCATTAAGTCTATTCACAGCAGAGGAGACAATAGGGCTGACACAGTAACACTGCTAATGTACCTCAAACACCAAAATGGACCGAGAGAAAGAGCACTGGGTAGGTCAGCATTATAAATACACTGAACAAAAATATTAAACGCAACATGTAAAGTGTTGGTCCCATGTTTCACGAACTGAAATGAAAAAAAATCCCAGAAATGTTTCATACGCATTAAAAGCTTATTTCTCTCAAATGTTTTGCACAAATTTGTTTACATCCCTGTTAATGAGCATTTCTCCTTTTCCAAGATAATCTATCTACATGACAGGTGTGGCATATCAAGAAGCTGATTAAACAGCATGATCATGGGGTCCTCCCGAGTGGCGCAGTATTGGTCTAAGGCACCGCATCGCAGTGCATGAGGCGTCATTACAGACCTGGGCTCGATCCGAGGCTGTGTCACAACTGGCCATGACCGGGAGTCCCAAAGGGCGGCACACAATTGGCCCAGCGTCATCCGGGATAGGGGAAGGTTTGACTGGAGGGAGCTTTACTTGGCTCAATGCGCTCTAGCAACTCCTTGTGGTGGGTCGGGCGCCTTCAGGCTGACTTCGCCTCTGACAAATTGGTGCAGCTGGCTTCCGGGTTAAGCGGGAGGATGTTAAGGAGCATGGTTTGGCGGGTCATGTTTCTGGGGACGCATGACTCGACCTTCGCCTCTCCCGAGCCTGTTGGGGAGTTGCAGCGATGAGACATGATCGTAATTGGATATCACGAAATTGGGGAGAAAAGGGGGGTAAAATACAACAACAAAAAACACACACAAAAAAAACCAGCATGATCATTACACCTTGTGCTGGGAACAATAAAAGGCCACTTTAAAAATGTGCAGTTTTGTCACACAACGCCACAGCAATGTCCACCAGAACTGTGGCCAGATAATTTAATGTCAATTTCTCTACCATAAGCTGCCTCCATCGTCGTTTTAGAGAATTTGGCAGTACGTCCTACCGGCCTCACAATCGCAGACACGTGTAACTACGCCAGCCCAGGACCTCCACATCTGGCTTCTTCACCTGCGGGATCATCTGGGGGTGGGGGATGGTTGTGCTGGTGCTGAGGAGTATTTCTGTCTGAAAAAAAGCCCTTTTGTGTGAAGAAAAAATGAATTCTGATTGGCTGGGCCTGGCTCCCCAGTGGGTGGGCCTATGGCCTCCAAGGCCCACCCATGGCTGCATCCCATGCCCAGTCATGTGAAATCCATAGTTTATGGCCTATTGAATTTATTTCAACTGACTGATTTCCTTTTATGAGCTGTAACTCAGTAAAATCGTTGAAATTGTTTATATTTTTGTTTAGTATATTCCCAAAATGAGCCGAAATAAACAACAAACTTCACAGTGCCAAAAGTATAAACACCGTTTTCCGGACCTCATGCTTTCCTCTGAGTAGTAGGCTACTGTTTAGGAAAGTTCAATGGTCGTTCGAGGAATACCTTACAGTGCCATAATTTTACCCCTACACATTATGGAGGTCAAACACAAAACTGACCTAAGATCAGGTCTTAGAGGCAACTTCCTCCTGCAGCAAAGGGCTATTCTGTTGCAGAGCCTAGGTCTGTCCAACAGAGGGCAGAAATTAGCAAGCTCATCCCAGCGCACACAACGCATGTGGACTTCCTAGTCTCCTGCAGCCTTTGGAACTGCCAATCGGTGGTCAACAATGATGAGTTCATCTCAGCCTTTGTCACCTTAAAGTCCTTAGACTTTCTGATGGAGACATGGATAACCCCATGAGAACAATGCTACTCCAGCTGATCTCTCATCATTTATGTGTTCTCTCATCGTCCGAGAGCATCTGGTCGTCGCGGTGATGGCACAGGACTACTAATTTCTCCTAAACTGAGACGTTCTATTTCCCCCCCCCCCCCCTTCTCTTACCTGTCCATTTGAATTCCATGCAGTCACTGTCACTTGTCCACTCAAGATTTGAGGTCCATGTTAACTACAAAGTAGCTTATGCCTACCTGGCAAAATGACATCATGATTATTTGCATCTATTCAATGGCAATTTGTTTTGCAAACTCTGTAATCACATGAGCGCTACAGAAACATTGCTAACCAAACAAGTCTCTGGCTTAAATAAATAAAAACATGAACAATTGTGACATCTGGATTGCTTAATAAAAGACATTTGAAATGATTTATACTTTTACTTTTGATACTTAAGTGTATTTCAAACCAAATACTTTTACTCAAGTAGTATTTTACTGGGTGACTTTCATTTCATAGTAAGGCATCTTTACTTTTACTCAAGTATGACAATTGGGTACTTTTTACACCACTTGGTATGCATGTAATCGTTAAGGAATGGGGATTGTTTCAGGATAAAGCAGAAATGGATTAGAGCTAAGCACAGGCAAAATCCTAGAGGAAAACCTGGTTCAGACTACTTTCCACCAGACACTGGGAGACTAATTCACCTTTCAGCAGGACAATGACCTAAAACGCAAGGCCAAATATACACTGGAGTTGCTGACCAAGAGTTCAGTGAATGTTCCCGAGTGGCCTAGTTACAGTTGACTTCAAAATATATGGCAAGACTTGAAAATGGCTATCTAGCAATGATCGACAACCAACTTGACAGTGCTTCAAGAATTTAAAATTCAAGTGCAAATATTGTACAATCCAGGTGTGCAAAGCGCTTAAAAGAGTTACCTAGAAAGACCTACACCTATAGTCACTGCCAAAGGTCATTCCAATATGTATTGACTCAGGAGTGTGAATACTTATGTAAATTAGATATTTCAATTTAAGAAAAAAAGTGCTAACATTTCTAAAAACATGTTTTCACTTTGTCATTATGGGGTATTGTGTGTAAATTGGTGGGGGAAAAAGGTAATCCATTCTGAATTCAGGCTGTAACACAAAATGTCGAATAGGTCAAGGGCTAGGAATACTTTCTGAAGGCACTGTACAGTATCAGTTCTTTATGTCTGACAAGTAGTATGGAGCTGTGTCTCGGGCAGGTTTTCGGTTAGCTGGCAATTTCAGGCTTTTGGCCGATAAATACAACTTTTGATGTTCAAATAATCCCATTGCGAAATAATGCTTTTTAGTCATTAATGGAAATCCATTTGACCGTCATGCTTATTGGTCTATAGGGTAATTTGCATAATTTAGTTCACAACTATCACACAGACAGAGCCTATTTTTTCTCAGCTGGTTGCTGCTGGAGTAAAACATGGGCTTTTATAAGCCCATTTATTGCGCAACATTTCTAACTGCAATCATGTTAAAAACAGTTTTTGCTGCACGATAAATTTATGAATTACCTTGGCACGCCTCCCATTCATCATTGAGGTGCAGGCAACAGGCTATCAGCACGTCACCCACCACCTTACAATGTGAGCTGGAGGCAGCATGCATTTGGAAAACATAAAACATTTTATTTCATATTATGAGGCATGTCTTACCTTGCTTGAAAGTAGCCTATAGGCAAAATCCGACCATGGAAACGATTATTTTATGATGACATCATAGGCGGCTCGTGAGTTGAGTTATTTATATATATTTTTTTACTTTATTTAACTAGGCAAGTCAGTTAAGAACAAATTCTTATTTTCAATGACAGCCGAGGAACAGTTTATTCTACAATTTCCATCCGTTCTGCGTGACAGTTCCAATTTTCATACGTGCATTTTCGTGGAACAGTTTAATTTAAATAACTTTTTGTTTCTCAAAAATCAATGGCAAGTGTTTAATCATAAAAATCAAAATTAAAATGATAAAAATCTCAAAGTTAAAAGTCAACCAATGCGAGATCACCAGCCTCTGCCATAAGGACACATTGATACAGAGTAATCCATTGACGGCTAAAGAAATGAGGGCTGGAACTCATAGCCTATGCAGCACTAGGCCAATAACTTCTATGCTCTTTCACACCAAGGAATGGTGATTATCGAGGGGGAGATTGCTGTAAAGATTTTTCAAAATAGCTTACTGTGAGGAGCTATAGTTTTAATATATAACTCGGAAAGGATGTACATTTTTTTTAAATAACACAAAAAACAACACTTTCCTACATTTTCGTGCAGCAGGCCAGGTAATTCTGTAAATGCTCAGGCGCGAGCACTCCCTCATCATTATCAGGTCAGAGAAACCAGACACACCCTCATTGCTCACATAGAGCACTCCAAAACAAAAGACAATGAAAAGAAATTGACAAATCTCATAAATGATGGTATGAAATAAACTAAAACTTGTTCTCACAAGTGTAGCAGGTTGTGAACTCTGCAAACCACGTGCATTGTGTGTAGGCCAGCGTAAAAAAAACACACAAAAAAAAACATTTTAATCTATTTTACATTCAGGCTGTAACACAACAAAATGTGAAAAAAGGGGTGTGAATACTTTCTGAAGAACTGTATGTCCCATCCTACATTCTGATATTACCAGGTTGACCTGCATTAGGTGATGCTGCATATTTTTTTTAAGGACCCCCCAATGTTAAAGGGAAAGTAAACCCAAATTACAAAATATTACAAATTGGTTTCCTTACCCTGTAAGCAGTTTATGGAGAATGTATGACAGAAACCAATTCTTTGGTTAAACCATCAACCCTAGCACAGCATAGATATGAAATACCCTCATTCGTCCATCTGTGCACCAGCTGTGATTCACCTCATCAACTGAAATAACCCTTGACTGCCACACAGCCACTTCCTGGTTGCGTCCTGAACAGGGCCACAGTCAGCGCTTTGTATCGGTGTCATACATCATCATCACACCCCGCTGTGCTCAATTAACACATGGGTTCATTTAATTCCACCATATTGTTTGCCCCCTCCTACCTATCCCCTCCGAGAGGTCAAGGGTCATGCAAGGCTCATTCCAAACGAACCTGCAGCCCAGGCCTCAGCTCTGTGGCTATAATCAATAGTATGACTTTAGCACATGACTCACACACCATGCTTTACATATCCTAGGCTAACAGCTGCAAACTATGTCCACTGTCTCTGCTACCTACTGTAAAGACCGTGACTGTCCCAGACCTTAGTCACCATAATGACTAGATACCAAGAGACCTACAGAGAGTGACAGGCAGAGGCAGAAAAATAGAGAAATTAAGATTGTATTTTTTGTACTGACAGAGAGAGAGAGAGAGAGAGAGAGAGAGAGAGAGAGAGAGAGAGAGAGAGAGAGTCGGAGAGACAAAATAAAACTCAAAACAAAATGTTTACAGCAACAGGAAGGGCTAATATTATGTGCTACTGGAATGCAGCAGTATAGAAAAAGAAAATGAACACAAAAGCTAAATAAAAACAATCACAGGAAACAGGTCTGGGCGTTCTTGCTTTTTCCGCCCCACCAGTACAATGCCCCATAGTGACTCGCAAGGAACAGTCACACACATTCTATACAAGGAACAGTCACACACATTCTATACAAGGAACAGTCACACACATTCTATACAAGGAACAGCCACACACATTCTATACAAGGAACAGCCACACACATTCTATACAAGGAACAGCCACACACATTCTATACAAGGAACAGCCACACACATTCTATACAAGGAACAGCCACACACATTCTATACAAGGAACAGTCACACACATTCTATACAAGGAACAGTCACACACATTCTATACAAGGAACAGTCACACACATTCTATACAAGGAACAGCCACACACATTCTATACAAGGAACAGCCACACACATTCTATACAAGGAACAGTCACACACATTCTATACAAGGGAAAAGCTGTGATGGTTATGAGTCTGAAAACAACTGTGCTGTGGTGGAACACTACTGACTCAGTGATACTAGGAGACAGGAGTGCCACATGGCTCTTGACTTCAAATGCCCCATTTGGAGACTTATTGACCAAGGCTCTGGTGTAGTGATTAAAACTCTAACCACACTTTGTGAAATTCAAGGCCAGTCATTACTCTTGGCCTGGCAGTAAGTGGCCTGTTAAGACTGCCCTCCGCCCCAGTGAAAGATAACCTGTGGAGGGGTTGGCACGTGCATATCAATCGATGCCTCTGTGGAGCGAGACTAGAGATGTCCACAATGCCTAATTGAAAGAGCTCAGAGCTTCCCAAGAACTGAGAGAGAGAGAGAGAGAGAGAAAGCTGAAAGAGCTGAGAGAGAGAGAGAGATCACTTTAATAAATGTACCCATTTACCCAAATAGAATCAATAGGCCTATTCAAGTTGTGCCGATGATTAGCAACTGATACAGTACAACATGCTACTTTTACGCCGCGGAAAGAATGGATTCTGTAATGTCTTGCATGCCAAATGCAGTAGAATATTGTTTTGCCAGTGATAGACCAGACCATGGAAATCGCTGCTATGCTTCTCTGCTACAGTCAGCAAACAAACATTGGCCTTAGTTAGACAAAAGTAGGCAAGAGTATAACCATGCGAGAAGTTGACAAATTAAGACTGCACGGAGTGTGTACGTGCACAAGCATACGTGCAAACGTGTGTATTTCTACTGGGAACACTGGTTTCACTCACACAGACAGCTAGCCAGGTGGAGAGGTAGTGACCTCAAGCTAAATTGTTGTAATGACTCTTCACGCAAACTATCTCTGTACGTCTCACGTTAGTTCACAACTAGCCTATATTCTCTAATGAGTGGAAATTCATTGGGACAGTTTTGCTAACAAACAAAAGACAACATGTACTGTACCTTACACATACAGTAGTCAATAGGCCCTAGTGGAAAAAGTAGCACACACATTATGCAATTGACATTTCCACCAGTTAGCCTATAGCGCCGCACGATCAATTCAGGGGACAGAACTTTGGCTTTAGAAGTGGGTGGGGACTTCATACCCGACTACCCAGAGGCATCCGCATGGTCCTAAAGTGCACCGTTGCCTCATTTTGTATCACATTCCAATGATAAAACTGTGGGGGGACAAAAATGCAGTGGAAGTTGCGCCCCTGCCATCAATGCACGGATCACTGACGAGAGATCAGCCAAATGTAGCAACACCTCAAATGTCAACAACTCCCTCAATGCTTCTAAATCTCATGTGCAACGGTTGCCCGCTAAACATAGTTTTTAAGTTAAGTTTTAATGTCACGTGCACAAGTACAGTGAAAAGCATTTAGTCAGTTCCAATATCAGATTTACAATGTGCAGTGATACTGGAGTGACAGAGGTACATTACGTGACCAAAAGTATGTGGACACCTGCTCGCCGAACATCTCATTCCAAAACTATGGGCATTAATATGGAGTTGGTCCCACCTTTGCCGCTATAACAGCCTCCACCTTTCTGGGAAGGCTTTCCACTAGATGTTGGAACATTGCTGCGGGAGCATTAGTGAGGTCGGGCACTGATGTTGGGCGATTAGGCCTGGCTCGCAGTCGGGGTTCCAATTCATCCCAAAGGTGTTCGATGGGGTTGAGGTCAGGGCTCTGTACAGCTCAGTCAAGTTCTTCCACACCGATCTCAACAAACCATTTCTGTATTATCCTTGCTTGTGCACAGGGACACAGCTTGGAAAATTCCAGAAAATTATGTCATGGCTTTAGAAGCTTCTGATAGGCTAATTGACATCATTTGAGTCAATTGGAGATGTACCTGTGGATGTATTTCAAGGCCTACCTTCAAACTCAGTGCCTCTTTGCTTGACATCATGGGAAAATCAAAAGAAATCAGCCAAGACCTCAGAAAAACAATTGTAGACCTCCACAAGTCTGGTTCATCCTTGGGAACAATTTCCAAATGCCTGCACATGCCAATGCCTTCCAAATACCACGTTCATCTGTATAAACAATAGTACGCAAGTATAAACACCATGGGACCACACAGCTGTCATACAGCTCAGGAAGGATACGCGTGTGGTCTCCTAGAGATGAACGTACTCTGGTTCAAAAAGGGGAAATCAATCCCAGGACAACAGCAAGGGACCTTGTGGAAATGCTGGCGGAAACAGGCACAAAAGTATCTATATCCACATAACCTGAAAGGCCGCTCAGCAAGGAAGAAGCCACTGCTCCAAAACCGCCATAAAAAAGCCAGACTACAGTTTGCAACGGCACATGGGGACAAAGATCGTAGTATATGGAGAAATGTCCTCTGGTCTGATGAAACAAAAATATAACTGTTTGGCCATAATGACCATCGTTATGTTTCGAGGAAAAAGGGGGAGGCTTGCAAGCCGAAGAACACCATCCCAACCGTGAAGCACGGGGGTGGCAGCATCATGTTGTGGGGGTGCTTTGCTGCAGGAGGGACTGGTGCACTTCACAAAATAGATGCCATCATGAGGAAAGGAAAAGTATGTGGATATATTGAAGCAATATCTCAAGACATCAGTCAGGAAGTTAAAGCTTGGTCGCAAATGGGTCTTCCAAACAGACAATGACCCCGAGCATACTTCCAAAGTTGTTGCAAATGGCTTAAAGACTACACAGTCAAGGTATTGGAGTGACCATCAGAAAGACCTGACCGCAATCCCATAGAATATTTGTGGGCAGAACTGAAAAAGCGTGTGCGAGCAAGGAGGCCTACAAACCTGACTCAGTTATACCAGCTCTGTCAGGAGGAATGGGCCAAAATTCACCCAACTTATTGTGGCAAGCTTGTGGAAGGCTACCAAAACGTTTGACCCAAGTTAAACAATTTAAAGGCAATGCTACCAAATTCTAATTGAGTGTATGTAAACTTCTGACCCATTGGGAATGTGATGAAAGAAATAATAGCTGAAATAAATAATTCTCTCAACTATTATTCTGACATTTCACATTCTTAAAATAAAGTGGTGATCCTAACTGACCTAAGACAAGGAATATTATTAGGATTAAATGTCAGGAATTGTGAAAAACTGAGTTTAAATGTATTTGGCTGAAGCTTCCGACTTCAACTGTATCTACACTACATGTACAAAAGTATAGGGGTAAGGTGACTAGGCATCAGGATATATAATAAACACAGTAGCAGCAACGTAAATTAAGACAAAACATGTAAAATATCCTATATCCACACGTGGCAGATGTTATAATCCTAATCAAACACCATGTTGCTTTATGCCGTGTGAAATGTGCCTGGCTTTCCATTATATGTATTCCATTCTATGCCAGTAGGAGGCCTCCATTCTGCGCCAATATAACCATATGTAGTTCAGAACGTTCCATATCCTGAGGAAGTTATTTGGTTATGGCTGAATTGCTGCTTCTGCAATGGATAGCATTAGAACATGTCTGTTCCACCACCACCTTCTACTACACTAACTCTACAGTATTCCCATTTCTCTACCTACCATTATAGACCATTAAGAGATGTTGGTGTGTGTTTACACACCAGACGTGGCGATTGTGTGGTTTTGCAGAGCCTTATGCTGGGAGAGACAGTACAGAGCTCAACTCTGATGATCATGAATTAGTGCTCATTTCAGTCACTTAGCAAAATCGTGCATTCGTTTTAACAAGAGCTGGCCTGTGGTAGAGGTCTTTACAGATCCACCTGTACCCGAAAAGCCGGATCCAGAATTCGAAATAATGTCACGGGTCCTGGTCAGATCTGATTGTTAAGGGTCTGTGTCATTTTAACGGACTTGTTCCAGAAGGACCCATACAGATCCAAACGCTGCAGTGTGGGGTCGGGGTGGGGTGGGGAAGAGACAGAGAGAGAAATGCTATCATTTATGCTACTGCTCTTTGCTTTTCATGAGTGGCGCGTGTAGCTTGTTGTTGGTCAATTATAAGTCATCGTAGCAGCACTAGGCTACAGTCATAGAGCCTCTGTGTGGGGCAAAAAGTTAGGGGATAAATCAATGGAAGATGGAATTAAAATGACGGAATTAAAAGAAGGATAGGCTACAACGACCAAGATCCAACAGGTAGGCCGCTACTGTATATTCTGAATGGAGTTCTTGTTTGTAACTGTAGGACGAGAAAGCACATGCCGCCTCAAATAGCCTAGCTATCTAGCTAGCTTAACTAGCTTCTCCGGGCTTCATTACAGTCAAGACATGTAGCTACTACGTAACCATATTGGATGATAAAATAACCTAGCTATGGCAGGTATTAGTCTACTATAGCGTGAGTCGGCTTGGTTGATTGCTGTCTCTCATCCCTCCCTCCCTCCCTCCTCCTGGTTCCCTGTGTCACTCGCTCACACTCACGGTAGCCTATACACACAGCGGCCCCTGCTAGAGCATCACCTCACTCTGCCGCCTCTCCCTCGCGCTTTATCAGCTCTGGTTAATAAAGTAGCTTAAAAATTTACTCTTCTGCTGCTTCCCGCACTCGGATCAGGTCTGATTATATGTATGTATGTATATATATATATATATAACAGGTCTAGTTGTCCTCGGATCCATGCTGGTCTCTATATTTTACAAATTAATTGATGCGTATCGATTACGGATGGGAATGCCCCAGGTCCATCTGTCTTTCTGGCCTCAAAACAGAGAATGTGTTATGTGTTCTGTTTGCTTTGGTAGTACAAATTATGCTAAACTAGATCTTTATGGGAAATAGCCAGTTAGCATCAATCTTCACATTTGAGCCAAGCACAAAATGTACACAATGACGAATAACATGGATTTAAGCAAGTCAAAACAAAGGAAAAAGAAAATTGCAGTGCATAGATCAGAACACTAGCACAGGAGCGAAAATAGGTTGCTGTAATTCTCAACAACAACAAAAATGGATTGGAAGAGAAAATGTGTAACAGCAACCAGACTAAAGAGCCCATTAGCCACCAGACCAGAATATGTATCCTCGTCTAAACTTCATGATATGATTTGATTTGTGAGATGTGGAAAAAACAGAACATGGTTTATTTTGCCCATTCAAACAAATACAGCTAAAATCCTTGGTTGAAGCTACTCCCTAAATCCTCATTGGTCATCACTGTATAAATAAATAAGGCAAAGAGTCTCTGGTTCTCTTCACTCCCACTAGGCTTGGACAGGAACTTTGTTTTGTACTTGTGTACATTTAGATCAAATAATATCAGATCAAAAATGTTCACATATCCTTTGATTCTTCAGTAGTGGAAACTTCAGTGATGAAGCCAAAAGAAGCCTTGGAGCAGTTAGTTGGCCAATGGTACTTATAACCCAGGTGGACACTCTCACACTGGCCAAGTGAAAGCTACGAAAAAACATCCTTGTCTGTACAAACTCACTAAGGCTTTTAGTATGTGTGACTGTTTAACATGTCTCTCTCTCTCTCTCCAGACAGATATGGTAAAAGGTTTCCCATCTGTAAATGGCAGGGAGGGAGCCATCGGGAGAGCGAGAGAGCTCTCCTCGACACACGCACGTGTAAACCCAGACGCCCTCATGACATCATCAGAATGTCTGCCTGCCGACGGCACTGAGGATCATGTGACTAGAGAACGCCTGCGAGGCGAGCAGAGCAGCAGCACGCAGGTCTGTCACAACATGTCAAACCAACAGTAACTCACTGACTCACACAGGACCGGAGAGTTCCATGGTTAAGTAAGTATACACAAGGTTGTAGTGTAAACTCACATTAGGTTCGCTATGACTGCATGAAGCTAGGACAGATGGGCAGTATGTGTAAGGCCTCCTCCCTCAATGTCATGACATTTGGTGTTTTATTAGGATCCCCATTAGCTGTTGCAAAAGCAGCAGCTACTCTTCCTGGGGTCCACACAAAACATGAAACATAATACAGAATGACATAATACAGAACATCATTAGACAAGAACAGCTCAAGGGCTGAACTACATACATTTTTAAAAAGGCACACGTAGCCTACATATCAATGCATACACACAAACTATCTAGGTCAAATAGGGGAGAGGTGTTGTGCCTCGAGGTGTTGCTTTATCTGTTTTTTGAAACCAGGTTTGATGTTTATTTGAGCAATATGAGACGGAATGGAATTCCATGCAATAATGGATCTATATAATACTGTATGCATTCTTGAATTTGTTCTGGATTTGGGGACTATGAAAAGACCCCTGGTGGCATGTCTGGTGGGGTAAGTGTATGTGTCAGAGCTGTGTGTAAGTTGACTATGCAAACAATTTGGGATTTTCAACACAATGTTTATTATAAAAAGAAGAAGTTATGCAGTCAGTCTTTCCTCAACTCTTAGCCAAGAGAGACTGGCATGCATAGTATTAATATCAGCCCTCTGATTACAATGAAGAGCAAAAGGTGCCGCTCTGTTCTGGGCCAGCTGCAGTGTAAGTAGGTTTTTCCTTGCAGCACTGGACCACACGACTAGACAATAAATCAGGATTAGACAAAACAAGAGCCTGCAGAACTTGCTGCGAGGCGAGCAATTACCATCTAGACCTATATTTTACTGCTGTCTCCACCACACCCCATTCATAATCAAGCATTCTGTTGGCAGAGGAATAGTTGCCTTTCCAAGTTGCTCCCAAGCACAAATGTCTACAGGGCCAGGAGTTTCCCTGACAACGTGACCTGACGAGGAAAAACTCCAGGCCCAAGTTCTTGACCTTATTTGGGAGGTAAAATATAAATTGACTCAACTCAAGAGTAGCCGTTCCCTGTGGAAACCCACGTTTCCCCAACTCAATGTTGACCTATACCTCCCAACCCCAGATACCAGGGGAGAATGAAAAGATTCCTCCAACTGTCATTTGGCTAGGTCCATCTCTGATGAGCTCACAACTGAATCTCATGGCCATAACCCAAAACAAACAGAAAATACTCCTATATTCCTCTCCACAGAGCAAGAGAGTCAGGGGTCAGAGCCAGGAGCTATCCTCTTTCTAGCATGACATTTTGTGATGACCTCATATTCAACGCTCAGCAGAGGCAAACAAATAAGAGGCAAGACAAACAAAGGCAGCCATTTATTATTTGGACAGTGGCTCTTCACAGTGAGGGAAAGGGCAGAAGCTATGGTAATGTTACTAGGCCCGGTGGTCTCATCTCACCATGTTTCATCACATATTGGATGGATGGAGTGATTTGAAACTACATCTGAGGCTAATCAAAGTAAAACCCCAAACCAATGTCAACAGTCATTTTCTAGAACATTCTCGGTGTGTTTCAGTGTGTACGAATTATGTGGATGTGTGTGTGTCCCTAGGACAGCTTTCTCCTTCCTGGTGTGTGGTCTAATAACTTCCCACTAGCTCCCTTCCCTTTCCACTAGTACACACACACACACACACACACACACACACACACACACACACACACACACACAGCTCCTCACCACAGGGATGAGAAATATGTCCCAGGGCTGTTGGCTCTATTAACACTGTTTGCTTATCGCGGTGACATCTTATTGTCCCATGAAACGCTGAGGGGGACAGACAGTTCACCACACACAAGCCACACAACACTAGTTTAGTGGGCTATAGAAAGCTACAGTGCTCTCTCAACCCAACCTGCTGATCCACTGATACACAGTTCACTTGGAGGGCAGTAGGCTATATGCCTGGCCTGGGCTACAGTCACATTCAGTAGGTTGAGACATATTGAAATAGCAGACAGAAATCTAATGTTTAGAGCCGACACAAAGCTATTCCACACGGTAGAGAGCCATGTCTGTTCTGCACAATACATGTCTATCTGAACATTATTGAATACGCTCCTGGTTTAGATGGAGTCTACTGTACACGAACACAATGCATTATGCATGCAAACAAAACACCACATTAAAAAACAGTAGACTGCAAACAATACTGAATATTGTACTGTTTCAGTACAGCTGCAACTGTACTATACTATCGACTGTTGGGTAGAAAGTATTAAAATCAGAATGGAAAGAGGGAACAGGTTCATTTAAAAACAGGGAGCAAAGCTATTGAACGGGAAGCATAGCAGTGACACAGTAGACACTACAGTGTGTTTCCTGTATTCCTAAAACACTTGTTCGTTTAGCTGAGGGAAGAGATGCTGCCGTGTCAACATTTGAAATTCAGGAGTCGGTGAAAATATCTGTGTGTGTGTAAGAGAGAGTGTGTGTGTGCCCAGCATCCCACATAGTTCATGACTTTATTTCTCTTGTAAATGATTTGATTTCTCTCTAGAGAAACGACATGTTGGCCTCACAACAACAAAAAAACTACAACTAAATGGAGTTCAATTAATTGAACCGGCGTCGGTTTCTTTTGATTGTGTGGCAAGACATAATCAAAGCCGTTCAAGCTGAGAAATAAACCTTGAACTTCAGAGTGCTTGTGATGTGGCAGAGTAAAAATACACCTTGCGGTCTTCATTCTTTCTCTCTAAACCTGATTTCCTACCATCATATACCGGTTTCTCTAGTCTAGTATGTTGAAGTACATCAAAACATATATTTTAAAAAGTCTTCAAGAAATCAGTGGTGGTATTTAGCCTAGGCCTATATATTTTTTTTAAAATGTATTTAACCTTTATTTAACTATGCGCAAGTCAGTTAAGAACAAATTCTTATTTACAATGAAGGGCTACCCTAACCCAGACAACGCTGGGACAATTGTGCGCCGCCCTATGGGACTCACAATCACAGCCGGTTGTGATACAGCCTGGAATCTAACCAGGGTCTGTAGTGACGCCTCTAGCCCTGAGATGCAGTGCCTAACATGCTGACCAAACCGGACAAGTGCGTGCGGACAGGTCGAAAAGCATTAAACATTTATGTCAATTTAGCTAGCTAGCTTGCTCTTGCTAGCTATTTTTTTTCTGGGATATAAACATTGGGTTGTTATTTTACCTGAAATGCACAAGGTCCTCTACTCCGACAATTAATCCACAGATATTCAGGAATCCACAGGAATTCGGTTTACCGTTTTTTTTCCTCTCGACCTAAGTTCATCTTTCAATCACCCACGTGGGCATATGCTTCTAAAAACCTATGAGGAGAAGGGAGAGGCCGGACTTGCAGCGCATTGAGCGTCACAAATAGAGACGATTTCTATTTTAGCGCCTGGCCACGCAGACCCTCGCGACCAGTGTGGGTGCAATGATTGAATAACATGTATGTGTACATTTATTTACCAACGCTTGAGCACACACCATGTACGGTCAGCATGTTAGAGTGCTGCGCCACATCAAGATTAGTCCAATTGTCTTGAGTGAGTTGAAAGTGATCAGTTGTATAAAATGACTTTAGTAAAAATACTTTAAAGTACTACTTACCCCCAAAAATGACTTACTGTATCTGTACTCTACCATTTATATATTTGGCAACTTTTACTACACTACATTCCAAAATAAAATAATGTACTTTTTACTCCATACATTTTCCGTGACACCCAAATGTAGTTGTTAACATTTTGACGGGAAAATGGTCAAATTCACACACTTATTAAGAGAACACCCCTGGTCTTCCCTACTGCATCTGATCTGGCAGACTCACTAAACACAAATGCTTCATCTGTAAATTATTGGAGTGTGCCCCTGGCTATCCATCAATAACACAAAAAAAAAGAAAATTGTGCATTCTGGTTTGCGTAATATAAGGAATTTGAAATGATTTATGCTTTTACTTTTTATACTTAAGTACATTTTAGCAATTCCATTTACTTTTGATACTTAAGTATATTTAAAACCAAATACTTTTAGACTTTTCCTCAGGTAGTATTTTACTGGGTGACTTTCACGTTTACTTGAGTTATTTTCTATTAAAATATATCTTTACATTTACATGACAATTGAGTACTTTTTCCACCACTGAAAGTGAACAATCAGTTGTGTAGCCTACTATTAGTGTAGGCACACAGTCATCCTCCTCCTTCCTCTCCTTGTACTATGATGTGGCAGAGTAAAAATACACTTTGTGCTCTTCACTCCGAACCCAATTTCCTTGTATCATATACCCATTGCTCTAGTAGATAAAAAATATATATCAAAGGTCTTCAAAAAGTCTGTGGTGTGTGTGTGTGTGCATTTTACATTATCTTCATCAAGATGAGTTCTACTGTCATCAGCCGATATCAACCTACTGTATCACAGACTAGGCTAACCACAGTGTTGTTTCCCAGACTTCTGGCCACTTTCCTCTCCACTGTACTGCTCCATCTCAGCAGGACCTCTTTTCTGGGTCTGGTTAGTCCAGCTGACTGTTGTGTTTGTTATGAAACAGAACAGAAGGGACGCACCCTGACCGCTACTTCCTTATGATCTCAGCAAACATCTGTGGAATGCGGCCCCAAACACCAGCGATTACACACCACAGGCAGTGTCAGTGTCCGTCTGTGCCCTTCAACAGCGAAATGCTGATGTCATGTTACGGTAGGGTTACTGGGGGATGTACAGTAGGCATGGGGGGGGGGGAGACAATATCCAAGTCCATTGTCATAAAGCCTAGGCTGTCAAAGTAGCAGGTGGCTGCACTAGCCAGCAGATCCAACACCTTACGCTTGCTTTCAGCTGCACTACAGGGTAAGACAGGCCATTTGCTTAAATGAAGACACTGCGGAGCTGGTGTGAGATATGGCTCGGAAAACGTACCTCAATCAAGGGATGAGAAATCTGTTGTACTCCAAATTGTCCCACTATCCCAAATGTTACACAGAGAAGATTGAACGACTACTAAAAAACTAAAGCAGGAAGCACCAGTGACTCTGTCAATAAAAAAAAGTGGTCAGATGAAGCAGATGCAAAGCTACAGGACTGTTTTGCTAGCACAGACTGGAATATGTACCAGGATTCTTCCGATGTCACTGAGGAGTACACCACATCAACAAGTGTATCGATGATGTCGTCCCAACAGTGACCGTACGTACATACCCCAACCAGAAGCCATGGACTACAGGCAACATCCGCACGGAGCTAAAGGGTAGAGCTGCCGCTTTCAAGGTGCGGGACTCTAACCCGGAAGCTGATAAGAAATCCCACTATGCCCTCCGACAAACCATCAAACAGGCAAAGCGTCAGTACAGGACTAAGAATAAATTGTACTACACCGGATCCGATGCTCGTCGGATGTGACAGGGCTTGCAAACTATTACACACTACAAAGGGAAGCACAGCCACAAGCTGCCCAATGACACGAGCCTACCAGACGAGCTAAATTACTTCTATCCTCACTTCACAGCAAGTAACACTGAAACATGCAAGAGAGCATCAGCTGTTCTGGACAACTGTGTGGTGATGCTCTCGATAGCCGATGTGAGTAAGACCTTTAAACAGGTCAACATTTCCAAGGCCGCAGGGCCAGACGAATTACCAGGAAGTGTAATACGAGCGTGCGCTGACCAACTTGCAAGTGTCTTCACTGACATTTTCAACCTGTCCCTGACGGTGTCTGTAATACCAACATGTTTCAAGCAGATCACCATTGACCTTGTGCCCAAGAACACAAAGATAACCTGCCTAAATGACTACCGACCCGTAGCACTCACGTCTGTAGCCATTAAATTCTTTGAAAGGCTGGTCAAGGCATCCACACCATTATCCCAGAAACCCCAGACCCACTCCAATTTGCATAACGCCCCAACAGATCCACAGATGATGCAATCTTGATTGCGCTCCACACTGCCCTTTCCCACCTGGACAAAAGGAACACCTACGTGGGAATGCTATTCATTGACTACAGCTAAGCGTTCAACACCATAGTACCCTCGAAGCTCATCACTAGGCTAAGGACTCTGGGACTAAACACCTCCCTCTGCAACTGGATCCTGGAGTTCCTGACGGGCCGCCCCTAGGTGGTATGGGTAGGTAACAACACATCCGCCACGCTGATCCTCAACACGCTGATCCCCTCCTGTACTCCCTGTTCACTCACGACTGCATGGCCAGGCAGGACTCCAACACCAACATTAAGTTTGCTGATGACACACAGTGGTGGGCCTGATCACCGACAACAATGATACAGCCTATAGGGAGGTCAGAGACCTGGCCGTGTGGTGCCAGGACAACAACTTCTCCCTCAATGTGATCAAGACAAAGTAGATGATTGTGGACTACAGGAAAAGGAGGACCAAGCACGCCCCCATTCTCATCGATGGGGCTGTAGTGGAGCAGGTATTTGCATGAGTCCTCGGATCCTCAAAAAGTTCTACAGCTGCACCATCGAGAGCATCCTGACTGGTCGCATCACTGCCTGGTATGGCAACAGCTCGGCCTCTGACCGCAAGGCACTACAGAACGGTCCAGTACATCACTGGGGCCAAGCTTCCTGCCATCCAGGACCTCTATACCAGGCGGTGTCAGATGAAGGCCCTAAAAATTGTCAAAGACTCCAGCCACCCTAGTCATAGACTGTTCTCTCTGCTACAGCACGTCTGTTTATTATCCCGTACATTGATTCTGTACCGGTACCCCCTGTATATAGCATCGTTATTGTTATTTTACTGCTGCTCTTTAATTTGTAACTTTTATTTTTCACTTATCACTTATTTTTCTTAAAACTGCATTGTTGGTTAACTAAGGGCTTGTAAGTAAGCATTTCACTTTAAGGTCTACGTCTGTGGTATTCGGCGCACGTGACAAATACAATTTGATTTGATGCTAAATAAACATTGTGGACCTTATGGGAAAGGCCTTCATACGACATAATCGATTAAATCGATCTAGCTTCAGTCACAATGTGGCCACGTCAAAAACAGAACCGATCGCTCAGGGAGAATGTTATGTTTCAACATAGTACAGTAACGGAAACTGCAACATTGTAACCATTCTTACTCAGACAAATGTTGCAACACCGTAGCACCTTAGTTAGGTTAGCATAAGCCTGCATCAAACTTATTAAAACATCTGGACTCACTGAAACATCAGTATGGAAGAAAGTGACGAGTAGGGATTGTGAATGACAATGACAAAGGTCCAATCATTTCCACGGGAAAGACCATAAACATTCCAAGACACTCCTTAACAGCCAATTGACTGCACGAGAGGTGGATTCAATTCAGCGGTCATGTTAGATATCATTCACAGAGGCCCAATCCCCGGGGTGACAAAATAATATTCGCCGAGAAAAGTAGCGGGGGTGACATTGTGTTGACCCAGATCCTTCAATTTCACCGGAAAGATCACGCATAAATCTGGTTGAAGCGAATAATATATTTGTTAATGTCTTTGTCACATCCACTTGCGGGACTGTGGGACTTGAGCTAAACAATTTAGCCTACTAACCCGGCCAACAACAAAAAAAGCAGAACCTACCCAGAAATTCTCTAGGAAGTAGGGCGTTATCATCTTGGTTTCTTCTTCTTTCCTCTCTTCAACTATATTCTTGTTTAATTTAAATTCAGGCAATTGCTCCGCCGTTCTCCGTTTCCGTTGTTTGCCTTTTGCTCCTTTTCCTTACGTTCCTCTTTCTTCTCCCTCCCCACCTCAAACTCCACCTCCTTTAGAAAGCGAAAGGCAACTGAATTCAATCTTTCTCCTCCAAAAATTCAGACGAAGAAACAGCGCCACCCATGGTGGGAAGAAAAACAGCAGTTTCTGTTCTGCACTGATATTCTACAATGGTTCTAGAATTCGACTGAACACATTTGTTTTACTTGTTTTATTTTTTTATTATTATGAACACAACAAATACAAAAAAACACAAATATACAAACAAAAGTACATAAACCTAACAGATTACATATCAATATTCATTTTCAATTTGTTAAATTATTTTATGGTGCATATTGCTTTTTTGTTTTTACATTTACTGATCATTTCAAAATAATATTTCAATTCTTAAATAATGCGAAGAAGGGTTTGTTCTCTGCCCACTTCATTTTATGGATAAAGAATCCTCCATGAAAGATAAACAAATAAACAATGAAAGTTAAATCAGGTTCCATATCATTTGGATCAAAATAAAACATAATATCAGAGTCTCTCAGATTAACATTAATAGTCGTTTCTTATAAAATAAAATCTTCTAACTCACTCCAAAATCTTCTGACATATCTTCTGACAACAACAATCTTCTGACAACAGTCCCAAAATAAATGGTCAAGAGTTTCTGGGTCACAACAGCAAAATGCACATTTGTTATCAATAGCTATTTTAAATCTGTGTATAATAAAATGTCTTTACAGGGAAGATTCTATGAATGAGTTTGTATGATACTTCTTTCACCTTATTAGATATACAATATTTACCAGATAACAAAACTTTGTTCCAGTTCACTTGTCCCAGGGCTGCATTCCAGTACATTTTAGCAGAGGGAATAGTAACATATTGATAGTTTCCTTATATACATGTTATTACATTTATAGTTTAAAATGTCAATTCCTTCTAATTGTATTGAGGCTACCAAATCCTCAATTGTTGCGCTTGTAGTATTGTTATATTCTCCTAAAAGAAGAATAGCACCTTTAGGGACGGCTCTAACAACAATTTGATACTCCTCGGGAGTGAATGTAACATTGTGTGTTGTCATGAATTCTGGATAATCATATAGTTGGCCATCATTATTCAATAATTGTTTAACCCAAATAATGTTGTTGTCAAACCAGTTCTGGAAAAATAAAGACTTGTTTTGTATTTTATGTATACCTACGTGGGGAAAAATTGTGTTTGTACATGAGGTTCCAAGTTAGAAGTACTTGTTTATGAAAGTTAGCAAGCTTAATAAGGATTTTACACATATCAAAGTTGCATTTGTGTAAGAATTCTAGACCACAAATCTGTTGGAATATTAAATTAGAGATTATATTCCAAATGCAATCCTTATTTCTTAAATAGTTTTGTATCGATTTGATTTTAAAGATTATATAAGAGGTTTTAAAATCCAGAGCATTCTACCCTCCCTCACTTTGGGTACTACATATTACCGCTGTTCTTAAAAAATGAGGTTTATTCCTCCATATGCAGTTAAATTATTTAGTATCAACCATTTTAGTTACTGACAGGAACATCCAAGGCAAGGGAGGTATAAACTAATCTGGACAGACCTTCAGATTTTGATAAAAGTACACATCCAGATAAAGAAAGATCTCCTAATAACCAGGAGTTAAATCTCTTTCCAATTTTCTCTACAATAGGAGAGAAATTTAAAAGTTGGCCCTTTCTTTCTGATCTTTGCTAACTTTAATACCAAAATCTGTGATCACATCTTTTACAGGGATACTACACACTGAGTTTAAGTCACATCTTTTCAACGCAAATAATTCACATTTCCTTAATATTCAGAGATAAACCAGATACATGTGAGAAGGCATTAATACACTCAATAGCTTTCCTGACTTCATTATGATCTTTCAAAAAAATGGTGGCGTCATCAGACAATTGTTAACATTTTCTCTTTGTCTTGTATCTGAATACCCCTAAAACTATCCTTATTTATATGAAGTGCCAATACAAATAAGAAAGGAGAAATTGGGCATCCCTGTTTAATTCCACGTCTAATGTCAAATCTCTGTGAAGTTCCATGGGATAACAAAAATATAAACGCATCATGCAACAATTTCAAAATTTCTACTGGGTTACAGCTCATTTAAGGAAATCAGTCAATTGAAATACATTCATTAGGTGCTAATCTATGGATTTCACATGACTGGGAATACAGATATGCATCTGTTGGTCACAGATAAAATAAAAAAATTAAGGAGCGGTGAATCAGAAAAACAGTCAGTGACTACCATTTGTCTCATGCACCGTGACACATCTCCTTCGCATAGAGTTGACCAGGCTGTTGATTGTGGCCTGTGGAATGTTGTCCCACTCCTCTTCAGTGGCTGTGTGAAGTTTCTGGATACTGGTGGGAACTGGAACATCCCAAACATGCTCAATGGGTGACATGTCTGGTGAGTATGCAGGCCATGGAAGAACTTGGACATTTTCAGCTTCCAGGAATTGTATACAGATCCTTGCGACATGGCCATTATCATGCTGAAACATGAGGTGATGGTGGCGGATGAATGGCACGACAATGGGCCTCTTGTAACGGTATCTCTGTGCATTCAAAATTGCCATTGATAAAATCCAATTGTGTTCATTGTCCATACTTTATGCCTGCCCATGCCATAATCCCACCGCCAGCATGGAGCACTCTGTTCACAACACTGACACCCACAAACCACTCACCCACACAATGCCATACACGTGGTCTGCGGTTGTGAGGCCGGTTGGACGTACTGCCAAATTCTATAAAATGACGTTGGAGGTGGCTTATGGCAGAGAAATTAACATTAAATTCTCTGGCAACAGCGCTGGTGGGCATTCCTGCAGTCAGCATGCCAATTGCACTGACCCTCAAAATTTCAGACACCTGTGGCATTGTGTTGTGCGACAAAACTGCACATTTAGACTGCCTTTTTATTGTCCCCAGCACAAGGTGCACCTGTGTAAGGATCATGCCGTTTAATCAGCTTCTTAATATGCCACACCTGTCAGGTAGATGGATTATCTTGGCAAAGGAGAAATTGCTCACTAACAGGGATGTTAAAACATTTCTGCACATTTGAGAGAAATAAGCTTTTTGTGCGAATTGAACATTTCTGGGAAACTTATTTCAGCTCATGAAAACAGGGGACAAACCCTTTACTTGTTGCATTTATATTTATTTTCAGTGTATTTTAATGTTCTAAATTGCTGTGATGACTATCAGCCTATGTGGGCAAGGATACCAGGCTATGCAAAAATGTTTTATCATAACATTAGAACCACTGTGTATCTCATATCTCCTCCTTCAGGGCAGTTAGTACAGTCCTTTTCTGTGTCAGGTATCAGATGCTGTGTCATGTGGGCTATTCTCGTCGGTGGACCTCTTGGTGCCTGTCAACGACTAACTATTGTTCAGTCATTATCGCATGAATGGGAGATAGAGAAACACTGCTCTAAGAGAAAGTCTTAAGACTGGTGATGCTGTCAGAGTGGTAGATCATTCCCTAGCTATGTAGTTCCCATTAACACACTTATCTGGGTACACTAGGCTGCAATGGGCTCCTCCATAGGGACATTACACTGTCGTCATCTACACAACCACCTCACCTCTAATTGTCTACGGTGGATGAAAGTATGGGGTCAATCGATAACTGGTCGATTGCTGTTTACCAGGTTCAAAACCATTAAATAAAGTTTAATTTGATCTAAAGTACATTTAAAATTGTAACACTAAAGTAACAGAAAAGAGCAGTCCCAGACTTATGTAAACAATTTATTCTCAACTATGTACAGATCCAAGCAGTGATTACCGTTAACATCCATCACATCATACAAATGTCATTACAAAATTACTACAGTACAATATAGATTCTTTGCATGATCCAAAATATTTGGTGGCCCCAAAAATTATTTTACCTTAAAAAAAAAAAAAGGTCCAATGCAGCTGTTTTTATCTCACTATCAAATCATTTCTGGGAAACAATTAATTACATTTTAGTCATTTAGTAGACGTGCTTATCCAGAGTGACTTACAGGAGCAATTAGGGTTAAATGCCATGCTAAAAGGGCACAGACATTTTTCACCTAGTCGGCTCGGGATTCAAAACAGTGACCTTTCAGTTACTGGCCCAACGCTTTCAATTAAAATGGTCCAAAATCAACAAAAATAGCTTCTTAGCAAAGATCAATTTCTCAAGCAAAAATTTTGCTTGGACTGTTTGGGAGTGGGGAGGGGGAAAACTGAAAATTAGCTGTTATTGGCAGAGAGGTTTATAACCCTCTTTCTTATTGGTCTATTAGCTAATTTACCTCATGGAAGGCCAAAACTCCATCCCACCAAAACAGGCTGAAATTTCAGGTGGCCTTTTCAAAAACCTCTCACACTAAAAGGGCATTATAATTTTCACAGTATTATTCCAGCCTCATAGTGTGGAAATATATATAAAACAGTTTAATAAAGTTTGACTGCACTGGGCCTTTAAAATTTCAGCAGCATTTACAGAAACCAGTCAAAAGTTTGGACACACCTACTCATTTAAGGGTTTGTCTTAATTTTTACTCTTTTTTTACGTTTTACATTGTAGAATAACAGTGAAGACTTCAAAACTGAAATAACACATATGGAATCATGTAGTAACAAAAGTGTTAAATATTTTATATTTGAGATTCTTCAAAGTAGCCACCCTTTGCCTTGATGACAGCTTTGCACACTTGGCATTCTCTCAACCAGCTCCATGAGGTAGTCACCTGGAATGCATTTCAATTAACAGGTGTGCCTTGTTAAAAGTGGATTGGTGGAATTTGTTTCATTCTTAATGCGTTTGAGCCAAATCAGTTGTGTTGTGACAAGGTAGGGGTGGTATACAGAAGATAGTCCTATTTGGTAAAAGACCTAGTCCATATTATGGCAAGAACATCTCAAATATGCAAAAAGAAACGACGGTCCATCATTACTTTAAGACAAAGGTCAGTCAATACAGAACATTTCAAGAACTTTGAAAGAGTCAAGTGCAGTCGCAAAAACCATCAAGCGCTATGATGAAACTGGCTCCATTGAGGACCGCCATAGGAAAGGAAGACCCAGAGTTACCGCTGCTGCAGAGGATATGTTCATTAGAGTTACCAGCCTCAGAAATCTGCAATTAACTGCACCTCAGATTGCAGCCAAAATAAATGCTTCAGAGTTCAAGTAATAGACACATCTCAACATCAACTGTTCAGAGACTTCATGAATCAGGCCTTCGTGGTCGAATTGCTGCAAAGAAACCACTACTAAAGGACACCAATAAGAGGAACAGACTTGCTTGGGCAAAGAAACACAAGTAATGGACATTAGACCAGTGGAAATATGTCCTTTGGTCTAATGAGTCCAAATATACGATTTTTGGTTCCAACCGTCGTGTCTTTGTGAGACGCAGAGTAGGTGAACGGATGATCTCTGCATGTGTGGTTCCCACCGTGAAGCATGGAGGTGGTGGAGTTATGGTGCTTTGCTGGTGACACTAATTTATTAAGAATTTAAGGCACACTAAACCAGCATGGCTACCACAGCATTCTGCAACTATACGCCATCCCATCTGGTTTGTGCTTAGTGGGCCTATCATTTGTTTTTCAACAGGACAATGACCCAACACACCTCCAGGCTGTGTTACGGGCTATTTTACCAAGGAGTGATGGAGTGCTGTATCAGATGACCCGGCATCCACAATCACCCTACCTCAACCCAATTGAGATGGTTTGGGATGAGTTGGACCTCAGAGTGAAGGAAAAGCAGCCAACAAGTGCTCAGCATATGTGGTAACTCCTTCAAGACTGTTGGAAAAGCATTCCAGGTGACTACCTCATGAAGCTGGTTGAGAGAATGCCAAGAGTGTGTCAAGCTGTCAAAGGCAAAGGATGGCTACTTTAAAGAATTTGAAATGTTTAACACTTTTTTGGTTACTACATGACCACATGTGCTATTTCATAGTTTTGATGTCGTCAATATTATTCTACAATGAATGAAAACAGTCTAAATAAATACAAATCCTTTAAGGAGTAGGTGTTTCCAAACTTTTGACTGGCACTGTATATAAATAAATTACTAGTTTCTTACATTATTCAGCAAAAAGGGGTGAAGGCAGACTTGGGAGAAATTCTAGTAAAGTTTTTTTCTCATGGCTAAATGAAGGTCACAGGCTATTTGTTAGAGGTGTTCTTTAAATGAGACATTCTACTGCGGTTGGTTGGTGCTGTAAAAAGAGAATACGATTTTTAATAAAGCTTTTTGCCCCGCTCTTCTTCAAAATGAAAGACCTCAATTTGCAAACAAAGCTGTAAGAAGCCATGAGCATATTTGTTTTTCGCTTAACGTGCAAGGTCTTTTTCCCATTATTGGAAAACATTATGAATCACCATCACCACCACATCATCCAGTTGTTATCAAGGCATCATGTACATATTACATTTTAACACCATCTACAAATGTCTTACAATCACTTTGCCACAGTTGCATTAATTATGTGCAAGTTCTCTTCCTAATTTCATATTCCTCAAAGTTCTAAGCCAATTTGAATGTCTGTGTATATCTAGATACAATTATTCTTTGACACTGACTCTGGGTGTGTGTAAGTCTCCGTGTCTTAATGGTGAGCTAGCACACATATCAAACACATTAGTGAACTGAACACCCATAGACGGGTATATGCTCTGTATTCAAGGGTTAAAGCAGGAGAGGCTTACTAATCTCTTATCGGTAAAGGGAGATGGAAAAAAGGCATACATTTGGAAAACAATAAGAAAAATAAAACGGTAAACATAACCTCCTGCGGTTACTACAAACAAATATTCAAGTAAAGAAACGACATCATAGCAGCAGCAATATCGGTAAAACAGCACACCAACAGAGATTGTTTTGATGCATCTTTGTGGGCGGTTTGTGGGGGACACAGATAAAGCTAATTCCTGGACTAAACAAATATTTCAGTGGATATTCTCCATTCACCATGCTTTATAGACCATCACTAGGTTTAACCTGTGTCTCGGAAACCAGCCCTCTATGTTTGTATTTTTTCCATTCAGTGTGATAAGTAGTGGTAGGACAAAACCAATCAAGCCATGCCTCATCCAATTTTTTACATGCCAAACAGCTGGAATGTGACAAAAACTAAATACATTTCAACTTCAGGACACAACAGACATGGCACAAAAACAACAACTACAGAAACATGTGCCTCCATATATCCCATTATGTCTTATTTGTGTTACTTGACATTAGCCTGGTGAAGTGAAAAGGAACAATCCTGTTTGGATCCAGGCTAACTTGACATACCATTTTTTGGGTTTTACTAGTGTTTAATTGTCCCATTAACTACATGTTACCAATGAGTAAAACCCCCCATCAATAAACAGTTACAAAAATAATACAAAATGTATAATAATAATAACAACAACAACCTTAGTTTGTTGGCTTTGGAAAGGGTTGTGGCAATATCTGCAGTACTTTATCCCCAGGCTTAGTTCACACCAATTATCTTTTAGAGCATTTCTGATATTGAGAATCTTATATTTAAAACAGGTCAAAAACACCCACACAAGTTTAAAAATATACATACCTTAGAAGTGACTATACCATATCGAATACCCAGTGAAGTAATACATGAGGTGTTTAGTGTTATAAGTCTCCTGTAAATGAATACTTTATGAGTAGGTAAAATGTGTGGGTCTACTAAAGTATGCATTTATGTGTAGTCTGTTTGAACAAGTGCTTCTAATGTTCTTTGTGAGGGGGACAAAAATACTACAATGATTACTCTGACCTACAGAGTGAATCTGATTAGTTGGTTGGACATAAAGCTGCTTTCTCCCACACACACCCAATCCCTGCCCACCATGGGATAAATTCAGGCAATCAACGACTTCAAGACTTCTGCACTTAACAGAGTCAAAACAATAACACTCCAAAAACAAAAATGAGCCAAAAATAGTTCAAGCTTCACAGTATTTAACAAGATAATACATTTGGATGTGGGCTACAGGTAAAAGGTTAAGGGAAAAAATGCTCCTGCAGGTATGTATGAGATACAAGGTCCAATATTGCACGTCAACTAAATGGTTTGGGAAGTAAAGGGCCACCAACACGCAAGGGATCAAGCATTAGAGTACGCTGCATTCAAAACGGTCATTACAATCATCCTCAAAGGTCATGCTTTTAAAACAGAAAGCAAAGCAACAATAACAGTACAGACGGGGGAAAAAAAATAATTTAAAAACAACGATTTGCGTGCTGTTGAGTTTTGGATCGGCAACGAACCAAGGTCAGAGACAGACACGCTATCAAGACAGTGCCATAGTCCCAGTAGTAATACTCAAGGAACAAAGGATGAACACGTTCAGCTAAAGCCCTGTATGCCCTTTCTCTACCCCTCTCCCTACCTCCCTCTGACAAGGTTAGAAATACGTCGCCACGATTCCAAGTTTTGTTTTCAGAAAAAGGTGAGAAAGCTGGAAATTGAGATTTGAAACAATATGAGTCAAGAGTCAGGTAAGCATCTAAGAGACTGATATGATGGCCACTAGTAAAACGTCCATGCATGCAGAGAACACGTCACTTCCACAGCACAGAACAGAACAGAACAGAGGCAGCCTGAGAAAGTTGACCTTAAAGTTATGACATGTATGAAGCAGTGTTCACGGTCTCTTTGGAGAATCACAACCAAAACCCCTGCTAGATGGATTCAACTAGATGAGAATATAAAAGATCGTTTCCAGACTTGTATGTTTTCTAAACTGTTTGTAAACCTGGTTCATGCTAGACACTGACGGGAAAGCCTCTGGTAAACAAAGGGGTGGTGGAGGGACAAAAACCTGAAAAACGGGAAACTACATGGTTGTTTAAGAAACCTTATCACAGGGCTATACAAGAAATACCACAACTATCCGATGACGCCACACATATCACTCTAACGTTGTACACCCACTGTCCTCACTTCCAACTTTGACGCAAGCATGCTACTTAGTTATTTCCTGTTTTTAAGACAAGTCACTTTCAACCACAACAAATAAAAATCATGTGAACTTCTGTATGTGATGTGTGTTTGACTGACTGGTTTAGGCAACACAACTTCTGACCTGCCTAAAAAGATTTAAACTCTGATATTACTCTAAATATGCACTGACAAGATTTTTCATTAACTCAATGTAATTACTTTGATGACTACAAGAAAATACATGCTATTCTTATTCTAAGATATGTAGAGGCAGTTTCCCAAAGAAAAAAAGAGAAAAAAAAACTTGCTGGTTCGATTTTTTAAAATAATGATAGTTTCAGCATTTACTTTACTCGAATACCCTTCGGGTAGCAGCCGTCCTGGCTGTTGAGGATACTATGTTGTCTTTGAGACCATTAACAACATTTCCATGCGACTTCCTGATTTTTTAACCACCCCTACATACATTTTATGGTTGGTATCCTCCAGTCTACACCAAGACCCTCCCTCCCCCTACCTCTGAGTGCCACTTTCCGGCCGATACGTATTGATTTAAAAGCTCTTCTTCACAGTCCGCTTACCCTCAAATCAGCACTACCCCCTCTAAATATAAAACCATGATTTTACCACAACTAAACGAAATAAGCTTTTTCCCCCTTTTTTTTGTTTTGTTTAACGTCGCTGGAGAGCTTGGATGAAAGAAAATTTAAAAAAAGAGACTAAACAAAAATGGCTAAGCTGACATCTTTTCATTACGGATTGTGATGTTGAAATGATTAAATTAATTTTTCCTCCCTAGATAAATTTGGCCCGCCGGTCCCCATGTCCCCCTCGCCTGTTGCGTGGGGGGGGGGGGGGGGGCGCCGAGTGCCTCAGCTGGCTAACACCTCCCTCCCTCCCACCCCGCCCATCCAGAAGGTTGAGGAGGGGGTCACGGTCTGCACCCCCTTCCCCTCCCCAGCTGGCAGACCCTACCCCCAGTAAAGGGTAACATGTTCCCTGGGTATAAGAGGTTCCCATCCGTCGTCTCCCATAGTGCATGACCTGGTAGGAGAGAGAGAGGGAGACCAATATTAATGGAAAAAAAATATGCTTTAAGCCCATCCCCCACACATACAGATCCTTCGGAAAGTATTCAAACCCTTCACTTACTCCACATTTGGTTGTTACAGCCTAAATTCAGAATGGATTAAAATAGTTTTCTTCTCACCCATCTACACATGACAAAGGGGAAACATGCTTTTAGACATTTCCAATTTATTGAAAATTAAATATAGAAATATCTAATTTACATGTATTCACACCCGAGTCAATACTTTGGAGAAGCACCTTTGGCAGCGATTTCAGCTGTGAGACTTCCTGGATAAGTCTCTAAGAGCTTTCCACACCTGGATTATGCAACATTTGCCTATTATTATTTTCAAAATTCTTCAAGCTCTGTCAAATTGGTTGTTGATCATTGCAAGACAACCATTTAAGTATTGCAATAGATTTTCAAGTAGATTTAATTGAAAACTAACTCGGCCACTCAAACGCAAGGCCAAATATGCACTGGCGTTGCTTACCAAGAAGACATTGAATGTTAAAGATTATTGTCCTGCTGAAAGGTGAATTCATCTCCCAGTGTCTTGTGGAAAGCAGACAACCAGGTTTTCCTCTAGGATTTTGCCTGTGCTTAGCTCCATTAAGTAAATTTTTTTATCCCCATAATATAATACCAGCCACCACTATGCTTGAAAATATGGAGTGTGGTCCTCAGTTAAGTGTTGTACTGGGTTTGCCCCAAAATAACACTTTTGTATTCAGGGCAAAAAGTTAATTGTTTTACCACATTTTTTGGAGTATTACTTTAGTGCCTTGTTGCAAACAGGATGCATGTTTTGGAATACACTATATACCAAAAGTATGTGGACACCTGCTCGTCAAACATTTCATTCCAAAAATGAATTGGATTAATATGGAGTTGGTCCCCCTTTGCTGCTATAACAGCCTCCACTCTTCTGGGAAGGCTTTCCACTAGATGTTGGAACATTGCTGCAGGGACATTCAGCATTAGTGAGGTCAGGCACTGACGTTGGGCGATTAGGCCTGGATTGCAGTCATCATTCCAATTCATCCCAAAGGTGTTTGAAGGGGTTGAGGTCAGGACTCTGTGCAGACCAGTCATGTTCTTCCACACCAATCTCTACAAACCATTTCTGTATGGACCGCGCTTTGTGCACGAGGACATTGTCAAGTAGAAACAGGAAAGGACCTTCCCCAAACTGTTGCCACAAATTGGAAGCACAGAATCATCTAGAATGTCATTCTATGCCGTAGCGTTCAGATTTCCCTTCACTGGATCTAAGGGGCCTAGAACGAACCATGAGAAACAGCCCCAGGTCATTATTATGTTGCTTCAATATATCCACAGAATTTTACATCCTCATGATGCCATCTATTGTGAAGTACACCAGTCCCTCCTGCAGCAAAGCACCCCAACAACATGATGCTGCCACCCCCGTGCTTCACGGTTGGGATGGTGTTCTTCAGCTTGCAAGCCTGCCCCTTTTTCCTCCAAACATAACGATGGTCATTATGGCCAAACAGTTCTATTTTTGTTTCATCAGACCAGAGGACATTTCTCCAAAAAGTACAATCTTTGTCCCCATGGGCAGTTGCAAACCGTAGTCTAGCTTTTTTATGGCGGTTTTGGAGCAGTGGCTTCTTCCTTGCTGAGTGGCCATTCAGGTTGTCGATATAGGCCTCATTTTACTGTGGATATAGATACTTTTGTACCCGTTTCCTCCAGCATTTCCACAAGGTCCTTTGCTGTTCTGGGATTGATTTGCACTTTTCGCACCAAAGTCCATTCATCTCTAGGAGACAGAACGCATCTCCTTCTTGAGCGGTATGACGGCTGCATGGTCCCATGGTGTTTATACTTGCGTACTATTGTTTGTACAGATGAACGTGGTAACTTCAGGCATTTGGAAATTGCTCCCAAGGATCAACCAGACTTGTGGAGGTCTACAATTTGTTTTCTGAGGTCTTGGCTCATTTCTTTTGATTTTCCCATGATGTCAAGCAAAGAGGCACTGAGTTTGAAGGTAGGCCTTGAAATACATCCACAGGTACACCTCCAATTGACTAAAATAATGTAAATTAGCCTATCAGAAGCTTCTAAAGCCATGACATCATTTTCTGGAATTTCCCAAGCTGTTTAAAGGCACAGTCAACTTAGTGTACGTAAACTTCTGACCCACTGGAATTGAGATACAGTGAATTATAAGTGAAATAATCTGTCTGTAAACAACTGTTGGAAAAATTACTTGTGTCAGGCACAAAGTAGATGTCCTAACCGACTTGCCAAAACTATAGTTTGTAAGCAAGAAATTTGTGGCGTGGTTGAAAAACAAGTTTTAATGACCCCAAACTAAGTGTATGTAAACTTCCAACTGAACTGTATATATCTGTGTATTGTTATTCTGTACAGGCTTCCCTGTTCTTTGTGGTTGAATCTGTGTTTGAAATTCACTGCTCGCCTGAAGGACCTTAGAGATAATTGTATGTGTGGGGTACAGAGATGAGCTAGTCATTCAAAAATCATGTTAAAAACTATTTCACAGAATTTCACAGAGTGAGTCCATGCAACTTATTATGTGACTTGTTAAGCACATTTTTAACCACGAATTTAAGCTAGCCATAACAAAGGGGTTGAATACTTACTGACTCAAGAAATGTAATTTAAAATTAATTTGTAAAAATGTCAAAACATAATTCCACTTTTGACATGATGGGGTATTGTGTGTAGGCCAGTGACAAAAAAAACCTCAATTTAATCTATTTTAAATTCAGGCTGTAACACATAATGTGGAAAAAGTCAAAGGGTGTGAATACTTCCTGAAGGCACTGTATATCAACTTTGTTTTGCTTGCTTATCGTTTTGCTCAAATAAGGTGGATGACAAACTGAGACACGAAAATGCCTTAGATCCGATATCTCAGCTCCAATTAGATTTTCAACCATTTATAAACATGAATGTGCGACTTACCCCCTTGAACAGGCCTGTTCCTATGGAAAGCGTTACACCCCGTAGAAGGCTGCCAGTCGTTCCTTCAGAGGCAGAGGGAACTGGTCTGAGAAACGCCCCCAGTTCTCCTCGCCCACCTGGTTCTTGAACCCATGGAGGATCTGAAAACATCAACACATAATTACAATGTACGCACAAAGCCATGCACGCACATGCATACACACACACATTGTGGATCAGGATAATCTCATCTTCTCCTTTCTCACACACAGGTACTCAGTCTTGGCCCCATGGTACATAGGCCTTTCCTCAATTGGAGTTGCTCAACTCCTGCGTCCTCTCTCCACCTTCCACACTCGCCTCCTTTTGAAAAAGGTCAAAAGGTAATCGAGGAGAAGTGGCGATGTGAAGGAACGTGGACGAAAATACGCTTTTACGAAATAACGCCACTCGCGCGTCATCAGGCAAATTACATTTACAGGGGTGGAATCCCAAAATAAAATGTGTAGTCATAAAACTACCGTAGCTAGTTGTGCAAGACATTTTATAGATTCACGTATAAGTAGGATATCATTTTTAAACGTTTGCATGCTTTTCTCCTTCGAGAAAACAACTGCTTCAAAGGGGGTGTGGCAGATGTCAAAACTCTTCCATAAAAAGGACTGGCTATCAAGGCCATCACCCGTTCACCTACTAAGAAATTGACACTCTCCTCAACCACTTACAAGTTTCCGGGTCACGGAAGGGTGTGGACGAAATTTTGCCCAAATGAAAAAGGCCACAGTCACGATCAGTTCTTACCTTGCCAAACATGTCACGCAGATCATCCTTTGGATTTACCCATGAGGCCACTGCATCACAGAAAAATATAAAATCCTGGAGGAAATGAGAAAAAGTCTGGCTTGAGACAAGTTTTACAACTAACATCCTTCACGAATGGGGCCATCTAACCAGTAATGCAGTTCCTTTATTTTTCATAGTCCTCAATTGATTGGGCCATAAAAAGTGCAGTTCATAAGTTATCCTCAAGAGGGCAGCGTTGCCTAGGGGCCTCACCTGCACAACTCCTCCTGGGTTGACACTGATCATAGTGCAGATGCCTCGGAACGCTGAGTCTTTCTCCTCATTGTCTCTTATGTTACGTAAAGAGGTACACCTGCCAACAGGAACAGCCACGTTTTACACCAGGCCAGAAGGGCTGCCTTTAAGTACTGCATAGAATTACAATTCAATACCCTTATAGCACTCTGAAGTTACCATTGCCTGCATTCAATAACTTACTTGTACAGGTATGCCATATTGCTATTACTTTTCACTAATACATTCTAACACAATTCAAAAACAAATTCCACTATGAAATGTCATGTATAAGTAAAATACATTCTAAAATATAAAAATACTACATATTGCCTCAAAGGGTTTTGTTGATTATATGTTATTGTAAACATTTTTATAAATAGAACCTATAGTATAAATGTCAACTTGCCATTTTTACTCTATACATGCGAATTCAATCTACGACCTTTTAGATCTTTCAAAGATTTGATACTACCGGAAGACTACTTAGTTCGGTACAACACATTCTTGTGGGGAGAAAATTATTTCTCTCAGGTTATCTAAAACAGTATCAGAATTGTGCATGCAGATCAAACAAACCTGTCATTCTGAGACTGTGTGAAGGCACTTAACTCGATTCACTTACACGTGAATCACTAAAACTGCTTGATCACTTAAAATAACTTCACTTTGGCCGATATGGCATTCAGGGAAGCCTTTACTGTAACTTTTTTCTTAAAGGAAGTTTTGAGGCATTCTGGGATAAGCACGTGCAGCTGGAGGACTATTGGACGAGAGGGGGGATTTGGGAATGATCTGGAAATGCTTTTGGGAATTGCTTTGGAATGCGTCTGGAATTTTTGGGAAGCCGTTTGTTTTCCCTTTCTCGTTCTGAACCAGCAGGCATGTGACAATCTGAATCCCATGCACTAATTAGTAGTTACCGACAATTAACAACGACAACAACAAAAAGTAAAATAAATAAACCAATAATGTATCAAATACATGAAGGTGCTACTGAGGCAAAATTAAAATCACAGACTGAGGGGACCTAAAAGAGGACAAGATTAGTCACATGGTTGGCAATTCAGGAGAAACAGAAAATACTTATTTTAGAAATAAAGAGGGATGAAGAGAGAGAGAGAGAGAGGGAAAGACACTGACAGGGAAAAGTGAGAATGACAGGACAGGGAGCGACAGACCCAGAGAAAATGAATAAAATAAAAGATTGAATAATACACACCAGGGTCTTATAAACTGCTGTAGCATCGGTGCCACCTCTTGAGGACAAACGTAACCAAGACGACCAATTGTTATTGCTAAGGTAACGCAATCACGGTTATACACCACCAAACGCCAACGAAGACATGAGCAATGAGGAGGAAAAAAACAAAAACAACTCAGAAACATAAATCAACAGAATCTGTGCATGACAATAAACAGAAGAATTCACTAGTGTTGATTATTACTGCCCCACTCACTACGGGGGAGGAATTTAAGATAGTAAAAACACAACATTTATTTAAGGGAGAACACTTTGACGACAATATCAAACGGCAACATGCCTGCTCGGACGTCAGAAATATGACGTCAGAAATACGAATGGCGAAATGGCCTCTGTTCTCTTGCAACAAACTCCTCTCTCCAAAATGTTAATGATCTTTGTTTAAATAAAAAATAAAAGTATAAATGTGAAGTCATTAGTTAACTGCCAGCATGGAATGTTTACACGGTTATTATTCCTCTCAAAGTTGGTAGCTGGGAATTGAGCTTTCATAGGGTTCTCCCTTAAACTCACAAAAAGGTTAATCTTTCCTTAAGAAACAGAAACGTTTTCTTTTGGTTGGAAAGAAATGACATTACTCCAAGCCAACTACATGGAAGGAGACTAGTATCCAGCACAGCAGGTTCTTATGAAGAGGCAGAGAGGACCTAAGTTTAAGAGACACAAAACTATGCAACATTCTCATTAAGAAACAGGCATTTATGAACAGTCCAATGAGACATGCAGAAAGCAGATGATAGGCTCATTAGAAATCGAGTTCAGTGCAGGATAGGCTGATTAGTTTCAAATGAGGGTGGAGGGGAGGAGTTATAGCTATATATGGCCTCAAACCCAGTCCACCTCAATTTTAGTGTTGATGTGACATTAAATGTGTTTTAAAAGTGCTCTGAATGATCAAATTGGTGAGGTATAAGATAATCAACATTAATATATTTCTGAATGTTTTGATTGGTTAGGGGAAAAATTGAGATTGGGAAACCAAATGGAAACAAAATGGAAACAGAGGTTTATGTTTCAATTTATCATACTAAAATAGAATGGCAGTGGTCTGAGCTCAACAGCATAGTGCTATGGCTCCATCAATCCATCACGTATCCTGCATCAAACATTTGCCATCCTTTCACTAAACAACATTCAACATCTATTGGCAGATATGCATTCACATAAAAACTGTAACTAAAAACAAATAAACTGACAAACAGAACAACATCTACAAATTCCCTAGTTTTCCTGGTAGGGTTAGTTAAGCAGGTTACACTTCACCCTCATTTTGGCTCAGTAGTTCTAGTTTATGTCAGGCGGCCATTTTGGTTTTCCCAAGCACAGTTTACAATTCGAATAGAGCTTCTAAATAAGAGCAGAGTGTAACCGAAGGTTTGTTTGCTAAGTGTAGGTGCTATAACATTTTAACACCACAAAAATGTTTAGGGTGGGATTAGCTCTTTCCTCAATCAGCAAAGAAGACTAGTTATTATTATTCATTACTATTATCCGAGTGTTCAGTAAACATTCAATTAACCGTATGAACTCTTTAAGCGTTTAACTATAAGTGAGGTTGGGAGACACTCATCTGTCTCAGTTAAGGCCTCACTGTCAGCTACTGATGCTGCTCAACACTTCAACTTCACTTCAATGGAAATACAGCTAGAAAAAGCTGACAACCACAGGTACAATAGATTCAATTCATTTCAGTTAATCACGCCAAGACTGTACACTTACAGGGTTCGCTCGGTTTTTAAAAACTTTCCAAGATTCTTAGTCTATAGCTAGGTTTCCATCCAATTGGAGACAGATTTTCATGCTAATATTATAAAATCTGCATAAAAACAATATGCGCATTTTCACACCAGCGATGTGTTTCCATCAAATTGACTTGTTGCAGATAAATGGCTGTGCGTGATGACGTGGTGCATATAAAATAACGTTTGCGGTTAAATTCCCATGTAACGAATAAAGAAATACAAGTTAAATTGGTTTCCATCGCATTTTCAACTCTACTGATGGTTTTATCACAACAAATGTTCCGTTATATTGCGAATGTGCCCACTCTGGTCTTCGCATGTGTACTCTAACCAACAGCTTGCAGATACAGTGCAGGTAGGATACCTACATGCTAAGAGCATACATTTTTTCCCCCCTTGTCAAACAGCGATCATCATGTCACCAGAATAAGACCCTCAATATTTATTGGAAAGAAGCATCAAGCTCACTGTGCTCTTTCACCACCCTGTGAAGTTAATCGTCATTTATTTCATCTGTAGCCTAATAAACTGCATGCTTTCCCGAGTCGTAGTGGGAGGACTACGTAACATATTTGCGTTACTCCAAGTTTACTTCGATATGATGGTTATTATATCAATATTTGTGCATAAAGGGGTTTCAACCGTGCCTGGCTACCCAGAAGCCTTGCCTCGGCCAAACGGTACACCACGCCCATGGACATTAGTTTCTTCTCTGAAATGAGTCTGGATCTGAGTACCTCCCTGACGCGTCACCGAATGCGAACAAATTCAGGGCCATCTGATTGGTCCAGAAACTGATGGGTTGGGCCAGAGCCAGAACACACGTGGGTAAAGCGGCAGTTTGAAAATCCGTCATTGGCTTTGATAATCTGATTGGTTGGAGATGATACAATCGATGATGACTTTTGTACAATGCCCATCGTCACCACAAATTACTTCAATGATTGCAGACTAAAGTATGTAGTGAATGAAAAAGCAGCGGAAGAACTTAGTATGGGTCTCCAGTCTAGTTTCCGACACCATTTTGTCACACAACTAATTTTACCGACAAAAAGATCATCTTGTCTAGCGTATTTTCTTTTGTCAACATTTGGAAAGTTTAGACAAAATGTGCCATTCCCATCAGGCCTGTCATGACATTTTTTATCCGACATGTACTTTACTCGCATATAAGGATTTCAGGAGGCCTCCCGAGTGAGCGGTCTATAAAAAAATATATATATATCTTTTTTTTTAAATGTCTCATCGCGCTCTAGCAACTCCTTCACGCAGGCCGGGCACCTAAAGGCTGACTTCGGTTGTCAGTTAAGAAGCGCGGTTTGGCGGATCATGTTTTTGGAGGACGCATGACTCAACCCTTCGCCTCTCCCAAGCCCGTTGGTGAGTTGCAGCGATGAGACTAGATCGTAATAATGAAATTGGGGAGAAAAAAAAGGGGTAAAAAAATAAATAAATGGGTGGAAACCTGGTTCACTCCCTCTTTCCACCTGAGCAACATTTCATTTAGTTCAGCTGGGATCCAACAGCCCATAAACAGAGCCGCTAAGCCATAGATCGGTTGGTAGGAATAGTTGGAATATTTGTGCGAAACCGGCGAAACCTGTAAGGCATAGGGCTTGAGGAGGCTTTCAGATAAGAGATGAATGGCCTCTCTCCAGTCAGAGCGTGCGTCCCAATAATCTCTCCTTCATCCTGAAGTGTGCACACGTTCACTACTCCCCAAAAATGTAAACGCTTTGGATTAGTCTTGGCACGGGGGAGTTTTCATATACCGGTCATTTCCTGTCAAATCCATGAAGGGAAGTGAACAAGTGCACACTTTTGGAGAAGGGAGGGACGATTGGGACGCGCTCAGAGCAGGCCTGATGGACTGTGCGACACCTCCCTGCGCTGGGGCTGGCGGGCTCTGCAAAGTGCCACCTTGTGGTACCTGTGTTCTCCAGCAGGGTCTTTGGGGTGTTGGGCCTGTTGATGATCTCAACCAGCTGGTGCAGCACCATGCCCACGTATGGTTGCATCTCAGCACCTGGGGAGAGGCGGGAAAAGGTCCGTGAGGGAGGCTGTGTGTGTGAGTGCAGGTGCGTGTGTTCATTATAATGCATGTAAGCTGGTGTGTGTGTGTGTGTGTGTGTGTGTGTGTGTGTGTGTGTGTGTGTGTGTGTGTGTGTGTGTGTGTGTGTGTGTCTGTTTTGTGACATTTTGCGAACACTCACCCATTTGTATAGATATCTCTCCGATTGCCCATGTGGCATTGTTGCACACCGATATCAATTCTGGGTTCAGATTAGTGCCCAATATAGGCATGAAATCAGCTGCACAGGAGAGAAAGAGGCTTATACCGTCGGTAATTGATAACCTGACATTTGGACTACTAAGCGGTGTGTTACTGCCAATGTGGATTAAGAGAAAAGAGTACTTACCAATGCACGGCTTTACGTGCAGGAAACAAGCCTTCGTCAGGTCACCCAGCAGAGCAAAGGAGCTCTGACGCACCTCAGGCATTTTGTCCTGAGTGGGAGAAAAGAAAAAAAGAAAGAGCGAGAGAGTGGGAGATGAAGGGGAAGAGAAAGGAAGAGAGAACAAAAGCGAGGGAGGTAGAGAGGAAAAGAGTTGGGAGAGGAAACGATAAAGAGAGCGAGGAAAAGAGGGGGAGAGAGAGAGAGGAATTTGTCGATAACATAAAAACAATAGTAAAAAATAACATTTAATGTATAGTAACTTTACATTAGCAGCAGTGCCAAGACAGACAACTGTGATGGTAGCCTATGATTTCAAAAATAAGCCATTTCATCTAACATATCCAGGAAATGCACGATTGATATTTTGATGTGCAACCTTTTAATGTTGGATCCAGACTTTTCCGATTTATTTTTGGTGCTTCAGAGAATTTTCGGACATCTTCGTCCATATTGGCCTACACTATAGGCTATATTATTCACCACCTGAGGAAGTGGGAACTCAAAACACTTAGCGAGATCACTAACTCTAAATATGATATTGTTGCTAGATAGCCATGTCGGCTAATTGATTCATCATTCTGTAAATGTAGCCTGATGCCCTACACAAACTTCCCAGTGCTAGGCCTAGACTACTATTCACTGCAAATGGTGCGCTGCGCTCTGCGGGACCATCAAAACCTTACTAACTATAGCCTCCTCCGGATGTAGTGGTACCATGAACTCAATATTGAGGTGAGAAATACATGATAAAATAAGAATAATAATAATAATGATCACAGAAAGTCGTGACTCTCCTCTACGTAACTGGAACAACAGTAGTTGCTTTGAAAACTGTATTTTTCCCGCAATAGCATTTTGAGCTTGTGCTTCTCAGAATGCGTCTGTCCCTCCTTGTGCAGAGTGGGGAGAGATTGAGAATGGCTCGCTCACACAGCAGCCGACAGCGAAACGGGGTCAGGCAGATACAGTACCTTCATAGCAGGAATCAACATAATCCATAGGCTATTCCTGTTGACCAAATAATGGTTTTAGAACAATCTACAGCAACTTTGTGTAGCAAAACAAAATCACTGAAAATGACCGATGTAAACTAAATGCGCCGGTAAGAGGGGTACATTTCGGTTTATCGTCACAGCTCTAGGTGAGGACACAGGTTACCTGCATGCACTGGTACATGAGCGTGAGGATGTTGCTACGCGCGACCAGCTGCTCGATGTTGCCACCCAACCCTTCAGCCAATCCACTGAGCAGGTCCAGGGCCACAATCATAAAGTCCTTATCAGGGGCCTCGTACTGGTCTGGCTGGGACTGGTGGAGCTGGATTGGGGGGAGGGGGGTAGACAAGTGGTAGAGGAAGTGAGAGTGTGGATTAGAATTGGGAATGGAGGGATTGTAAACAATTAGATGCCACATTCCCCAAGCATGACACCCTACTGCAAGCAGATAGTCTTCTGAATGTTCTCACACACAATCTGTGCCAATTGCCTCTCCCTGGTGTGTTCAGTGCCAACTCACGCAGCCAGTTGGCACAAACAATATATTGTTTACAGGCAAGAAAACAAGCATTGCGCTACAGAAACAAAGTTACTCATGCAACATACTGATTAGGGGAGCCAGAATCCAGGCCAAACATTTACATCATTCACTAAACAAACACATGGTAGGGTGTCGGCCTTAAAAAATGAATCTTATCCATTTTAGAATAAGGCTGTAACGTAACAAAATGTGGAAAAAGTCAAGGGGCCTGAATATTTTCCGAATGCACTGCATGTCCACTGTATGCGTGCGTGCCCGCGTGTCTCACCATAGTCTGAGCGAGGGTCTTCTGCACCAGGTTAACACAGCGCTGGTACACAGGCTCACAGTAGGGCAGGAAACCACTCTGGAGAGCCGTGGCTACTGACGACAGGCACTGAGAGAGGGATGATGACAGAGCGAGAAAGGACAGATGCGGGGGGGGGGGGGGGATTGGTCTGATTAGAGGACAGTGAGTAGGGTTGCAAAAAGAGGGTATACACTGGAAACTTTCAAAGTTTATCAGAGGGAGAAGCGTTCATCTATGTATACGGCTAAGACAGTCTAGCTAGCTACATTCAGATATTATACGTTTCTAAATTGTCAGAAAGTCATTTTCATTTCTAGTTAAAGTGTACAGAATACTCCACTATGCAAGTAACCATTTCACTGTACCATTTACATCTTCTGTATCCTATGCATGTGACAAATAAACTTGAATTTTATTTGACATAGTGTGTGTTTACCAGCGACGGTAATGTGAAGAACATGACCTGCACCAAAGTCATATTAGGATATAACGTTAGGCCAAAGAGACGGTGTTCAAGTTCTAACATTCTCCAGTAGAATGCCCTGCTTTTATTTCATCACACTCACAACCGCAAGCTATTTTCTGTAATCAGCTCACCATTAACTTGTAAAAAGTGATTTTGTTGTCAATGAATTTTCCTGTAATATTAAATAGAAATTAACTCAATTTAAGACGTTGTCAGCTATATGATATGGTTATTATTTGAACTGTCTAACAAGCTAGAAACTAACCAAAACACTGATGTCATGCAGCCTGTTCTTTTTGTGTTTATACTTTTTCATAACGACAAGTTTGATGTCGGACAACAACTGAATGTTCATGGCACAGCGACAACAGTCTACAGACATGTCGATAGACGTAGTATAAATCAGCCTTTAGTCTTGAAATCTTTGGTTGTTTAGTACACTACCGTACTCACTCTGTTTAGCACATGGCCTCATGTGAATCCTTCAAGGAGATGGGTGGGGCTAAGGCTTAAGAGGGGGTGTGAACGATGCTGAATGGGTGTAGACAAAGAAGGGCTCTCCAGTAGGTGTACCAAAACATTTAAGGGCCATTCTCTCAAAAGTGGGGTTACAAGTTTATCAACTTTAAAAGCAGAATTACTTTCACATTGTTTCTCAACTGTAGTATATGATATACCTTTTTTTAGCTCTGAGTCTCTACTTTTATCCAATGTAAAAAACTGCATTTTAAATTTTGCTACATAAGGCCGAATCCTGCTGGTCGGTCACATGTATTTTTTTGTCAATGTTTTTGTGTCAAACTGGTGGCAGTTGTGAAAAAAGTCAATAGTTGGAAGAGTTGCAGAGTTAATTGAAAATAATACCATTGTTGATTAGATGCTTTTTTCATTATGTAGGATACTTCCTCTTGAACCATATGGTCTATCTATCGAATAGAAACTCATGGACAATATGGACACAAATCCCAAAAAATTAAGACTATGAATACATTTTTTTTTAAAGTCAATCAAGATTTACAATAGATCGACAGATTCTGTTAATTACCTCAATTACTTAAGATTCCGGTAACTTTGGTAAACTACCTGTAGCTTTGCAACCCTAATGGTGAGGCTCACCTCTAGTAAAGGGAAAAGATCCTTGTCTTCATCCTTCAACTGGTTCCATTTTGCTATCAGTGGAGGCATCAGCATCTGAATGTACTCCTAAACAAATACAGTAGTACACACATTAGCAATCACAATCCAACAGGCACTTGAAAGGGGAAATGAAATGCAAGTACAGATTCTGTATTGCTCAAGTCATTGTGGTGTGTGGGAGACATTGGCGGAATGTGTGTGTGTGTCTAAAGAGGGGGGGGCGACAAATTTTGGGGTCACAGTGCATCTTCCTCGCCGGCTCTTTCACTTCGTTAATGATGCAAGTGTTTTAGTTCTTCGGTCTGTTGCATGTAGAATATCCTCAAGATGATTTGGTCTCCAGAGAAGGTTCCGCGTTGGCATTTAAAAAGCTGTAGTGTACCCTTACAAACAAACGGGCCATAGCCGAGGCACTTTCATGGGTATATGAACATGGAAAATACAACTTAATTGCCTGGCCCTACTGTAGCATACATGCCTAATATGACTATTATTCTGCATTGTGAATTGATGTGGAATTGTGCGAGGGTGGGGGGGGTCTACTAAACTAAAATATGTTATCGTTTTATTTCTTAAGAGTCTGACGCACCAGTGCATCAATCTAAATCCTTCAGTTTAAGCTGGAGATATTTTTTGCACGGACTGTCTCAATCCACCGCATCCGCCTACGTCGGTCTTCCACATCTGCAGTGGAAGGTGGCCGAGCTACAGCAGTGTTCGTCAGCCCATGAATCATCCTAAAAATCGGTCTTCTCACAAAAACGTCTGTAGTGTCCAAAAGGTTTGGCCTCTGTGGAAAGGGGACTCACGAACACGAAGGTGTTCTCCGTTTTTCTCTACAACCCCCACAAGTGTCACAGGACTCGTCTGAAGGTAACCCATACAAATGAATGGAAGTATGAAGGTACAGTAATTTAGTTTTGAGATTTTACATTTACACTTTAGTCATTTAGCAGACGCTCTTATCCAGAGCGACTTACAGTAGTGAATGCATACATTTCATAATTTTTTTTTTTTTCCTGTACTGGTCCCCCGTGGGAATCGAACCCACAACCCTGGCGTTGCGAACACCATGCTCTACCAACTGAGCCACACGGGATCCCTGATATCTCATGGTCTGACAAACACCGCTGTAGCTCGGCCCCTTCCACCGCAGATGCGGAAGGACGACATTGGCGGATGCGATCGAAGAGCCCATGCAAAAAAATAAATGATCTCTCTAGCTTAAACTTTAAGCAAAATGTTCCATTTATCACATCCCTAGTATCTATGTGCGCGTCCGTGTGTACCGGCTTGTTGAGGTGGTGTCCCACAGAGTCAGCGAGCGTCCCTATAGCGTCGTACAGTATGAGCAGGTTCTTGTGTTGGTACTTGCTGAAGGCAAAAACCAGAGTGTCCAGAATATAGGCCAGGTAGGGAACCAACTCTGTACACGCCTCCTCTTCTAGAGTGGCAAAGGCACTGAGAGGGGAGAGGGAGAGAAGAGAGGAGAGAGAGAAAGGGGTGAGAGAAAAATAAAGGGTCGTTTTGAACGTCACTTCGCAATCAAGCTGTTCAAAAACGTTTGATTGGGTCAACCAAACATCACAATGATCATCATGTTTACTTCCACTCCCAAGGACAGTCATCACCAGCTTGAGTGGGAAAACCAAAAGCCACTTATTACTGGTGATCTATCGATCATTTACAAAAAAGAAATAAAAAAGGACATCTGGACAAAAGTAACCACAGCAAACCACACACTGACCGCAACTGAACCACAGTCAACCTCCCTCTCACCTGCAGGCGGCCTCCTGCACCCTCTTGTTGGAGTCCAGGATGCGTTTGAGCAGCTCAGTCATCAGGGGCTTCAGGTAGGTGTCAGGTGGCTGGCTGACCACCCAGTGGGCATAGCGACTCAGGGTCCAGCAGGTGATGGAGCGCACCAGGGCCTTCTTATCACTCAGACACTGCACCAGGTGGGGGATGAGCTCTGGCAGGTAGGTAATCATACCCTGCATACAACCTGGGAGGACGAAGCTGGGTGTTATTACTATAATTAACATGTGTCATGACGTTGGCCTGTGGGTAAGGTTTATGACCCCCCCATAAATACCTTTCTCCCTTCCCCTCTCTTTCTGACCCTACTGAAGGACTTGAATAGCCTGTGTTAAATATAGAGAGTCTGGGAACATCAAACAAATGGGGAAAGGTACCACATATTTTGTTAATAAAACCAATTGGAAATATGCTTGGGAACGTAATGAGTATGGATGTCAGTTCGGTTGTCATCTGAGACATTATGACTGATGACAGGACGACATAAACTGTACCTGAGAAAGTATACACCCTCTAGTTATCAGAGTAACATGGAATTGTTATGCAATTGAAATGTTTGATATTTAAATTGTTTGTTAGGAGATTAAATGTAATTTTAGCTTCCAAATGAGAGAATTGGGTTTTCATAAGGAAAGTGCCCTGCTTGATCAGTGGCCCACCCCTGTGAAGAGACAGGGGTTATAAATGATGAAACACATCCTTCCCCCTCTCCACTATATAAGCCTTTGACGAAAAGATAACCACATGTTCCAGTACGTGAGGTCTGCAGCCTCTACGTTAGAAGGACACATGTCAAGTACAGAACTAAGCCAACCTCGGCGTGAGCTTTGGTGGCGAATGGTATGAACTTTGAGCTTATTCACTACAGAAGTGATACTTCCTAGCCGTTGAGTTAGCAGCGGCCGCTGTAGACATGGGCTAGGAAAGGACGGACGACGGAGCCAGTCTAACAACCAGACGAAGATACCACCATGTATCCAATTTACCACCAGAGACATTCTTCCGAGGACAGGAAGATCTGTTGGCCAACCCGGCCAGCATTTACAACCAATCTAACGAAGCGCAGCTCAGAGTAAATATTTATTGCATTTTCCTTTTCCAAATGGGCGGTAATTTAGAATGCATAAGATAATGTATTTACGATAGCATAGCTGCTGTTTCTTTGTTCCTAAATCTTCCCGCTCTTTCATTCAAGCCCAACCCCCTTTCCTTTGTGTAACCAGCCATCATGTATGACATCATTTGTATTCGGTGTATTTGTAATTCTGTGTGATTAGTTTAGGTATTTAGTAAATAAATAATTAAACCCAATTTTGTATTGCTGACTCAACTTGTTAGCCAGGGTTCGTGAAGATAGCCAAGAATTTACAACTTTCATTATGAGACTGAAAATAAGATAAGGGTTAATATTGACTGCTATCGATGTAAAGTATTACTAAGTATTTTAAGAGTTTATTCGGAAGATAACAGCTCTATAAACGTTCTTCCGTGGTGCCCCGACTTTCTAGTTAATTACATTTACATGATTAGCTTAATCAGGTAATATTAATTAGAGAAAGAATTTTATAGGTTAGCATGTCATATCACTTAATCCGGCATAGCCAAAGACACGACACATGTATGCCAATGATGTCTGCTGGTTTCAAAGTTTACATATAGAAGATATTCTAGCACTCCCAGGTGATTGTCATCCACCCTCCAAAGTCTCATTCTCCCATCTCTTTCGGCATAACACTTCCTTCCCTTTCTCTCCCCTCGGGTTTCCAGTAGTCGCCCCCTGACCTCAGGGGTTAGGGTACTATAACAGGGCCTTACCCTCAGCGATGGCCCCCAGAACAAGTATTCCAGACTCCTTGATGACCCACTCTGGGTGGAAGAGGAGCTCTTTGAGGAGAGGCAGGATAGGGAGGAGCAGGTCGTCTCTGAACACGTTAGCCAACACATCTAACGCCGCTGCTGAACACTTACCTGAAAACAGAGAGAGAGAAGAACATGCAAGTATAGAGGGGTACACAGACAAGCACCCTTGCCCACAAAAAAAGGTCAACAATATCGATGGCATATTGTACATATGTGGGGTAAGGCAGGAAGAGAGACAGCAAGAGAAAGACAAAAACAGTGGACTTAAGTGGATCAGATTGGAGAGGAGGGAGAGCAATTGTGAATGGGGAAAGAAAACTGAGTATGTGTTTACATACCACAACAGTCAGAAGCTGGCACTAAGATGGCTGTATGAATGAGCTGTATTCCGCCATTAGCAAACAAAAACGCTCACCCAGAGGCGGCGTTCCTAGTAGCCGGGGACTTAAACGCAGGGAAACTCAAAATCCGTTTTACCAAATGTCTATCAGCATGTTAAATGTGCAACCAGAGGAGAAAAAAAAAGAAACTCTGGACCACCTTTACTCCACACACAGAGATGCATACAAAGCTCTCTCACACTCCATTTGGCAATTCTGACCATAATTCTATCCTCCTGATTCCTGCTTACAAGCAAACATTAAAAGCAGGAAGCACCAGTGACTAGATCAATAAAAAAAAGTGGTCAGATGAAACAGATGCTAAGCTACAGGACTGTTTTGCAAGCACAGACTGGAATATGTTCTGGGATTCTTCCGATAGCATTGAGGAGTACACCACATCAGTCACTGGCTTCATCAATAAGTGCATCGATGACGTCAACCCCACAGTGACCATACATACATACATACATACCCCAACCAGAAGCCATGGACTACAGGCAACATCCGCACTGAGCTAAAGGCCGCTTTCAAGGAGCGGGACTCTAACCCGGAAGCTTATAAGAAATCCCGCTATGCCCTCCGACGAACCATCAAACAGGCAAAGTGTCAATACAGGACTAAGATCGATTAATACTACACCAGCTCTAATGCTCGTCGGATGTGGAAGGGCTTGTAAACCATTACAGACTACAAAGGGAAGCACAGCCGAGATCTGCCCAGTGACACGAGCCTACCAGACGAGCTAAATTACTTCTAGGCTCGCTTCGAGGCAATTAACACTGAAACATGCATGAGAGCGCCAGCTATTCCGGAAGACTGTGTGATCACGCTCTCCGCAGCCTATGTGAGTAAGACCTTTAAACAGGTCAACATTCACAAGGCCGCAGGGCCAGACGGATTACCAGGACGCATACTGCGAGCATGCGCTGACCAACTGGCAAGTGTCTTCACTGACATTATCAACCTCTCCCTGTCCTAGTCTAACACTAACATGTTTTAAGCAGACCACCATAGCGCCTGTGCCCAAGAACACGAAGGTAACCTGCCTAAATGACTACCGACCCGTAGCACTCATGTCTGTAGCAATGAAGTGTTTTGAAAGGCTGGCTCACATCAACACCATTATCCCAGAAACACTAGACCCACTCCAATGTGCATACCGCCCCAACAGATCCACAGATGATGCAATCTCTATTGCACTCCACACTGCCCTTTCCCACCTGGACAAAAGGAACACCCATGTGAGAATGCTATTCATTGACTACAGCTCAGCATTCAACACCATAGTGCCCACAAAGCTCATCACTAAGCTAAGAACCCTGGGACTAAACACCTCCCTCTGCAACTGGATCCTGGACTTCCTGACGAGCCGCCCCCAAGTGGTAAGGGTAGGTAACAACACATCCACCACACTGATCCTAAACACAGGGGCCCCTCCTGTACTCCCTGTTCACTCATGACTGCACGGCCAGGCAGGACTCCTACACCATCAACAAGTTTCCCGATGACACAACAACGACGAGACAGCCTATAGGGAGGTCGTCAGAGACCTGGCCGTGTGGTGCCAGGGCAACAACTTCTCCCTCAACATGATCAAGACAAAAGGAGATGATTGTGGACTACAGGAAAAAGAGGACCGAGCACGCCCCCATTCTCATTGACGGGGCTGCAGTGGAGCAGGTTGAGAGCTTCATGTTCCTTGGTGTCCACATCACCAACAAACTATCATGGTCCAAGCACACCAAGACAGTCGTGAAGAGGGCACGACAAAACCTATTCCCCCTCAGGAGACTGAAAAGATTTGGCCTGGGTCCTCAGATCCTCAAAAGGTTCTACAGCTGCACCAGAGAGCATCCTGATTGGTTGCATCACTGCCTGGTATGGCAACTGCTCGGCCTCCGACCGCAAGGCACTACAGAGGGTAGTGCGAACGGCCCAGTACATCACTCTATACCAGGCGGTGTCAGAGGAAAAATTGTCAAAGACTCCAGCCACCCTAGTCATAGATTGCTACCGCACGGCAAGCGGTATCGGAGCGCCAAGTCTAGGTCCAAGAGGCTTCTAAACAGCTTCTACCCCCAAGCCATAAGACTCCTGAACACCTAATCAAATGGCTAGCCAGACTATTTGCATTGCCCCCCCTCCCCCTCCTTTACACCGCTGCTACTCTCGGTTGTTATCATCTATGGATAGTCACTTTCATAACTCTACCTTCATGTACATATTACCTCAACTAACCGGTGCCCCTGCACATTGACTCTGTACCGGTACCCCACTGGATATAGTCCAGCTATTGTTATTTTACTGCTGCTCTTTAATTACTTGTTACTTTTATTTCTTATCCATATTTTTTTTTAACTGCATTGTTGGTTAGGGGCTCATAAGTAAGCATTTCACTGTAAGGTCTAAAGTAGTTGTATTCGGCGCATGTGACTAATACAATTTGATTTGAAAAACAGATAAGAGGTCCACTCACGGAGGTTCCAGTCAGAGATGGTGTCATCATCTTCCAGGTCATCGTCTTCATCGTCGTCTTCCTCAATGCCGTCCCGGTCACCCTCGTGTTGCTGGGCAACCGTACGGGAGCGGTGGAACCTGGGCCTGATGTCCTGCTCGTTGTCAGGGATGGCCTCATCATCTTCCTCCACGTCACCCTGACACACACTCACACAGTTAAACACACAAGTCTCACAAAAACACAAAGTTAGACACTCGCAAGTGTACACAGTCTCACACACACACAATTCTAATTATTAATACTACTTTAAGACATTGAGCTGCCTTTAGGCTGTAACTGGGTAGCTGTCATTTCACCTATCAGACTATAATCTTACAAGCAGACAGAGACCCATACATATTTATGCATCTTTAAAAATGTATATAATTGTAACCATAGTGACAGGCCAGTGACGGGTGATACTCAAACCTCAGGACCAACACATACCCAAGGTTGAAACACAGCCATGCACAGCAACAAGATTGATATGCCTTGCAATACCCTCCACCCTCTCCCTCCCCCAGGGTTAAGGTGTGATGTGTCTAGTATATCTTAAATCAGTCTCCAGTCCAGCAGCAGTCCAGCAGCCCATAGATCCATTTCCTGGCTCACACTCGGAGCAGACTGACCTTGAGCAGAATGATGTCGATCTCCGAATACTTCATCCCGTTGACGAGCACCGGAGTCAGCCTGAAAACAGACAGGGGATGGAGGGTAGGGGAGAGTGGGCAAGGACAGGCCACATTAATACGTCAGCATTGTCAACAATGTGTAACAGATGAGCTCTAACAGCTATGTCTCTTGAGCAATGGCCGAGGTGACAGGATGAGGACAGTACACCCAGGGGTGAGGTCTAGAACGACTTAGTGTGGGATTGGAGCAAATGTTATAGCTAAAGCTTTGATATGGAGGCTGGTGTTGTACTGTGCATGTGTCACAAAGCATTTGTGCTGCTATGACCGTCTTTGCTTTCCCATATGCCATTTATAACATTATTGTAGCATCATCTGTGAGATATAGAGATAGATATAGAGATAGAGATAGAGATAGATATAGATATAGAAATAGATATAGATATAGATATATATATATATATATATATATATAGTTACTCACTTGGAGAGGTGGTTACACAGAACGTCCTTACATACAGGCTGTTCAGCCAGGGTCAGCCAGAACTCACAGGCCTCCAGAGCCACATTCTCATCCTGGTCCTGAGTCCTCTGCAGCATGTACTGAGGAGGAGAGGACCATGGGAAAATTAGTTATTTTGCATTATACTTGTAGTGCACATCAACATTCAGGATCCATTACAAGGCCACAAGCTGGGCAGCCACAATCACCCAACTGATTATGGATCAAGTTTGCTGGAAAACATAGCTTTTGGCCACTAGGTGGCATCTTGAGCTCATTTGATGAAAGACTTATGAAAGACTCTATTCAATTGTCTTGGTTTGTTTTCTTCCCTTCTTTTCTCTCTATATCCCTCCCCATGCCATCTACCTCCATCTCAACCGCCTTCCCTCCCCCTACCTCAACCTCCTTCACTCACCATACATCTCCCTCCTCTAACCCCATGGTTGTCCCAGCCCCAGTCCTACGCCACCCAGCCCCACGCCACCCAGCCCCACGCCACCCAGCCCCAGTCTCACCTCTATGATGTTGTGCATGTGTGGTAGGAGACGGTCCATGCGGACCTCCAGCAGCATGACCAGAGCTCTGCACACGTTCTTCCTCACCTCCGGTTCTTCATCAGTCGCCAGGGCAAATAGGTTCTACAGGGAGGGAAGGGGGTCAAACATCATACACCTATGTAGCCATACTAGTCTCAAAGGGGCTATCATTCCTCACTTTACATTATTTGTAAAAACGAATAATAATCCCACTACTATTAAAATGGCATTTCCAATCTAGAAGACAAAGGGAAGGAGACGAGATGACACATTTTAGGGCAATTGAGATAGAGCCAAGGAAAGGTTCCTTGAGTTCAGACAATGTCTTCATGTGCGTCCTGAGGTCTGACCTGTACCACTTACGACTACTGAGCCTCTAGCCGTCCCTCTGCCTGTTATCACATAAAGAACTCCAGTGAAAATAGCTCTATCAAAACACCCTACAGAAATAAACCAATTTAGAGGATGCAAATCAGATTCCATGTGACCTGTGCCTCTTCTACGCCGAGTGCCCGCTCTCTCACCCCTACAGCTAAAGACAGAGGGACTTTCAACAGCAGCCTTCTCTTCATCCCTTATCCGCCTGCAATATTCTTCTGCCTGTCATGTATTGTCAATGTCACTGTGCTGGGTGCATCTGTCCTCATCCAGGGCCCAGCTGGCTGGAATTTAAGCTCATCAGTGGTTAACCTGATCTACTTCCAACGGCTTACCAGCCCTGATCCAATCAGAGGAATTGGGGTTTGTGTACTGAACTGAAGCTAGGTTAGAACAGTGTTGTGCTGCCTAGAGGCGCAGCGATAACCCACTGACACACTGCACTGAGAGCTAAGGCCATATACCTGCCTGCCTGGATGACACATTCTGGGTCTTATGGCTGGGGTGGGTGTGTGTGTGTGTGTGTAATGACGTCTAATGGCCATGTGAGATGGTCAGCAGAGTTGTGTGTGTCAAGGGGAATATGTGCTGGTTGTGTGTTTGTTTGTTTGCATAACTTAGGGGTCACATAAGCCTCATACCATACCATGTGTCTGACTTTGTGGGCATATTAGACAGTTACAGGGCTGTCTGGGGGTTATGGGAGGTCAGAGTGTATAGGTCAGAGGTCACTGCGGGGTCAGACTTGCCTCAATGAAGCCATCGATGTGCAGCATGAGGGCCTGGGTCCTACTTATGATGAACTGGTTGACGCAGGCGATGGCATGAGACCTGCAACACAACAACATACCCTTTAAAACCTTAACTTCACACAACCCAAATTCACATGACCCCCTCATTAACTCTGTCTCGGTCTCTGTTCCTCCCCCCACCTCCCTTTTCCCCCAGTCTCCTATCTGGGATCTCAGACCTTGATAACACCAAAGGATGGATATAAATCAGAGAGAAAGTTTAATCTATAAGCCTGAGGAAAGAGGGATTTGAGGGGCCATTTTGGATCAAAGCGCCTGTGAATATATCTCAATTTTTTTTTGAAATACTTGGCTATGGGTTGTTTTGGGACCGATTAGAGGGGCAAGGTGTTGGCTCCCCCGGGAGTGAGGACTGGGGGAAAGAGGCAAGGCTGTGAGCAGGGAGAGAGAGGAAGGCACAGTACACTCATACTAGAGTACAGTCATTCCTTCTAGGGACTTTTGCTTACCACTGTGCTTCAGCTTGCCGTCTGTGGTCTAGGCCAGATTATTGTAAGGCACTTTGTAGTGTGTCCAAACAAAAATGCATCTTTTGACCAATGGGTAAGATATGTTAATTGTGTAGATACTCCTCTAAAGAAAACCAATGGTCCAAACCTCATGTCTTTATCATAATCCGTTCAAAGGTTATTGGAGTTTTTACCCTTGTAGGATGGCCAAAATTAGGGCAACTAAATCAATGGAGGCCAAAAAAAACCACAACAAAAAAATAGTTAGCTAGGCTGGATGCTGTACACGAACTGAGGCTAACTGAAAGGCTCACCGTTGAACTAGTCATCTTTCTTCATAAAATCCGGAGGACATAAAACAATATAGGAGTTAAGATGAATATCAATTTTGAGACATGACATGTAGTTTTTTCACATGTTATTATATACTTTTCATATTAGTGCACACGCCCTACACATTGTGACAACTGCTGTTGTAAAAAAAGGCTTTATAAAATATATTTGGTTTAATTTGATTGCCTGACCAGGCGGTAAGAGCTGTTAACCTCTTGACGGTCGCCTAGGATAGGGGGCGCTACAGCGATTTTTGAAAAAAAATACGTGCCCATTTTAAATGGCCTCCTACTCAAACGCAGAAGCTAGGATATGCATATAATTAATAGTTGTGGATAGAAAACACCCTAAAGTTTCTAAAACTGTTTGAATGGCGTCTTTGAGTATAACAGAACTCATATGGCAGTCAAAACCCAGAGACAGATCGTAACAGGATGTGGAATTCTGAATTGCGGACTCAACTTCAGCACTTTGCCTATAAATCACACCGTGAGCTATGGTTCATTGAGCACTTCCTATTGCTTCCACTAGATGTCCCCAGTCTTTACAAAGTGGTTTGAGTCTTATACTGTGAAAACTGACTGAAAGAGAGGCTGTTGATCTTGGTCACATGGGGAGAGCCATCACCATTATGACGCGGGCGCCCCTGGCTACCCTCCCTTTTCGAAACGTTTTGAAAGACAATGCAACAGTACCCATGGAATATTATTGAAGCTCTGGTTGAAAAAGGCCCTAAAGATTTATGTTATACAACGTTTGACATGTTTGAACGAACTTAAATAAAAAAAAAATTGCATTTTGGTAAGAGAGAAGTCCCGCGCACGACGGTACATTTGGAGCAGCCTTCAGAACGCGCTAACAACAAGAAGCTATTGGGACATAAATGATTAACTTTTTCGAACGAAAATACATTTGTTGTGGACCTGGGATTCCTGGAAGTACCTTCTGATGAACATAATCAAAGGTAAGGGATTATTTACAATAGTATACAAGAGTAGATTTGATATTCGATTGTTCCAAGATGGCGCTGACCTGTAACGGTAGCCTATTTTTCTGAGTATCGCATCCCCTTTTATCACAAAGTGTGATTACCCAGTAAAGTTATTTTTAAATCTGGCATTGCGGGTGCTTTCACGAGATGTTAATCTATAATTCTTAGAATGACAATATTACATGTTAAAAATGTTTTCGAATAGTAATTTAGTAAATTGTAGCGCTGTTTCACCGGATGCATTTGAGGGAAAATAGTTTCTCAACGTCACGCGCCGATGTAAAATGCTGTTTTTATATATAAATATGAACTTTATCGAACAAAAGAATGCATGTATTGTGTAACATGATGTCCTAGGAGTGTCATCTGATGAAGATTGTCAAAGGTTAGTGCTGCATTTAGCTGTTTTTTGGTTATTTGTGATGCATGTGGTTGGTCGGAAAATGGCTATGTGAATACTTTGACGATATACTCCTCTAACATTATCTAATGTTTTGCTTTTGCTGTAAAGCCTTTTTGAAATCAGACAACGTGGTTCGATTCAGGAGAGGTGTATCTATAAAACGATATAAAATAGTCCTATATTTGAAAAAGAAAATGAAATTTTTCTATTGTTCGGTTATGAATATGGCAAAATGATTTTACGCTGGATGTTGATCCCGCACGGAGAACTTCAAGAGGTTTTAAGGAACCTCATTGGCCAAGGAGTGAGGACTGAGGGAGAGACAAGGCAGTGAGCAGGGGGAGCAGGAGAGATAGCCAGCACCTGATCTTGGGGCTGCTGTGCTTGAAGAACTGCAGGAACTTTGGGATCATGACATTGAGCGGACGGTCCAACATGTCACTGTCCAAGACCTCTGCGGAGTCCTCACAGATTTTCTGAAGAGCTCCAAACGCCCCCTAAAAGATAGGGGGGGGGGGGGGGGGAGAAAGAGTGAGAGATTGATCGAAAAATAGCAAGATGAAGGGTTAACCAATATGTTTCAGGGTCAGACAGTCGCCTCAAAGACAGGAGATGGAGCAGAGACCATATGGACAGTAAACATGTCATACTCCATCAATCCTGAGTCAACCTATAAAAAAAAGGACAAGTACTAGATCTAACATCAGCACAAGGATAAACACGTAAACCCGGACGGCCAATTAGGACATGAACAGCGGGAGGTATTGATGAATTTGACAGTTAAACATAAAAACAGCTACAGTATAGGCCTAGTCACGTGAGAGGCAGTCAGTGTGTACTGTAGTCGCTCTATAACGACTAAAGTAAAGAAAGTGTTCACCATAAAAAAAAGTCAACAGCACTTCCGTGATACATAGTATGACACGCACTAGCAGTGAGCGCGCACACACTAAACGGAGTCCAGCAGGTGTCCACTTGGCAGAGCAGTTTGATATACACTACCAAAAGTATGTGGACACCTGCTTGTCGAACATCTCATTCCAAAATCATGGGAATTAATATGGAGTTGGTCCCCCCCCCCTTGCTGCTATAACAGCCATGGAAACCCATCGCAAGAAGCTCCCGACGAACAGTTCTTTGCTGACACCTGTCAGCAACGGGTGTGTCTGAAATAGCCGAATTCAAATCATTTGAAGGGGTGTCCACATTCTATTGTATACATCGTGTATCAATGAGAGCCATATGAGCACGCGTCTATGCACTAAGCTTGACTACTCTACAGGAGTGTCTTATTTTCTCCCAAACTCTGTCACTCAATGCCCTTGAGCCCACAACTAGCAAACATCACAGCTGTCCATTATATAGAGTGCCTATTCACACCCCTAGACTTTTTCACACTTTTTGTTGCGTTACAGCCTGAATTTAAAATGGATTACATTTAGAGTTGACACTGGCCTACCCACAATACCCCATAATGTCAAAGCGGAATTGAGGTTTTCAAAATGTTTACACATTTATAAAAAATGTAAAGCTGAAATGTCTTGAGTAAATATTCAACCTCTTATGGTAAGCCTAAATTTCAGAAGTACACATTTTCTTAAAATCACATTATAAGCTGCATGGACTCTGCATGCAATAATAGTACCCCACACATACAATTATCTCTAAAGGTCCCGCAGTCAAGCAGTGAATTTCAAAACAGATTTAACCACAAAGACCAGGGAGGTTTTCCAATGCCTCGCAAAGAAGGGCACCTATTGGTAGATGGGTATAAAAAAAAGCAGATATTGAATATCCCTTTGAGCATGGTGAAGTTATTAAATTACACTTTGGATGATGTATCAATACACCCAATCACTACAAAGATACAGGTGTCCTTCCTAACTCAGTTGCCTGTGAGGAAGGAAACCGCTCAGTGACTTCACTATGAGGTCAATGGGGACTTTAAAAAAAGTTAGGGAGTTTAATTGCCATGATAGGAGAAAACTGAGGATGGATCAACAACATTGTAGTTAATCCACAATACTAACCTAATTGACAAGTGAAAAAGGAAGCCGGTACAGAATACAAATATTCCAAAACATGCATCCAGTTTGCAACAAGGTACTAAAGTAATACTGCAAAAAAAATGTGGCAAAGCAATTCACTTTTTGTCCTGAATACCAAAGGTTATGTTTGGAGCAAATCCAATACAAAACATTACTGAATACCACTCTCCATATTTTCAAACATAGTGGTGACTGCATCATGTTATGGGTATGCTTGTAATCGTTAAGGACTGGGGAGTTTTTCATGATAAAAAAATAAATAAAATGAAGCTAAGCACAGGCAAAATCCTAGAGGAAAACCTGTTTGTCTGCTTTCCACCAGACAGTGGGATATGAATTCACCTTTCAGCAGGACAATAACCTAAAACACCAAGGCCAAATCTACACTGGAGTTGCTTACCAAGAAAAAAACTGAATGTTCCTGAGTGGCTGAGTTACAGTTTTGACTTAAATCTACTAGAAATCCATGGCAAGACCTGAAAATGGTTGTCTAGCAATGATCAACAACCAATTTGACAGAGTTTGAAGATTTAAAAAAATATATAATATGCACATATTGCACAATCCTGGTGTGCAAAGCTCTTAAAGACTTATCCTGAAAGAATCAAAGCTGTATTCGCTGCCAAAGGTGCTTCTACAAAGTATTGACTCAGAGGTGTGAATACTTATGTAAATGAGATATTTCTGGATTTAATTTTCAATACATTTGCTAACATTTCTAAAAACACGCTTTCACTGTGATTGTAGGGTAATGTGTGTCGATGGTGAGAATTATATCTATTTTTTTTATACATTTTTGAATTCAGGCTATAACAAAATGTGGAATAAGTCAAGGGGTATGAATACTTTCTGAAGGCAATGTACACACACAAATAAGAACAAGCCCCTTGAAAAGCTCGATTGTCTAAATCTAAAGAGGACATTGACAATGTAAGCCTGCGTCATGTTTGAATGCAGCTGATGATTTGCAGTTCTGTCTGTAAATAATGATAATGCAGCCTTGGAACATCTCTGCCCAGGGAAATATATATTCTGGGATTGACGGCAGTGGCAGACAAATTCAATATGCCGCCAGTCGCACATTACACACACGGAGAGGAATGCAACAAAGCACCGCTGCCACGGCCGCCGTGGTCTATCTGAGGGCCATTTCCTAGGTAACCATTTCCAGGGCGGGCGCTCTTCCCTTCCAACCAGTCAGCTTAGAGACTGAGACGATGTGGTTAAAGAAAAGATAAGGTTTCTGTCTGGATGCGAGACAGCCGGTCCAACCAAGGTTAAACCAAGGTCAGCAATGATATAGCTTACAAGGAAGTGGATGCAGCCTATTAGGATGGAGACTGTGTAGGCAAAGGTTAAGGGCTGTATCCGGGCACTCCGCATTGCGTTGTCCATAAGAACAGCCCTTAGCTGTGGTATATTTGCCATATACCACACCTCCTCAGCCCTTATTGTTTAATTGTTAAAAAATCTTTTCTGATTGGCTAGGACATTCTAGAGCAGACATTATATTTACTTTAGATACACGGGACAGCATTTTCTCAAATGAGATACTGCTGATCTGTCTGATATGATCTGTCTGAACTTGCAAACGCTCATGGGATTGCTAAAAATAAGTTTAGCCAGTTTCTAAACCTTTAGACCTGATGACGTGCTTCTGAACATGAGCTTAGCTAGTGTAGCACATGGGGATTTGTGACATGTAGTCCTCAGCCTTAAAAATGTCCTGCTTGCGTCGCCTCATTATCGAGCTTTTGAGGTGGCACGATCGGCTAAGACGCTTGAGGAGGGAGGCCACGTGTGTTTGTGAAGCGGAGAACCAGAGTTTGCGTCAGGTATGGGCCGAAATGAGAGGAAGTGGTACTCGCTAAGCGAGCAGCGTGAAGGCGTTTACACTAGCCAACGTCGCCATGACGTCGTCTAGAAATGTAATCGGAGATTTCTATTGAAGAAGCAGTTTCTTCATACTGCTACAATATGCTGCCCTAACTAGGGGTGTGAATGTTTAAACGACATTGGGATCGTTAACATAAAATCACAGTGCAGTTATCAGAAAACTACCACTAACTGGCCCCGATCATCATCAAGGGAAAAATAAATGCTGTAACATTAGTAGGAGAAATGCATCTTTCAAATGATTTGCCACGGATGGAAAGCGCGCCACATAAATGTTCGACGTCTATGAATACGCTGTCATACATCACTGCAATGTGCAATCACATTGATGAGAAGTGGCACATGAAGTAGGTACTGGAAACTGAGAACATGGCGCTGAGTGGGTGTGGGACAGCAAGCAGTAAGGTGTGTGCCGTCTCGTAGGGTTTCCACTAGTTACCACAGTCAAAAAACATATTTGGATGGGCTATATCGTAAACATTTATGAAAATAAAAATGAATTTAAGGTTAGGCATAAGGTTAGCAGTGTGGTTAGGGTTAGGGCTTAACATGAATTTTTTTAAATCACATTTTAACCCTTGTGTTGTCTTAAGGGTAAAAAAAATGACCCGCCACTATGTTTAACAGCAGAGAAAACACCTTAAATTATATTTTTTCAAATTGAAATTTGGTGACTTTTCCTAGAGTGACCCCAACATTAGATAAAGTGAAACATCGCCTTTGTTCATATTCCCATGAAAGCTGTACACCACCAGGGTACAAAGATAGTCTTAGGGTCATTTTTGACCCGGCAGTTATAAAATCATTTACACACCACAAAGTCACACAATGAGAAATTGAGATTGTGTGCTACTGATTGAACTCAGAAAACTAAACCTCTTGTGCATGTGCAGCACTTCCCCTCAGCGACCCCACGACTCAAGTTCACAGACAATTTTTTTTTTTTAAATGGCAAAATATAACTTTCTGGAAAGCATTGTTTACTAATGGGGAATGCAGTCAGAGGCTATAAAGGTGCTGCAGATGACAGTCCCCCCAGTTCTCTCTTTGCTGAAGCCATGACTGCACGTTTCAGTGCCCAACAGGTCATAGACCTGATTTTTCAGATGTCCAGGAGGAATAATGGAACAATGATTTAGAAGAGGTGGTATCTGAAGAAGAAAATGGGGAAGAATACAACACAGAGAACAATGCATCATCTTCAGATGAAGAAGAAATCCCCCAAGCTGAAAGAGAGACATTTCTGTCAAAGAACAGCAAAATAACATGGTCCTTGTCACCATATGACAACCAGGGCAGGATGGCAGCACAAAATGTCATAAGGATGACCCCAGGGCCCACAAGACATGCAGTTGCCCATGTCCAGGACATCGCCTCAACATTCTACATGTTCATCACACCAGCCATCGAAAAAAATCATCTTGGAGATGACAAATTTGGAGGGTTTCCGTAAATATGAAGACAACTGGAAAAGGATGGATGAGATTGACCTGCGTGCCTACATAGGGCTGCTAATCTTAGCGGGTGTATATAGGTCCCGAGGAGAGGCTACATGTAGTCTCTGGGATGCAGAGAGTGGAAGGGTGATTTTCCGTGCCACGATGCCACTGAAAGTCTTTCACACTTTCTCAAGAATGTAATGATTTGATAACCATGAGGCAAGACCTGCAAGACGTGTAAGAGACAAACTGATGGCCATAAGAGAGGTCTGGGAGAAGTGGGTGGAGAGTCTGCCATACCTCTACAACCCTGGGCCTGAAGTAACAGTGGATGAGCAACTGGTTCCATTCAGAGGTACATTTTGAAATATCTGTAATGTAAGGGATTTTCACTGTTCATTTTATTATGTATTGCTGTAATATCATTGATTTATGTGAATGTTTTCTGTGACACTGATACTAATTACTGATAGTAATCTCTTTTGTCAAAAGGTTGCTGTCCTTTCCAGCAGTATATGCCCAGCAAAGTATGGCATCAAGATATGGGTGGCCTGTGACGCACAATCCAGCTACACTTAGAAGATGGGGAGAGAGGCCTTCTCATCAAAGTTTGCCTTCACCCCCACCACCACTCTAGTTTTTTACCTCCCAAAAAGAACAAGAATATAGTCCTCCTGAGCGCACTGCACAAAGCGGCTGAGATCAGTGATCGTGAGGACAGGAAGACAGCCATCATCCTGGACTACAATCACAACAAAGGAGGCGTGGACAACCTGGACAAGGTGATTGTAACTTACAGTTGCAGGAGGATGACCGACTGCCCACTAGCCCCTGGTCATCTTCCATAACATCATTGATGTGTCCTCATACAATGCCTGCGTGATATGGAACAAGATCAACCCTACCTGGATGCCTGATAAGCGGAACAAGACGAGGGTGTTCCTGGAGCAGCTGGGAAATGCACTTGTAACCCCACACATTCAACGAAGGGAGCGCCTCCCCCAAACAGCAGCGCTTGTGAAAGCTGTTCAGGAGGTTGAATCTTGTCCTGATCCACCTGAGGCTGCAGCTGGGGCAGGCAAGAGAAGGGAGATGCCAATTCTGCCCCCCAAAAGGACTGTAAAACATATACTATGTGCTGCACATGTGAGAAATACATCTGCAAAGTCCATACACACACACACACTAATTAGAGTTGATTGATTTATGTTCTTCACGTTTTTGTTTTGTATCTATTATCTTATTCTTGTTGCTTATACACCTTGTGGGAGGGGGCAGTGGTTAAAAAAAAATGGGAGAAGACCAGTGTTTTGTAGTTGAATTCCTCATTGTACAGTATAAGAATATATCACTATGTTGCCAAAAAAGTTTGAGATCTCTTCCCTTCAATAAAATGCATTCAAAACTACTTTCTGCACATTTCTGCTACTTTCTTAGGCTATACAAGTGCTATCTCTTGCTAAAAAATATATATACACGTTTACACCTATGCAGTACCTTTAACAATAATAAACCTGTACTTTAGTAAAGAAAATTATGACAGGTGAATTATAATAAAAACGAGTGGTGTCCACTGATTAAATGCAGTCTTTCTGCATTGTGAAGAGGGAAAACCCAGATATTCAAAGTTTGTGATGGATGACTGGTTGTTTCTTCATGCAAAACAGATTTGGGGTTTAAAATTGAATTAAGCTGCTTTATTTTAGAGGTTTAGTGAAGGCGGGTCATTTTTTACCCTTAGGACAAGGAGAGTATACAGAATGTCAAGACTACACAAGGGTTAAGAAAATAAAATATAGAAATACACAGGCTCCCGAGAGGCGCAGCAGTCTAAGACACTGCAGTGCAAGAGGTGTCACTACAGCCCTGGTTCAATTCCAGGCTGTATCACATCTGGCCATGAGTGGCGTGGCAGGTAGCCTCGTGGTTAGAGCGTTGAGCCAGTAACCGAAAGGTTGCTAGATCGAATCCCAGAGCTGACAAGGTAAAAATCTGTAATTCTGCCCCTGAACAAGGCAGTTAACCCAGTGTTCCTAGGCCGTCATAGTAAATAAGAATTTGTTCTTAATCGACTTGCCTAGTTAAATAAAATAAATTGGGAGTCCCATGGGGCGGCGCACAATTGGCCAAGTGTCATCCGGGTTTGGCCGTCATTGTAAATAAGAATTTGTTCTTAACGGACTTGCCTAGTTAAATTTAAAAAAAAACACAGGCTTTATGACAACTGGTGATGACCGGTAGGTAGTAGCCAGGACCGTGGTAGATTGAAGTGCATTGCCCCCTAGCGGTCACACGTAGAACCACATCTGAACTGTGAACTCGTCATTTAACATATATATACACACACATATACATATATAAAAAAAATGTATGCAGCATACATGCATACACATATACATATATAAAAAAAAATGTATGCAGCATACATGCATGAATGCATACATGCATGCATGCATACTTTTTTTTTTTCCCCCAATGGCACTTTAAACGTTAAGACAAAATGTACATCCCTAGTCCTAACATTCGAAAAGGTTACCAAGATGACGTCGCCCACTGAATCCCCTTTCATCCTCAAAAGAGTTAATCTTAACCAAAAACTATAAACCTGTAGCTACGTTTTTCTGCATGAGCAAGACTTCACTACCCAACTCTACATCTAGTTAAGGTGTTTTGTGGTGGTACAAATCAGTATTTATGAAATTTGCAAGAAAACTAGCTAGTATCTGCTTGCTGGCTGAACCAGTCTCAAATCAATCCATGAAACGAAAAGGGAAGGATGCTAGCAACACCAGTTCACACACTCAATGCTGAATGCTCCCTCTAGCTAGCTAGCGCAGAAGTTGTAGCTAATGCACAAAAGACGTTTCATGATTTCAACACAGCTGACTTTTCTGCAACGTCATCACGGTGGCCAACTGTTACAAAGTAGTGAGTCACAGTCCCAGCTTCTGTCAGTGTCAAATACATGGCAATTTCTGAGAACAGTCCCATAACTTTGGTACCGTACAACTTCACCAACAAGCTGGCAAACTAGCTACCGTATGGCCATTCAAACCAGCTTGCTCTGCTGATCGAGCATGGCTTTCCGCCAGTGCGCCATAGCTACTAAGGGTGAGAGAGGAGCGATTTTCAGAATTAGGAACTAGTGTTTGGCATTTTATGAATTCCAAGTCCTAAAAGACAGATCGGTTGAGGGACGAGCAGCGCGTAGGAGTGACGACATCTGACGTGAGAGAATGCACGGGACACTTGGAAAAGTTATAGGACACCTCCGAAGTAGAGGTCGACCGATTAATCGGAATGACCGATTAATTATGAAAACTTGAAATCGGCCCTAATTAATCGGAAATCGGTATTTTTGGATGCCGATTTGGCCGATTTGTTTTGGAGACCTTTATTTAACTAGGCAAGTCAGTTAAGAACACATTCTTATTATTTTCAATGACGGCCTAGGAACGGTGGGTTAACTGCCTTGTTCAGGGGCAGAACGACAGCTCAGGGATTCAATCTTGCAACCTTATGGTTAACTAGTCCAACGCTCTAACCACCTGCTTTACATTGCACTCCACAAGGTTACGCAAATGCAGTAAGAAGCCAAGGTAAGTTGCTAGCTAGCATTAAACTTATCTTATAAAAACAATCAAATCATAATCACTAGTTAACTACACATGGTTGATGATATTACTAGTTTATCAAGCCTGTCCTGCGTTGCATATAATCGCTTAGGTACACGTTGCTCCAACCATAAACATCAATGCCTTTCTTAAAATCAATACACAAGTATATATTTTTAAACCTGCATATTTAGTTAATATTGCCTGCTAACATGAATTTCTTTTAACTAGGGAAATTGTGTCACTTCTCTTGCAAACAGAGTCAGGGTATATGCAGCAGTATGGGCCGCCTGGCTCGTTGCGAACTGTGAAGACTATTTCTTCCTAACAAAGACAGCCAACTTCGCCAAACGGGGATGATTTAACAAAAGCGCATTCGCGAAAAAAAAACTATCGTTGCACGACTGTACCTAACCATAAACATAAATGCCTTTCTTAAAATCAATACACAGAAGTATATATTTTTAAACCTGCATATTTAGCTAAAAGAAATCCAGGTTAGCAGGCAATATTAACCAGGTGAAATGGTGTCATTTTGCGTTCATTGCACGCAGTCAGGGTATATGCAACAGTTTGGGCCGACTGGCTCGTTGTGAAGTAACTTGCCAGAATTTTACGTAATTATGAGATAACACTGAAGGTTGTGCAATGTAACAGGAATAATGTTTTGTTTTCAAGATGATAGTTTCCGGATTCGACCATATTAATGACCTAAGGCTCGTGTTTCTGTGTGTTATTATGTTATAATTAAGTCTATGATTTGATAGAGCAGTCTGACTGAGCGATGGTAGGCACCAGCAGGCTCGTAAGCATTCATTCAAAATAGCACTTTTGTGCGTTTTGCCAGCAGCCCTTCGCAATGCATTGCGCTGTTTATGACTTCAAGCCTGTCAACTCCCGAGATTAGGCTGGTGTAACCGATGTGAAATGGCTAGCTAGTTGGCCGGGTGCGTGCTAATAGCGTTTCAAACGTCACTCGCTCTGAGACTTGGTGTAGTTTTTTCCCCTTCCTCTACGTGGGTAACGCTGCTTCGAGGGTGGCTGTTGTCGATGTGTTCCTGGTTCGAGCCCAGGTAGGAGCGAGGAGAGGGACGGAAGCTATACTGTTACACTGGCAATACTAAAGTGCCTATAAGAACATCCAATAGTCAAAAGGTAAATGAAATACAAATGGTATAGAGAGAAATAGTCCTGTAATAACTACAACCTAAAACATCTTACCTGGGAATATTGAAGACATGTTAAAAGGAACCACCAGCTTTCATATGTTCTCATGTTCTGAGCATGGAACTTAAACGTTAGCTTTTTTACATGGCACATATTGCACTTTTACTTTCTTCTCCAACACTTTGTTTTTGCATTATTTAAACCAAATTGAACATGTTTCATTATTTATTTGAGGCTAAATTGATTTTATTGATGTATTATATTAAGTTAAAAATAAGTGTTCATTCAGTATTGTTGTAATTGTCATTATTACAAAAAAAAAAATATATATATATATATATATATATATATATATATATATTTTTTTTTTAAAGTGGCCGATTAAATCGGTATCGGTGTTGAAAAATCATAATCGGTCGACCTCTACTCCGAAGCAGTTCCAACAATAGGCACCTTTTTACCGTTCTAAAGCACTACACCATGCAGTACATACTTGCTACAAAGTTACAGAAATCCATACCACCACACAAACTGAAATTGGATTAATTGTAAATGAAGGTCCAACCAGGAAAAACTTAGCTAGCATTCATTCATTTAGTTTTGCACAAACATATTTTCTGCAGCTTCTAATGACTGGGACAGGTGTGTGTGTGTGCGCAAGCAGCAGAGAAAGTGGGAGGGCAGTCAGACTAAGAGCACATACCAATGAACCTGGATAGTCCTTGTAAGACTAAGAGCCTTGCTGTGGAAATGTGCAAGAATTACAACTACGCAAAAGAATCGGAGCCTGTTGAGAGGAGAGAGAGAGAGAGAGAAAGGGATTAAATTAAAAAAAAAACATTTTATTACTCCTTTATCCTCTGTTAGAAAGCTATGTTCAGACAACATGCTAGAGTATACAGTACAATGTCTGAACGAACAAGCACCAGCCAGCGCTACACTTGGTTGTTCGGTCAGACGACAGGAACACACACCAGCACCTTCCAACCGCGCCGTTATTAATCACCACGGTAAAAACTGCTCTCCAGCAAAACCTAAATAAAGCAATCAGCCAATATTCTATAAGCGTGAGGTGACAACCCACACACATACCTGCTCTGGTCTTTTTATAGAGTGAGGGGCGCAGAGGGAAGAGGGGAAGAGAGGGAAAGGGGTGACAGAGGAGAACGGGAACAAGGGGAAATAGGAGAGAGGGGTATTGAGGGCCCCTCAGACTGCTGTGACAAGAGACAGAACAGGTTCGGACGCGGTCTGCGGTCGTAGGGACTGCTGTGCTGACGGTCAGAGAGACAGACACCTGTGTGGAGTTAGCATTAGGGTTGGGTGACGTCTGGAATGACACATCATCCCATCCTAACATTGTTGATAAACGATTGTATAGTCTACAAAAAGTCCCTCTGTACCCAACATCATTACTAAACTTTAGACAAGTTACCACAGCAGGTCTCAGGGATGGCTAACTCTGGAAATTCCTTTGGTCTCTACGGAGTTCGGTAAATCAGCTTTTACATTTTCTTATACCTTATTTTTGGAACAATCTTCAAAATGTTCTTAAATGTGATGTTTTTTGTGCCTCTAGGCCAATTCAGAAAGCTGATTGAAGACCTTTTTACTAATGAACGTGTTTATGACAGTGTTTTTCCTTTCTGCTTTCGTTTTGTATTTACATTTGGATGTGTGCATTTTCTGTAATTCAGGGCTCATTTGTAAAAGAGACCTTGGTCTCAGTATGACTCCCTGATAAAATAAAGGTTAAAGAAAGAAAATGAAAGCTATGGCATTTAGGGAAAATACCATTTGGCATGATGCCCTGCTGTGTGCTCACTGCCAGACTCCAGTCAAGTCCAAATAGGCTAAAAACAATCATGTGACATCACGATGTTGTCACCATCGACGATGGCTGTCAAACATCGTCGACAGACGACGCAATCGTAAAATTGCCAAACCTAGTTAGCATTCCATTCCACACTGCGGTAGAGTCAACTCAGCTCACAGGGATCTCAGTGCAGACAAAGGGACTGAGATTCATCTAATACTTGGGAGAGCAGGAGAGGACTAAACGCAGACAATGAAACTGCAGCACAGAAACTCAAGATTGTGTCTTTGAGAGCACTGCAGATTTCAACAAATATAGTCTGCGTGCAATGCGGATTTTAACACACTCAGAACAGTGTGTGATGTGGATAAATCTAGTAATAGGCTAGCCGCTAAAGGATCATCTTTATGTATAAACACATAAAAGACACACTGCTCAGAGCCAAAATCAGAGGCACGCCACCCAGTGCCAATAGCACTGCCTGTGAGGCCCAGTAGACTTCGAGGTCGTCAACTCTCATCACGTAATATGCTACCCAGAGCCCTGTACCACGCAAAGCTGTTAAGACCACTGCCAAAGAGCTCAGTCAGTGGAATGCCTTTTTTACACACACACACACACACACACAAATGTACCAGTCAGCTAGAATTTACAAGTTCAACGGCTGTCTGTAACATGACCCGGCTGAGACTCATCCATATGCTCTGAATAACTCACATCAATCACTGACATATTAACAGCAGGCCTAATACGCTACATGCATACTATTTATATTCTCTGATGAAAGCAAATACTCTTTCAGCAAATTAAAAACAGCAGAACTAGGCTACGCAGATCTCAAGGCGACACTTCTAAACCGACTGACGAGGTTTCTCTAGCCGAGTACACCAAACCCTTGGAGTACCCGCCCGCCTGAAGAGTATTACCAAAACTAATCACAGCTCACTCCAGCTCCACCGCAGAAAATAACTTGCACTAAATCTCTGCTTCTGAACCTGCTCTGTGTTGGAGGAACACCCTGTGGCAATAGTGAGAACCATTGTACAGGCTGTCCTTTGGGATGTCTGCCAGGCCCAGGAGTACGGGTCAACTCGATCTCCCGTCGGCTTTACTTGGATTCCCATTGATGAGTCCAGATTGTGTCCCGTTGAAGATAGCACTGGGGCATATTTAAGTGTTAGACTATAAGAGTGATCCATGCTTCCATGGTAAATTATCAATGGCATGCAGCTTGTGTAGATCTGAATGAGCCATTGACACACACACACACACACACACACACACACACACACACACACACACACACACACACACACACACACACACACACACACACACACACACACACACACACACACACACACAGGTTCAAAGAGATGGTAAAAGGAAGTGGAGACACTAATCTATCATCAAGCCAAGATTAGGTCATTCTGAAGTACAAAGGTCATGTGCTGTCTGAGTCCAATCAACACTACACAAGTGAGTAAGAAGAAAATGAGAGGGTATGTCTAGGCTTTACTGTAAGTGAATGCACGTAGGTGTGTGAGCTCACCTGTCTCTGTGTGTGTCCTTCAGAACACAGTGATCCCCAGCCACACATCTGTATGGAGACTGCTGTCCAGTGTGTATATTAGGGCTGGAAATTGCCAGGGATGATATCACGATACTTAGGTGCCGATACAATATAGTGGATTCTCATGTTTTTCTATATGTATTGCGAGTTGATATTGCGTATTTATTGCAATTTGATGTTCCAAATATATTGCTCACTATATGTCTGCTGCAGAGAGACAAGAGCGCATGAGAAAATAAGAAAACATGTTGACTCACTATTTAAAAAAGAAGATGGAGAACAAGCTATATGATGAAAAGGTGGAGTTGGCACAGGTACAGCAGACTAGTGTTTGCCAACGCAACATTTTGATACACACTTTTCCCCTTTTTTTTATTTTTTTTTTAAAACAAAATCGATAGAGAGTCAAAGCATCCATATAATATAATGACATTTAACTGCAGCAATTACCCCCCCATCACTAGTGTATATGAAGAACTGTGTGTGTGTGGGGTGTGGTACCCTCAAATCAGCTCATTTGTGAGGCGAGTGTGTGGCTTTATATTTACTGCTGCTGGCAAGCCGCCAGGGGCCACCGCAAAGCATCCTGGACAGCCAGGCTATTTTTGGGGCTGTTGCAAGGGAGCGTTTTCCCACGATGCAACTCTGCATCAGCAGCGCCAGGCTTGATGCAAAGTATGACGCCCCAATCAAATTGGTATTTAAAAATACACTAGCCTCCATGCAAACACACTACATTCATTCCTTCGTACTTTGATCATCAAATGCATTCAGTGGATTTTTCTAACCCTCTCCATACCCTTTACCTGACTTGAATATCTATGAGCACAGCATAGCCACACACACACACTACAGAGAGAAGGCTATAACTCAGGACACACCCATAACTAAAGGCGTGTCAGAGAGAACTGCGAGGGGACTGGCTGACCAACAGCAGACAGAGTAACACCTGAGGTGTATACTACAAAACGAAGCAAGATCTTTTCAGGGTTTTGTAGCTTCAGATTGCAGCTCAGGCTTCATACGTACTACGATGGTGGATATTTCTCGCCCGCCTGCAGCCAACTCTAACAGGCTTGTAACTGCGGATGCATGTCACACGTGGCTAGTCAAAACGCCGAACTCTTCACCGATAACGCTGAAACATCAATCCACGGGCGAGTCAGTGCCACGTTTTCATGTGCCGAAGTCAAAAGGAAAGTTACCTAGCAAATTCAGCAGGCTATCGTGTGAAATAAGCTTGTTGAAGTACCGTCTTAAATGTTATTACTTATCATTAATGCAGTCTTTGGAAGGTAGCATAGTGGTTAGAGCGTTGGGCCAGTAACTGAAAGGTTGCTAGACCGAATCCCCGAGCTGACAAGGTAAACATCTGTTTACAGTTAACCCACTGTTCCTAGGCGTCAATGTAAATAAGAATTTGTTCTTAACTGACTTGCCTATTTAAATAAAGGTTACATTTAAAAAATTTGAAAAATCAGTGCACAAGCACCTTTTTTTGCACACCTATCAATTTAATTTTTTTTAAAGACAAACAAGTTACATCATTGTATGACGCAAGGAACCACTTTACAAAATAACCTACATTACCATATTTGTTTACCATCGAGAATCAGACCAAAAAATGCACACTCTGCCCATTGGCTTCGTTGCATATTCAAGCTGGTCACAAAATACAACACTGCCCCTTTAAGACTCTCCTGGAGGATGGCCACCCTTGCTAGCCTAGAAAATACTGCAACATTACAATTACAACCAAATATACTGAACAAAAAATAACATTTAACTAGGCAAGTCAGTTAAATTCTTATTTACAATGACGGCCTACACCGGCCAACGCTGGGCCAATTGTGCGCTGCCCTACGGGACTCCCAATCATGGCTGGTTGTGATACAGCCTGGATTCGAACCAGGGTGTTTGTAGTGATGCCTCGAGCACTGAGATGCAGTGCCATAGACTGCTGCGCCACTCGGGAGCCCAAGTTACAATTCATATAAAAAGGAAAATCAGTCAATTGAAATAAATTCATTAAACCATAATATGGATTTCAAAACTGGGCAAGGCCACAGCCATAGGTGGCCTGGGAGGGCATAGGTCCACCCACCTGGGAGCCAGGCCCAAACAATCAGATGGATTTTTTGCACCAAAAAAAGGCTTTATTACAGACAGAAATACTCCTCAGTTTCATCAGCTGTCCGGGTGGCTGGTCTCAGACGATCCCGCAGGTAAAGAAGCCAGATGTGGAGGTCCTGGGCTGGCGTGGTTACACGTGGGCTGCAGTTGTGAGGCCAAATTTTCTAAAATTGTTGGAGGCGGCTTATGGTAGAGAAATGAACATTAAATTCTCTAGCAACAGCTTTGGTGAATATTCCTGCAGTCAGCATGCCAATTGCACGCTCGCTCAAAACTTGACATCTGTTACATTGTGTTGTGTGACAAAACTGCACATTCGAGTGGCCTTTTATTGTCCCCAGCACAAGGTGCACCTGTGTAATGATCATGCTGTTTAATCAGCTTCTTGATATGCCACCCCTGTCAGGTGGATGGATTATCTTGGCAAAGGAGAAATGCTCACTGTCAGGGATGTAAACAAATGTATACACAATATTTTTAAGAAATAAGCTTCATGTGCGTATGGAAAATTCCTGGGATGTTTTATTTCAGCTCATGAAACACGGGACCAACACTTAACTAAACAAAAATATAAAGTGTTGTATTCTTTTTAAATAATTCCCTCCAGGCCTAAAAAAAAATAAGATATTGATACTGTTCAAAACAGACTACAAAAGCAATGGTTGATGCAAAAGACTTATCTTAAAATGCTGATCGTTTTATTTCTCCATATTATAAGCTCGACGAAACAATGAACCACGCCTCAAGTATGTCGACAGAATCAAGCCTTTTGACGTTAATTATCATTCATTACAAACTGGGTGGTTTAAACCCTGAATGCTGATTGGCTAACAGCCAGGGGATATCAGACCGTATACCATGTGTATGACAAAACATTTATTTGTCCTGCTGTAATTACATTGGTAACCACTTTATAATAGCAATAAGGCACCTTGGGCGCTTGTGATATATGACCAATATACCACGGCTAAGGGCTGTGTCCAGGCAGTCCGCATTGCGTTGTGCATAAGAACAGCCCTTAGCCGTGGTATATTGGCCATATACCACACTTCATCGGGCCTTACTGCATCAGCTTGGACAAGAGGCTGTAGCCAATATGCATATCACCTACACTGACATGTAGGCTTTTTTATTTATGTACACTGTGTTCGGAAAGTATTCTGCCCTAGACGTTTTCCACATTTTGTTACAGCTTTATTCTAAAATGGACTAAATACATTTTGTTCCTCAGATCTACACACAATACCCCATAATAACAAAGTGAAAACAGGTTTAGACAATTTTGCAAATATTGATTTAAAAAATGTTAAAATAAAAATGAAATACCTCATTTACATAAGTATTCAGACCCTTTGCTTTGAGACTCGAAATTGAGCTCAGGTGCATCCTGTTTTCATTGATCATCCTTCAGATGTTTCTACAACTTGATTGTAGATTCAATTGATTGGACAGGATTTGGAAAGGCACACACCTGTCCATATAAGGTCCCACAGTTGACAGCGCATGTCAGAGCAAAAACCAAGCCATGAGGTTGAAGGAATTGTCCGTTGAGCTCCAAGACAGGATTGTGTCGAGGCACAGATCTGGGAAGGGTACAAAAACATTTTTTGCAGCATTGAAGGTCCCTAAGAACACAGTGGCCTCCATCCTTAAAAATTGAAAAAGTTTGGAACCACCAAGACTCTTCCTAGAGCTGGCCGCCCGGCCAAACTGAGCAATTGGGGGAGAAGAGCAGAGAATAAAAGGTACAGATTGATACTTGATGAAAACTTGCTCCAGAGCACTCAGGACAATGACCCTAAGCACACAGCCAAGACAACGCAGGAGTGGCTTCAGGACAAGTGTCTGTCCTTAAGCGGCCCAGCCAGAGCCCGGACTTGAACCCGATCGAACCTCTGGATGTAACAAAATGTGGAACAAAAAAATCAAAGAGTCCGAATACTTTCCGAATGCACTGTATATGAACATTCGATAAGAATATTATTCCAATGTTGGCCTCACTGATCCAATTCATATCGGAGTAATTGCTTGATATTGTGATTTTTATTTTACTTGTCCCGGACAAGAGAACAAGTGTTAATGTTGAGCCCTGCACTACATTCAGGATAAATGGAGTTAGCCTGCCCGGGAGCAGGTTAGTAATGAAGGATTAGTTGCCATATACATTTACCTGGCTAAAAAGGTGAGCCACTTTCATGGTACCAGTTATTCAGAGTTGACCAAAGTTACGTTACCTCGCTACCTTCTCAAATCACATACATAGTATAGGGCTTTAGTCTTAAAATGTCCCCCAAACATGGCATGATGACACATCAAATGAATGAAGATCACAAATCTGACTGATCGATTGACTAACCACAGATCTGCTGTGTCAACTAGGAGGGATACTGTGAGATTCTGACATAAAAATGGATACCGTTTTATTTATTTTTTTATGAAGGAAGTTAGTGTTAGTTTCAAGAGCCAATGCTAACTAGCTTTAGCACAATGACGAAGTCAAAGTACAGTAGCATTGTGTCCATCCCTTTAACCTTACTAACTCTTCTTGCAATAATCAGTCATTCTAATAGTTGTGTTAGTAACGCTAATAGTAGGGCAGCCACCCAACATTGACACCGAATGTGATTAAGTGCTAAGAATATTCCCCCCCCCCCCCCCCCAAAAAAAAAGCTTAATTTAGCACCACCACTTTGATGTTGTTGGCTTGCTCTTAACCAAAGACAGTATTCTTGGTCATGGCGAGAGCCAGTCAAGAAATGAGGTCAGATTATATTCACTGGTATAAAAGATAGGCAGAGAGAGAGAAAGAGGGATAATATAAGTGATTTCATGTTGAATAAGCTGCAGTTTTGGGTTAGTTCCTATCCAGCTGTGAGTATTTGCCTTCAGCTGAGCCGGTCAGCAGGACTCCATCCAGATGCTGCTTTATTTGACCCCCCCCCCCCCTCCCCAGAGAAGTGCATAGGAACACTAACAAACACCTACATATTTTTTGCTTGTGTCTGGTATTGAATGTGAAAAAGGACAAGACAACCAGATCACTCATTCAAAACATCAAGGTCACTCATTCAAACGCAGATCATCTCTGATTAATCCACCGATTACAGCGACGGGTCAACAACTCTCAAACCAACCTCTATCCTAAACCATACTCACCTCAGTAGCAGTCATGAGACCGTATTAGTAGAACAATTGTAAACCTGAGCTCCCAGATGTAGCAGTGTAGTCCAGTTGTATCCTTATCTAGTCTTCTCCTCACAATATTTAGCATATGACAGTTCAGAAAACATCAGCAGCCCAGTCCTGTGTTAACCTAGGTCGTCACCTCAGTAGTAGTGATAGACATATAGCTCAGCTCACAGACCTGGCAGCCCAGACCCTGTCCTAGTCTCATCCCTCACCTCACAGGTGTTGTAGTCCTCAGAGTCCAGCAGAAGGCAGAGTTTGGGCAGCAGCTCGGGCCAGTTCTGCAGCTCCCCTTTGGAGGCGATGGTAGTGATGAGGATACCTGAGGTCGAGAGACAAAGACACAGAAAGAGAGACAGATGAGACAGGTCTCCTCGGAGCAACTCCACAACCCTCCCTTATAACAATCACCTCCTTGCTTAATCATCATGATCACCATCAGGATTGGCAGAGCCAATATCCTGCACTTTGAGTCGGTTTATAATAGGTGATTTACACACTCCTGTTTGTTCATTTCTGTCAGATGTTTGGTAACCATGGCAACAGAGCCCCGGGCACAGTCTGTTGCTTTCCTGCTGACTCTGATAAGGAGGCACCATGCAAACACCATTGGCTATCTCAACAAGCCAGCTGGCTAATCAAACCTTCAGAAATAACCATGCAGCCAGACACCAGTGAGACGAACGGAGTTATATTACCCTGAGCCGTGGTGTACCAGTCTATGGCCTGTGACGTAAACAGGCAAAAGCAGTGAGGGAGGAGTGCCTTTCTCAAATCAAACAATAATCTGTGCCGCTTGGTCATGTCGGAAATAAGGCAGCATGGTACAGCGTCCAGAAACATAAAACATATATTTTCCATAAAATATATGTTAGAATTTTCAAAGTAGTTTTAAATTGGGAAGGCAGATAAAGCGTTTTTTTTTTTTTAAATGGCAAACAGAGAATCCTACTCATTGCTTCACGTACATAATCTAGCCTATGCTACGTCACTTTTGTTTTGAGCTGATTTTGCAGTGGGCATCTGTACTTCACTATTTATATTTTTGATAACTTTTACTTTACTACATTCCTAAAAGGAAAATAAATGTACTTTTTACTCCATACATTTTCCTTGACACCCAAAAGTACTTGCTAAGCATTCAAAATGTAACTTAAGAAATTACAAATATATATATATATATATATATATTTTTTTTTAAATGGTGCCATCTGGTTTGCTTAATATAAGGAATTTTAAATTATTTACACTTTTGATACTTAAGTATATTCAAAACCAAACACTTTTACTCAAGTAGTATATTACTGGGTGACTTTTACTTGAGTCATTTTCTATTAAGGCATCTTTACTTTTACTCAAGTATGACAGTTGGCTACTTTTTCCACCACTGGCTCTGAACGGGGCACCTGGCTCAGGCCCACGAGGCAGCACGGTTCCAAAAAGAATGCAAATCACTTTTCACCCGTTGCAAACTTCTCCAACCGAGGTAACCCGGGCCAGAAAATCGAATCCCCCTCAATGACTCAAAGATTCAGGTTAATACAGTACGAGTCATAATACCCATAAAAACACAGTGGTCAAAAATGTCAATGATTTCAAATAATTTTTTCACAATTCATTTTTCCATATTATGATTTTTTTTACCAATTCAAATAAGGTCTGTGTTTAGTGTAGGCTTACCCTGTTGTGACTTTTTGATAATGATAAGTCACCTTGTCTTTCGGACAAGGTGACTTATCAATATATTCATCTGTAGTCACTCCTCAAAAATTAAAACGCTAATTAGCCGCTAATGTGGCTATCATACAGAACTACACATGCCTGTCACATGCTTCACGCATGTCACCAGGGCCATGATGATCTGGACGAAACCGAGGCAAAGGTAAGAATATCTGGATCAACTATCGAATGCTTGCTAACATTTGCAATAAATAAATTGGCGACAATTGTTTAAATTGACAAGTTTTACACAATACATTTTAGTCATATAGCAGACGCTCTTATCCAGAGCGACTTAATGCCGCAATTAGGGTTAAGTGCCTCGCTCAAGGGCACAGATTTTTCACCTAGTCACATTATTTAGTCCTACCTGCTATGGTGGGTTTTAAATTAATTGGTATTCACACGTTTGTTTGAGGTAAAGTTACTGTGATGTTATTGATACCAAATTGCAAATCTTATTTGCACCTCCTCTATTCTAGAACCAATGGGTGTGTCTGAGTATTATCACCTTTAAAAAACTAGGTAAGCGGTTCCAATGTTCCCTCTAAGCTGCGTGTGGGCGCACAGCTCACCAGGGACTGACGCACATTTAAAAAAAAATCATAATAAATTCCACCTTCGAGAAAAGCACAAGACTGAACTGAACTCACGGGGAAAACTCTAGAAAGTTAACACTTAACGTTTCCCTTTACTGTTGGAATCAACGCAATATTAGCCACTATCAATGCAACATACCGAAACAAAACTAAACTACGCAAGAGATTATTATTATTATTATTATTTTTTATTTTTTTTAAATAGGCAGAGCGCAATCGGACTAGGATTCTATTGCATTGACAGGCACGACTCAGGCCTGTACTCCACACAGACCAGTGCGCCATAACCAATCAGAGCTGCAGTAGACCTACATGCAATTAGAACATTGCCATATATGGATTTGTGCCATTTACTTTGAACTGGACTGTTTTACAGCATGAGCGGTCGCAATTATTATGCGCTTGTTTTGAGATCAAAGCGAGAGCTGCATATAGCCACGTGCGCACATTTGTTCACATTTTTAGCTAGTTAGTGAGTTATTAGCCCAGTTATAGCTCATTTGTAGTCAGCAATGTGGGAGCACAAAACTTCAACATTTCTAGACATCTTTGAAAAGTATATTTTTTTTTATGTCTTAAAAAAGGGGCGGTGCTGTATTTTGAGACAGGCTTGAATAAGCCAAGTAGCCAATAGGCAACGGGTAGCATAATCTGTCTGATTCTCTGTAATAAATGGTATTGGAATAATAATGCATTTTATTTTGTAAAGTGGTTTCTTGCATTACAACAAAATGTTCAGTCGCCTCCTTGTCTGAAGGACAAGTCGCTAAACAACTTCATGTCAAGCCCTGCATGTTGTTTTTTTTAGTTTTTCCCCCCAAAAGTGTCATGGAATGTAGGCCTACGTTGGCTGCTACTGTAGGCTGAATGATAACATTTTAACATGGAAATAGCTGTTACGGTATGCATTTTCTCCATTGTTTTTGATGGTAGGGCACTCCGGTAGACCTACATTATGATCAAATAGCCACAGTAGCCTATTTGGCCACTGTTAAAACAGTATATTAAAGCGGGTACAGCCTTGAGGGTTCACAGTAAACGCACGCCGGAAGTTACACACAAGGTTCAAGTTAGCGATCAGCAGACCAAAAAATTGCTCAATGCCAAAAAATATTAGAGGGAACATTGCCTGGAACACCATTCTCCTGCTTTGATCTGTTTCAGTCATTGAAGAGAAGGAGTGTGTGAAGGGTTTTCTAATCAGGTATGAGCTGGGCTGGAACAAAAGCTTAGACACTACTGCCATTCAGATCTGGAGCTGTCCATCATTAAGTCATTTTTCTGCACTATGGGTACAATGGTATTGACAGTCACAGAGTGTACAAAACATTAAGAACACCTGCTCTTTCCATGACAGACTGGCCAGGTGAATCCAGATGAAAGCTATGATTCCTTACTGAGGTCACTTGTTAAATCCATTTCAAATCCACATTGATTAAGGGACATGGATTGTGTGTCATTCAAAATGGTTGAATGGGCAAGAAAATATTTAAGTGCCTTTGAACAGGGTATGATAGTAGGTGCCATGTGCACCGGTTTGTGTCAAGAACTGCAAAGCTGCTGGGGTTTTCATGCTCAACAGTTTCATGTGTATCAAGAATTTTTGCACCAGCCAATGGTCATCCAGCAAACTTGACAACCATGGGAAGCATTGTAGTCAACACGGGCCAGCATCCCTGTGGAATGCTTTCGAAAGAATGTAGAGTCCATACCCCAACGTATTGAGGCTGTTCTGAGGGCAAAAGGGGTGGTGGGTGAAACGCATATCTATCTATCTATTTTACTGGTACTGTGTGTTTATTTATATATATAAAATTGAGTTTCACCCCCCACCCCTTTTGTCCTGTTTGTTTACACACACACACACACACACACACACACACACACACACACACACACACACACACACACACACACACACACAGTAATATATATATAATTGATTTATTACTGGTACTGTGTGTGATATATATAAATAAATAAACAGTACCAGTAAAAAAAGTTTGGACATACCTACTCATTCAAGGGTTTCTTTAAAATTGTACTATTTTCTACATTGTAGAATAATAGTGAAGACATCAAAACTATGAAATAACACATATGGAATCATGTAGTAACCAAATGTTTTTTTAAATCAAAATATATTTTAGAATCTTCAAAGTAGCCACCTTTTGCCTTGATGGCAGCTTTGCACTCTTGGCATTCTCTCAACCAGCTTCATGAGGTAGTCACCTGGAATGCATTTCAATTAACAGGTGTGCCTTGTTAAAAGTTACATTTGTGGGATTTCTTTGCTACTTAATGCATTTGAGCCAATCAGTTGTGTTGTGACAAGGCAGGGGTGGTATACAGAAGATAGCACTATTTGGTAAAAGACCAAGTCCATATTATGGCAAGAGCAGCTCAAAAAAGCAAAGAGAAATGACAGTCCATTACTTTAAGACATGAAGGTCAGTCAACACAGGAAAACCATCAAGCACTATGATGAAACTGGCTCTCATGAGGATCGCCACAGGAAAGGAAGACCCAGAGTTACCTCTGCTGCAGAGGAGAAGTTCATCAGCTTTACCATCCTCAGAAATTGCAGCCCAAATAAATGCTTCAGAGTTCAAGTAAGAGACACATCAACATGAACTGTTCAGAGGAGACTGCGTGAATCAGGCCTTCATGGTGTAATTGCTGCAAAGAAAGCACTATTAAAGTACACCAATAAGAAGAAGAGACTTGCTTGGGCCAAGAAACATGAGCAATGGACATTAGACTGGTGGAAATATGTCTTTTGGTCTGATGAGTCCAAATTTGAGATTTCTGGTTCCAATCGCTGTGTCTTTGTGAGACGCAGAGTAGGTGAACGGATGATCTCTGCATGTGTGGTTCCTACCATGAAGCATGGAGGTGGTGGTGTGATGGTACTCTGCTGGTGACACTGTCCGTGATTTATTTAGAATTCAAGGCACAGTTAATCAGCATGGCTACCACAGCATTCTGCAGTGATACACCATCCAATCTAGTTTGCACTTAGTGGGACTATCATTTGTTTTTCAACAGGACAATGACCCAACACACCTCCAGGCTGTGTAAGGGTATTTGACCAAGAAGGAGAGTGATGGAGTGCTGTATCAGTTGACCTGGCATCCACAATCACCCGACCTCAACCCAATTGAGATGTTTGGGATGAGTTGGATCACGGAGTGAAGGAAAGGCAGTCAACAAGTGCTCAGCATACAGTTGAAGTCAGAAGTTTACATACACTTAGGTTGGAGTCATTAAAACTCGTTTTCAAACCACTCCACAAATTTCTTGTTAACAATCTATAGTTTTGGCAAGTCGGTTAGGACATCTACTTTGTGCATGACAAGTAATTTTTCCAACAATTGTTTACAGACAGATAATTCCAGTGGGTGAGAAATTTACATAAACTAAGTTGTCTGTCTTTAAACAGCTTTGAAAATTCCAGAAAATGGTGTCATGGCTTTAGACGCTTTTGATAGGCTAATTAACATCATTTGAGTCAATTGGAGGTGTACCTGTGAATGTATTTCAAGGCCTACCTTCAAACTCAGTGCCTCTTTGCTTGACATCATGGGAAAACCAAAAGAAATCAGCCAAGACCTCATTCATAAAATTGTAGACCTCCACAAGTCTGGTTGATCCTTGGGACCAATTTCCAAATGCCTGAAGGTACCACGTTCATCTGTACAAACAATAGTATGCAAGTAGAAACAGGGGACCACGCTGCAGTCTTACCGCTCAGGAAGGAGACGCGTTCTGTCTCCTAGAGATGAACGTACTTTGGTGTGAAAAGTGCAAATCAATCCCAGAACAGCAGCAAAAGACCTTGTGAAGATTCTGGAGGAAACAGATACAAAAGTGCATATCCACAATAAAACGAGTCCTATAGGGGCGAGTCCTATATCAACATAACCTGAAAGGCCGATCAGCAAGGAAGAAGCCACTGCTCCAAAACCGCCATAAAAAAGCCAGGCTACGGTTTGCAACTGCACATGGGGACAAAGATTGTACTTTTTGGAGAAATATCCTCTGTTCTGATGAAACAAAAATAGAACTGTTTGGCCATAATGACAATCGTTATGTTTGGAGGAAAAAGGGGGAGGCTTGTAAGAACACCATCCCAATCGTGAAGCCCGGGGGTGGCAGGATCATGTTGTGGGGGTGCTTTGCTGCAGGTGGGACTGGTGCATTTCACAAAATAGATGACGGAAAATTGTGTGGATATATTGAAGCAACATCTCAAGACATCAGTCAGAAAGTTAAAGCTTGGTTGCAAATGGGTCTTCCAAATGGACAATGACAACAAGCATACTTCCAAAGTTGTGGCAAAATGGCTTAAGGACAACAAAGTCAAGGTATTGGAGTGGCCATGACAAAGCCCTGTCCTCAATCCCATAGAAAATGTGTGGGCAGAACTGAAAAAGCATGTGCGAGCAAGGAGGCCTACAAACCTGACACAGTTACACCAGCTCTGTCAGGAGGAATGGGCCAAAATTCCCCCAACTTATTGTGGGAAGCTTGTGGAAGGCTACTCGAAACGTTTGACCCAAGTTAAACAATTTAAAGGCAATGCTAGCAAATACTAATTGAGTGTATGTAAACTTCTGACCCACTGGGAATGTGATGAAAGAAATAAAAGCTGAAATAAATCATCCTCTACTATTATTCTGACATTTCACATTCTTAAAATAAAGTGGTGATCCTAACTGACCTAAGTCAGGGAATAATTACTAGGATTAAATGTCAGGAATTGTGAAAAACTGAGTTGAAATGTGTAAGGTGTATGTAAACTTCAACTGTATATTATTTTTGTTTTATTTATTGTTGGACATGAGACTGTAAAAAACGCCAGGAAATCAGTTCAAGTATTCCCACGCATAACAGAAAGACATGTGATCTTTTACAAATGTAAGCAAGGTTTGACATTATGATTTTGTCAAATATACCCGTTTGGGCATCTTGCTTTCAATTTGCAGTCTACAAATTATTTGTAATGATATTCCGCCCCACCGACCATGTACTCAAGATAAATACTATTATAATCAGCCCCCGACTGAATCTAGTTGATGATCCCTGCTCTGTCTTAATCAACCTTTATTACACTGCTTACAGTGTATTTGATTATAGTGATCAAATTGTCCATCATGGACGTGACCACTTAGAAGAGAGCACTATAATTCAATGAGGACAACATTCTTTGTTACAAATGCAGGCTATGACACTTACCCACAGTGGCCCGTATGAGGGGTGAGGAGTCTCCGATGTTCTGCAGACACTCGCTCTTGATGAAGTCAGACACTCCATTGGGGAAGTTCTGGTAGTGGGCCTTCACATTGTTCTTCAGGATCAGACCACTCAGAGACCGGGTCGGCTCATCTGGAGAGAAGGGGGGAGTAGGGGCAGTCAATTTAGGGGTCAATTCCATTTTCTATTAACCTCACTAGGGTAGGGAGCACTATTTTCACCTCCGGATAAAAGGCGTGCCCAAAGTAAACTGCCTGCTACTCAGGCCCAGAAGCTAGGATATGCATAGAAAACACTCCAAAGTTTCTATAACTGTTAAAATAATGTCTGAGTATAACAGAACTGAAATGGCAGGCGAAAACCTGAGGAAAATCCATCCAGGTAGTGCCATTATTTTGAAATGGCTGTTTTGGAAATTAAAGCCTATCCACCATTTAAAGGGATAGGACCCAGATTCCATTCCCTATGGCTTCCACTAGTTGAACAGTCTTTATACATTGTTTCAGGCTTTTATTCTGAAAAATGAGGGAGAATGACAACTTTGAGTCAGTGGATAGTGGGATGTCCCCAGAGCTGTTTCTTGCCTTTCTTTTATATTGACGACGCTATTGTCCGGTTGAAATATTATCAATTATTTAGACTAAAAACAACCTGAGGATTGATTATAAACATCGTTTGACAAGTTTCTACGGACACTATTTGGAATTTTCATCTGCCTCTTCTTACTGTATTTGAGCCATTGGATTACTGAACAAAACGAGCCAACAAAATTGAGGTTTTTGGATATAAAGAGGGACTTTATCGAACAAAACAAACATTTACTGGGTAACTGGGAGTCTTGTGAGTGCAATGATACGAAGATCAAAGGTAAGTGATTAATTTTATTGCTATTTCTGACTTGTGACTAATCTACTTGGCTGGTAACTGTATGTAGTGTTTTGTGTGCTGAGCACTGTCCTCAGATAAATCGCATGGTTTGCTTTCGCCGTAAAGCCTTTTTGAAATCTGACACGGCAGCTGGATTAACAACAAGTTAAGCTTTATTGTGATGTATTGCACTTGTGATTTCATGAAAGTTAAATATTTATAGTAATTTAATTTGAAATTGGCGCTCTGCAGTTTCACCGGATGTTGGCCAGGTGGGACGCTACCGTCCCACACCCCCTAGAGAGGTTAAGTCAATGTACGATTAGTCGATGAGCCGAAATGCATAAATTCTATTAGGACTAAACATTCAATGAAGATTTTTCCAAATTAACACAATTCTAATTTTACAAAATGTTGTTTTAATAGAATTAACACAACTTGTCCTAACTTACATGATGCATTTGATTGGCGTCTAAATAGACTAAACAAAAATATAAAAACACAACATGTAAATGTGTTGGTCCCATGTTTCATGAGCTGAAATAAAAACATCCAAGAAATATTCAATATGCACAAAAAGCTTATTTCTCTAAAATGTGTTTACATCCCTGTTAGTGAGCATTTCTCCTTTGCCAAGATAATCCATCCACCTGACAGGTGTAGCATATCAAGAAGCCGATTAAACATGATCATTACAGAGGTGCACCTTGTGCTGGTGACAATAAAATTTGCAGTTTTGTCACAACAAAATGCCACAGATGTCTCAAGTTGAGGGACAGTGCAATTGGCATGCTGACTGCAGAATTGTCCACCAGAGCGGTTGCCAAAGAATTGAATATTCATTTCGCCACCATAAGCGGCCTCCACAGTCATTTGAGAGAATTTGGCAGTAGGTCCAAACGGCCTCACAACCGCAGACCACATGTAACCATGCTAGCCCAGGACCTACACATCTGGCTTCTTCACCTGCGGGATCATGAGACCAGCCACCCAGGCAGTTGCTGAAACTGTGGGTTTGCACAACAGAATTTCTGCAGTGTCCAAAACCGTCTCAGGGAAGCTTGTTTGCGTGCTCGTCGTCCTCACCAGGGTCTTGACCTGAATGGAGCTTGTCATTGTAACTGACTTCAGTAGGCAAATGCTCACTGTCGATGGCCACTGGCACGCTGGAGAAGTGTGCTCTTCATGGATTAATCCCGTTTTCAACTGTTTCAGGCAGATGGCAGTATGGCGCCGTGGCCGAGCGGTTTGCTGATATCAATGTTGTGAACAGAGTGCCCTATTGCGCCGGTGGGGTTATGGTATGAGCAGACATAAGCTACAGACAACGAACACAATTGCATTTTATTAATGGCAATTTGAATGCAGAGAGATACCGTGAAGAGATCCTGAGGCCCACTGTTGTGCCATTGATCCGCCACCATCCCCTCATGTGCATGATGCACGGCCTCATGTCTCAAGGATCTATACATCATTCCTGGAAGCTGAAAATGTCCCAGTTCTTCCATGGCCTGCATTCTCACCAGACATGTGAGATGTGTTGCGCTTCACAAGGCAAATTGTGGCCCCAGCAGATAGGGACTGGTTTTCTGATCCACGCCCCTACCTTTCAGGTATCTGTGACCAACAGACGCATATCTATATTCTCAGTCATGTGGAATCCAGAGATTAGGGTCTAATGGATGTATTTCAATTGACTGATTTCCTTATATGAACCGTAACTCAGTCAAAATCTTAGAAATTATTGCATGTTGCGTTCATATTTGTTCATTGTAGAAGGGAGTTTGAATACACTATTAAGTACACTACAGACAAAGGCTAAACATCTAGTGAGCAGGGGGTTGCTGTATAGCCATGTCTCATATAGCAACACTACTAGAAAACCCAAACAAAAACATGTCATACCCTCTCTACTCAGTACAATGGCAAACCACTGCTTTCACTGGCTTCCCTGATTCAAAAGTTCATTTTCTTTGACTCATTCCCCTAACACTGTGATGTTCAGCTTGGTGTAGCATAACTACAATCAAAGTCATAGCCTCAGTCATGATTTCTGTTTTATCAAAAAGGCCTTTATAGCAAGGAACAAGTTTCCCTTAATACTACTGAATGGGCATTCCCCATTGGTATTTCACTGTCTGATAATTCTCCTCCATGGCCGTTTGATCCAATGTCTACCTCTGTTCTGATTTAAAAGTACACTAAAATTTGATTACCGCTGCATCTCTCTCGACACAGAGCAGTAAAACAAACGCCATCCTCAAAAGGCAATGGCTCATCAGCCTAAACCGTTGGGTCATCCATTCTACTGTACACAAACAGGTTGTCAGCAGGTCAGGAGTTGAGTTGTGCCCGGCCGGGGATTAGTTTTAAAATTTGAATGACCCATATTCTAGTGGTGTGGTGCCACATCAGTGACAAGACATTTGATTTGATTTATTAAGATCCCCATTAGCCAATGCCTATGGCACCAGCTAGTATTACAAGGGTCTGACACAACATTACAGACAAAATACTTAATTTACATAAATTTAAAATCATTAACATGTGCGAGTGCCTATCAGTTACACATATACTGAACTAAAGTATAAAAACTCAACATGTAAAGTGTTGGTCCCATTTTCCATGAGCTGAAATAAAATATCACAGAAATGTTCCAGTCTCATAAAAAGCTTATTTCTCTCAAATGTTGTGCACAAATGTGTTTACATCCCTGTTAGTGAGCATTTTTCCTTAGCCAAGATAATCCATCCACCTGACAGGTGGGGCATATTCAAGAAACTGATTAAAACAGCATGATCATTACACAGGTGCACCTTGTAATGGGGACAATAAAAGGCAGTTGTCGCACAACACAATGCCACAGATGTCTCAAGTAGCAGGATTGTGCAATTGGCATGCTGACTGCAGGAACATCCAACAGAACTGTTGCCAGAGAATTTCATGTTTCATTTCACAACCATGTAATTTTAGAACATTTGGCATTAAATCCAACCAGCCTCAACCAGACCACGTGTATCCACGCCAGCCCAGGACCACATCCAGCTTATTTACCTGCGGGGATCATCTGCGGAAAGGGTGGTGGCTGAGGAGTATTTCTGTCTAAAATAAAGCCCTTTTGTGGGGAAAAACTCATTCTGATTGGCTGGGCCTGGCTCCTAAGTGGGTGGGCCTATGCTCTCCTAGGCACACCCATGGCTGCGCCCCTGCCTAGTCATGTGAAATCCATAGATTAGGGTATCATTTATTTATTTAGCAGCAGCAGCTGAAAAATGAGCTCCTACAAATATTGAAATTTACATGGTTTTTAGAGTGAAGTACATCGGAAAAAAGCAAAAGAAAACTGCAAGACTGAATAGGAGAAAAAACAAGCAACAAACAAAGAAGATAGGCTTTTGAAAAATAACTATTTTTCATAAAATTGTAGTTATCTTAGCTAGCTGAATTGTTTACCAGTTGCTAAGCAGTTGCTAAGGACTCTTTTGGAAGAAGCTAGCTAGCTAACGAAGAACAACAAAGAATATCTAGTTAACAGAATAAAAGAAAGAGAAAATCAGGACAGAAGAAAAAGGATATCAAAGTGAAACAGTTCTCTAAAGACACAAGAGACAATAATACAAGAAACAACACTTCTGTAGCTTGTCAACTATGTGTCTGTCTATCCCTGTTCTCTCCTCTCTGCACAGGCCATACAAACGCTTCACACCGCGTGGCCGCTGCCACTCTAACCTGGTGGTCCCAGCGCGCACGACCCACGTGGAGTTCCAGGTCTCCGGCAGCCTCTGGAACTGCCGGTCTGCAGCCAACAAGGCTGAGTTCATCTCAGCCTATGCTACCCTCCAGTCCCTAGACTTCCTGGCGCTGACGGAAACATGGATTACCACAGATAACACTGCTACTCCTACTGCTCTCTCTTCGTCTGCCCACGTGTTCTCGCATAACCCTAGAGCATCGAGCCAGCGGGGTGGTGGCACTGGAATCCTCATCTCTCCCAAGTGGACATTCTCTCTTTCTCCCCTGACCCATCTGTCTATCTCCTCATTTGAATTCCATGCTGTCACAGTTACCAGCCCTTTCAAGCTTAACATCCTTATCATTTATCGCCCTCCAGGTTCCCTTGGAGAGTTCATCAATGAGCTTGACGCCTTGATAAGTTCCTTTCCTGAGGATGGCTCACCTCTCACAGTTCTGGGTGACTTTAACCTCCCCACGTCTACCTTTGACTCATTCCTCTCTGCCTCCTTCTTTCCACTCCTCTCCTCTTTTGACCTCACCCTCTCACCTTCCCCCCCTACTCACAAGGCAGGCAATACGCTTGACCTCATCTTTACTAGATGCTGTTCTTCCACTAATCTCATTGCAACTCCCCTCCAAATCTCCGACCACTACCTTGTATCCTTTTCCCTCTTGCTCTCATCCAACACTTCTCACTCTGCCCCTACTCGGATGGTATTGCGCCGTCCCAACCTTCGCTCTCTCTCTCCCCCCTTCCATCCTATCATCTCTTCCCTCTGCTCAAACCTTCTCCAACCTATCTCCTGATTCTGCCTCCTCAACCCTCCTCTCCTCCCTTTCTGCATCCTTTGATTTTCTCTGTCCCCTATCCTCCAGGCTGGCTCGGTCCTCCCCTCAAGCTCCGTGGCTCGACGACTCACTACGAGCTCACAGAACAGGGCTCCGGGCAGCCGAGCGGAAATGGAGGAAAACTCGCCTCCCTGCGGACCTGGCATCCTTTCACTCCCTCCTCTCTACATTCTCCTCTTCTGTCTTTGCTGCTAAAGCCACTTTCTACCACTCTAAATTCCAAGCATCTGCCTCTAACCCTAGGAAGCTCTTTGCCACCTTCTCCTCCCTCCTGAATCCTCCTCCCCCTCCCCCCCCCCCCCTCTGCGGATGACTTCGTCAACCATTTTGAAAAGAAGGTTGACGATATCCGATCCTCGTTTGCTAAGTCAAACGACACCGCTGGTCCTGCTCACACTGCCCTACCCTGTGCTTTGACCTCTTTCTCCCCTCTCTCTCCAGATGAAATCTCGCGTCTTGTGACGGCCGGCCGCCCAACAACCTGCCCACTTGACCCTATCCCCTCCTCTCTTCTCCAGACCATTTCCGGAGACCTTCTCCCCTTCCTCACCTCGCTCATCAACTCATCCTTGACCGCTGGCTACGTCCCTTCCGTCTTCAAGAGAGCGAGAGTTGCACCCCTTCTGAAAAAACCTACACTCGATCCCTCCGATGTCAACAACTACAGACCAGTATCCCTTCTTTCTTTTCTCTCCAAAACTCTTGAACGTGCCGTCCTTGGCCAGCTCTCCTGCTATCTCTCTCAGAATGACCTTCTTGATCCTAATCAGTCAGGTTTCAAGACTGGGCATTCAACTGAGACTGCTCTTCTCTGTGTCACGGAGGCTCTCCGCACTGCTAAAGCTAACTCTCTCTCCTCTGCTCTCATCCTTCTAGACCTATCTGCTGCCTTTGATACTGTGAACCATCAGATCCTCCTCTCCACCCTCTCCGAGTTGGGCATCTCCGGCGCGGCCCACGCTTGGATTGCGTCCTACCTGACAGGTCGCTCCTACCAGGTGGCGTGGCGAGAATCTGTCTCCGCACCATGCGCTCTCACCACTGGTGTCCCCCAGGGCTCTGTTCTAGGCCCTCTCCTATTCTCGCTATACACCAAGTCACTTGGCTCTGTCATATCCTCACATGGTGTCTCCTATCATTGCTATGCAGACGACACACAATTAATCTTCGCATTTCCCCCTTCTGATAACCAGGTGGCGAATCGCATCTCTGCATGTCTGTCAGACATATCAGTGTGGACGACGGATCACCAGCTCAAGCTGAACCTCGGCAAGACGGAGCTGCTCTTCCTCCCGGGGAAGGACTGCCCGTTCCATGATCTCGCCATCACGGTTGACAACTCCCTTGTGTCCTCCTCCCAGAGTGCTAAGAACCTTGGCGTGATCCTGGACAACACCCTGTCGTTCTCCACTAACATCAAGGCGGTGACCCGATCCTGTAGGTTCATGCTCTACAACATTCGCAGAGTACGACCCTGCCTCACACAGGAAGCGGCGCAGGTCCTAATCCAGGCACTTGTCATCTCCCGTCTGGATTACTGCAACTCGCTGTTGGCTGGGCTCCATGCCTGTGCCATTAAACCCCTACAACTCATCCAGAACGCCGCAGCCCGTCTGGTGTTCAACCTTCCCAAGTTCTCTCACGTCACCCCGCTCCTCCGCTCTCTCCACTGGCTTCCAGTTGAAGCTCGCATCCGCTACAAGACCATGGTGATTGCCTACGGAGCTGTGAAGGGAACGGCACCTCCATACCTTCAGGCTCTGATCAGGCCCTACACCCAAACAAGGGCACTGCGTTCATCCACCTCTGGCCTGCTCGCCTCCCTACCTCTGAGGAAGCACAGTTCCCGCTCAGCCCAGTCAAAACTGTTCGCTGCTCTGGCACCCCAATGGTGGAACAAGCTCCCTCACGACGCCAGGACAGCGGAGTCAATCACCACCTTCCGGAGACACCTGAAACCCCACCTCTTTAAGGAATACCTAGGATAGGATAAAGTAATCCTTATAACCCCCCCCCCCCCCCTTAAAAGATTTAGATGCACTATTGTAAAGTGGTTGTTCCACTGGATATCATAAGGTGAATGCACCAATTTGTAAGTCGCTCTGGATAAGAGCGTCTGCTAAATGACTTAAATGTATTTCAATTGACTCATTTCCTGTAACCAATTTAAAATCTTTGAAATTGTTGCATGTTACGTTTATATTTTTGTTCAGTATACATGTCAGTACATACACACAAGCAGGTCACATGGGGGAGAGGCGTTGTGCCTTGAGGTGTTGCTTTGATTTTGTTTTTTGCTGTTCACTTGCACTATATAAGATGGAAGGGAGTTCCATGTACTCATGACTGTATAATACTGTACTGGACCTGGGGGAAAGATCGCTGGTGCCATGTCTGGTGGGTTAAGTGTGTGTAAGTTGACAATGCAAACGATTTGGAATTTCCAACACAAAGTTTGTTACAAAAACAAGTGACGCGCCTCCCGAGTGGCGCAGCGGTATAAATCACTGCATCGCAGTGAGGAGGGTTTGGCCATCCGGGACGTCCTTGTCCCATCGCTCTCTAGCAACTCCTTGATGTGTGCTGGACGCATGCACGCCGACTCATGTCACCAGTTGTACGGTGTTTCCGCCGACACATTGGTGCAGCTGGCTTCCGGGTTAAACGAGCAGTGCGTCAAGAAGCAGTGCGGCTTGGAAAGGTCGTGTTTCGGAGGACGCATGGCTCTCGACCTTCGCCCCTCCTGAGTCCGCACGGGAGTTACAGCGATGGGACAAGACTAACTACCAAATGGATATTGCGAAATTGGGGTAAAAAGGTACAACAAAAAAGAGACGCAGTCAGTCTTCCCTCAACTCTTCGCTAAGAGTGACTTGCATGCATAGTATTAATATCAGCCCTCTGATTACAATGAAGAGCAAGACGTGCCGCTCCGTTCTGGGCCAGCTACAGTGTAAGTAGGTCTTTCTTTGCAGCACTTGACCAAATGACTGGACAATAATCAAGATAAAACTAGAGCCTGCAGGACTTGCTCCTTGGAGTGTGGTGTCAAAAAAGCAGAGCATCTCTTTATTATGGACAGACCTCTCCCCATCTTTACAACCAATTAATCTATATGTTTTGACCATGGTAGTTCACAATCTAAGGTAACAAAGTAATTTAGTCTCCTCAACTTGTTCAACAGCCACACCATTCAATACCAGATTCAGCTGAGGTGAACAACATAGGGAATGATTTGTACCAAATATACTGCTCAAAAAAATAAAGGGAACACTTAACACAATGTAACTCCAAGTCAATCACACTTCTGTGAAATCAAACTGTCCACTTAGGAAGCAACACTGATTGACAATACATTTCACATCCTGTTGTGCAAATGGAATAGACAACAGGTGGAAATAGGCAATTAGCAAAACACCCCCTATAAAGGAGTGGTTCTGCAGGTGGTGACTACAGACCACTTCTCAGTTCCTATGCTTCCTGGCTGATGTTTTGGTCACTTTTGAATGCTGGCGGTGCTTTCACTCTAGTGGTAGCATGAGACGGAGTCTACAACCCACACAAGTGGCTCAGGTAGTGCAGCTCATCCAGGATGGCACATCAATGTGAGCTGTGGCAAGAAGGTTTGCTGTGTCTGTCAGCGTAGTGTCCAGAGCATGGAGGCGCTACCAGGAGACAGGCCAGTACATCAGGAGACGTGGAGGAGGCCGTAGGAGGGCAACAACCCAGCAGCAGGACCGCTACCTCCGCCTTTGTGCAAGGAGGAGCAATGCCAGAGCCCTGCAAAATGACCTCCAGCAGGCCACAAATGTGCATGTGTCTGCTCAAACGGTCAGAAACAGACTCCATGAGGGTGGTATGAGGGCCCGACGTCCACAGGTGGGGGTTGTGCTTACAGCCCAACACCGTGCAGGACGTTTGGCATTTGCCAGAGAACACCAAGACTGGCAAACCTATGCTCTTCACAGATGAAAGCAGGTTCACACTGAGCACGTGACAGAGTCTGGAGACGCTGTGGAGAACGTTCTGCTGCCTGCAACATCCTCCAGCATGACCAGTTTGGCGGTGGGTCAGTCATGTGGGGGTGGCATTTCTTTGGGGGGGCCGCACAGCCCTCCATGTGCTCGCCAGAGGTAGCCTGACTGCCATTAGGTACCGAGATGAGATCCTCAGACCCCTTGTGAGACCATATGCTGGTGCGGTTGGCCCTGGGTTCCTCCTAATGCAAGACAATGCTAGACCTCATGTGGCTGGAGTGTGTCAGCAGTTCCTGCAAGAGGAAGGCATTGATGCTATGGACTGGCCTGCCCGTTCCCCAGACCTGAATCCAATTGAGCACATCTGGGACAACATGTCTCGCTCCATCCACCAACGCCACGTTGCACCACAGACTGTCCAGGAGTTGGCGGATGCTTTAGTCCAGGTCTGGGAGAAGATCCCTCAGGGGACAATCCGCCACCTCATCAGGAGCATGCCCAAGCATTGTAGTGGAGGCCACACACACTACTGAGCCTCATTTTTACTTGTTTTAAGGACATTACATCAAAGTTGGATCAGCCTGTAGTGTGGTTTTCCACTTTAATTTTGAGTGTGACTCCAAATCCAGACCTCCATGGGTTGATAAATTGGATTTCCATTGATTATTTGTGTGATTTTGTTGTGAGCACATTCAACTATGTAAAGAAAAAACTACTTAATAAGATTATTTTATTCATTCAGATCTAGGATGTGTTATTTTAGTGTTCCCTTTATTTTTTTGAGCAGTGTACAATGCTCTTAGTTTTGGTAAGCTCTGTATACCGGTAGCAAAACCCACTGGTTGATACTTATTTATAAAACCCTCTTAGGCCTCACTCCCCCTATCTGAGATATCTACTGCAGCCCTCATCCTCCATACAACACCCGTTCTGCCAGTCACATTCTGTTAAAGGTCCTCAAAGCACACACATCCCTGGGTCGCTCCTCTTTTCAGTTCGCTGCAGCTAGTGACTGGAACGAGCTGCAACAAACACTCAAACTGGACAGTTCTCAATCTCTTCATCCAAAAACTAAATCATGGACACTCTTACTGACAGTTGTGGGTGCTTTGCGTGATGCATTGTTGTCTCTACCTTCTTGTCCTTTGTGCTGTTGTCTGTGCCCAATAATGTTTGTACCCTGTTTTGTGTTGCTACCATGTTGTGTTGTCATGTGTTGCTGCCTTGCTATGTTGACGTCTTAGGTTTTTCTTTATGTAGTGTTGTCTCTTGTCGTGATGTGCGTTCTGTCCTGTATTTATATTTTTATACATTTTTTTAAATCCCAGCCTCTGTCCCCGCAGGAGGCCGTCATTGTAAATAAGAATTTGTTAACTGACTTGCGTAGTTAAATAAAATAAAGTAGTTTTAGAGATGTTGAGGATCAGTTTATTACTGGCCACCAATTCCTAAACAGACTGCAACTCTAAGGGTTTCAGTGACTTCATTAACTGTGGTCACACACACACACACACACACACACACACACACACACACACACACACACACACACACACACACACACACACACACACACACACACACACACACCACACACACACACACACACACACACACACACACACACACACACACACACACACACACACACACACACACACACACACACACGCAGAGAGAGAGTTGCAGTCTGTTTAGGAATGGGTGGCCAGTAATAAATGCATATATATGGTTGAATCAGCAGCATACATGAGCACATGTACATACATGAGCACACATGCTTTGTTTAATGCCAGTGGCAGGTCATAAAGACAGACACCAGCCGTGGGGTTCTCCTCCAGGGTTCGCCACTCTTAGAACAGACAGACATGCAGCCCCCGTCACTAGACTAGGTGGTCAGAACATCAGCCCGTCTGTAACCTCGTCCCCAGGCTAATTTGCTAGCAGAGAGGGCTGGTTGGTGGACGAGATAAGCCTGTGACTGCCAGCAACCATTCTGTAGCCTACAGTTGTCTTTTGTGCCAATAAGTAGTAAAACAAAACAAATAGGAGATGGAGAATGAGAGTGGAGGGGTAAATATCTTACCTTCTGATTTCAACTTTGTGAGCACGAATATCAAGTAGTTGTTGAAGTCTGGGTAATGGTTGAGCTGTTCCAGTCTCTTTAGAGAATATGGTTAAGGAAAGAGCCAACATTGGGCACACAACCATAGAAGTAGACATGCAGTGTGTGCTGTATACACAAAAACAAGCTGTTTGTAAAGTTTGATGTTAAATAGCAATTAGTGTTAAATGGTTTTTAGAGGGCATCAATGGACACCACGAATAACAAATCAGAAATCAGTCACAGTTATCATAGGATGTTCAACAGGCTGATGCTGTGGAGTCTGAGCACATATAGTCAAATAGAAGCACTTGGCAATTCAACACCACCAATCAGTAAGAACTCTACTCTGCATACATGGAGAGTAGAGTATGCAGAGTTACATACATGGACAATATTGCATCACTCAAACACTACACTAAGTAGGTAACCTATAAAGACGTTACAATAGAACGTCTTGCCCGTTATTGAATGCACACACCAACGTTCATGATTCGAATGCACCTTGATACTGTAACACCTGTATTGTATGATGATGACAATGTGACAAGAAGGCTCGTATACATAATCACTGCCACGAGCGGGTGGCTGGCTGAAAAGTCACGTTCCTAAACTCACAGGTTCAACAAGATGTCAGGACAGAAGATTAAACCAAAATGAGAACGTTGTTTTCAGCTTTCTTTCCCCTTTCTGACATCATTGTATGACGGGAGAGAATCGAAACCATACTGGGGGAGACAGGGGGATGACTCGTTCTAAACGCAGGCTTGCAGTTTCTTTGTTGCATTTAAGCCCAAAGGGTCGGCAATCGCTAGTAACTACACTGTACCCGCTAACGTTACATTATTTCAACAACACTAACGTTACTCGGAGATCAAAGGATTTGAGACTATACGAAAACTAAACTATCATTTGGGAAAACATTTGTTTAAGACTACTTGATTAACTAATGACTGATGGCTACTGCATGACACCCCATTTATAACATTCCCATCATAGTATGTGGCTGACTCAATAGAAAAGTATATTTGTAACATTGTAGGTAGCTAACTACATGCAGTATACTATCCGCTAGCCCTGTACAGAACAGAAGCCTAGCGCCTGCCCTACCCGCGTGTCATGTTTGCCAAGCCAAGCTAACCACACAAACTACCACAGAAACACCTCGAATACACCATCAATGAGGTCCAAACTTTCATGTTTAGACGAGAGCGAAGGATACTTGCTGGACGGATCTTTGAGTGGACGTATCGGGAGACTGGGACTCTTTCAAAAGCTGTAGAATTTGCTGAAGTCCTTGGTCGTCTGGTTTCCACTCGCACTCCATCTTGGTTTGCTGCAATGAGATGAAAGGGAGAATGCAAAACTGGGAACACACGCTGTAAATTAACGTTGTCTTTTTCACAGTTGAAGAGAAGCCATTAGCTAAGCGGTGTGACTTTTATATATTATAGTGTCAGCTTCCCGATATATCGTAGGCTTTCTTCCTCAAATGCTACTGTGTAATTTATTGACATGGGGCTGTCAGCAAGCAGGAACATTCCGTTTTCGCAACAAGCTAACGTTACTCATGTGGATTCATGGCGCATTTATGATCCAACTGTGCTGTGAAGTCTGCGAGGTCCTATTGCTCCTCCTATTTTTTCACTCTGACCAAGATTGGTTCAATTGGGGCCAAAGCCGCGTGAAGTATGGGTACTGAGGGTGCTGCAGCACCTGCTGAAAAATCAGAATACATACATTTTTGTATGTTTTAAAAAATAAAAATACAACAACAGGGGGCGCTGGTGAACAGGAACTCGTGAAGACGTGTTTTCTCTGTGCTGTCCAGGGCAAACAATTTACTATTAATACTTGACCAACACCTTCCGATCCTTGTTAATTTTGTAACATTCAATTAGGAATCAAACTCAATTCACAAATTTGGCAATTTATTCTGACATTTTTGCCCTTTTCATCGTAAAATGTCAAAACAACAGCCACAAGTTTTAGCAGGCCTCTACTAAAGGCCGGTGTTACCGGACACTGACACGGATTCTGATCCCCCTGACCTAGCTAAGGTAATGGCGGTTATCATTAAGTCTGAACAGATGGTGCTGGCTAAGGTGGAGTCACTATCCACTGACCTTTCCGCACAAATAGCCACTCTCGCCACTGAGGTCAACACAAAGATCGACTCCGTTAAAGAAGACTTGGCGAAACAGGACATACGTCTGAATAGCCTGGAAGGCGACGCAAATACTTACTTGTCAGTAAGAGCATCCACTTACAAAGTGGTGACACTGGAAGAGCAAGTCACCCGGCTATCATCAGATGTCGTCAAACTTACTTCCAAGGTCGAGACCATCAAGAACAGATAGCGCCGGGGGAACGGTCGCATTTTCGGCGTGAGAGAGGGACTCGAGACCATAGGCGGATTGCGGCCTGTCCTGTTCATAGCTAAACTGCTACAGGAAATTCTAGGCCTCCATTACGCCCCACCCTTGACCGTGCGTACAGAAGCTTACAGTCCGCACCTAACAATGGGGAGCCGCCCGGACCCATCGTAGTCAAATTCGACTACCTTCAGGAGAAGGAGGCTGTTGTCCGTAAGGCATCATGAGCGGCTCCCATCACCCATGACGGCCAGAATATTCATATTTACCCTGACTACACAGAGCAGGCATGAAGAAGAGGTCCGCCTTCAATGACGTGAGGGGGCTCCTACATTGCTTTCTGGACACCAAGTTCGGCATTCTCTACCCAGCAGTAGATGATGCCGATAAAAGTGGAGATAGGGTGTCGAAGAAGATTGGTGTCAAGTGCAAACAGAGTGAGTCGTGCACCGAGTTCTGGAGATGAAATGGAAGTGAATGAGGGTGAGGGTGAGTTAAATGAGGTGGAAGGTGTGGTGAAGAGCTCAGAGCCCAAGCATGGCACCGGTGGATATGATAAAGAAGAATCTGGTCCAGTAGGAGTGACATTTTGGGAGAAAGTGGATTGTTGCATTTTGGTGGATCCATTTGTGCTTTCAGGGTAGTTGGGAAAAGAGTTGGGTGCAGTTGAATCAGTGAAGGTAACCTCTAGTGGACTTGTGATATTTGTTTGTGTTTTGTTCTAATCAGAGGGAGCATGCGCTCCGTGTCACACAACTTGGGTCAAGATCTGTTTCTTGCTTTGCTCTGAGAAACAGGGCACCATTGAAGAGTAATTTCTGGGGTAGCGTTAAGTGTGAAGGTGGAGCAATTGAAGTTGAATATTCCTGGTGTTTGTGATGCCTGCGGTTTAGTGCGACGCAGACCCGGTGGTGAGTATGGTGAAACAGAGGAGTCACTGTCAGTCCTTCTGAGTTTTGGGTCTTTACCCGACAAGGCAATGTTAGGATTCATCAGTTATCCTTTTAGAGCTTTTGTGGCTAATCTGTTTCTGGTGCAACATTTATGGTAATGTCGCAGCAGTCTGTAGGAGGGAGATTCCAAGATGTGGGAAGTGTGCAGGAAGGCGTGGGATAGAGGATTGTGTCGTTTTTGGTGGATAAAGTTGTGTAGGGGTGCACATGTTGCTGGGGATATGAAGTAGAGTAGAGTCAGAGTAGTGGAGAAGGTATCATATGCTGTGGCAGTCAAGAAAGTAGAGGAGGATGGGTCAAGGGTGAAGGATTCTGAGAGGATCCCTGTGAATAGTAGATCTGTGCCAGCATAGAGACATAGGCCAATGAGTGATAAACTCAGCAAAAAAGAAACGTCCTCTCACTGTCAACTGTGTTTATTTTCAGCAAACTTAACATGTGTAAATATTTGTATGAACATAAGATTCAAAAACTGAGACATAAACTGAACAAGTTCCACAGACATGTGACTGACAGAAATGGAATTACGTGTCCCTGAACAGGGGGACACGTAATTTACGTAGTTTCTAGCTGCAGACTAGTAATTCGTGTCCTCTAGAATTTCTCACTTATTCTGTAGTGAATCGATAGTCTCAGAGATTAACCATTTCCAGCCGTGTAGCCAATGCTCCACGTGGTATAGTCTTGTCCTTTGGTAGAGTTGTAGTTTAATCCACTTCACACACCAGCGTCACCCGGCATGTTTTTGTCTTAGAAATTCAACCATTTGCAACCTTAGCTTACATCGCGGTTTGCGTGGTCTGGTGTGAATTTCATCAGGAGTCGGTTTTATACGTTTCAGTAGAAAAGGGCGGTCCATGATGCCTAATGTGATGTCTGGCCTCACGGGGGTGTGGCCACTGACTAGTTCATCTTTGTATGAAAATCCATACTCTCATTTAGAAGGTTAATATCACATGATATCTCTTCACAAATAGTTTCATGTTTAATCACATACTTTTCACAATTTAGATGTAAACCTGACAGCTGGGAAATGTACACTTTAAGAGAAACTGTTATGTGTGTTTCCTGTCCTTCATGAGATCACCAAATGAAACACACTCATCATAACTGTACCTTAAGCGTCCACGGACCATTCCGACATTCTCAAAAGTAGAAATGATTTAATTCTCCTATTTTGGGGATTTAAGAGCTTTCTCTCTGTGCTTTCTCCCTATCTTTCTGCATGACCAGCGGGAGAGTGTCTCTGCCAGGAATTTATGACCTGAGATAACAAAACCTGGGTTTAGGAGAGAGAGAGAGGGGGGGGGGGGGGCACGTTCTACACCCAGAAAGGGCCACATCATGACAGTGCTTAGGGTCATTGTCCTGTTGGAAGGTGAACCTTCGACCCCATTCTGAGGTCCTGAGCGCTCTGGAGCAGGTTTTCATCAAGGATCTCTCTGTACTTTGCTCCGTTCATCTTTGACTTGATCCTGACTAGTCTCCCAGTCCCTGCCACTGAAAAACATCCCCAAAGCATGATGCTGCCACTACCATGCTTCACCGTAGGGATGATGCCAAGTTTCCTCCAGACGTGATGCTTGGCATTAAGGCCAAAGAGTTCAATCTTGGTTTCATCAGACCAGAGAAATGGTCTGAGAGTCTGTTAGGTACCTTTTGGCAAACTCCAAGCGAGCTGTCATGTGCCTTTTACTGAGGAGTGGCTTCCGTCTGGTTACTCTACCATGAAGGCCTGATTGGTGGAGTGCTGCAGAGATGGTTGTCCTTCTGGAAGGTTATCCCATCTTCACAGAGGAACTCTAGAGCTCTGTCAGAGTGAGCATCGGGTTCTTGGTCACCTCCCTGACCAAGGCTCTTTTCACCCGATTGTTCAGTTTGGCCGGGCGGCCAGCTCTAGGAAGAGTCTTGGTGGTTCCAAACTTCTTCCATTTAAGAATGATGGAGGCCACTGTGTTCTTGGGGACCTTCAATGCTGCAGAATTTCTTTTGTACCTTTCCTCGACACAATGCTGTCTTGGAGCTCTACGGACAATTCCTTTGACCTCATGGCTTGGTTTTTGCTCTGACATGCACTGTCAACTGTGGGACCTTATATAGACTGTTGTGTGCATTCCCGAATCATGTCCAATCAATTGAATTTACCACAGGTGGACTCCAATGAAGTTGTAGAAACATCTCAAAGATGATCAATGGAAACAGGATTCATCTGATCTCAATTTCGAGTCTCATAGCAAAATGTTTTTTTTTTTAAAGTAATACATTTGCAAACATTTATAAAAACCTGTTTTTGCTTTGTCATTATGGGGTATTGTGTGTAGATTGACGAGGAAAACATTTAATTTATACATTTTACAATAAGTTTGTAACGTAACAAGATGTGTAAAAAGTCAAGGGGTGTGAATACTTTCCAAATGTGTGTGTATATACAGTGGGGAGAACAAGTATTTGATACACTGCCGATTTCCCTACTTACAAAGCATGTAGAGGTCTGTAATTTTTATCATAGGTACACTTCAACTGTGAGAGACAGAATCTAAAATCCAGAAAATCACATTGTATGATTTTTAAGTAAATAATTTGCATTTTATTGCATGACTTAAGTATTTGGTACAGAAACCTTTGTTTGCAATTACAGAGGTCATACGTTTGCTGTAGTTCTTGACCAGGTTTACACACTGCAGAAGGGATTTTGGCCCACTCCTCCATACAGACATTCTCCAGATCCTTGAGGTTTCGGGGCTTTCGCTGTGCAATACGGACTTTCAGCTCCCTCCAAAGATTTTCTATTGGGTTCAGGTCTGGAGACTGGCTAGGCAACTCCAGGACCTTGATGCTTCTTACGGAGCCACTCCTTAGTTGCCCTGGCTCAAGGCGGTGACCCGATCCTGTAGGTTCATGCTCTACAACATTCGCAGAGTACGACCCTGCCTCACACAGGAAGCGGCGCAGGTCCTAATCCAGGCACTTGTCATCTCCCGTCTGGATTACTGCAACTCGTTGTTGGCTGGGCTCTCTGCTTGTGCCATTAAACCCCTACAACTCATCCAGAACGCCGCAGCCCGTCTGGTGTTCAACCTTCCCAAGTTCTCTCACGTCACCCCGCTCCTCCGCTCTCTCCACTGGCTTCCAGTCGAAGCTCGCATCCGCTACAAGACCATGGTGCTTGCCTACGGAGCTGTGAGGGGAACGGCACCTCCGTACCTTCAGGCTCTGATCAGGCCCTACACCCAAACAAGGGCACTGCATTCATCCACCTCTGGCCTGCTCGCCTCCCTACCTCTGAGGAAGCACAGTTCCCGCTCAGCCCAGTCAAAACTGTTCGCTGCTCTGGCACCCCAATGGTGGAACAAGCTCCCTCACGACGCCAGGACAGCGGAGTCAATCACCACCTTCCGGAGACACCTGAAACCCCACCTCTTTAAGGAATACCTGGGATAGGATAAAGTAATCCTTCTAACCCCCCCTTAAAAGGTTTAGATGCACTATTGTAAAGTGGTTGTTCCACTGGATATTATAAGGTGAATGCACCAATTTGTAAGTCGCTCTGGATAAGAGCGTCTGCTAAATGACTTAAATGTAAATGTAAATGTCTGGCTGTGTGTTTCGGGTCGTTGTCATGCTGGAAGACCCAGCCACGACCCATCTTCAATGCTCTTACTGAGGGAAGGAGGTTGTTGGCCAAGACCTCGCAATACATGGCCCCATCCATCCTCCCCTCAATACGGTGCAGTCGTCCTGTCCCCTTTGCAGAAAAGCATCCCCAAAGAATGATGTTTCCACCTCAATGCTTCATGGTTGGGATGGTGTTCTTGGGGTTGTACTCATCCTTCTTCTTCCTCCAAACACGGCAAGTGGAGTTTAGACCAAAAAGCTCTATTTTTGGTCTAAACATGACCTTCTCCCATTCCTCCTCTGGATCATCCAGATGGTCATTGGGAAACTTCAGACGGGCCTGGACATGCGCTGGCTTGAGCAGGGGGACCTTGCGTGCCCTGCAGGATTTTAATCTATGACGGCGTAGTGTGTTACTAATGGTTTTCTTTGAGACTGTGGTCCCAGCTCTCTTCAGGTCATTGACCAGGTCCATTTTCTAATAATTGCGCCAACAGTTGTTGCCTTCTCACCAAGCTGCTTGCCTATTGTACTGTAGCCCATCCCAGCCTTGTGCAGGTCTACAGTTTTATCCCTGATGTCCTTACACAGCTCTCTGGTCTTGACCATTGTGGAGAGGTTGGAGTCTGTTTGATTGAGTGTGTGGACAGGTGTCTTTTATACAGGTAACGAGTTCAAACAGGTGCAGTTAATACAGGTAATGAGTGGAGAACGGAGGGCTTCTTAAAGAAAAACTAACAGGTCTTTGAGAGCCTGAATTCTTACTGGTTGGTAGGTGATCAAATACTTATGTCATGCAATAAAATGTTAATTAATTACTTAAAAATCATACAATGTGATTTTCTGGATTTTTGTTTTAGATTCCGTCTCTCACAGTTGAAGTGTACCTATGATAAAAAATTACAGACCTCTACATGCTTTGTAAGTAGGAAAACCTGCAAAATCGGCAGTGTACATATATATATATATATATATATATATATATATATATATATATATATATATAGTTCAGTTGGTCGGGGCGGTAATGCAAAATATTGGATGCCAACCGTCGTTGAAGAAGAAGTTAATGGTTTTAACTATGAACATCTCATCCGCTACTGGTTGGACAGGTGTAGTGTTTGTTACGCAAGATGGAGGAGAGTCGTGTCTCGTCAGAGATCGCATTTATTTTGGGAGATTAATATGACCTTTTCATTGAAGACAGGAGAAACATATTGTTTCAGCTGATAATAAAACATGTCTCGTTTAGTTACTTTTGCTTCAACTTATTTCTAACTTTCTAGCAAGTCACGCTTAGAGCAGGTAGCTAGCTAATTTAGCCAAAAACTAGGCTATACTGTAGCTACTCTCACCTAATAATTATCATCACAATAACTAAAACGGGAGGTAACAGTCACAACGTATTGGCTTATTAGCCAATGTGTATTATTTAACATACTATTAATGGAGGATAGCTATTGTGATTGGTAAAGGGATTGCAAAAATATGACCAATAGGAGTCCATATTGAAATATGTAAACACCTTCATTTTTCAATCTGTAAAACCCATGATGGCAATGGACCAAAAAAAATAAGGAAAAAAAAGTAAGGTAAAGGCCTATCTCAATTGAATCACTTGTTCTAGTGCTAAATACTGTTGGTGATTCTAACATAAAGTTGAGAGCACCAGTTTTACCAATGAAAAACGATTTAACCATATTTAAATACACTTTGATTCAACACTGCTCTCTGCTGGTCCTAGTAGAGTACTATGAAAACGTTAATGTGATTCTATCGCGAGATTTCATTTCCAAGTAGGGCTCGTTGAAGAGAGCTGTAAATAAGTGTGCTGAGCAGATTGCCAGATCTCACAGAAATGTTACTCAATCAACCAGATAAGTAAACGTTTAGGGCGGTCGAATGTATATTACCGTGACTAGGTAGCTAGATGTTGCAGAGCTCGCTGATGCAAAGCTACATTTTAGTGGTAGGACGAAGTTTTGTTTCAGGCCAGGGGCCGCTTTAAGCAGTCTGTGAAATTTGGACTAGTTTGACAAGCCACGGCACTGGCACTGTGCTGATACTGACTGGACTGGAATCATTTGTTTTGACTTCATCTCTCTCCACAACGGCCTAGCGAAAGCTCCTCTTGTATAACGTTAAAGAAGATAAACATGAGCTTTCTATTGTGAGTATTCGTCTGCCTCTTATTTTGATGTGCTTGTTCAATGTGCCTGCCTTTTCAAGTTAGTGTTACCATTTCCACCGTTGTTTGCTATGTTAACGTTAGGTAGCTAAGCTAACACATAGTTAACTCGTTTAAGTTAACTAGCTAGCTGGCTAACAACATGTAAAACCAGGCTAGCTAGCTGACTGTCTGCAGAGTGTAACTAGCTAAGCTGTTGGTTGGTTAGGTAACTAGCGCTAGGTCTATAACGTTAGCTGAGCGCTGCCTTGTATAAATTGCTAATTTACAATGTCTAGATTAACTAGTTAGTCTAGCTAGCCAAGGTTAGCTATTATAAATATTATATATTGCTAGCTAACTAGGTAGCAACTTACCCAAATGTACTATTTCTCTCTGTAGTGTATTTAAACCATTAGCAATTTTGTGGCATTAATTTAACTAGCAAGATGCAACTACATAGGCCTTAGTTATTAGCTGGCCATGTCCATCTAGCTTGCTAAAAAGAGAAGTCGTTTTACATTCAGTGTTGTCTCTTTTCCATTTACATAACTTTGTCAAACACTGGAATGAGAAATTTAGATAGCTAAATTGTTAGCTCAGTTGCTAGTTAGCTGACTGTATCAAAGAGCACTTTGGCTGTTACTATTTAATAAGAGGGTGTGCGGTCAGCTTTTGTTATTGTTGAAATCAGATTATATGCTCTTTCCTATTCCATATCAATTTATTTCAGTCAAATAAATGAGTAGCCTACTGTATCACTCCCTACTTCACTTATCTCCCATTATGAGACACACACGATCCAACTCATTGTCTTTCCATTCTAATTTCTCACACAGTGGCAATCGGTCTTCCAAGACCTTCAAGCCCAAGAAGAACATCCCAGAGGGATCTCACCAGTATGAGCTGTTGAAACATGCAGAGGCTACACTGGGCAGTGGGAACTTACGCATGGCTGTCATGCTGCCTGATGGGGAAGACTTGAACGAGTGGGTGGCTGTCAACAGTAAGGAACAAGTCTGCTTCTCTATCCAATAAACACCACTAACATAGTAGGCCTAAAAAACAACTTTGACTGTTAAACAGAGCTCATCATCCACTCCTGTTGGTGCTTTGTTTGCTGTCTCTGGTCTTCCACCAAGACCAACGACTCGTCCGGCGCATATCTCACATCCTCTGGCGCACACACACACATTCTCTCTTACACACACAAACAGATGACCTCTGTCAGTCAGTGGACCGACTAGTTAGGTTTCTGCTGTGAGATTAGCAAATAGAGAACCAGGCTACGCTAACATCATTAAGACAGAGTTCAATCTATGACAAAATAATTTCTGAGTTGTTCCTCCTCATGTTTCAATATAGAATGGGAGGATGGTTTGACAGGTGGAACTTTAAGAACATTGCTCATTTACTGACTTCAGTGTGTATTAGATGAGACGGTATTTGTTTTCATGTGTGTTTGAGAGGAATGCATGGGAGTCTAGCTATTTGGGGACCCTGAGCGAGATTTCATTTGCAGTAGACTGCGCATAGGGAGAGGTGACTGGATGGGTGGAGAAATGTGAGAATGCCTTTGTGCCCTTTATGTCTGCCAACACACTAATTAGATCTGAGATCACACACTAGCACTTTTATTTTCGTCAATATGAATGTTGTCTGTAGGATATAAAATTCTCTGAATATCAGCTAACATGTCCCACATGATGCCACATGTCCTTGTTATTTCTTTATTTCCACAGCTGTAGATTTCTTCAACCAGATCAACATGCTCTATGGTACCATAACAGACTTCTGCACTGAAGAGAGCTGTCCTGTCATGTCTGCTGGGCCCAAGTAAGTGTGGGTGTGGTTGTGTAGGTACGTGCATGTGCTTGCATGCTTTTTTTTTCATGTCATAATGATAATTGCCATTCATGAAACTTCTCTTCTGTAGATATGAGTATCATTGGGCAGATGGAACCAACATCAAAAAGCCGATCAAATGCTCAGCTCCCAAGTACATTGATTACCTAATGACCTGGGTGCAGGACCAGCTCGATGACGAGACACTCTTCCCATCTAAGATAGGTATGAGTTCATGTCTGTCATGTTTTGCCATTACCATGTCTTTCACATTGCATTTCTAGTAAAGTGACACCATAATTTATCAGAATACCTCGTCTCTGTTATATCTGTACACTTTGTACCCTTGTCTTTGCCCTCAAGGTGTCCCGTTCAAGCGGAACTTCATGTCTGTGGCTAAGACCATCCTGAAGCGCCTGTTCAGGGTCTACGCCCACATCTACCACCAGCACTTTGACTCTGTGATGCAGCTGCAGGAGGAGGCCCACCTAAACACCTCCTTCAAACACTTCATCTTCTTCGTTCAGGTACTGGACTGGAGCCCACTATCAATGTAGCCTGGTTCCCAAGTCTATTTCAGTACTGGAACCCACCTCCATGAACGTCACAGGAATGAATAGGCCTAAAATGTCTTGGTAATTGCAGTGGTGGAAAAAGTACCCAATTGTCATATTTGAGTAAAAATAAAGATGCCTTAATAGAAAATGACTCAAATGAAAGTCACCCAGTAAAATACTACTGGAGTAAAAGTCTAAAAGTATTTGGGTTTTAAATATACTTAAGTATCAAAAGTAAATGTAATTGCTATAATTCACTTACGTATCAAAAGGACAAGTGTAAATCATCTCAAATTCCTTTATATTAATCAAAGCAGACAGCCACATTTTCAAGTTTATTTTTATGGACAGCCACGGGCACGCTCCAACTCTCAGACATAATTTACAAATGAGGCATGTGTTTCGTGAGTCTGCCAGATCAGAGGCATTAGTGATGACCAGGGATGTTCTCTTGATACGTGTGTGAATTGGACCATTTTCCTGTCCTGCTAAGCATTCAAAATGTAATGAGTACTTCAGCAAAAATGCATGGAGTAAAAAGTACATTATTTTCTTTAGGAATGTAGTGAAGTAAAAGTTGTCAAAAATATGAATAGTAAAGTACAGATACACCAAGAAAATGACTTAATTAGTACTTTAAAATATTTATAATTAAGTACTTTACCCGACTGGGTAATTGTATAGTGCTGGCAAGGCTACGCTAAAAGATAAAGATGTAAATACCTGGTTCCCAGTCAAGCATATCTTCTTTAGCAAGCTCATTTTGATGTTGACTCAAACAAAGTTGCAACCAGGCTATCCTCAAGAGTATGCCACCAAGAACTGGAGGCCATGACCCTTTGAGTAGGACTGAGATGTTATCTTTATAACGATGAATTGGGTTTAAATAGTGCTTTTCCAGATGCTCAAAGTGCTTTGCAATGGTAAGGGGTAACTCACCTTATCCACCACCAATCTGTAGCAATCGCCTGCTTTAACCCAAGTTTTCTCTTTTTGTCTTTTTCAGGAGTTTAACTTGATTGACAGGAAAGAGCTGGTCCCACTACAGGATTTGATTGAGAAGCTGACCACCAAGGACAGATAAACCCAGGCTGACTGATCATTTTAACTCTGCGATAGTCTACTATTATTTTTGCACAGATACCACTTCTGCCCTGCCCTGGCCTATATTTATACAGCATACGCTAACGTTGCGAACTTGTTCTCTAGAAAGCCAGGTAAGTAAGGAAGAGTCTTGCACTGTTATAGGCACTAGGGTAATACTATGGGGGAGTTCTATACTACTGTCTGAGCCGGTATGTGCTCTATAGTTGGATGTACTCTATGGTTTTAATTTGGACGGATCCCTAAAACTGAAATAACTATATATTGACATCCTCTGTTTGTTGTATATTTACAGTATCAGTCAAAAGTTTGGACACACCTACTCATTCAAGGGTTTTTCTTTGTTTTTACTATTTTCTACATTGTATAATAATAGTGAAGACATCAACTATGAAATAACTCATGGAATCATGTAGCAACCAAAAAAGTGTTAAACAAATCAAAATATATTTAATTTGAGATTCTTCAAAATAGTCACCCTTTGCCTTGATGACAGCTTTGCACACTCTTGGCAGTCTCTCAACCAACTTCATGAGGTTGTCACCTGGAATGCATTTCAATTCATAGGTTTGCCTTGTTAAAAGTTAATTGGTGGAATTTCTTTACTTATTGCGTTTGAGCCAATCAGTTGTGTTGTGACACGGTAGGGGTGGTATACAGAATATAGTCCTATTTGGTAAAAGACCATGTCCATAGTATGGCAAGAACAGCTCAAATAAGCAGAGAAACGACAGTCTATCATTACTTTAAGACATGAAGGTCAATCAATCCGGAAAATTTGAAGAAACTTTCAAAGTTCTTGAAGTGCAGTCGCAAAAACCAAGTGCTATGATGAAACTAGCTCCATTGAGGACCGCCACAGGAAAGGAAGACCCAGAGTTATCTCTGCTGCAGAGGATAAGTTCATTAGAGTTACCAGCCTCAGAAATTGCAGCCCAAATAAATGTTTCAGAGTTTAAGTAACAGACACATCTCAACATCAACTGTTCAGAGGAGACTGGTCGAATTGCTGCAAAGAAACCACTACTAAAGGACACCAATAAGAGTAGGTGAACGGATGATCTCCGCATGTGTGGTTCCCGCCGTGAAGTATTGAGGAGGAGGTGTGATGGTGTGGGGGTGCTTTTCTGTCAACACTGATTTATTTAGAATTCAAGGCACACTTAACCAGCATGGCTACCGCAGCATTCTGCAGCGATACGCCTTCTCATCTGGTTTGCGCGTAGTGGGACGATCATTTGTTTTTCAACAGTACAATGACCCAAAACACACTTCCAGGCTGTGTAAAGGCTATTTGACCAAGTAGGAGAGTGATGGAGTGCTGCATCAGATGACCTGGCCTCCACAAGCACCCGACCTCAACCCAATTGACATGGTTTGGGATGAGTTGGACCGCAGAGTGAAGGAAAAGCAGCCAACAAGTGCTCAGCATATGTGGGTATTCCTTCAAGACTGTTGGAAAATCATTCCTCATGAAGCTGGTTGAGAGAATGCCAAGAGTGTGCAAAGCTGTCAAGGCAAAGGGTGGCTACTTTGAACAATCTCAAATATAAAATATACTTTAGTTTAACACTTTTTGTTGTTGTTGTGGTTACTACATGATTCCATATGTTTTTTCATAGTTTTGATGTCTTCTATTCTACAATGTAGAATATAGTACAAATAAAGAAAAGCCCTGGAATGAGTAGGTGTCAACTTTTGACTGGAACTGTATATTAACATTTATCATCTGCTCATATTGAAGTTCACCACTACAGATTGCACATTTTTAACAGCGGGTATAAAAGTTCAAGGGACTACATAAGTATTTGAGCATATTGGTCACATTGTGATTTGCCTCAAAACATATGGTCATTTTGTAAAAGTCTGTTTTCAATACAATACTGGTAATCCAGTAAATTGCCAAAGCTTTATTTGATGGGCCACATACAGTATACAAGTAAAATATTGTCTTTGAGATCAAGAGTGCCATATTTATAGCCTGGTTTCTCATGTTCTCCCCATAGAATGTTCTGGCTAATAAGCCATCAAATGAAATATAACAGCACATTCAGTGCTATATGCTTCTGTTTCAATAGTGTGATGATTCCCTATGCCTTTTGTAAGGTCTGAGTAATGTATTGCTGTGCTGCAGACTGCTGAGGGATGGAATCCATAATGAAAATGTTTACTATGCAATAAGTCATGCCACTCTTCAAAGTTTCAATGATTACTAGTTTCCATTCACCCAGATGGGAACAAATGCTTTTCTTTACGTGTGTTATTCATAGTTAGTGGTGTTACTTTAAAGTGGTAGATGTTGGGACTGAGACGTTGCTTTTGGATGACTTCAATATAGATCGACTACAGTATGCAGTAAGACATGAAAGCAATGGAATGCTTTGTTAAAATGCCATTTTATCCTGACTTCTTTTCAGGAAGATTTGATATGGAGATATAACTAACTTCTGTTCAGAAATCCACACTGTAAATACAACAATGAGGCCAGAAATTTGCTGTGATATCATATTTTGGTAGCCGGCATGGACTGGAAGTTGTAGGTCTATTAAAGAATTTAGAATGTTATTAGGTCTCTTTTAGAGGTTGTTTCTTCTCCTCTTTCTACCATGTCATAGTCCCTTCTTCCTTATCATTGCATTTAATTTGTTTACTTAGATTTATAGCTTTAGAAAATTACAACTTAATGTGATTGTGTTGATCATAAGGTGGTAAAGCAACAAAGCCATCTGCCATGCTTCTCTGGGAACATTGCAGCAGAATTTGATCCCCTGTCTATACTCTTCCTTCAGAAAGTATTCATACCCCCTGACTTATTCCACATTTTGTTGTTACATCCTGAATTCAAAATTGATTAAAAAATAAATAAATACTAATTCTCACCCATCTACACACAATACCCCATAATGAAACAATTTTTTGCAAATTAAATATCTCATTTACGTAAGTATTCACACCCCAGAGGCAATCATTTGTAGAAGCACCTTTGGTAATGATTACAGCTGTGAGTCTTTCTGGGTAAGTGCTTTCCACACCTGGATTGTGCAACATTTGCCCATTTTTATTATTTTTTAAAATTATTCAAGGTCTGTCAAATTGGTTTTTAATCATTGCCAGTCAACCACTTTCAGGTCTTGCCATATTTTATTCCATTTAGATTTAAGTCTGCCACTTAAGAACATTCAATGTCATCTTGGTAAGCAACTCCAGTGTAGATTTGGCTTTGTGTTTTAGGTTATTGTCCTGCTGAAAGGTCATATTTTTATTTTATTTAACTAGGCAAGTTAAGAAAACATTCTTATTTACATTGATGGCCTACCCAAACCCTAACGTCGCTGGGCCAATTGTGTGCCGCCCTATGGGACTCCCAATCACGGCCGGTTGTGATACAGCCTGGAATCGAACCAGGGTCTGTAGTGACGCCTCTAGCACTGAGATACAGTGCCTTAGACTGCTGCACCACTCGGGAGCCCTCTCCCAGTGTCTGGTCAAAAGCAGACTGAACCAGGTTTGCCTCTAGGGTTTTGCCTGTGCTTAGCTCCATTCTGTTTTTATTTTTTTTTATCCTGAAAAACTCTCCAGTCCTTAACGATTACAAGTATACCCATAGCATGATGCAGCCACCACTATCCTTGAAAATATGGAGAGTGGTACTCAGTAATGTGTTGTATTGGATTTGCCCCAAACATAACACTTTGTATTCAGGACAAAAAGTTGAATTGCTTTGCCACATTTTTGGCAGTATTACTTTAGCGCCTCGTAAACAGGATGCATGTTTTGGAATATTTATCTTTACAGGCTTCCTTTTCACTCTGTCTGTTGTTACTCCACAATACGAACCTAACTATGTTGTTGATCCATCCTCAGTTTTTTTTTTTTTCTCCCTATCTCAGCCATTAAACGCTCTGTTTTAAAGTCATCATTGGTCTCATGGTGAAATCCCTGAGTGGTTTCCTACCTCTCCGGCAGCTGAGTTAGGAAGAGTGCCTGTATTCTGTAGTGACTGGGTGTATTGATACACCATCCAAAGTGTAATTAATAACTTCACCATGCTCAAAGGGCTATTCAATGGTTCTTTTTTTTTTTTTTTTTTTAAATAGCCATCTACCAATAGGTGCCCTTTGCGGTGCATTGGAAAACCTCCCTGGTCTTTGTGGTTGAATCTGTCTTTGAAATTCACTGCTTGACTGAGGGACCTTACAGGTAATTGTATGCATGTGGTACAGAGAAGAGGTAGTCATTCAAAAATCATGTTAAACACTTATTGCACACAGAGTCCATGCAACTTATGTGATTTGTTAGGCACATTTTTACTCCTGAACTTATTTAGGCTTGCCATAACAAAGGCGTTGAATACTTATTGACTCAAGACAATAAGTATTCAACTTCTCATTTGTAAAATTTCGAAAAACATATTTCCACTTTAACATTAAGGGGCATTGTGTGTAGGCCAGTGAAACAGCATTTCAATTTAATCCTTTTTAAATTTAGGCTGTAACAACAAAATGTGGGAAAAGTCAAGGGGTGTAAATACTTTCTGAAGGCACTGTATATTCCCCTTACTGTAATATTTAATCTTTTGATAAATTAGTTGTAAATAATGAATTTGATTAGGGTGTTGAAAGTTACTGAACTGTAATATACTGAATGCTGTTTATAAGGCAAATAAAGGTGTTTGATCAGATTGCCTAGTTTGTCTCACTTTTGTGGAAAATAAAGTAGACTTATAGCATAATGTATTTTGTGGTGATCAGATCATATGTGTTGAAAAGATGCTGTATAGGGATATTGTAACCAGTATATACACACAAACTGGAAAAAGGTAGGTGGATCTACAGTATCACCCACACCCGAGATGGGTGAGGCTTTACAGACACGCCTGGTGCCCAAATGGTTGACGTATGTCGCGCAGCTGAGAGTCTTGTGTGGGGACAAATGGATTTATTTCAGTCATTCCTGATAAGCCCTTTCTGCCCTTTGCAGTTTAACCTGTCCCCAGACTTGAATTGCTATAGGGCGTGGTAACAGTGTGGGACTGTTTAGAATTTTAGGGTGTGTGGATTTACTGAGTGACGTGCTAATCAATTCAAATTCTGCGCTAATCACACAACTATGAGGTGTGGCTCTAAATTGAGGCGGCAGGGGGTCATCACTAGTTAACACATCCAAAATCTTAAACCCTGCCTATTTCTATTTTAAACCGAACACTACCCACACTGTTAACCATATGCCTAACCTTAAATTAAGACAACATGTGTAGCCAATTTTGACTCTGTGGCTAAAATAACCTATCACATTAACCATATTATTTTGGGGAAGACCAATTGATTCGGAGTTCTGACATATATGTGAAAATGGGTGGGCTGGCATTTCGGTTAAATGCCAAATGGGCTGGTCAATTTTTGTGGGTGAAATTATTATCTGGCTAATAATGGGGGCCTCAAGGAATAAAATGGACTGGTGTGGGGGCCTTGAAACACTTCCTCTGCTTGCACCAAAGACAGTACAGCATGGAGATAGGCTGAAACTGCTTCTCCAATAAAAATCGCTGATAACACTTGTAGACGATGTCATGGCGACCTTGGCTAGCAATGCTCATGCGTAGACATACGTCATCGGGTTTAAACGGTCATCTCGCGCCGAACTGCGCATGTGCAGCCGTCAAATCAAAGGCACTCCTTGGATATAAAGTTGTTTTTGACGAAATTGAAAATGTGTCAGTTGGTCACTTTCATGAGGTTGGAGTAATAACATGTTCAACTACTTAAGACATTGTCTCGAATATTGGCTGTGCCTTTAGATTTTGAGAAAATGAACAACTTGGTACTTCTCAAAACCCAGCCTGGTCTGTTTGGGTTGTTTCGCAAGCGTTCCGGGAAGTCTCGCAATGTTGCGTCTCTGAGTTTAGAAACTTTGCTTGCGCTTTGAAGTCCACAATGTAGAAGGGAAGTTCAAAGGTTTCAGCTAGATATATGGTGATAGCCTGAGAGATCAGCCAATTAAAACCTGTTCCTGCTATAGTGTGCTTTCGAGCGAATCACTTGTCAAGTAGGTGACAATCGTCACCGCCTTTCAAAGTGTAGCATTATGGGGATAAAAATTGTCTGACTTGCGCCTACATGTCGAATACAAAACGTGTATTTATTATTCGTGTCACTTTCTGTTTCTTATTAAAATATATATATTTTTCTTTCTGCATTGTTAGTCTACACCTGTTGTTTACGAAGCATGTGACGAATAATATTTGATTTGAGATCTTTGCGCTGCAAGCCGACAACACAAACAACACAGACAGTGTCCTTCGCTCCGTGAAATGCTTACTGACCTTAGCCAACAGTGCAGTTCAAGAAAGAGTTAAGAAAATATTTACCAAATAAACTAAAGCAAAAGATAATAAAAAGTAACACAATAAAATAACAATAACGAGGCTATATACAGGGGGTACCGGTACCGCGGGGGTTCAGGTTAGTCGAGGTAATTTGTACATGTAGGTAGGGGTGGAGTGACTATGCATAGATAATAAACAGCGAGTAGCAGCGGTGCACAAAACAAATGGATGGGGGGGTGTCAATAATGTAACATGTAAATAGTCCGGTGACCATTTGATTAATTGTTCAGCAGTATTATGGCTTGGGGTAGAAGCTGTTAAGGAGCATTTTGGTCCTAGACTTGGTGCCTCGGTACCGCTTGCTGTGCGGTAGCAGAGAGAACAGTCTATGACTTGGGTGACTGGAGTCTCTGACAATTTTTGGGGCTTTTCTCTGACACCCAGTAAATACTGTAGGTCCTGGATGGCAGGAAGCTTGGCCCCAGTGATGTACTGGGCCATACACACTACCCTCTGTAGTGCCTTACGGTCAAATGCAGAGCAGTTGACATACCAGGCAATGATCTGGGGACCTATGCCAAATCTTTTCAGCCTCGTGAGGGAGAAAAGGTGTTGTCGTGCCCTCTTCACGATTGTGTTGGTGTGTTTGGACCATTATAGTTTGTTGGTGATGTGGACACCAAGGAACTTGAAACTCTCGACCAGCTCCACTACAGCCCCGTCGATGTTATAATGGGGGCCTGTTCAGCCCGCCTTTTCCTGTTGTTCATGATCAGCTCCTTTGTCTTGCTCACATTGAGGGACAGGTTGTTGTCCTGGCACCACACTGCCAGGTCTCTGACCACCTCCCTATAGGCTGTCTCATCATTGTCGCTGATCAGACCTACCACTGTTGTGTCCTCAGCAAACTTAATGATGGTGTTGGAGTTGTGTTTGGCCATGCGTTCGTGGGTGAACAGGGAGTACAGGAGGGGACTAAGTAAACACCCCTGAGGGGCTCCAGTGTTGAGGATCAGCATGGCAGGTGTGTTGTTGCCTACCATTACCTCCTGGGGGCGGCCCATCAGGAAGTCCAGGATGCAGTTGCAGAGGGAAGTATTTACGCTGAGCTGTAGTCAATGAACAGCATTCTCACATAGGTGTTCCTTTTGTCCAGGTGGGAAAGGGCAGTGTGGAGTGCGATTGAGATGGCATCATCTGTGGATCTGTTGGGGGAGGTATGGTATGTGAATTGGAGTGGGTCTAGGGTATCCGGGAGGATGTTGTTGATGTGAGCCATGACAAGCCTTTCAAACCACTTCATGGCTACTGACGTAAATGCTACGAGGCGGTAATCATTTAGGCAGGTTACCTTCGCTTCCTTGGGCACAGGGACTGTGGTGGTCTGCTTGAAACATGTAGGTATTACAGACTCAGTCAGGGAGAAATTGAAAATGTCAGTGAAGACACTTGCCAGTTGGTCCGCGCATGCTTTGAGTACACGTCCTGGTAATCCGTCTGGCCCCGTGGCTTTGTGAATGTTGACCTGTTTTAAGGTCTTGCTCACATCGGCTACTGAGAGCATTATCACACAGTCGTCCAGAACAGGTGGTGCTCTCGGGCATGCTTCAGTGTTGCTTGCCTCGAAGCGAGCATAAAAGGCATTTCGCTCGTCTGGTAGGCTCGCGTCACTGGGCAATTAGCGTCTAGTTTTCCCTTTGTAGTGCGAATAGTTTTCAAGCCCTGCCACATCTGACGAGTGTCAGAGCCGGTGTAGTAGGATTCAATCTTAGTCCTGTATTGACTCTTTGCTTGTTTGATGGTTTGTCTGAGGGCTTAGCGGGATTTCTTATAAGCGTTCGGATTAGTGTCCGGCTCATTGAAAGCGGCAGCTCTAGCCTTTAGCTCGATGCGGATGTTGCCTGTAATCCATGGCTTCTGACTGGGTTATGTACGTACGGTCACTGTGAGGATGACATCGTCGATGCACGTATTGATGAAGCCAATGACTGAGGTGGTATAATACTCAATGCCATTGGATGAATCCCGGAACATATTCCAGTCTGTGCTAGCAAAACAGTCCTGTAGCGTAGCATCCGCGTCATCTGACCACTTCCATATTGAGCGAGTCACTGGCACTTCCTGCTTTAGTTTTTGCTTGTAAACAGGAATTAAGAGGATAGAATTATGGTCAGATTTGCCAATGGAGGGCGGAGGAGATCTTCGTATGCATCTCTGTGTGTGGAGTAAAGGTGGCTTAGAGTTTTTGCTTTCCTCTGGTTGCACATGTGACATGCTAGTAGAAATGAGGTAAAACTGATTTAAGTTTGCCTGCATTAAAGTCCCCGGCCACTTGGAGTGCTGCTTCTGGATGAGCATTTTCTTGTTTGCTTATGACCTTATAGAGTTGGTTGAGTGCGGTCTTAGTGCCAGCATCGGTTTGTGGTGGTAAATAGACAGCTACGAATAATATAGATGAGAACTCTCTTGGTAGATAGTGTGGTCTACCGCTTATCATAAGGTACTCTACCTCAGGCGAGCTATACCTCGAGACATCTTTATTATTTGACATTGCGCACCAGCTGTTATTGACAAATAGACACTCACCCCCACCCATCGTCTTACCAGACGTAGCTTCTCTGTCCTGCCGGTGCGTGGAAAATCCCGCCAGCTCTATATTATCCGTGTCGTCGTTCAGCCACAACTCGGTGAAACATAAGATATTACAGTTTTTAATGTCCCGTTGGTAGGATAATCTTGATCATAGGTCATCGATTTTATTTTCCAATAATTGCACGTTGGCCAATAGAATGGATGGCAGAGGAAGTTTACTCGCTCGCCTACGAATTCTCAGAAGGCAGCCCGACCTCCGCCCCCTTTTTCTCCATCTTTTCTTTCTTGCAAATGATGGGGATTTGGGACTGTTCCCGAGAAAGCAGTATATCCATCGCGTCGGACTTGTCAGACTCGTTAAAGGAAAAAGCGTCTTCCAGTTCGAGGTGAGTAATCGCTGTTCTAATGTTCAGAAGTTATTTTCGGTCATAAGAGATGGTAGCAACAAAATGATGTACAAAATAAGTTAAAAAATAAGTTACAAACAACACAAAAAAATTTACAAAATAGCACTGTTGGTTAGGAGCTCGTAAAACGTCAGCCGTCCTCTCCGGCGCCATTCAGTTAATCACGGTTTACATTAGCTCTACATCGATATATATATAAAATAATAATTTAAAAAATCAACTAAATCCCCCTAAATAACTCTGTTCTATAAAGAAAATAAAAAAGAGCTCGACTTACTTCTAACAGACCCTCCCCAATCCCCCAAGCCCCCCCCCCCCCCCCGTCCAACCTCGACCCTACAATTGAAGAGGGAAAAATTTAACATACTTACAACACATGCATCACCGTTTTTGACCATATACACTCCAGACACAAACCATTCACGTTTGCTCTCTACTCGACTCTCGCTGCGCAACAAACGTCATCAATTTGGGCACCAGGCGTGTCTGCATAGGACCCTATAGCCAAAGGTTTTTATTACTAAACCAAGATAGACCACAGCCTGTCGTTTCAAATGGAATCTAGTAATCATTTGCATATTTCCATTGGGGAAAGCTACTCTGAAGTGCGCGTGTGCAATAACTCAATTCGCCTTTGCACTCCTACACAATGCCATTTTTTGAAACTTTGGCAAAGGGTAAAGTATACAAAACTTTGTCCACTCTGTTCTTAACAGATTGTAGTTTTGGGAACAGAAACTGTATTGAGCTAAAAATGTTTCATTATCAGAATGTCGGCCAAAATCCATCTCGTTCCATCTTATCCCACTGCTGGGCAATGGGCTTCCTCTATCTACCATATTGGGTAGTGAGTGGAAACGCCAACCGGATGCTTCGTATTATATGTCTGGTGAAATATCTGTCTCATTGTTCTATCTGTGGTATAGCATTTCCCCACAGGGACTGTTTACCCATGATAGGCTACAGTATGTGACTGACAGCTGTTGTCGCCAAAGTTTCAAACATCACAAAGTGTAACTGGTGTGAAATGGCTAGCTAGCTAGCGGGGTGCGCGAAAATAGAGTTTCAATCGGTGACCTCACTCGCTCTGAGACTTGAAGTAGTTGTTTCCCTTGCTCTGCAAGGGCTGTGGCTTTTGTGGAGCGATAGGTAACGATGCTTCGAGGGTGTCAGTTGTTGATGTGTGCAGAGGGTCCCTGGTGCTAGGAGAGGGATGGAGGCAAAACTGTTACAAAAGCGAGAGCTCAGTCAGCGCCTGTATTACACTCCCTACAACTGTAACGAAACCTTGGATTTCCAGAAAAATAGAACAAATATCTCTGTCACACATGCCCCGGAAAGAGGATGTCATAGACTACTAAACGACAGTATGGAGAAGAGAATAACATATTTCAATTGAAGGCAATATTGGTAAGTACACTATAAAATTGCCACCACCTTGGATGTAGTTAGCAAGAAAACTTATCTAATTTAGCTTAGCTGGCTAGTTTTGCACAATTAATCAAATTGCTAAAAGCTTCTTACCGTATGTTGCATTGTTTCCTGTTCATCAACAAAGTGATGCACAAATTAGATAGCTCCATGGCCTACTACTGTTCCAATTTTAAGCAATACTCTAGTTATACTATATATACAAAAGTATGTGAACACCCCTTCAAATGAGTAGATTCGGCTATTTCAGCCACACTCATTGCAGACAGGTGTATAAAATTGAGCACACAGCCATGCAATCTCCATAGACAAACATTGGCAGTAGATTGGCCTTACTGAAGAACTCAGTGACTTTCAACGTGGCACCATCATAGGATACCACCTTTCCAACAAGTCAGTTCATCGAATTTCTGGCCTGCTAGAGCTGCCCCGGTCAACAGTAAGTGCTGTTATTGTGAAGTGGAAACGTCTAGGAACAACAACGGCTCAGCCACCAAGTGGTAGGCCACACAAGCTCACAGAATGGGACCGCTGAGTGCATAGTGTGTAAAAACCTTCTGTCCTCGGTTGCAACACTCACTACTGACTTCCAAACTCCCTCTGGAAACAACATCAGCACTTGAACTGTTCCTCGGAAGCTTCATGAAATGGGTTTCTATGGCCGAGTAGCCACACACAAGCCTAAGATCACCATGCGAAATGTCAAGCGACGGCTGGAGTGGTGTAAAGCTCGCCGACATTGGACTCTGAAGCAGTGGAAACGAGTTCTCTGGAGTGATGAATCACACTTCACCATCTGGCAGTCCGACGGATGAATCTGGATTTGGCGGATGCCAGGAGAAAGCTACCTGCCTGAATGCGTAGTGCCAACTGCAAATTTTGGTGGAGGAGGAATATTGGTCTGGGGCTGTATTTCATGGTTCTGTCTGTAATTTTTGCCTCAATATATTTCATGATGTGCAACAACAATGTGCCAAATCTTGATTTAGTGCGGTAAGCCGCCGTAGGTGATATCTTTCTAAGAGCTGATATGTCATCAGTATTGTGGAATAATTATAACGTTACGGTATGATTTAAATTGAGAAATCTGATCTAAAAACTGTGCAGCCTTTATTTTGATCCTGTCGGTATCGACACTATGTCTCAACGACGCACTTGGAGAACGTTCTCTCTGTGTGGTGTTTTGGGAAACGCATGCTACATCTTTGGCCATTGTAGGACAGATGCATCGTTAAAACACTCATAAACCTAAGTTCCATCACTATCGCGGAACTGGGCTCTGGCTCTGGGCTGTGTATGTAAATATCTTAAAATTTAATACACTGACCACATGATCCGACTAAGCATTTCAAGGGCCAAAGGATGCTCAGGGAAATAATTATTACAAATATATTTTATTAAATAAACACATACAGTGATTGATTAGACATACAGTGAGGATGATTTAAATTACAAAGACTGCATGGGGATTTAAGTTTACACTGAAAACGTTTTACCATCCTGAAAATTATATATAAAAATGTATAATGCAAATGTGTCCCTCTGCTGCTAAATGAATATAGGGGAAACACTGGTATATGTGTGTGTGTGTGTGTGTGTGTGTGTGTGTGTGTGTGTGTGTGTGTGTGTGTGTGTGTGTGTGTGTGTGTGTGTGTGTGTGTGTGTGTGTGTGTGTGTGTGTGTGCCTATACATGCTGTGTTTAGAATACAGCAGCTGCCGTCTGTCCCACTCTGCACTGGACAGTGTCTGTTAGACAGATGGCCCCACCCTGAACAGCTGAGTATGGAGACAGGGCAGGGCACCACTACCAAACACCACTACACCCTCGGCTGCCCCACCCACCATACATTACCCCGGCGCAATCTCTAGTTCAATCATGTCAAATATGTCTCTCTTTCCTTCTCTGTCTCTCACTTACACAGTCTTTCAGTTCCTTAATCTAAATAGCAATTTTTTTCCTCTGTATTTGATCTCAAATCAAGATGTGTACTGACATTACAGTTGCAGCACATGGTGAATAAATACTATGCCCATCTCTAACACTCTCCAACCATCATTAGAATCAGGCAGGCTCTACATGTATCTTGGGATGTTTTCATTAGGAAATTGCTTCTCCATTTCTACACTGACCACAAGAGGGCATGACCCACCCAGGTATGACTGAATTGGAGAGAGGTTTGGAATTATAAGTTATGGGTGCACTGACTGCTTGTATCAAACTTTGTGAACTTATTGGCATTGTCCCAAACCAGAAACACATTCCATAACCTGTTCATTCTCCCATCACTCATCTCTCTCTGCCAATCTAGAGCCTGGCACCACTCTCACTCTCAGTTTACTCAGTACTGATTAGCCTACAGCCCGATACTACAGAATGCACCAAGGGCAAAATTGTGGTGTAGATATTGTGGCGGACGAACAGTAGAAGGGTGTCCTCCCCTGGATTTTTTTTTTACATTTGAAAATACATTTCTTACAATTCAACACAGTTTGACATGACTTGAGGGGTATTTTGAAAACGGTTTTCTGCTGAAAATATGCAGAATTCTATGGAAAGCTATTTTTTTAACCTTTGGTGTACAGTTGAAGTCGGAAGTTTACATATACATAGGTTGGAATCATTAAAACTAGTTTTTCAACAACTCCACAAATTTCTTGTTAACAAACTATAGTTTTGGCATGTCGGTTAGGACATCTACTTTGTGCATGACACAAGTAATTTTTCCAACAATTGTTTACAGACAGAGTATTTCACTTATAATTCACTGTATCACAATTCCAGTGGGTCAGAAGTTAACATACACTAAGTTGACTGTGCCTTTAAACAGCTTGGAAAATTCCCGAAAATTATGTCATGGCTTTAGAAGCTTCTGATAGGCTAATTGACATCATTTGAGTCAATTGGAGGTGTACTTGTGGATGTATTTCAAGGCCTACCTTCAAACGCAGTGCCTCTTTGCTTGACATCATGGGAAAATGAAAAGAAATCAGACAAGACCTCAGAAAAAAAATTGTAGACCTCCACAAGTCTGGTTGATCCTTGGGAGCAATTTTCAAACGCCTGAAGGTACCACGTTCATCTGTACAAACAATAGTACGCAAGTATAAACACCATGGGACCACGCTGCCTTCATACTGCTCAGGAAGGAAACGCGTTCTGTCTCCTAGAGATTAATGTACTTTGGTGTGAAAAGTGCAAATCAATCCCAGAACAACAGCAAAGGACCTTGTGAAGATGCTGGAGGAAACAGGTATAAAAGTATCTATATCCACAGTAAAAAGAGTCCTATATCGACATAACCTGAATGGCCGCTCAGCAAGGAAGAACCCACTGCTCCAAAACCACCATAAAAAAGCCAGACTAAGCCAGACTACTGCACATGGGGACAAAGATCATAGTTTTTGGAGAAATGTCCTCTGGTCTGATGAAACACAAATAGAACTGTTTGGCCATAATGACCATTGTTATGTTTGGAGGACAAAAGGGGAGGCTTGCAAGCCGAAGAACACCATCCCAACCGTGAAGCACGGGGGTGGCAGCATCATGTTGTGGGGGTACTTTCCTGCAGGAGGGACTGGGGCACTTCGCAAAATAGATGGCATCATCAGGCTGGAAAATTATATGGATGTATTGAAGCAACATCTTAAGACATCAGTTAGGAATTTAAAGCTTGGTCGCAAATGGGTCTTCCAAATGGACAATGACCCCAAGCATACTTCCAAAGTTGTGGCAAAATGGCTTAAGGACAACAAAGTCAAGGTATTGGAGTAGCCATCACAAAGCCCTGACCTCAATCCTATAGAAATTTTGTGGGCAGAAATGAAAAAGTGTGTGCGAGGAAGGAGGCCTACAAACCTGACTCAGTTACACCAGCTCTGTCAGGAGGAATGGGCCAAAATTCACCCAACTTATTGTGGGAAGCTTGTGGAAGGATACCCGAAAAGTTTGACCCAAGTTAAACAATTTAAAGGCAATGCTAACAAATATTAAATGAGTGTATGTAACCATTTGACCCACTAGGAATGTGATAACAAAAATAAAAGCTGAAGTAAATCATTCTCTCAACTATTATTCTGACATTTCACATTCTTAAAATAAAGTGTTGATCCTAACTGACCTAAGACAGAGAATTTTTACAAGGATTAAATGTCAGGAATTGTGAATAACTGAGTGTAAATGTATTTGGCTAAGGTGTATGTAAACTTCCAACTTCAACTGTATATGTAGATCATGCAGTTGAATGGGACACAATTTTATACAAATAAAGGTCACCTGTTTCATGTAAAACGACATTACACCCACTTACTTGAGATTTAGAACATTTAACTTTTCTTTCTGTACAATCAGTGTAAACAGATATGAAGTTAATAAATAAAATGAATAAATATAAGAGTGTCATGAATAAATACTTTTGAGTTAGAGAGAGATTGAACTAGGGTTCAAGAATTTCATTGACATAAGTGTTACACTATAGCCTACAGCACCCGACGTCACAGGAAGGCCAAAAAGATCATCAAGGACATCAACCACCCGAGCCACATCCTGTTCAACCCGCTATCATTAAGAAGGTTAGGTCAGTACAGGTGCATCAAAGCTGGGACTGAGACACTGAAAAACAGCTTCTATCTCAAGACCGTTAAGACTTTTAAATAGCCATCACTAGCCGGCTACCACCCGGTTACTCAACCCTGCACCTTAGAGGCTGCTGCCCTTTATACATAGACATGGAATCACTGGCCACTTTAATAATGGAACACTAGTCATAATGTTTCCATACTGCTTTACTCATATCACATTTCAGGAGAAGACCCAGATGCAGACAGTGTCGAAGTAACAAAAGTTTATTACTAGAACAGGGGGCAGGCAAAATTACAATTCAAGGGCAGGCAGAGGTCAGTATTCCAGATCAGAGTCCATAAGGTACAGAACGGCAGGCAGTCTCGGGGTCAGGGCAGGCAGAGGTCAATAATCCAGGGCGGTGTGACAAGGTACAGAATGGCAGGCAGAATGGTCAAAACCGGGAAAACTAGAAAAGAGGAACTAGGAAAAAGACAGGATCAAGGGGAAAACCGCCGGTAGGCTTGACGAACAAAATGAACTGGCAACAGACAAACAGAGAACACAGGTATAAATACAGTGGCTTGCGAAAGTACACTGCTCAAAAAAATAAAGGGAACACTTAAACAACACAATGTAACTCCAAGTCAATCACACTTCTGTGAAATCAAACTGTCCACTTAGGAAGCAACACTGATTGACAATAAATTTCACATGTTGTTGTGAAAATGGAATAGACAACAGGTGGAAATTATAGGCAATTAGCAAGACACCCCCAATAAAGGAGTGGTTCTGCAGGTGGTGACCACAGACCACTTCTCAATTCCTATGCTTCCTGGCTGATGTTTTGGTCACTTTTGAATGATGGCGGTGCTTTCACTCTAGTGGTAGCATGAGACGGAGTCTACAACCCACACAAGTGGCTCAGGTAGTGCAGCTCATCCAGGATGGCACATCAATGCGAGCTGTGGCAAGAAGGTTTGCTGTGTCTGTCAGCGTAGTGTCCAGAGCATGGAGGCGCTACCAGGAGACAGGCCAGTACATCAGGAGACGTGGAGGAGGCCGTAGGAGGGCAACAACCCAGCAGCAGGACCGCTATCTCCGCCTTTGTGCAAGGAGGAGCAGGAGAAGCACTGCCAGAGCCCTGCAAAATGACCTCCAGCAGGCCACAAATGTGCATGTGTCTGCTCAAACGGTCAGAAACAGACTCCATGAGGGTGGTATGAGGGCCCGACGTCCACAGGTGGGGGTTGTGCTTACAGCCCAACACCGTGCAGGACGTTTGGCATTTGCCAGAGAACACCAAGATTGGCAAATTCGCCACTGGCGCCCTGTGCTCTTCACAGATGAAAGCACGTTCACACTGAGCACGTGACAGACATGACAGAGTCTGGAGACGCCGTGGAGAACGTTCTGCTGCCTGCAACATCCTCCAGCATGACCGGTTTGGCGGTGGGTCAGTCATGGTGTGGGGTGGCATTTCTTTGGGGGGCCGCACAGCCCTCCATGTGCTCGCCAGAGGTAGCCTGACTGCCATTAGGTACCAAGATGAGATCCTCAGACCCCTTGTGAGACCATATGCTGGTGCAGTTGGTCCTGGGTTCCTCCTAATGCAAGACAATGCTAGACCTCATGTGGCTGGAGTGTGTCAGCAGTTCCTGCAAGAGGAAGGCATTGATGCTACGGACTGGCCTGCCCGTTCCCCAGACCTGAATCCAATTGAGCACATCTGGGACATCATGTCTCGCTCCATCCACCAACGCCACGTTGCACCACAGACTGTCCAGGAGTTGGCGGATGCTTTAGTCCAGGTCTGGGAGGAGATCCCTCAGGAGACCATCCGCCACCTCATCAGGAGCATGCCCAGGCGTTGTAGGGAGGTCATACAGGTACGTGGAGGCCACACACACTACTGAGCCTAATTTTGACTTGTTTTAAGGACATTACATCAAAGTTGGATCAGCCTGTAGTGTGGTTTTCCACTTTAATTTTGAGTGTGACTCCAAATCCAGACCTCCATGGGTTGATAAATTGGATTTCCATTGATTCTTTTTGTGTGATTTTGTTGTCAGCACATTCAACTATTTAAAGAAAAAAGTATTTAATAAGATTATTTCTTTCATTCAGATCTAGGATGTGTTGTTTAATAAGTGTTCCCTTTATTTTTTTGAGCAGTATATTTACCCCCTTGGAATTGTTCCTATTTTGTTGCCTTACAACCTGGAATTAAACAATTTTGGGGGGGGTTGTATCATTTCATTTACACAACATGCCTACCACTTTGAAGATGCAAAATATGTTTTATTGTGAAACAAACAAGAAATAAGACAAAAAATCTGAACTCGAGCGTGCATAAACTGTTCACCCCTCCAAAGTCAATACTTTGTAGAGGCACCTTTTGCAGCAATTACAGCTTCACATCTCTTGGGGTATGTCTCTATAAGCTTGGCACATCTAGCCACTGGGATTTTTGCCCATTCTTCATTGCAAAACTGCTCCAGCTCCTTCAAGTTGGATGGGTTCTGCTGGTGTACAGCAATCTTTAAGTCATACAACAGATTCTCAATTGGATTGAGGTCTGGGCTTTGACTAGGCCATTCCAAGACATTTAAATGTTTCCCCTTAAACCGCTCAAGTGTTGCTTTAGCAGTATGCTTAGGGTCATTGTCCTGCTGGAAGGTGAACCTCCGTCCCAGTCTCAAATCCCTGGAAGACTGAAACAGGTTTCCCTCAAGAATTTCCCTTTATTTAGAGCCATCCTTCAATTCTGACCAGTTTCCCAGTCTCTGTTGACGAAAAACACCCCCACAGCATGATGCTGCCACCACCATGCTTCACTGTGGGGATGGTATTCTCAGGGTGATGAGAGATGTTGGGTTTGCGCCAGACAGCATTTTCCTTGATGGCTAAAAAGCTCAATTTTTGTCTCATCTGACCAGAGTACTTTCTTCCATATGTTTGGGGAGTCTCCCACATGCCTTTTGGTGAACACCAAACGTGTTTGCTTATTTTTTTCTTTAAGCAATGGCTTTTTTCTGGCCACTCTTCCGTAAAGCCCAGCTCTGTGGAGTGTACGGCTTAAAGTGGTCCTATGGACAGATACTCCAATCTACGCTGTGGAGCTTTGCAGCTCCTTCAGGGTTATCTTTGGTCTCTTTGTTGCCTCTCTGATTAATGCCCTCCTTGCCTGCTCTGTGAGTTTTGGTGGGCGGCCCTCTCTTGGCAGGTTTGTTGTGGTGCTATATTCTTTCCATTTTTTAATGATGGATTTAGTGGTGCTCCGTGGGATGTTGAAAGTTTCTGATATTTTTTTATAACCCAACCCTGATCTGTACTTCTCCACATACTTTGTCCCTGACCTGTTTCTTCATGGTGCCGCTTGCTTGGTGGTGCCACATGCTTAGTGGTGTTGCAGACTCTGGGGCCTTTCAGAACAGGTGTATATGTACTGAGATCATGTGACAGATCATGTGACACTTAGATTGTACACAGGTGGACTTTATTTAACTAATTATGTGACTTCTGAAGGTAATTGGTTGCACCAGATCATATTTAGGGGCTTCATAGCAAAGGGGGTGAATACATATGCACGCACCACTTTTCTATTTTTGATTTTTTTATACTTTTTTGAAACAATATATATATATTTTTTTTTCACTTCACCGATTTGGACTATTTTGTGTATGTCCATTACATGAAATCCAAATAAAAATCCCATTTAAATAACAGATTGTAATGCAACAAAATACCAAAATGCCAAGGGGGTGAATACTTTTGCAAGGCACTGTACACTGGGGATAATGGGGAAGATGGGCAACACTTGGAAGGAGGTGGAGACAAGCACAAAGTCAGGTGAAACAGATCCGGGTGTGACAACTCATTTCAAATGTATATACTGTATTCTATTCTACTGTATTTTGGTCTAGGCCACGTTGATATTGCTCGTCCTAATATTTACACTACCGTTCAAAAGTTTGGGGTCACTTAGAAATGTCCTTGTTTTTTAAAGAAAACCTCATTCTTTTGTCCATTAAAATATCATCAAATTGATCAGAAATAAAGTGTAGACATTGTTAATGTTGTAAATGACTATTGTAGCTGGAAACGGCAGATTTGTTATGGAATATCTACATAGGCGTACAGAGGCCCATTATCAGCAACCATCACTCCTGTGTTCCAACGGCACGTTGTGTTAGCTAATCCAAGTTTATAATTTTAAAAGGCTAATTGATCATTAGAAAACCAGTTTGCAATTATGTTAGCACAGTGAAGAAGTGACTCTGGGATGCTGGCCTTCTAGGCAGAATTGCAAAGAAAAAGACATCTCAGACTGGTCAATAAAAAGAAGATTAAGATGGGCTAAAGAACACAGAAACTGGACAGAGGAACTCTGTCTAGAAAGCTAACATCCCAGAGTCGCCTCTTCACTGTTGACTTTGAGACTGGTGTTTTGCGGCTACTATTTAATGAATCTGCAAGTTGAGGACTTGTGAGGCGTCTGTTTCTGAAACTAGACACTCTAATGTACTTGTCCTCTTGCTCAGTTGTGCACCGGGGCCTCCCACTCCTCTTTCTATTCTCGTTAGAGCCAGTTTCCGCTGTTCTGTGAAGGGAGTAATACACAGCGCTGTACGAGATATTCAGTTTCCTGGCAATTTCTCGCATGGAGTAGCCTTCATTTCTCAGAACAAGAATAGACTTACGAGTTTCAGAAGAAAGTTCTTTGTGGCTGGCCATTTTGAGCCTGTAATCGAACCCACAAATGCTGATGCTCCAGATACTCAACTAGCCTAAAGAAGGCCAGTTTTATTGCTTCTTTAATAAGCACAACAGTTTTCAGCTGTGCTAACATAATTACAAAAGGGTTTTCTAAAATGAAAAACTTGGATTATCTAACACAACGTGCCATTGGAACACAGGAGTGATGGTTGCTGATAATGGGCCTCTGTACGCCTATTGTAACGAGTGCGCTGAGAATCGGGAAGCAAGTTCAGGGAGTGAGTGTTTCAATAAATAAAAGCAACAATAAACACGAAGCACAAACAACGCACCGACATGAAAACAGAGTCAATAACACCTGAGGAAAGAACCAAGGGGAGAGACAGATATAGGGAAGATAATCAAGGAAGTGATGGAGTCCAGGTGAATGTCATGAGGGGCAGGTGTGTCAGACGATGGAGACAGGTGTGCGGGATAATCAGCAGCCTGATGACCTAGAGGCCGGAGAGGGAGTATGCGTGACACCTATGTAGATATTCCATTAAAAATCAGCTGTTTCCAGCTACAATGGTCATTAACAACATTAACAATGTCTACACTGCATTTCTGATCAATTTGATGTAATTTTAATGGGCAACATTTTTAATTTTCTTTCAAAAACAAGGACATTCTAAGTGACCCCAAACTTTTGAACAGCAGTGTATATTTTTCTTAATTCCATTCTTTTACTTTTAGATGTGTGTGTATTGTTGTCAATTGTTAGATACTACTGCACTGTTGGAGCTAGTAACATGAAGCTATTCGCTACACCAAGAATGACATCTGCTAAATATGTGTACAGTATGTGACCAATACAATTTGATTTATAATACCCTGAGCACTTAAATCTGCATTTGAATCACTTGTGTTTTGAAGAGTCAATCAGATAAAGAAACGAAACCTAGAGAGGCGTAGACAGGAATGTAACAAGACCAACATCATTTCCTAAATACCTGTTCAACACAATACATTTCTGGCTATAACATCCCATAACTTTGCAACCTGTTGAACTGACCCAGGGTTCTTCAGAAGGCACACCTCCCAGGTGAGCAAGATACTATACAATACACTCTAAGAGAGAGAGAGGTGTGCTGTCCAATGTCTAGAGCAGGGCAGGGGGAGGAGTGAGACCGTGTGAGGGACTTCATTCTTCAGCACTGCCATTGAACTTGACAATAAAAACATCTTAACGTTCTTCTCAGATAAGCTTCTACTGTTCTGATTTAACAGATTCATGGACTGTGAGAAGAGTTTCTCAACATCCACAGATGTGGGCCCGAGTTTGCAGCCTGTCTTTCAGCTCCTGCCCACCAGTCCACTGCTCTCACCTGTCTGGCATCAGTTTTGTTTATTGACATGTAGTTGTGCCACTCCTCTTCCAACACCTCACTCAAAGCAGGGATGATGTGCACATAGTCCTTCCTCTCTTTCCTGGACCCTTCCACTCGTGCTGGATCGAATATATAAAGAGAGCTAGTCTCTGGTGCCTTTCCATCACAGCCTGCAGCTTAATGGCACATTCTCCGTGGCAGCCTTGAAGAGCTCTGCACACACATCTCTCTCTTGCTCTGGAAGTTCCTCCAGCTGAGTGGTGGTGCCAGTCATCTGCCTCTGCCGTGCTGCCGTACTCCAAGAACATGTGTAGGTTCGGCATTTTGTCGCCGATGTTGTGGGCTTATGGCTCTGATGTCTTCTCCAGCTTCTTAAGGAGGACCACTAGCTCCAAACTGTGGTCGATGATGAACACATAGGCCTTTAGCAAGGATTTGTGATTCCCCAGCAGCTCCTTCAGATCCTGGACACACTTGGCAGGTGGTGGGTCCATACCTTCCAGACCTACGCCTGCATGAGCAGGGTCTGAACCCAGATGAAAGCCACCAATAGGAAGCTCAGAGAGACAGAGAACCCTGTGCAGTCCTTCGAAAGGTCCGTCTACGGCGACAGGTATGGACAAAACAGAAATTTCACCAGGAGAGTCATGTCTTCTTTAATATGATACGAAGAATAGGGTTTAGAATTCTATAACCATGGAAAAAGTTCTCCCCCCCAAAAATAAATTGCTGTAAGTATGTGTTAGTATCTGTACAGCTTTCATAAGTGCCTCTAAGCACACCCCTCTCATATGTCCTATGTTGTTGTTCTGTCTGTGTCCAGATACATCTTTGCAGCGAACCTGTATGAGAATGAGAGTCTGAACGAGACAGAGTGGTCTATCTACTAGGACTGGCACGGCTGGCTCCACAAACAGTTTGGGAAACGCATCCAGCTGGACGGCATCATCTACCTTCAAGCCACACCAGATGTCAGCAACTAACTTAACTTCGATACATGTTCGTTAGAAACTTATCGTAGCAAAACATTTCAGTTGCATTGTAGTAGATTATATAATGTAGCCTATTTTTATTTGTTCATGCAAAATATTCAAATTTTCCCCCTTATGCAAAAAAGAAAGAAAGAAAAATGAATACTTTACATTAATGTGCACTTATACCTGTGTAGTAACACTGCAATTCCAATGGTACTTCTTGTGTGTTTGTGTGTAGAGATGCATGGAGAGGCTACATCTGAGAGGCAGAGAGGAGGAGCAGGGCATTCCTCTGGAGTACCGGGAGAAACTCCACTTCAAACATGAGAGCTGGATGCAGCACAAAACCATGCGGCGAGAGAGGGAGGAAGGAAGTGTTGCTGGGATTGTGAACGAGGAAGGGAGTGTTACGGAAGGGAGTAGGTTGAGGTACGGACGTGCGTGTGTGTGGGAGCATTAAATATAAAGCTTACATTTTGACATTTCTATACTACTAACGTGTTTTAGAGACGTATGAGACAGGAAACAGGCTTGTTCCTCGGGTCTATTTTGAGCTGTGAATTTCCTTACAAAGATGGAAATGTACTTGAAATAACAAGGAAACAACCAGTAAATAGCCTGACCTGAGAAAATATGTTTATTGCATGAGCATTATGTGTGTGCGTGCGTGTGCGTTGTTGAAGTCACTAACCGTATGTTTCTATTCCCTCCTGGTCCTTATCCACAGCATGGTATATGAGTATCTGATTGACACGCCCATTCTGACGCTGGATATCAACAAAGATTTTAAAGGGGACAAGGTCAAGGGTGCCGACATGGTGGAAAAGGTAAGAAGTTGTATCAAACCCATTTGTTTTAAACAATGTTTTTAAATGGAAATTGGTTATTATTTTTAATGAAGCGGAGTCTTTCAGAAATAGAAAGATGTGACTATATTTAGCTGTTATTTTGTTAAGGTGATTCATGAAAACGTACTGTTTGGAGGACACCGGCAGTAGTGAAAAACATCCTGTTATCACTGAGTACAGTCGAGGTTATTAGTAGAGGGATGTTGATAAAGACACACACACACACACACACACACATGTTTCACTTATGGAAATGAGGCCTGAAGAGCTGCTAATGTAGCTGTTTCACGTTGAAGGTAAACACCGATGATATCATAAAGCCTATAGTAAAACACACACACCTATTGCTTCCTGTCCAGTTGCAGCGCTGTCATCCTTTGGCACGTCCAAGCTTAGCTCCACATTGGGTCCACATCAAACACTTGCACTGGCCTGACAAACCATTTACACTGACACTAATAGCCATATTCATTATGTGCTAACAGCTTGTTATGTGATTTTCTTCCAGGTCAAAGAGTTTCTCAGTACCTTGAAAACACCAGCAGATGACCATCATAGCCTGCTCTGGATGGCAGCCAGCAGTGAGGACAGATGTGGAACATGTTTTGAAATGAATGATGTAAATTATTTTTTATATTATTTTAAAAGCATTTTAAATGTATCGACCTGCATGGGTACCTGCATGGGTAAACACAATATGATACGTTTGTATAGCTTGGTTTCACCTTCATATCCTGTCTGTTTTATTTATCAATATGAATGAGAAGGGGAAAAACCTGAATATGTATTTCTTTATTAGAAATCATTTGTGCTGTTTTATAAACGCCTAAAATAATAAAGGGCTACCAGTATAAAGGAACCTAAGGAAGTTTTCTGTGATTCTTGAGCGAACAAAAATTCCCAGTAGGTCTCTGAGAAGTCTACCTGAAGTGCTGTGAACAGCATAGGCCCATAAAATGGAGCTAGGCCTACTCAACTACATGTCTAGATGACCGGTCTAAGCCCTATGGTCTGAGCAAGGCGCTGGCTGGGCAGTGCACAATCCGTAGCTAGGTTTCCATCCAATTGGCAACAGATTTTCATGCAAAATATTCAACTTTTCCCACCAGTGGTGTTTCCACCAAACTGACTTGTTGCAGTATAAAAATCAGTGCGTGATGAGGAAGTGCACACAAAATGTACTTTTTCGCTTAAGTTTTCATGTACCAACTAGAAAGACCGGTCGGTATTGTTGAATCAAAAGCATTTTAAATGATTAGATAGCAAATGGGCCTAGTCTTGGCACATGCTCTCTATAGCCAACAGCTCGCAGATACAGTGCTGGTAGCAGAAACCAAACCACATTATTTGAATGAAAAGTATTTTAATAAACATGAAACGGTGAATTTAAGAAGTGCTCATCGTTTCAAATAGATAACATTATTAAACAACATATAAACACTCGAAATCGGTCAGGAGCAAGACATGGAGCCCAACAAGGAATACAAATGCCCTGAGCTCGTGAAGTGAACGCTACTGGAGCGAAATTGGAGTGGGCAAGAAGGCTGCTCCAGCGTTTGGGAATCTCGCTCTGCGGCTCCGCTCTGCTCACATACTCTGGCGGGTAGGCTAGTGTATACATGATGGTATTATGTCAAACGGCAGTCAAGCATTGACCATCATGTCACCAGAATAAGACCCTGTATATTTATTGGAAAGGAGCCTCAAGCTCATAATCGTGCACTTTCACCACCCTATGAAGTTCATAATGTATTTAATCTGTAGCCTAATAAACTGCATGGTTTACGGAGTCGTAGTGGGAGGACCATACACCGTGTCATTGCGTGACTCCCAAGTTTCGATATGATGGTTATATCAATATTTGAGCTAAAGACGTTTCCACCGTGCTGTCTCGCATAATACATTTTACCTACACAAAAAGATCCCACCATGTCGAACCAACAAATTATCTGTCGGCATTTATAAATGTTCCTGAAACTTCCTGTTTCCATCACAACTGTAAGGATTTTTAAAATATATGGTATGACTTTACTCGCATAAAAACTATGGATGGAAATGTGGTTACACACCAACCAATCTGTTATTACCCAATTACTGTACTTGTAAATTAGTTGATGATCAGAGCATCAGTGAAAAGCCATGATCAAGCTGGCTCTTGTGAATAAACAGAAACTGCCGGTAATCTACACAATAAAAGTGTGTGTCACAAATGTAAATGTGTAGGGTACTAGGGCTAACTAGCCTCTGTGGTAACTGCCCCCCCCCCCCCCCCCCCTGTAATTCACATTAAGACCACAAGATGTCACCAAATTATTTCCCCCCAACACTTTCCCTGTCTGCCACTGCTGTTACTCACTCAAAAATGTCCTCTGTGTCATAACTTTTGGCGATATCAACAAAACGACTTTGTGGTAAATTGATCTTTTTTGTTGTTGCAATTTTAGATATATTGTAGATATATTCCAATGAAGTTAGATCTATAATTGTTTTTTAAATATTCAAGTAGGAAAGCCTTACAATAAATAATCCACTTGTTTAGAGAGAAACATTTCAATAATTTTTGAGTAAGTAATAAATTGTTGAATGAGTGTGTTGGGGGCAACTCGCCACCCCCTATTAGGGGGTAACTGGCACCTGGGGGAGAGTTACCCCTTTATGGTTATGAATGTCTTTCTACCTGTCATTTAGACAATGACCAGCCCAGTTAGCGCTAGTTTATGCTAACTTGCTATCTTCACTAACTTCACTAACAGTAAATGCTAGCCCGCTTGCTAGTTAGCATAAGCAGATAGGAGGCTTAGCTAGCAACCTTACAACGAGATCGTCTGAGGTAAAATACATTAAATAGATAACGTAACTTAATTGCAGTTGTAAATGTTTCCACTAGTGACTGATAGCATTACAGTTAATTTGACTTTATAGCCTTTTAGCTATTTTAAACAGCATTTTATGTCATTTATTTTAAAAAAAGATATGTAACCTTTTTTTAACTAGGCAAGTCAGTTAAGTACAAATTCTTATTTACAATGGCAGCCTACACCGGCCAAACCCGGACAACGCTGGGCCAATTGTGCGCTGCCCTGTGGGACTCCCAATCACAGCCTGTTGTGATACAGCTTGGATTTGAACCAGGGTGTCTGTAGTGACCCCTCTAGCATTGAGATGCAGTGCCTTAGACTGCTGCACCACTCTGGAGCCATATAGCCAGATAGCTAGCTACATTTTTAAGAGAGAGTTTTTCAATTGGCATCTCTCCCCGTTTTCAGTCACATGTGGGGACTGGATTAGGTTTGAGCAGTGCATGCGGTGGGCTCAAATTTATATTTTTATTTGTGACCTACAATGTATGTACAAATTATAATTGTGCAATAGCAGAGCATAAGAGAGTTGCCACATCAATGTTACACTGAATTAATTAGTGAAGTTATTGTTATTAAATGTTATATTCCAATGTTATTTAATGTTATTAGTTATATTCGATTCCAATATTATATTCCAATTAATACATTTTTTAATGAATTAAAAACAACTTTGAAAACCGTTTGAAAGGCTGCTGGGATTTACAATCTTGCGTTATTCAAATAATATTTAGTGCAATTGTACATAATGGATTGCATGGAAAAGGAACAACAAACAAAGAACAAAGAAAATGAATGTGCAGGTGAGATAAAAAGAGGAACTTTACATCAAATCTCCTCATATTGGGGATATTAATGGTGACATGTGCAACAGCATTTACTCGCCATATTTTATTTAAATAATTAAAATAAGACAACTTGACATAGCTTTTAAGTATTACTTACTAAATAATTTCTAAATAAAACGGATTAAATTGATTATAACACACCTGTGTGAAACCCTATGCCATAATCTTCTACCAGGGTGATTTGGCACCCCCGGTGGCCAGTTACACCATGGGGAGGGGGGCAATTACCCCGGTTCTTTAAAAAAACGCCCCTTTTCTAAAAACATTTCATTAAATAACAAAAAAATTGTAAACTGTAGCATTTCCCTTTATTGTTTATTCGTCTAAGCATGACCTTCATTCACATACCCATGTTTTTCCAAACATTGCTTTTTTGTGTCAGCAATTAGACATTGTTCTTATGGGGGGCTAATTACCCCAGTAGCCTACCTGTAAAATATACCTTTCATGTGCATAAAAACACAGAGTGTACAAAATATTAAGAACACCTGCTCTTTCCATGACATAGACTGACCAGGTGAAAGCTGTGATCTCTTATTGATGTCACTTGTTAAATCCATTTCAATCAGTGTAGATGTAGGAGAGAAGACATGGATTGAGTATGTGTGCCATTCAGAGGGTGAATGTGCAAGACAAAAGATTTAAGTGCCTTTGAACGGGGTATGGCAGTAGGTGCCAGGCACACCGGTTTGTCCAGAACTGCAACGCTGCTGGGTTGTTCACATTCAACAGTTTCCCGTGTGTATCAAGAATGGTCCACCACCCAAAGGACATTGAGCCAACTTGACACAACTGGAAGCATTGAAGTCAACATGGGCCAGCATCCCTGTGGAACGCTTTCGACACCTTGTAGAGTCCATGCCCCAACGAATTGAGGCTGTTCTGAGGGCAAACTGGGGGTTGCAACTCAATATTAGAAAGGTGTTCCTAATATTTGGTACACTCAGTGTATAGATGAGCTTTGAGAGCAGGCAGTTTAAAGGTCCCATTTGGTGCAATAACACAATCTTTTAGTTTTCAATGTTTATTATGATTTTAGTGGCAAAGCAGAATTCTAAAATCTAAATATGAGGTAAACTCCCAACAAAGCCCCAAGTCCAATGGATATATCCTCTGGGGTGTTGATGTCCTCTGTAGGCTATCCATAGCCAGAATGATTTTGCAGTGCATGGTGATCACATAGGTTTCCTGTTATAGTCATCAGAGGTATAAGGAGGGTGAAGTCTGTAAATACAAAAAATTACAGAACAGTATTCATACCTTGGTTTTTGTGGTAAATATGAATCAAAAAACGTCACATTTGACAACGGTTTTCATACACATACCTTGTTTATAATGTAGGGGCCTCTGGGATCTTCATTGAAGAGGTCAGGGAGGAGGAAGATGGCTGCTGTCCTATAAGATTTTAGAGAAACCATTGATTACAATGAGATGACACTTGTGATCTGCATAACATTATGAGACAAACTAATAACAATTGTACATACCTTTGTGTGCCTCCTTGTCCGTATACCTGCAGACACAGACAGACACAAATAAGTTAGCAGTAGTCATCTGCGCCCAATGCGGGTAAATCCTTTAACATATTCTTACATATTCTTACCTTTTTGTTGATTGACAGCCATTGAGTTGTCCATTTTCTTGTTTAGAAATAATTTTTCATAGGAGAGTGTCAAACAACACAGCCATTTGCACAAATATGAAAAGATAGATGGTATCATCATAAAACATTATGAATTTAGATCATTCAAGGGAGAACCCTTACCTCTACTTGAGGAGAGCTTTCAATTTTTCAGTTAAGTGCCTGCACCTGCTGTCTTCTCAAATTCAAATCCACATTTTTCTGTTGGGCATCGAGGAACTAAAGGGGTTCCTCAATGAACCCAATCTCCTATGGGGTTCTTGGAATAACTTTTTTGGGGACAATTTTCAGTGCCAAGAACTCGAAGGTTCTTTGAAGAACTTTGATGATCTTATAAGAACCCTTGTTGAAACCCTAATTTTGCAAGAACCTTAACCTAGCGGGCAAAACCTGGTTGAAAAGACGTCAGTATGACATCATTCAATGATGTCTTAATCTAGTCACAAACTGGTTGACTAAAGACGTTTTTTTTAAACTAATTTTTACTGACATGAATATGACATATTTTTCTGACAACCATAAGGCCAGCTGGTCATAATTCTGACCACTATGTTATGCGCTATATTACCTACTAGTCAGGTTCTTCGAGGCATTGTGAGACTCTTAAAGAACCCCTGTTAGTGTAGAAAGTAAACAGGTACAAGTCAGTTTCACCTTGAATTTTTTCTACACCGTGCTGCTGACATTAATTATTTCTCCGACTTTTTTTCTTCTTACCTCTACCTCCCACTTGTGGCGTGACGTTGAAAGAGGGATGGAACTTTAAAAATTGAAAAAGACACTCCGCGCTCGGAGAGCTTCTTCAGACGCGCGCAGCGAAATACACAACGATCGCGAAAACTCGAATGCTGTGATAGAATATATCGCGGTATGAATAATCTGAAACTCGGTTTCTATATAGTTTGTAGAACCGACGAAATAACATTGATTACTGCCAGATAGTTTCACTTTAAGCATTTCTAGACGATATTAGGCTACTCCTCTTGGAGATTAATAGGCTACTTCTCAAAAACGGGAGAGTTGTTCTATGGAGTGAGACCCGTGTTGCAAAGTTATTTCGTTGTTTGAAACTCATCAACAACTTTCTTGATTTTATTGAACAAGAGAACTTGGGAAGTCGGCTTCAGCGCGCCTCTGGAGTCATCCCTGACTAAAAGCTGGACATAAAACTCCGGCAGAATGAGCACGGATAAAAACAAGTGAGTATTAACCAGTTTTAAATCTGAAAATAATAATTTTACAATGACCATAGCCTATCCAAAATTGGGACTTGAATTGTCCACTATATAGTGGGGCTGTTGATGTCTGCTGGGGCTGGGCATGTTGCGCTTCAAATATTGCCCCAGTCAGAAGTGGGGTCATTTATTTTCACGTTACTATTGAGTAGCAGATGTTCCTAATACTACGACTTGGATAGAGTTCCTATTTCAACATACGCTATATCCATTTTTCTGTAATCTAAGCGTAATTACGCATAGACCTTTTGTCGCCAAAAGTGTTCCATCATGGAAAATCTTTCTATCATTGCATTGAATCTGGCATGGCATTGTGCACCTTTTGAGAAATCTATTTTAAAAGCAGGTGGAAACTACTTAAAGTGTAAATTACAACACCTTTCGAGGAAGGATGTTCAGCTTTGTGGTAAAGAGAATTAACAACGTGTTAACTATTTAGCACCCTACATTTGCTCAATTCTCAGTAGCTAACGGATCTAATAGGCTAAGCAAATGAGGTCTGGATAAGCCGCCTGTTACGGTTGCTTCTTCGAGACGGCTTGAGAGGACACGGTAATCTTTTTTCCCGAGATCCTGTCACAATCAATTAGATTGGACGCGTCTAAAAAAAACACTAGAGCCAAGTGTTCTCGCTCGTCGGTGTAAAATAATCCATGAATACAAACATGTCTGTATATAAAACAACACCACAAAGCATGCGGCACTAATCCTTCAACACCTCTTATAACTCTCCTTCAGTCTGTGTGGCCTCTGTTGTAAAGCATACCCAACCAATTGTGCTTGCTTCTCAGGAACATGCAACCACGTGGAAAGTTTGACTGTTTGGGTTGTCTAGGTTGTTACACTCCACTCATTCTCCTCATATCTAATCCTCCAGATGGCATTGTACTATTTTGCGCAGTTATTTGTACAGAGTATGTAATCCATTCATTCTGTAGATTTATTCTGGTTTATGTCAGAAGCAGTAACTGGGGGGGACAGTAACTTGAGGGGGGGGGGGGGTCAAATGCATTGAAAAAGAGAGCAGAGAGAACCTTTGGATATATTTGATCTCCTTCTGAATAATTTCCACACACATTCAATGTGCATTCATTGCTTCATAGTTTAACGAGGAAACACTTTTTTAAAGTTCTGGCCACACCTTTAATCTGAAGTTGCCCACTAAGAACCTTTACAAAAAGAATTGATTCCTCGTTCTTTGTTCTTTGTCTATGTTCGTCATCTATTTACTGTCTATCTGTGTATTGTTTCCTCTTGTTTCTGCTTTAGAGAACACATACAGGAAACCAGTGATAGACACTTCACAGACTGCATGGCACATGCTGGTTAGATTTCGAAAACATCTCTTACTTCCTTGTTCTTTTCTTTCACATGGCGTCACACCTTTACAGGTATTGTTAGACAAAATTCCAAAGTGACTTAAGACTTAAAAGTGCACAGTCACTAGGAAAGATACAGCCACTGTTTACACAATCCTTTAGAGCCGATAGCAAGTTTCCCAAAGATCATTTTCCAAGCACACTGCAAAAACAGCCACCTTAACATGTGCGAGAGCTAGGGAAGCGCGGGTGGGGAAAGTACTTCACCCTGAACCAGGGATGAAGGCCTATGCCTTGACTAAGCAGGTAAGCGTGAATGCAAAGTTGAATGCCAATCAAACAAGACTACAAAGAACCACACATGCCCAGACCAAGCATACCCTTCAAAGGACACAACAGTGTGTTGCTAGCCCTGAGAAGCTAGCTCTCTGTCACTATATTTCTGTTATTAGCCTTGTAACTAGCTTTGTGCCAACACTGTATTAAGGTTAAACCCCCAGTCAGAGGCTAGGCTTAAGGACCTTCTTCAGGGTGGAGGACCTGACCAGGAACAGTGTGGTGGGATTGGGATTTAATGAGTCATGCTGTAAGGAGCCTGGGTCCAGGGATGATTTCTGAATCCTATGGCTCTGGCCTGCTGATCCCACATCCTCACGCACTGACACACTAATCTGGGCTAGCCCAAGAGAGAGGTCACCTATATGCTGAGAGGTATAGTTAGCAAGAGGTCTGTTGGTAGTAGATAAGATAAGATTGTACTTTAACACTCTGTGGTGAAATACGTCCTTGGTGGAGAGATTTTGCCCTCTGGTGTATCAACAGCCTATTCAGATTGAAGAGAGTTGAAGCAGAGGTTTCGCAATGAGATTTTAATTTGCACAATATGTACATCAACTTTTCTTTTTACATAAACAACAGAAAGGCATGTGCCGAGAGAGGGTTCGGGGCTTGGCGACTAAACATTCTTGCTCCGCAGCTAAAATTGAAAGTCATCTCCCCTTCCGACCTTGACTTTTCCTAAATAAATCAATTTAACACACTGACTTTAGAATTTTGATATCACAGAGTTTTTGTTATAAGCAGTTTTATGAGGACATGTCATTTTCCCCCCTGCCCTTCCTTCACCCGACAGATAGCTACCGATCTGACGATGTCCCATCGAAATTACACCTAATTTATATTGAAACAAATTTCACACATGTAATAATAGATGTAGCCTAAAGAAATGATTCAATTGACAATAGTCTGATGGGTGACAATATTATCAATTGTCTTCTGAATGAAGAGACTGATGAACAGTGCCGTGTGTAATTGACAAAGAGGGGAACAGAACATCAAGGGGTAATAAATCCTGGGCTGAAAAATAAAAGTGTCAATGTATGCCGATGACTCAAGTTTCCTCTTAAGTCTGCAATCTGGATCCCTGCACGGTCTCATTGAAGATCTAGATTACTTCTCTTGCCCCTCTGGACTAAAACCAGATTATGATTAGTGTACCATATTATGTATTGGATCATTAAAATACACAACTTTTACTTTACCATGTAGTTTACCAATAAAATGGGCTGATGGTGAAGTAGGCATATTTGGTATTCATATCCCTAAAGATATAAGTTAATTCACCCCAACAAATTTCCATAGAAAGTTAGCAAAAATAGATAAGATTCTTCAACCATAGAAAAGTAAATACCTGTCAAACTATCAGCCTTTCTTAAACAAGCCATACAAAGCTACTTACAATAAATCATTTATATTCCAGAAAAGGCAGAACACATATTACAACAAATATTATGTTTAAACTGAAATGTACTGATTGATAAAAAAAAAATATTCATGAAAAAAAGGTAATATAGTCATGAATTATATTATGAATAGGAATGGTGGAGTTATGTCATACATGCAGCTATTCAAAGTTATAAACAACTGATTGCAACATTACCGCAAAAATGGAGGAGGCAAGTGAAAGGGAAAGAAGTTAGGGAACTTGTTTGTCTGCCATATATTAAAGACCAAAATTGTCTGAAATACACTGAACAAAAATATAAAACGCAACATGCAAAGTGCTGGTGCGATGCTTTTTGAGATGAAATAAAAGATCCAAGAAATATTCCATACGCAAAAAAAAGCTTATTTCTCTCATTCTGTGCACAAATTTGTTCACATCCCTCTTAGTGAGCATTTATCCTTTGCCAAGATAATCCGTCCACCTCACAGGTGTGGCAAATCAAGAAGCTGATTAAACAGCATGATCATTACACAGGTGCACCTTGTGTTGGCCACTCTAAAATGTGCAGTTTTGTCACACAACACAATGCCTCAGATGTCTCAAGTTTTGAGGGAGTGTGCAAATGGCATGCTGACTGCAGGAATGTCCACCAGGGCTGTTGCCATAGAATTGAACGTTCATTTCTCTGCCATAAGCCGCCTCCAACGTAGTTTTAGAGAATTTTGCATTACGTCCAACCGGACTCACAACCGCATACCACGTGTATAAAACCAAGGAACCGAGCATACCAAAAAGCGACTTTTATTCCTAAAATATGTCGGAAACAGCAGATTCTAAGGTTTCTAAAACACCTACATTTGCCAAACAGCTCTCAACATTGATTGGATGGGCTATATTTAAACATATTTTTCTTTTTGTATAACCGCAATTCCATGCATTCCACACCTGAGCACTCGCAGCAGCATATAGGCTAGTGATCACAGACGGCAGACAAATAATATAATAAAGTGTAAAATATGCAAATACATTGCTCTGCTATTAAGATTCTTTACAATAAGAGAATTACGTTTGAAGAGACAATTCTGTTTACATCCGACTGCTCAGAGAGGGTGGACTCGGGCAAGTTCGACCGCGACCTCCGGAGGTGGTGCACGAGAATTTCGCAGATTTACATTACAGTAAATTGTCTAGTCGCTGGTAATTTTTGATACCTCTCTTGAATCTATCGTAGAGTAAAAACTTTCTTAATCATGTGTAAACCTAATATAATTTACCCAGACTCAGGCAGTTATATGAATGAGGAAGACATAATGTGTGTTTGTGATTGACTAGCTACATAGCAGTCGAGTCGGACTGTGCAGAATCACTGGTCTATAAATCACCATGCAGCCCAAATAGCTACTCATTATGTGATCCCGATGAGCTATTCTGCTCCTCTTGCCTTGCTCAAACTGATCTCCTCAAACATTGGATCTTAGGAAGACATACTATCTCCTAATAATGAGGTGAGTGACTAGCAAAACCGTTGTATGGAATGAAGCCAGTCCTGAAGAGAGAAGCCAGCTTTGCTGACCTTACACCTGACACAAAAATCAGCTCAACACCGAGGCGTGAAAAATAGTGTTAGGCCAAATGCCCCAGTGGTAACCTCTTGTATACTGCTGTTGCCCTATGTACATGGAGACCAGAAACACTACATACCATGAGGCTGGTATAGAGAAATAGAGTATAGAATATTGTGTCACTAATAGTGTGGAAAAAAAGATATCCTGAAGATATTTTTCACCCCCTGGTGTGTGTACGTCTAGCCCTGCGCCCCTGTTGTGGGTTTACCTCAGGTCCTGTGCTGTGCATTCCTCATAAGGCCCTCAATTTCAGAAACCTCATCAAGGGCTGATTAACTGGCTTCTATCCTGGGCGGCGTATGGGGCCCCTAGTGTGGTAGGAGCGTTATCCACCCTCATCCATCCCCAGCATTGAGCCTGCAACATGACCCTGCTTTCTTTCTCTCTCTCTCTCGCTCTCCCCCTCTTCCCCTTTTGGGCAAGGCTAGAATGAAGGCCCTATCACTCTGTTACTTGACCTGGCTGCACACCCCCTCCCTGGCCTCACCCCTTCACCCCCTCTGAAGGCTAACCTGGTGAATGCTACGCTAAATTCTACTTGAGAGGGCTATGGTAAAAGCTACGCTAAATTCTACGTGAGTGGATCGGCTAAAGGCTTTGTCCCCGTCTGTCTGTAAGATCATAGACTGAAAAGGGCACTATCAGCCAGTACTTCCATATCACGTTTCTGATGTCCTTCCAATATGCTATATTACAACAATGTAATACTAAGGCTTTATAAAATAATGAAAGTAAGCCACTGTAAACTTCATTCACTCTTCACTTTTTCCATGGAAATTGGCAAAATAATTAGCAGTTGCAACTTACAAATACAGAGCTTGGGACTATAACGTTCAATCTGAATTTTTGTCAACTTGAGTTATTGACACAGCCTTGTTCTGTTCAATGTTCTCTACTTTATATAGTACTCTAAATACCCAAATTCATGTTCTTAAATTCAAAAGGATAGTAGATAAAAAAAAATAAAAAAAAATAGCTGACACCATTCAGGCAGAGGTAATTGTAAAGCTGGCTAATTTAACTCTCTAAATATTGAGAACTTGAATTATGCCAGCCTTACAATTACCTCTGCCTGTTTGGCTGTCTGTGTCTCAGAAACCCTCTTAAACCACCAACCAGAACTCCCTACTCCTTTTAGTTAATATGAATAGGGATGACCTCTGACCCTGTACACCCCAAAGCTCACTCTCCCTATGTGCCTGCAGCTGTCCGCACAGACATTTCTCTCTGTCCTTGAACAGAACTTCAGAGCCTCAGAGGAAGAGCTGGCCTTGTCATATCACCAATGAGACCTCAGGGATTTGAGAGATTGACTGGCTGACTTACTGACTGGCTGGCTGACTGAAGCTATGGCCGGCTCTGACAAATATGAGATGATTCTCTGTAGCTGTTCGCCTCGAAGGCACGTAGTATCTTGGAGGGATTGACTGAGGCCATGGCCTGCCCTCTGTGTGACAGATATGACTCTGTAACTGTTCACACCAGGAAGGCACGTAGGCTGTCCTGGAAAGACAGAAGAAGATGAACCAAGAAGATAATTGTGAGAGATGGAGTATAGTACAACACCCCACCATTTCAATCCCTCCTTTACCTCACAAAGAAACACAATGAAACTCAAGGCTGCTTTGATCCTGCTCAAAACACAACTCTGTGGTAACTAAACCTTTTCCCATTCTTTCCTCCATTCTTTCCTTTAAGAATGAAAAACCAAAGGAGGGTACATGAGAGTCTGAGTCCAAGCTTTGTCAGAGCATGGCAGGATGGCCTAATGCCAGGCCCCCAGGCCATGCCTCTCCCCTGTGTGTTTGATGTTGGGAGCTTTGCTTCAACTTTATGCTTATGGCCTGACCCCAATCATATCTGAAGGCCAGATAATGGAGTGATAAGGCTGTCCCTCCGCTGGGGAAATGCAGATGAGCTGCTAGCTGGTGCTATCTATCTCAGGAACAAGTTGTATCCTTCCTGTCTTTGTTTATTATTTCTTTTTCAAACTGTGTAGCAGTGTTATTCCAGCCCGGGGCAGTGAAAAGGGAGAAAATAAACATTTGCTAGCCTACCTTGCTGTCCAAGGTGCTCGAATTAAGGAAGTTAAATGTGAAATACCACATTTATCTTCAGTAAAAATCACCTGTTGAATATTTGTCTACAGGACTATATTATATATTATTGATAAGTTAACATATATTACTTTTTAAATCTAAGGACAGTGAGAAAGGGGGATGGTCACAGTTCTGACCTTATCCTGTTCATGATCTGTATTGAAAACTGGAGTGCCTAATTACCCATATGTTGGGTAGATTTAAGAAGTATAGCTTACAATAGGTACTGTAGGTATGTTCAGTATGTATAGCTGCTGCCATCAAACCACAGATGAACAACACACCCTCTCCAGTACCCTCTAATGGTACAACCCCACTGGTGAACCCGGAAACCATGTGGAAGCAAACTGCTAATCCCCTTTACCAACGCCTTCACTCATCACTCTTCCACAAGGCCGGAACCACTGACTGACTGTCGAAAAGGAGAACCTACAAGACCGATTGTCGGTCTGCACAGTACGGGGCCATTTATTCGCCGTTCGTTCGCTTGCTGTCAGCGCGGTGTGCTATGGGGACCATCTGCCGTTGGCGACTGACGGCCGTAATTTCCCCCCCGTTTCTACACGTAGAGTCGGTTTGCATTTGGTTTACAAATTACGATGGCACTCTGTTCAGAGATGCTAAATGCTCTCGGGCCGGCAGACGCTTGACAATCCTACCGTTCTGTCCGTGCCTTAATCTGTCTGTTTATGTTAGCATAAAAAGGGGGGAGAGAGAATAAGAAGGGGAACAGAGACATGAAAAGAGAGATAACAAGAAGGGGAACAGAGACATGAAAAGAGAGATAATAAGAAGGGGAACAGAGACATGAAAAGAGAGATAATAAGAAGGGGAACAGAGACATGAAAAGAGAGATAATAAAAAGGGGAACAGAGACATGAAAAGAGAGATAATAAGAAGGGGAACAGAGACATGAAAAGAGAGATAATAAGAAGGGGAACAGAGACATGAAAAGAGAGATAATAAGAAGGGGAACAGAGACATGAAAAGAGAGATAATAAGAAGGGGAACAGAGACATGAAAAGAGAGATAATAAGAAGGGGAACAGAGACATGAAAAGAGAGATAATAAGAAGGGGAACAGAGACATGAAAAGAGAGATAATAAGAAGGGGGGGGTAGAGAGATGGAAAATGAGTGAACTCTCTCTACTGATGTGACCCAAGTCTACAGGTTAAGAACATTGTGCAGGTATGTAGAATACCAAGTGTGCTATGTGCTGGGGGTGCGACCCTAGCCCCTGTATCTTCTGTCAGATAGACACTCTAAGCCACGTGTCAAACTCGTTCCACGGAGGGCCGAGGGTCTGCGGGTTTTTGCTACACCCTTGTACTTGATTGATGAATTAAGGTCACTGATTAGCAAGGAACTCCCCTCATCTGGTTGTCTAGGTCTTAATTGAAAGGAAAAAACAAAAACCAGCAGACACTATGCTCTCCATGAAATGAGTTTGACACCCCTGCTCTAAGCGGTTGATTCACTGTGAACATTTTAACCCGAGAGTAACGAGGAAAACAGTAGTATAATGTGGTTTCTGCAGGATAGATAGGAATGATAATACAATTAGAATTGTACAAGGATTCATCAACACAGTAGTGTGACATAGTAGTACAATGGTAATAAGCTGGGATATTCATAAACATAGTGGTAAAAATACGCATTATAATATGAAGAAATGTACACACAAACATATTGGTAAACATTATAGGGAATACGCATACATCATATGTTGATGGAATATACATAAGTAATGCAAACAATAACGAGTTGTTAGGACCTCTCCGGGAGGTCATGAAGTGGCTGCCTAAAGGGGTCAGGACGTTGTGTCATGGTCCCCTGGAGGCTTTGTTTAGTTCCCGGTTAGTTTCAGGGACATCCCAGAGGATGTTTTTAGGACGTCCCCGGGATAAACCGGGAACTGGACAAAACCTCCAGGGGACCAGGACACAACGTTCCAAGAACGTTCAGGGGACCTTCAGGGGACCATGACAAACCTGTAACGATAAAAAGATCCCCCAGAGAACGTTCCCTTGGGACCATTGATGGGAACTACACAAAGGTCTCTCAGAGAACATACCCTTGGGACCATCATGCAACGTTCTTAGAACGTTCTCAGAACGTCAATGGGATAACGTCGTGCTGAAACCCTTAAGGTAACTAATGGGAACATTGCCGAATGTCCTCAGGATGTCCCCTGTTTCCTGGGATATTAGCTGTAATATAAACTGCGTGGGAGAACAATGTAACACTTTAAATGGCTGACTACCATGAAGACGACGGAAGGGGTAGAACAGCGAACAACAACCTGTTGTAACCAGTCACGGTAATTGAACGTTAATTAACATAAACACATTTAGCATCTCCTGGTTTCCACGCACAGCCTACAAGCCACTGATGCAGGACTTTGGAACATCTACATTTAAAAAAAGTCCCATAAATCTATTTAATATAGCCTACACCTTCACAATAAATCCATTATTTACTTTAGACAGGTCTAAAGAAACATGATATGAAGAAAATGTAGTATTTTTCAGAAGAACAGAATAGCATACTGAGTTTTGCTTATGTTAGGTCCTGATCTGGCTATGCCAAATGACTGTGGGCTACACTAGTTCATTTAGCAGACAAGATTTGCTTAGAATTCCGTGGCATTTTATAGTATGAAGAATACAATTGAACATAGCTATTCTGTGCTATTCTGTGTTATTCTGTGCGGCTATTCTGTGTTATGCGGTTAACAAAGATTCATGTCCTCCTATATTCCGAGGTGCAGATTGAAGATGTTGGAAGAACTGTCCACATTTACTTTTCTACAAGATGAGTAGGCCTAACGTACAGCAAAACCACTAGCCTATGTCAATCTACTTTCTCCCACAGTAAAAAAAGTTGATCTATTCTATTCTGTGCGAGAAACTCTTGCCTTGCGTTTGTAAGCCAGTTAGGCTCTACACCCGTTGTAAAGCAGATTCATTTGCTTAATTTGAAAAAGTTATTTGTTCACTTTAGTTTTAAAACTTATCAAAACATATAGGCCTATGGACTAGGCTACATGAGGTGTGATACTAACCTTATTAAAACATATAGGCCTATGGACTAGGCTACATGAGGTGTGATACTAACCTTATTAAAACATATAGGCCTATGGACTAGGCTACATGAGGTGTGATACTAACCTTATTAAAACATATAGGCCTATGGACTAGGCTACATGAGGTGTGATACTAACCTTATCAAAACATATAGGCCTATGGACTAGGCTACATGAGGTGTGATACTAACCTTATTAAAACATATAGGCCTATGGACTAGGCTACATGAGGTGTGATACTGACCTTATTAAAACATATAGGCCTATGGACTAGGCTACATGAGGTGTGATACTAACCTTATTAAAACATATAGGCCTATGGACTAGGCTACATGAGGTGTGATACTAACCTTATTAAAACATATAGGCCTATGGACTAGGCTACATGAGGTGTGATACTAACCTTATTAAAACATATAGGCCTATGGACTAGGCTACATGAGGTGTGATACTAACCTTATTAAAACATATAGGCCTATGGACTAGGCTACATGAGGTGTGATACTAACCTTATTAAAACATATAGGCCTATGGACTAGGCTACATGAGGTGTGATACTAACCTTATTAAAACATATAGGCCTATGGACTAGGCTACATGAGGTGTGATACTAACCTTATTAAAACATATAGGCCTATGGACTAGGCTACATGAGGTGTGATACTAACCTTATTAAAACATATAGGCCTATGGACTAGGCTACATGAGGTGTGATACTAACCTTATTAAAACATATAGGCCTATGGACTAGGCTACATGAGGTGTGATACTAACCTTATTAAAACATATAGGCCTATGGACTAGGCTACATGAGGTGTGATACTAACCTTATTAAAACATATAGGCCTATGGACTAGGCTACATGAGGTGTGATACTAACCTTATTAAAACATATAGGCCTATGGACTAGGCTACATGAGGTGTGATACTAACCTTATTAAAACATATAGGCCTATGGACTAGGCTACATGAGGTGTGATACTGACCTTATTAAAACATATAGGCCTATGGACTAGGCTACATGAGGTGTGATACTGACCTTATTAAAACATATAGGCCTATGGACTAGGCTACATGAGGTATGATACTGACCTTATTAAAACATATAGGCCTATGGACTAGGCTACATGAGGTGTGATACTGACCTTATTAAAACATATAGGCCTATGGACTAGGCTACATGAGGTGTGATACAGACCTTATTAAAACATATAGGCCTATGGACTAGGCTACATGAGGTGTGATACTAACCTTATTAAAACATATAGGCCTATGGACTAGGCTACATGAGGTGTGATACTAACCTTATTAAAACATATAGGCCTATGGACTAGGCTACATGAGGTGTGATACTAACCTTATTAAAACATATAGGCCTATGGACTAGGCTACATGAGGTGTGATACTAACCTTATTAAAACATATAGGCCTATGGACTAGGCTACATGAGGTGTGATACTGACCTTATTAAAACATATAGGCCTATGGACTAGGCTACATGAGGTGTGATACTAACCTTATTAAAACATATAGGCCTATGGACTAGGCTACATGAGGTGTGATACTAACCTTATTAAAACATATAGGCCTATGGACTAGGCTACATGAGGTGTGCGATTTGAAAAAGTCAACAACAACAAAAAAGGCATGCCCTATTTTTTGCCTTAGTGCCCACAAGCTGGGCATCATTCACAAGGGATAATATATCATTCACAAGGGATAGGCTAATATTGTCACCCATCAGACTATTCTTGGTTTAATCTTGTCTTTACATATACTAAATAATATATGTGTGACATTTGTTTTGATTTAGAATGGACCATTATCATGCACCTGTATCAAAACAGAGGCAGGGAAGAAAAATACACGTCATCTATGCACTTAAATGGCGAATGGAGGATGCTTTACCCGGGTTAATTTTTATGCCAGCCAAGTAGGCTATACTCCTGTTGTAAAGAGAAGCAATGTGCTTAATATTAGGAAAGGTGAGAAATAAGTATAATAGGCCTAGCCTATAGATAGCTGATGGCATCCTCCTCTTTTTAACAGAGCCCATCAAAACTCTGTTTTCTCACGTAATTGCATAGCCTATAGAAATGCTGCGCAACATGAGCTCATGGGCTCTCATGAGTAGTGCTGAGTACCAGGCAGTTTGGTAGGCTGCTAATGACCATCAGCAGCATCAGAGCCTGGAGAAGCCTAATGACTAAACAGTCACGTGGAATTTGACTGCCGTCATGACGCGTGACTGCCGTTGTGGTGGTAATACGGTCGCCGTAACAGCCATAGATGGAAAGTAGGATTTTTTTGGGGTCGGAGTGAGAGTTTTAGACCAATGTAACCTGGGAGATCCGTAAATGTCATGGATGCGTTGGGTGAAGTGGCATCCGCAGAGCAGTAGAGGCGTGCATTGTGCCTCAAGGAGATATATGAGTGGAATGTTTTGTGGATGGATCTTCAAAACAGAGTGCCTATCAAGAGGGTTATCTCTGGGGTGGGACATAAAGTGTGTGCAGATGAAATACCTGAGGAAGTAGGTGGATTGGTTCGTGCCCGTCGACTGACCCGTATGGTTGATAGACTGAAGAAATTCACTTCATCCATACTTTTGTTATTTCATGTAATGTTAGGCTATTCGTGCACAAACCCCTTCAGTGCCATAAATGCAAAAGTTTTGGACGTGTGTCAAGTGTATGCAATTGGGAAGAGTATCGAATGCCAGTGGAGGTTAGATGCTGCAATTGTGGTGGCAAACACGCTCCAGAGGTGGCGAGAATAAGGGCTGTCCAGCATGTCTCCTATCTGCAGGGCAGTGAGAAGAGTGGAAGGAGCTGGTGGTGTTGAAGACGCAATGTTTTTGGGCCTGCACTAGTGAATTTATCTCGGCAATCAATGGATCCTCATATATTACATGTGAAAAAGGTGGACTTTGTATCATTTATTACTATGGTCATAAACTGCACAGCACAAAAGAAGAAATCATTGTGAGTGCAGCAGAACGCTTTTTTGGACTCTGAGTTTACAGCCGAGGCATTGCAAGAAATCCTGTAAAAGGATGTTCTACCATCACAGGCCCCTAAGCCTGTGTAGGGATGTGACTTGAATTGGAATGTGACTGAAGGAGTGGGATGTTGTTTATATATCTATTTTCGTATTTTGTTGGATGTCGTTTTTTTTCCCCTTTCCTTCAATGGATATTTTTTCTATAGTATACCACCCGTACAGTAGGTGGCGGCATCCACCTCTAACGATTGTTTTACGGACCTCCATAATACCGAAGAAGAAGAAGAAGAAGAAGAAGAAGAAGAAGAAGAAGAAGACGACGGAAAGTAGATTGACATTCTTACCGGTACGGAACCTACTATGTGTGCACGGAACATTTTTGTATGGGTCTAATCATAGGATTTTACAGGACCTTATAGTGCCTTCGGAAAGTATTCAGACCCCTTGACTTTTTCCACATTTTGTTAGGCCTTATTCAAAAACTGATGAAATCTTTCCCCCTCTAATCAATTCATTTATTTTTTTTAAACAACTGAAATATCACATTTACATAAGCATTCAGACCCGTTTACTCAGTAGTTTGTTGAAGTGACAATTGGCAGCGATTACAGCCTCGAGTCTTCTTGCGTTTGATGCTACAAGCTTGGCACACCTGTATTTGGGTAGTTTCTCCCATTCTTCTCTGCAGATCCTCTCAAGCTCTGTCAGGTTGGATGGGGAGCATTGCTGCAAAGCTATTTTCAGGTCTCTCCAGAGATGTTCGATCGGGTACAAGTCCAGGCTCTGGCTGGGCCACTCAAGGACATTCAGAGACTTGTCCCGGAGCCACTCTTGTGTTGTCTTGGCTGTGTGCTTAGTGTCATTGTCCTGTTGGAAAGTGAACCTTCGCCCCCCCAGTCTGAGGTCTTGAGCGCTCTGGAGCAGGTTTCCTCAAGGATCTCTCTGTATTTTGCTCCGTTCATCTTTCCCTCGATCCTGACTAGTCTCCCAGTCCCTGCTGCTGAAAAACATCCCCACAGCATGATGCTGCCACCACCATGCTTCACCGTAGGTATGGTGCCAGGTTTCCTCCAGACGTGATGCTTGGCATTAAGACCAAATACTTCAATCTTGGTTTCATCAGACCAGAGAATCTTGTTTCTGAGAGTCTTTAGGTGCCTTTTGGCAAACTCCAAGTGGGCTGTCATGTGCCTTTTACTGAGTAGTGGCTTCTGACTGGCCAATGCTGCAGAAATGTTTTGGTACGCTTCCCCAGATCTGTTCCTCATCACAATTCTGTCTTGGAGTTCTACGGACAATTCCTTCGACCTCATAGCTTGGTTTTTGCTCTGACATGCACTGTCAACTGTTGGAACTTATATAGACAGGTGTGTGCCTTTCCAAATCATATCCAATCAATTGAATTTATTTATAACATTAGGAGGATTACTTACATAGGCATAAATGCACACAGAACTAGAAAAGAACACAGATAAATGTTTGTGAGGGACAGCTGTAGCTGTAAGTGACCACTGCCTTTGGTGATGAGCTGGAAACTGGATGGAGAGAATTGTGTGCAGACTCTCTCACCGGGGTGACCTCACACTCCAGCTCGTGTCTGAGGGAGCAGGGAGTTCTTCACAATGTGGAAATATTTGACTATCTCCTTCCTGCTCCTCTCCCTGTGTTGTGCCGTCTTGTTCTGACTGAGACCGGCTCTCCATGTGGTCTAAACATCTGGTCTCTAGTCACCTAAGCTGGCTGATCTTTGCTGGACTTGAGGAGCCACATTCCTAGCCCTCCCTGCTCCAAGAAGAGCCGGCTGGCTGGGGGATCAGGGGAGATTTTGTAAGCCATGTAGCCCCACAAAGTGATCCGACTCTGGGACAGGGAACTGAACATGAGCCCTTACTTCCTCATACACCAGATACTTACCTGTCCTGCAGGAGGCTTTTAGCACAGACTATTTTGTTCTCTCTACTACAACTGGCACGTTTGAAGCAGGTGTATGGTCATTGTCAGGCGTACGACTAAAGGCAAAATACACAATTAGACCTACATACCAGTATACACACATAGGAAACATATTAGCATGGACACAGATAAAGGACAGGACATGCATGCATGCACATGCTCAAATGGTTTAACACTGTGTAACAAGTGTGTTGAAATCCTGCTCAGAAAATGCTAATCATTACTTTTCCAGCCTGGGAGATCGGAGCACACATGCTGGTATGAGCAGTGCCGCACACTCTCTCATAGACACCATGCTGTGCTGGTCAGTCATGGGAACGTGAAAGAGCATCTGACCAATGCAATGGAGTTGCATTGTGTCTCGAGACCCGAAGAGTTACTATCCAACAACGAGAACATAAAACTTTGCTCTATGACGTGAGGTTCATGCCAGGTTCAGTGACGTCCCATGAAAAAGATGAGCAATAGAGACTCAATGGGAGGAATAATGATGTTCTATCTCTCCATTGTAGTAGCAGGATCTGCCCTCTATCACACTAACTGTTTGACAGGTCTGAATAATAAAGGAAATAATTAGTTAGTCTGACGATGCACAACTGTGTGTGTGTGTGTGTGTGTGTGTGTGTGTGTGTGTGTGTGTGTGTGTGTGTGTGTGTGTGTGTGTGTGTGTGTGTGTGTGTGTGTGTGGTGTGTGTGTGTGTGTGTGTGTGTGTGTGTGTGTGTGTGTGTGTGTGTGTGTGTGTGTGTGTGTGTGTGTGTGTGTGGGAATGCGGTTGGTACAGTAGAAGTGGGAGAGGTTAGCGATCGCAAGAGTACTTCGCCGTTGAATGAACAGCAGAAGATTTGACTCTTTCTATTCCTTCTATGCACTTTTTGCTCCTAGTATGAACAAATGAGCATAAGCAAGTTTTCAGATCCTTTACACGGCATCTAATGAGCCGTTCTACTATTCACTTGTTAATCAATCTGCTCGTGTTCTTTTTTCTTCTCTGCACGCATTTGGATACGCAATAGACGGTAGGTGATGTGATCATACTATACATTTCACAACAGAGTTCATAACAGTCTTGATGTAAATAAACATTGAGCCTTTGATCTAGTAACTTGTCTCTTAGCGCAGGTAGCTGCAGTAAAGAAGCTTTGTGTGTGTGTGTGTGTGTGTGTGTCTATTCCCCTGTTCAACTAGTGTTCTAAGTAAAGCTAGGCTAATCCCAACAGCCAGGGCAGATCATTGTAAGAAGCCAGCTGGAGGGGTAAGGCATGTGTGTCACCCTCATAACCACAGGAGTCTCTGCTCAGAGGAGCCTCTGATGTTAGGTTAATGACACACATCCTGCTCTCACTGCTACAGGCTCTGGATTGATCTAATAATATAATAATAAATAAATCATAATGATAATAATGTATATGCTATTTAGCGGATGCTTTTATCCAAAGCGACTTAGTCATGCATGCGTATATACATATGGGTGGTGTTTCCTAACCCTGTCCTCAAGACACCCTGACCCAGCCTTTTCACATATCTTACCTGATTCAGGTCAACTAGTCAACTTATCAGCAAGCCTTTGATAAGTTGAATCAGGCGGACTCGTGTTGGAAATTAACAAATGTGGAGTGGCTGCTGGTGGCCAGGAGGATGGGTTTGGGAAACAGTGATGTGTGGTCTATTCCCCCTGTTCTACAAGTGTTCTAGGTCTATTCCCCTGTTCTACAAGTGTTCTAGGTCTATTCCCCTGTTCTACAAGTGTTCTAGGTCTATTCCCCTGCTCTACTAGTGTTCTAGGTCTATTCCCCTGCTCTACAAGTGTTCTAGTTCTATTCCCCTGTTCTACAAGCATTCTAGTTCTATTCCCCTGTTCTACTAGTGTTCTAGTTATATTCCCCTGTTCTACTAGTGTTCTAGTTATATTCCCCTGTTCTACAAGTGTTCTAGTTATATTCCCCTGTTCTACAAGTGTTCTAGTTATGTTCCCCTGTTCTACTAGTGCTCTAGTCATGTTCCCCTGTTCTACAAGTGTTCTAGTTATATTCCCCTGTTCTACTACTGTTCTAGGTTGATTCCCCTGTTCTACTAGTGTTCTAGTTATATTCCCCTGTTCTACAAGTGTTGTAGTTATATTCCCCTGTTCTACAAGTTTTGTAGGTCAATTCCCCTGTTCAACAAGTGTTCTAGGTCGATTCCCCTGCTCTACAAGTGTTCTAGGTCTTTTCCCCTGTTCTACAAGTTTTGTAGTTATATTCCCCTGCTCTACAAGTGTTCTAGTTATATTCCCCTGTTCAACTAGTGTTCTAGTTATATTCCCCTGTTCTACAAGTGTTCTAGTTATATTCCCCTGTTCTACAAGTGTTCTAGTTATATTCCCCGGTTCTACTAGTGTTCTAGTTATATTCCCCTGTTCTAGAAGTGTTCTAGTTATATTCCCGTTCTACAAGTGTTCTAGTTATATTCCCCTGTTCTACTAGTGTTCTAGTTATATTCCCCTGTTCAATAAGTGTTCTAGTTATATTCCCCTGTTCTACTAGTGTTCTAGTTATGTTCCCCTGTTCTACTGATCTACTAGTGTTCTAGTTATATTCCCCTGTTCTACAAGTGTTCTAGTTATATTCCCCTGTTCTACAAGTGTTCTAGTTATATTCCCCTGTTCTACAAGTGTTCTAGTTATATTCCCCTGTTCTACAAGTGTTCTAGTTATATTCCCCTGTTCAACTAGTGTTCTACTTATATTCCCCGGTTCTACAAGTGTTCTAGGTTGATTCCCCTGTTCTACTAGTGTTCTAGTTATATTCCCCTGTTCTAGAAGTGTTCTAGTTATATTCCCCTGTTCTACTAGTGTTCTAGGTTGATTCCCCTGTTCTACTAGTGTTCTAGTTATATTCCCCTGTTCTAGAAGTGTTCTAGTTATATTCCCCTGTTCTACTAGTGTTCTAGGTTGATTCCCCTGTTCTACTAGTGTTCTAGTTATATTCCCCTGTTCAACTAGTGTTCTAGTTATATTTCCCTGTTCTAGTTATATTCCCCTGTTCTAGAAGTGTTTCAGTTATATTCCCCTGTTCTACTAGTGTTCTAGTTATGCTCCCCTGTTCTACAAGTGTTCTAGTTATGTTCCCCTGTTCTACTGTTCTAGTCATGTTCCCCTGTTCAACTAGTGTTCTAGTTATGTTCCCCTGTTCTACTAGTGTTCTAGTTATGTTCCCCTGTTCTACAAGTGTTCTAGTTATATTCCCCTGTTCTACAAGTGTTCTAGTTATATTCCCCTGTTCAACTAGTGTTCTACTTATATTCCCCGGTTCTACAAGTGTTCTAGGTTGATTCCCCGGTTCTACTAGTGTTCTAGTTATATTCCCCTGTTCTACTAGTGTTCTAGTTATATTCCCCTGTTCTAGTTATATTCCCCTGTTCTAGAAGTGTTTCAGTTATATTCCCCTGTTCTACTAGTGTTCTAGTTATATTCCCCTGTTCTACAAATGTTTCAGTTATATTCCCCTGTTCTAGAAGTGTTTCAGTTATATTCCCCTGTTCTACAAGTGTTTCAGTTATATTCCCCTGTTCTACAAGTGTTTCAGTTATATTCCCCTGTTCTAGAAGTGTTTCAGTTATATTCCCCTGTTCTACTAGTGTTCTAGTTATATTCCCCTGTTCTACAAGTGTTTCAGTTATATTCCCCTGTTCTACTAGTGTTCTAGTTATGTTCCCCTGTTCTACAAGTGTTCTAGTTATGTTCCCCTGTTCTACTGTTCTACTAGTGTTCTAGTCATGTTCCCCTGTTCAACTAGTGTTCTAGTTATGTTCCCCTGTTCTACTAGTGTTCTAGTTATGTTCCCCTGTTCTACTAGTGTTCTAGGTCGATGCCCCTGTTCTACAAGTTTTGTAGTTGTATTCCCCTGTTCTACAAGTGTTCTAGTTATATTCCCCTGTTCAACTAGTGTTCTACTTATATTCCCCGGTTCTACGAGTGTTCTAGGTTGATTCCCCGGTTCTACTAGTGTTCTAGTTATATTCCCCTGTTCTACAAGTGTTCTAGTTATATTCCCCGGTTCTACAAGTGTTCTAGGTTGATTCCCCGGTTCTACTAGTGTTCTAGTTATATTCCCCTGTTCAAGAAGTGTTCTAGTTATATTCCCCTGTTCTACTAGTGTTCTAGTTATGTTCCCCTGTTCTACTGATCTACTAGTGTTCTAGTTATATTCCCCTGTTCTACAAGTGTTCTAGTTATATTCCCCTGTTCAACTAGTGTTCTACTTATATTCCCCGGTTCTACGAGTGTTCTAGGTTGATTCCCCGGTTCTACTAGTGTTCTAGTTATATTCCCCTGTTCTACAAGTGTTCTAGTTATATTCCCCGGTTCTACAAGTGTTCTAGGTTGATTCCCCGGTTCTACTAGTGTTCTAGTTATATTCCCCTGTTCAAGAAGTGTTCTAGTTATATTCCCCTGTTCTACTAGTGTTCTAGTTATGTTCCCCTGTTCTACTGATCTACTAGTGTTCTAGTTATATTCCCCTGTTCTACAAGTGTTCTAGTTATATTCCCCTATTCTACTAGTGTTGTAGGTCTACTCCCTTGTTCTACAAGTGTTCTAGGTCGATTCCCCTGCTCTACAAGTGTTCTAGGTCGATTCCCCTGTTCTACAAGTGTTGTAGTTATATTCCCCTGTTCTACAAGTGTTCTAGTTATATTCCCCTGTTCAACTAGTCTTCTACTTATATTCCCCGGTTCTACAAGTGTTTTAGGTTGATTCCCCTGTTCTACTAGTGTTCTAGTTATATTCCCCTGTTCTAGAAGTGTTCTAGTTATATTCCCCTGTTCTAGTTATATTCCCCTGTTCTAGAAGTGTTTCAGTTATATTCCCCTGTTCTACTAGTGTTCTAGTTATGCTCCCCTGTTCAACTAGTGTTCTAGTTATGTTCCCCTGTTCTACTAGTGTTCTAGTTATATTCCTCTGTTCTACTAGTGTTCTAGTTATGTTCCCCTGTTTAACTAGTGTTCTAGTTATATTCCCCTGTTTAACTAGTGTTTTAGTCTATTCCCCTGTTCTACAAGTGTTGTAGTTCTATTCCCTTGTTCTACACGTGTTGTACATCTATTCCCCTGTTCTACAAGTGTTCTAGTTATATTCCCCTGTTCTACAAGTGTTCTAGTTATATTCCCCTGTTTAACTAGTGTTTTAGTCTATTCCCCTGTTCTACAAGTGTTGTAGTTCTATTCAATTGTTCTACACGTGTTGTACATCTATTCCCCTGTTCTACAAGTGTTCTAGTTATATTCCCCTGTTCTACAAGTTTTGTAGGTCAATTCCCCTGTTCAACTAGTGTTCTAGTTATATTCCCCTGTTCAACTAGTGTTCTAGGTCGATTCCCCTGCTCTACAAGTGTTCTAGGTCTTTTCCCCTGTTCTACAAGTTTTGTAGTTATATTCCCCTGTTCTACAAGTGTTCTAGTTATATTCCCCTGTTCTACAAATGTTCTAGTTATATTCCCCTGTTCAACTAGTGTTCTACTTATATTCCCCGGTTCTACAAGTGTTCTAGGTTGATTCCCCGGTTCTACTAGTGTTCTAGTTATATTCCCCTCTTTAACTAGTGTTTTAGTCTATTCCCCTGTTCTACAAGTGTTGTAGTTCTATTCCCTTGTTCTACACGTGTTGTACATCTATTCCCCTGTTCTACAAGTGTTCTAGTTATATTCCCCTGTTCTACAAGTGTTCTAGTTATATTCCCCTGTTCAACTAGTGTTCTAGTTATATTTCCCTGTTCTAGTTATATTCCCCTGTTCTAGAAGTGTTCTAGTTATATTCCCCTGTTCTACAGGTGTTCTAGGTCTATTCCCCTGTTCTACAAGTGTTCTAGGTCTATTCCCCTGTTCTACTAGTGTTCTAGTTGTATTCTCCTGTTCTACAAGTGTTCTGGGTCTATTCCCCTGTTCTACTAGTGTTGTAGTTATATTCCCCTGTTCTACTAGTGTTCTAGTTATATTCCCCTGTTCTACAGGTGTTCTAGTCTACTCCCCTGTTATACTAGTGTTCTAGGTCTACTCCCCTGTTATACTAGGGTTCTAGTTCTATTCCCCTGTTCTACAAGTGTTCTAGGTCGATTCCCCTGTTCTACAAGTGTTCTAGGTCGATTCCCCTGTTCTACAAGTGTTCTACGTCTACTCCCCTGCTCTACTAGTGTTCTAGGTCGATTCCCCTGTTCTACAATTGTTCTAGGTCGATTCCCCTGTTCTACAAGCTTTCTTGGTTGATTCCCCTGCTTTACAAGTGTTTTAGTTATTTTCCCCTTCTCTACAAGTGTTCTAGGTTTATTCGCCTGTTCGACTGGTGTTTTAGGTTTATTCCCCTCTTCTACAAGTGTTCTAGATCTATTTCCCTGTTCTCACAGTGTTCCTGTTGTTGTTCCTGCAGGGTGGAGGATGAGGCGGTGTTGGACAGAGGTGCATCCTTCGTCAAGCATGTCTGTGATGAGGAGGAAGTGGAAGGTAAGAGCACTGAGCCTCTGTGTCGCCTATGATGGCTGGCTAACAATGTTATTATATAATGTCTCCTTCTCTCATGCCACTCAACCACCAACTCCACGAGTCTACCCCTCTTATTTCTCCCTTCTCTCCCTTCCTCGCTCTTCCTCTCACCATCACTTCTCCCACCCCTTTCTCTCCTGCGTCATCCTTTTTGCCAGCGGTCACTCTCCACTATCCTATTTCGTAGTACTCTCTCTCCAGGTCTGTGCTTTCTATTGGTTCTCTATTGTTGTGGTTTTCCCACTAATATCAGGATGAAGTATAGGAGGGATTAATATTGAAGATAAAGATGTGGAGCGCATAACACAGGTTTATCAAGCGATGTAATGCCTGCCCTACTCCACACATGAAGATGTTTACTCCTTTAATCTCCCCAATGGCCAACACACACACACACACACACACACACACACACACACACACACACACACAGAGAGAGACAATCATGCCACAGTTGAAGTTATGATAGGCAGTGTGTACACAGCTATATCTGCCAGCTATCTCACCTTTCTGTGAGATTGTGTCTTAGAATTTCCCCCAGTTCAAAGAATCTCCAAAACCAGAGTTCACCTCACATGGAGCCACACAGTGAAAATAATCAACAGCCAGAAAGCCACAGTCAAACTGAATGTGAAATCACTCAAAGCCACATTACTCAGTCATGACCAACCTTATGTTTGAATGGATTTCGCCTTTTGGTGGATGACCCTGGGTTGAACTCAACTTCGCTCTTTTTTTATACATCCCAAGTCAGCCTGTCCTGCCATGTAGTCAGTGCTCTGATTTTAAGTGACCTTTGTAAAGCTCAGTTTATAATATAATATTCATAATACTACTTCCAGATAAGATGAAAATATATAAGCAACATTTAAAAAGCAGCCTGTAAAATGTCTTCACTTGACTCCCTAAATCCACTGTGAATGCTACATATAGGCATGTAGCATGTAGCATGTTAGAATGTAGCATGTAGCGTGTTAGCATGTGAGATCACACTAGGGCAGGTCTCTCCAACCGTGTTCTTGGAGAGCTACCATTCAGTAGGTTTTCACTCCAAACCTAATCAACCTTAATCTGATTTGAATAATTAGCTGGTTGATAAGACTAGGGTAGCTCTCCAGGAACAGGGTTGGAGACCCCTGCACTAGGGAGTGAGGTGTGAGTTCACTTTTGTATAGATTACCCATGCCAACCAAATCAAATCAAATGTTATTTGTCACATGCGCCGAATACATCAGGTGTAGACCTTACAGTGAAATGCTTACTTACAAGCCCTAACCAACAATGCAGTTCTAAGAAAAATACAAAAAATAAATAAATAAATACCGGTACAGAGTCAATGTGCGGGGGCACTGGTTAGTTGAGGTAATTGAGGTAATATGTACATGTAGGTGGAGTTATTATACTGACTATGCATAGATAATTACAGAGAGTAACCAATACCTACATTAGTGTACATTAGGATCGTGTATACAATCCTAAAGAATTTTGACCAGGCTGGGATACAGACATCTGTGAGCTGGAGCATCTGGCTCTGTGGGACTGTTTCTTTCTCTCTCTGAAATGACTTCCTGGAGATGTTTAGCAGTTTCCTGTCAGAGCTGCTGCACGGGAAGTGGTTGAAATTTATTTACATCCCCAGCATGTGTCAGGATGAGGACAGATCCCAGTCGGACTGGCCCAGGGGAAACAGCTTGACGAACAAAGGTTGTTTTGTCAGATAACTTTTGTTTGGTAACAGCCTAATTCATACCTAAAGACAGGTAGCCATATCGATCAGTAGGCATACATCTATATGTATTCTTTGACATCCAACCCTCCCCCTGTCAAATCTAATCCATCCCTGTCTATCCCACAGTTTTACTTACCCAACTGATCCTCATTGATTTTGTGCATTTCTTCTGTTCTGATGCGGATTATCAGCATGGCAGGATTAATGTTATTTCCTTGGCATAGTAATCGTAGTCCTCCTAATCTGACCTGCGTCCTTTGCATTGTGTCCCCTCTCCCTCTCCCTCCCTCAGGTCACCACACTGTGTACATCGGCGTACACGTGCCCAAGAGCTACCAGCGGAGGCGGCGCCACCGACGCAAGTCCAGCCACAAGGAGAGGAAGGAGAGGCCGGTGGAGAACGTAGAGGGGGACAAAACGGACGGAGAGAATGCTGATGAGGCAGCGCCCAACATCCTCAAACCTCTCAGTGAGTAATGACAGCGGAGGCTACACTACCCAGCGTGCATCTCCACTAGTAAAAACAAGGAGTGAATAGATCTATAGATCTATGGATCTTTAGGTTAGGTTCTCTGTGGAGCTCAAACCTGGGTCATACAGCTGCATAAGACAAAGAACATATTCACACAAGCACTGATATTTAACCCTTTCTCATATGCTGAGCCCCTCCTTACACATCTGAACCGCCAATACACCTCTGTTGCTATCCAGAAGATTAGTGATATATATTCTTCCCCACTTCATCTAACCTGACCTCTGCCCCAAATTCCTCACTCCTCTCCAACTCACGGCTGTCATGGTGACTTGTACCAGACTGTTTCTCTTCTCCTCCCATAGGATCCCTAATGGCTAACAATAACATATCCTGACATAATGTAAATGTAAATGTTATACATTACCGTCTCTCCCTCAGTGAAATTAATAAGTAGGGCGGCAGGTAGCCTAGTGGTTAGAGCGTTGGACTAGTAACCGAAAGGTTGCAAGATCGAATCCCCGAGCTGACAAGGTAAAAATCTGTCGTTCTTCCCCTGAACAAGGCAGTTAACCCACTGGGCTGTCATTGAAAATAAGAATTTGTTATTAACTGACTTGCCTAGTTAAAAAAAATAAGTATTTCTCATTATTTCAAAGGTTAAGAAATCAGAACCCAACACCACCAATAAAATGAGTGTAGTCAAGCCAACATACTGTAATTAAGCAGTGAATACAACTATAGGAATAATCAACCAACTGTTTCACTCATGAATATCCTGATAACCATTGAATTAGATAGATTTGGTAGATCTCTCAGTTTGTCAGCCTTGGGATACTGTACAGTATGTTGATGTTAGAAAAGTGTTCATCGACAGCATCACTGACTGAGAAACTATTACCTAATTCCCCTGGCCTAGTATTGCCTAGTAACACATCATTGTTAACCAAACCTCACTACGTCAGTATTCACGGATGTGTTACTTTTAGCTGTTGGTTCACACTAGACCACTCAACAAAATAAATCCAAATGGAGTAGTTTTTATGCTAAGAATGCTATTTCTAAACTGCGGGCTTAAACCAGAGAATAAATGAGCAGAGATGCTTGTCCTAAAAGGTAACTAACACAGAAGCTCATGATAGACTCGTGCCGTACCTTCTGTCTGTGATAACTCATTTGTTGTCACGTCAAATAGAGACGTGTCAAAACCATAATAATCCAAACCACAACAAGCAACTTTCACACATTCAGGGTTTCTCTTGACTGTGCAGTTACCCCTCCTTGCAGTCAACCGCGTTAATCCAGCGTGTTGATGGCCCTTAATGTTGGTTTTATTACTTCGGGGCTCAAAGTTGATGGCCTAACAGCAGTAAAGAGAATATCACGCTGCAGAAATACAGCGGCAAGCAGCGGCAGCAGTGTGTCTAGTTGGTGATTGAAAAGAGGGGACAGAAGGAGATTAATTCTCCTCTGTTTGGGTCACTGATGGAGTTTAGATCTGGTTGAAAGATCCTGCTGAAATCCATGGACGTGACCGTCAGTACACACACTTGAAAGGGAGACCGAGCGGAGGTAGACAGAGATCACAGAGTTGTGGTCTTGTAGAACTTTGACGGACAGAATAAACGGTCACACGGAATGCGGATAGTCCGGATTTTCCATCTGTAGATGCTCCGCAGATGGTCATGACATCAACAAACTGTTGAAAAGCAACTGCTTGCTAAGTTTAGGGTTAGGTATATATGGAACGGTATTGAAAACAGCATATAGCTCATCCCACCAGCCTCCACTGATCCATAGAGATACTCTTGATTGAAATGTGTGATCCATGGTATCTTATCTCTCGGTCCGTGTCTGTCCTTAATTTGCCCTGTAACATTTCTATGTGTATGATCCACACAGAGCCGTGCACACAAATAAAAACAAAGCATTAGCGGCTGTTTATGGAGTTCTTGTCTCTGCTTGGACGCATTGGAACAGAATCAGATGGACTCAGGGATGGGGGACTCTTTTGGCTGTGACAAGGCACCCAGCCAGCCAGACAGCCAGTACCTGTAGTGTGTACTTTACCATAATCCCCTCTCTGTCTGCCTGTCTGTCTGACACTACCTGTAGTATACACTTTTCCATAAACCACCCTCTCTGTCTGTCTGCGAAATGATGTTGCTGTAAACAGCTCTTTGTGGTTGACTGAGAGGGTAACTAAAGGGAATACCATCACACGGTCTTGAACCGTGGGGTCCCCCCCCCCCCGGACCATAAATACTCTGACACACAGTATTGACGATGAACTTAGCTATTGCCACTTATGCCAAGTGTCAGTACACTGAAGAGGATTACATCTTTGACACAAATTGCCTTCACCTGGTCCTGTTATTGTTCTATAGCAGGAACTTGAGAAGGGTGTGGTCATGTCACCAACCCTGGTTAGTTACTAGGGATGTGCATCTTTCCCTTTCAAGACGATTCGATACGTATCTTGATACATGGGCTCCGATACGATACAGGAACGATACGGTTTAAAAAACAAGGTGGCCCCCGAAAACCAGATGGAGGTGGGTAAATTAGACGTGCAGTTGATCTTTATATTACTGTAGCATAGACTATACCACAGCAAATGTAAGGCTTCCTGTCACAAGAAAAAAAGTTACCATGATGAGATGAAAGGTCTACATGCATTGTGAACTGCGCTCCATTACTGAGATGGGTGGTCTGTCCCCACCCTGAGCGTTGATTCGTCATGCAGAGGCCGTAGAGAAGCCAGATTTAGACATCGCATATAATTGAACACTTCCATTTCACGCCATCCTGTTCATCTAAATCATTTATTATATTTGACCGGTTTCACACATGTATTTATCCCAGGAAAAGGGAGAGGTTTTGAGCGATAAATCCCACTAACCAGGTTCCCGCCACACAACCTTAGTATGGGTAACGTGCCATCGCATCACAACACACGCAGACACCTACCCTATAAGTCTACAGCACAAACATTTTTACTTCGAGGATTTTCCAAACTCTGTTTCGCCCTCTGGCTAATTCCCCTTAATCCTGTTGACTTTGGCAAACAGTGTGAAGCCGTCCACCTGAGAGTTGTGTGCAACAGCAACAAAGCCCCGTTTTTTTTATTGAGAACACCAGTTGATACATTTAGAAGGTGAATGGCACGGTGTTCTGTACGTCGTTAACAAACACTCCGTTGTAAAAGTCAGGCCCTAAAAGTCAGACAGACTGGAGTAAGACCGAAGGGCACACACACATGTATGCGCGCTAGCACGCATGTACCTGCACACACACACGCTGCAGACATCAGAGGGACAAAATGTTGCCTTAAGGCCGTGTGTGTGTGTGTGTGTGTGTGTGTGTGTGTGTGTGTGTGTGTGTGTGTGTGTGTGTGTGTGTGTGTGTGTGTGTGTGTGTGTGTGTGTGTGTGTGTGTGTGTGTGTGTGTGTGTGTGTGTGTGTGTGTGTGTGTGTGTGTGTGTGTGTGTGTGTGTGTGTGTGTGTGTGTGTGTCAGGGTAGCTGATATGCTCTAGTCTAGTGAAAATATCCCTTATGTCTTTATTTTCTATGTCAGGGAGTCCTAACAGTCTGGTGTACCATATACAAGACTGAAAATAGAACTCTGTATGCCCCTTGTCTTTTCTGGAACATGTGATATTTATTTATACTATGTGATTTATTCCCTCTTTGTTTGTTTTAAGCAGTTATGCAGTATGACTTTGTATATGGGCATCTCCGAATGGAACAGGACAAAGTTGTCCTAGAAATGAAATCAATATAATAAACTACAACAACGGGAAACTGTATTTATAGAGCAGAAAGTGATTAGCCATGGATTAAAAGCTTACTTAAAAAAAAACTTTTCCAGGGCTAATTATTTCACAATTATTTTGGGAACTATATAAAGCAACTCTTAAAGGGGCAATCCGAAGTTGAAACAATAACACCGGGGCATCCCCACCCCTGTTTCGGTAAAAAGCTGCGGGATGTGATTGGAGAAATGTAAGCACTCTCAAATTCATGAACAGAGCTAGGGATGCAAGGACTGAGCATCTATGATATCAAAATGATAGTTTTAACTGTGTTTTAAGGCTATACAGTGTTTGGTGACATTCACTTTATTTCTAAACATTGGCGTAAACAAGCTTCTATTTTGGGTTCTAATGGTGTACGACAGTTGAACTAAGCTCATGGGGCATTTATCAAGGGGAACATATCATTCATTAACGAGTCAAAAAATGGATGTTGCAACTGCAGATTGACCCTTTAAGCCCTCTCTGGTGTGTGAGAGTGTTTCTCAGGTGTCAGTAAGTCAGTTAGTCTTTGGAGCTTATTAATGGCTTCCGTAGGAAACTCTCTTCCTTCAGAAATAGCCTGGTGATTGACATCTTAACATCCTCTTTGTGACATCGACTCTACAGGAGTTGCGCAACGTTTCCCCTCCTATTCATAGAAGTGATAGCAGATGTCAATAGAACTCTTATCTATTCTCACAAATCTACTTGTGACGAATATGACTCTCGGGTGTCAGTTTCAGCTTCTCGAACTTAAAAAAAAAAAAAAAAAGTTCTCTGAAGCTGTCTCTCTATGTATACACCAAGTTATCTGTGTTGCATTTTACGGTCTTTCTTAAGTAACGTAATCCCAGTTAACCCAAAACTATGCGTAACAGATAGTCTGTCCACGAGAGATTAGAAGTGACATGACTCGTTAGTCACACACACCTGGTGTCAAGTAGACATGACTTCCTTCTAAGAAAAGGGGTCATTTCCTGAAACGCACATGCACACAGAACAGGTGTGCGATTGTCTTCCCGTACGCTACGCATTCCATCAGCTCTGGATTAGTGAGTATGTCTCATTCTGGAAGCACTGCTCCTAGGAAGTAGGGAGATCTGTAGGGAGATCAGAGTAGAGTGAGATAAGCATACAGATGTATTTACCGTCACATTTATTTACTGGTCATGCACATGTTGTTACTGGTATTTTATTTCTGGCTGGATTCCTGTCTCTATATAATGAGTTATGATGTGATAACATACAGATGGGAGCTGCCAGTGAGCACACTACAACATGCCCGCCAATTGTAGTGACCGGTAATATTACTGACACAGGCCTACCTCAGACCAGGGGGTTAAAGTTATCCGTCACGGCGACAGATTTCCGTCGTATGGATGACTTGAGAGGTTTGAGTAAGAATGATTGATTATTTTGGGTGGAAAAAAAAACACTCCAGGACACACTTGAACCTCTAAAACTACTGTAAATAAAGTATGTAGAAATGAAAATAGACCTTTGTCCAGTATTTTTGAATAACTGCCCTTTTTCTTGCCCGCAAATTGATTGTGACAAATGAATCGGTCATAAAACAGATTTCAAAATCTCCATCTGGCCCTCGAGCTGAGATTGACTTAAATTTCAGTCATGAGATTTTTTTGCTTTAACCACTGAGCCTCAGACCCTCATGTGATCTTCTCGTCCTCTTTGCTCCCTCTCTATCTTTCTCTCTCCACCTGCCCTTTCTCTTTCTCTCTCTCTCTCTCCGCTCCCTCTTCTCTGTCTCTCTCTTTTCCTCCCCATCCCCTTACAGTCTCCGCAGCAGCAGAGAGGATCAGGTTCATCCTGGGTGAGGAGGATGATGGGCCCCCGCCCCCTCAGCTCTTCACTGAGTTGGACGAACTGCTGGCCGTCGACGGACAGGAGATGGAGTGGAAGGAGACAGCCAGGTGAGCAGCCATCTATACACGTGCATATGGTGTACTGTACCCACACACACACACACACACTGACTTTTTCTTTTAGTTGGAGACTTGGTCAGTTAATCACTCAGTCACTCATGTGCGTCAGTTCAAATGTCATGGCTTTACACGTTTAACCCCCTTGGACCATCAAGGCTTAGTAACGTTAACCCCCTTGTCACCAACACACACCCACCTGTGGTATATCGCAGTAGCGGGTGTGTGTATAGATGTAGGGGAGTGTTCGTGTGTGTACAGGAATTGGGGCTGGGAATTGCAAGGGACCTCACGATACGATATTATCACGATATTTAAGTGCAATTCGATACTGCGCTTGTATTGCAATTTCATGTGCCCAACTCAATGTTAGGAAGGTGTTCTTAATATTTTGTACACTCAGTGTACGTCTGCTGCAGAGAGAACACGAGAAAATTAGTTTTCATCAGTCATGAAAATAAAAGTGCTGAAAACATGTTGGCTCACTATTGAAGATGGAGAACAAGCTATAGGAAGAAAATTTTTTTAGTGCAGGTACAGCCGACTAGCGCTAACGCTACCCAAGAAATTATTATATATTTGAGTATTATTATTTTTCTTTTATTGATACTTGGAGTCAAAGTATCAATATATTATCGTCCAAAATAATATTGCGATATGTAACGGTATACATTTCCACCCCCCCCCCCCATCACTAACATGAATTCCTGTATAGGAAAATATGTGTCCTCCAGTGAACTCCTTGCCCACTCTTATCTGGATGAACAACACTGCACTGTCCCCTCAGTGAACCCAGAACACAACCTCAGTTACCTACCATGTGATCTTCTTTCTGGACAGGTGGCTTTCTGACAGCGCCTCAGAGTGTTGATTTAGGATACATTATGCCTTTTACAGATGTAGGATTTCAATTTGATCACTCTTTTGCTGCTGTAAATTTTCCTGCAATGCAGGAAATGCAAACTTGTAGTGTATTTGAGTTTTAAAAAGGCTTCTAAAGTTGGTCATTTCCACTTTGACATTTCAGACTTGATTTGCCCTAATGGAAAATGTCAACCCCTACAAAAATGTCCATTAATTATAATAATTCACATTTCCTGTTGCTGCAGGATTCTTTTCCTGCTGTAGCAAACTGGCTCAAATTAAGATCCTACATATGTAGATGATTTTAGATTAAACGGACGGGGAGGGATCTGATCCAACATCAGTATTAGTACTCTGATATGCTTAATACATATAAAGTTGACCCTAAGGGCCCTGGTCAAAAGTAGTGCACTAAATAGGGAATAGAGTGCCATTTAGGACACAGGCACAGTAATGAAATAGCCAAATACGTCAGTCGTTTTTAGTAGCAGCAGTGAGTTCCTGGTTGGCTCAAAGTGACGGACGGATGGAGACAGTAATAGCATTGCAGGTGGAAGACAATGGACATTCTCTTTAGGGAAACAAATATCTCCTTTATACATATCAATACACCTCTGAGTTTCAGTAGTAGGCCTATCTATTATCATACACCCACACACTGATACTCACACCCACACACTGATACTCACACCCTATCATTCTCTCGCTCCCCCCTCTCCCCCCCCCTCTCTTTCTCTCTCTGTTTCCTCGATTTCTTTCTCACCTTACCACTCACTGACAGAGAAATGTACACACATACTGAAAGATACGTGCTTCTTTACCCATTCACTTAAAACCTTCAATAAACCCCTGCTGTAATACTTTAATTGAGAGTGCCTTGAGTGCCTTAGCCCTAGTTCAAACACTGCTCTATCGCCACTCCGAACAGAAAGAAATGGCACTCTTTGGAAGAGTGCCGTCTGAAACAGTGCGCCTCGTCGGACATTTGACGATAGTTCGGCAGACTCTGCCTCTCTTTTGGCGCGGTGCAGGTGAAGCACGCCTCTGTTTCACGCAGCGAGCCAGAGCAGTTCTTCCCACCGTCGGGAGAAATGGTCATGCATATTAATATATGATTATTGCATGCAAATAAAGGTTACTTTCTACCACGCCCACAACGGAAGCACAGTCATGGTCTCAGATTTTCATGTGAGGCTAAGGCTTATCGTTAACGTAGTTTTTGGTGTTCTTTGAAACCAGGAAAGACGGTAAAAACATGACTTCTCAACACAGCGGTTGAAACATTCATAACCGATGGGCAATACATCAGCGTACAAATTGAATGTCTATGTTGCACAGTAGGCCTAATATCGCTATCTCTAACAGATCTAGGGATGAGGAGACTCTTCCTGACTCCTTAGTAAAAGGGAGTTATGAAATCTGAAGACACATTACGTTAACTGGGACACATTACACCAATCATATTCACAGTTTCAAACATTAACTTCAGCACTGCACAGCTGTGTGAATCATCTTTATTTGTATTTTTAGTGCAATAAACTTTATGGTTTCTTTAAAACAAGAGGTCGGTGTTATGCCTGAATTTGACACAAAACCAACGAGGAAGTCTGCAACGGTTGTATGAAACCAATCAGTATGTCAAGCAAAGCTCTCAACCATGCCAGCCCACTCTTAATTTCTGTTCAGTTCGCCTTGCCATATGTTCAGTGTCTGAACTGTGCGTTAGAAGATTTCAGTCCACTCCCAAACTCCCTGTGGGTTCCAGCTCCCTGTCCCTCTCTCTCCCTCTCCTTCCCTCATCCCTGCCTCCCCATTAGAGGGAAAGTAAATCCCTAAGGCTGTGAGTGTCCCAGGGGTCCCCTACCTCTCCTCTCCTCACCTCTTCCCCCCTCCCCCCCTCCCGCCTCCCCTGAGGCTCGTCTCCTCTCCCCTCGAGGTTAGATGATGCCCAGTGGAGCATGAGTTATGACCATAGGGACACTCTATCCTCCTAGGAAACCCCATCCCCTCACCCTCTCCTGGACCAGGTGAATAGCTCTTTGTTATGGAGAAATTGGAAGAATTCTAAAGGGATAAACCTCTCCCCCTCGAGGATCTGACTGCCACAGAGGGTGTGTGTGGTCCTTGTCTTAGTTCAGAGACTGTTATTTTAAGATGCTTTGATGTGTACGGTTACAGTGGTTCTTCCTTTAAAAGTTTTGGAGCTTACGCCGCAACCGTTTGTGGTAGATGGTGACAGATTGTGGTAAATTTCGTCATTCTGGCAACAATGGCTGCCACTTAAATGACGTGCCATAGAATTATGCAGCACCCCGCAAACTCTGCTGCAGTACGCCGCAACTTTTAAAGGAAGAAGCACTGTACTTGGCAATGGAAAGAACCACGTTCAGTATGTAAATGTACAGTTTTTGTATTGCGTCGTCCCGCATCTCCTGCTATTTTCCGTGAACAGTGATGAACGCATGACATAGAGGGGTTGTTTTGTAACTAAAAAAAAGAACGGTCCTTGTCTCCTTTTGTCTTCGGCCCGTTTTTGGCTGTGAAATGTTATGAAAGGCTTTGTTGGGATGTTTTTATTGCTCTCCTCTACTGACCTTTACTGTGAGGTAACTTACCTTGCAGAACCTGCATCTTCGTAATGATGATTATGGATTTTTTAAATCGAACTTAACCAAGGTTATTCCCTTTCCTTCTGTTTGTCTCCATTTCTTTCTGGGTCTCCCCCCCCCCCCCCCCTCCTCCCCATACCCTCTTTCTCTCTGTCTTAATATATTTCTCTCTAGGTGGATAAAGTTTGAGGAGAAGGTGGAAAAGGGAGGAGAGCGTTGGAGTAAGCCCCACGTTGCCACCCTGTCCCTTCACAGTCTGTTTGAGCTGAAGACCTGTATCGAGAAAGGCACCATCCTGCTGGACCTGGAGGCTTCCACTCTACCACAGGTGGTTGGTAAGACAACTACACTTCCCATAAGCCCCGGCAGCTCACTGCACCAGACACTCAAAATCATCAGTCAGTGTGTCTGACTGTACAGTGCTTTTACAATTGGGACATTGCAAAACTGTGCTCTTTGAAACCAAGTGTCCTCAATATTGACACGCTCTTCATTCCCTTTTGCCTCTCTCTGTCCCCCCTCTCCCTCTCTCAGAGTTGATCACTGACAGCCAGATCGAAATTGGTCAGCTGAAGGCCGAGCTGAAGGATCAAGTCATGTACACGTTGCTACGAAAACACCGTCACCAGACCAAGAAGTCCAACCTGCGCTCTCTTGCCGACATCGGCAAGACGGTGTCCAGTGCAAGCAGGCTGTTTTCCAACCAAGACCAGAACGGTAATGCAGATGCCAGTTTGTTGCAGTCTTTATTATTTTTTGTCCTTACTTCCTACTTCCTACTTCCTACCTTATCCCAATAAGTTCTACCAATCACATATACAATGATAGATTTTTCCCCTCTGGTGGACTTTGTCATCAATTCTATAGCATATGGTGTAGTGTATGATCAACATTATGGGCCATCATTTGATTGCTTTAAAGATGTTATAGGTACATACAATTGAAGTCAGAAGTTTACATACACCTTAGCCAAATACATTTAAACTCAGCTTTTCACAATTCCTGACATTTAACCCGAGTAAAAATTCACTGTCTTAGGTCAGTTAGGATCAACACTTTATTTTAAGAATGTGAAATGTCAGAATAATAATAGAGAGAATGATTTATTTCAGCTTTTATTTCTTTCATCACATTCCCATTGGGTCAGAAGTTTACATACACTCAATTAGTATTTGGTAGCATTGCCTTTAAATTGTTTAACTTGGGTCAAACGTTTCGGGTAGCCTTCCACAAGCTTCCCACAATAAGTTGGGTGAATTTTGGTCCATTCCTCCTGACAGAGCTGGTGTAACTGAGTCAGGTTTGTAAGGCCTCCTTGCTCGCAAACACTTTTTCCATTCCGCCCACAAAATGTCTATAGGATTGAGGTCAGGGCTTTGTGATGGCCACTCCAATACCTTGACTTTGTTGTCCTTAAGCCATTTTGCCACAACTTTGGAAGTATGCTTGGGGTCATTGTCCATTTGGAAGACCCATTTGCGACCAAACTTTAACTTTCTGACTGATGTCTTGAGATATTGCTTCAATATATCCACATAATTTTCCATCCTCATGATGCCATCTATTTTGTGAAGTGCACCAGTCCCTCCTGCAGCAAAGCACCCCCACAACATGATGCTGCCACCCCCGTGCTACACGGTTGGGTTGGTGTTCTTTGGCTTGCAAGCCTCCCCCTTTCTCCTCCAAACATAACGATGGTCATTATGGCCAAACAGTTCTATTTTTGTTTCATCAGACCAGAGGACATTTCTCCAAATAGTACTATCTTTGTCCCCATGTGCAGTTGCAAACCATAGTCTGGCTTTTTTATGGCGTTTTGGAGCAGTGGCTTCTTCCTTGCTGAGCGGCCTTTCAGGTTTTGTTGATATAGGACTCGTTTTACTGTGGATATAGATACTTTTGTACCCGTTTCCTCCAGCATCTTCACAAGGTCCTTTGCTGTTGTTCTTGGATTGATTTGCACTTTTCGCACCAAAGTACGTTCATCTCTAGGAGCCAGAATGCGTCTCCTTCCTGAGCGGTATGACAGCTGTGTGGTCCCATGGTGTTTATACTTGCGTACTATTGTTTGTACAGGTGAACGTGGTACCTTCAGGCATTTGGAAAATGCTCCCAAGGATGAACCAGGCTTGTGGAGGTCTACAATGTTTTTCTGAGGTCTTGTCTGATTTCTTTTGATTTTCCCATGATGTCAAGCAAAGAGGCACTAAGTTTGAAGGTAGGCCTTGAAATACATTCACAGGTACATCTCCAATTGACTCAAATGATGTCAATTAGCCTATCAGAAGCTTCTAAAGCCATGACATAATTTTCGGGAATTTTCCAAGCTGTTTAAAGGCACAGTCAACTTAGTGTATGTAAACTTCTGACCCACTGGAATTGTGATACAGTGAATTATAAGTGAAATATTCTGTCTGTAAACAATTGTTGGAAAAATGACTTGTGTCATGCACAAAGTAGATGTCCTAACCGACTTGCCAAAACTATAGTTTGTTAACAAGAAATTTGTGGAGTGGTTGAAAAACTAGTTTTAATGACTCCAACCTAAGTGTATGTCAACTTCCGACTTCAGCTGTGTATCTAGGTGGCTATAGACTGAACTATTAACCATGTGAATGTGCCTGGCAAGATTCTTGTAACCCTGAGTGTTGATGCTTGTGTTTTTTTTCTTCTAAATACGTACTACTATCTCCGAAATGGATTCAGATTTTACAGCATCTGATTTAATTATTTATCAAAACTGTAACTGCTTTGATAGTCACTCACAGTAATATGGCACTGCACTTTGAAGTGTGTGAGATTGTTCTTGTTCTCTCTATCCTCTAACTGCACTTTATTCTCCTGAGCAGACTAACATTCTCTACACTGGCTTTGTAGGAGAAGTCTAATAAGTTAATGTCTTTTCTCTTCTTTTCACTTCTTTCCTTTCCCGGTCTCCCTTCCTTCACTCATTTACACTCTCTCGCTCTCTCTGGATGCTCTGTCTGCACTAAAGCACGCAGTCCCCATGAACACCCCCAGCCCTTCCCCCACTCCCACCCCCAGTCCCAGTCCCAATTTGTGCCTTATGCAACCCCACTTGGCTCTGAGGAACCGATAGAGGAGATCCAAAGGAGCTCCAGCATGCAACACATCAGTAAGTCAGGTTATAATGCATTTATAACACATGGGATACCTTATTAAGTCAGGTTATAACACATATGGCACAAAGCTTGCCTGTGTAAGTCAGGCTATAATGCATTATAACCAGGGGTTGGAACCAAAGTTATTTTCCTATTGTTTCGTTCTAAACAGAACCACAATTTTTTTTTTTTGTTCCGCTGTTCCGACTAGCAAAATAAAGTTCTGAACTTGAAGCGCTGGGCAGCTTGTTAGGTAGTTAACAAGCTTGTGTGTGCAGAGCGGTACCAGAGTTAAAAACACGTCTTACCTCTTTGTAGTTATTAAATCCAATGTGAAATGTAATAACTATGCCTATAGTATCCTTAAAAAAAGTTCATTAATAAATATCTCTGTCTTCTAAATCAAGTTTGTAACATCAGTACAGTAGCCATTCTTCGGAGGTGGGGATGGGCAGGTAGCTTAAACACACACAGACAAAGATTATCAGCTTGTTGGCAGCCACTGGAATAAGTTTCAATTTACAGAGTGAGGCCTTTGCATAGGCGCTTTTGCTGCGTTTTGTTGTGGGACTAGAAAAAAATCCCTGTAACATAAAATAATATTATTAATTGGTTCCCATGCTTTTAAAATAACGGTTCTGTTCCGGAACAGTATGGATAACTTTTGTTCCAGGTTCTGTTTCTGTTCCTTACAAAATGTCATTATTTTCCGGTTTTCAGTTCTGTTCCCTGAACCGGTTCCAACCCCTGATTATAACATTATAATACATTATAACATACCCTCGTGTGGGGTACTTTTGTAAGTCGGGTTATAAAACAATACAACACTCTAACATGGACATTTTTCGGGATGCCTGTGTAAGTCATACGCAAATAATGCAATACAACACTCTAAAACATGGACATTTTTCAATAAGTCAGGTTATAATGCATTACAACACCCTAGTGTGGGATACCTGTAAGTCAGGTTATTATAGTCATATAACATAGTCTATAACAGGTCATAACACATACCTTGACAATAGTCTATGTGCTAATTTGCGATCCAAACTCATATGGCTGATATTAGCATTGATGACTGAAAACAACACTCTCATGGGAAATCACGATCAGTCCACCATTTTTGGAGGATTTTTTTATACGACTGCATCAAACAACATCCAAGTCACAGTCTATCATGCCCAGAGAAATAGTAAACAACCAACTAGCTAATGTAGACCCTACTTGACCATTGACCAACTTTGTCAGGTTAACAGAACAGCAATGCAAAACCAGCCTTCTCACTGAGTCTGGCTATCTCTCCACTCTCCCACTCTCCCACCAACCCCACCATAGACTACAAACAAGACTGAGTGTCCATGCCCTCTGCTTTGCCGTGTCAGTGAGTGACCAGTTGGCATCAGATCAGAGACGAACAGGGCACGGCAGTGGGAGATTTCAGTCAGAAGATCGGATCCACTGCAGCTGGCATCGGCCCTAAAGCTTAACTAAGCCCTGGCAGCCTTCCAGATTTATATTAGGCCTTCTGAAGTTTCTGTTCCTATTTTCTTCTGTTTCTCTTCATCTCCTTCTCTGAGATCAGTCTAATCTAACTGGGCCTTTGTCTTTTCTGTGACGTGCTTTACCTTTCATCTCAGTGACTTTGTTGGACCCCAGGGTTGTGTTCATTAGGCACCAAACGGAAGAAAACTGCCTGAAACAGGGAAGGACTACCTGGTCCAATAAGAAACACTCACCTCCATTTCAGAACGCTATCAAACCATTTGACTGTTTTGTGCCCTAATGAACACGGTGACCCCTCTCAGTCCTGGTCTTTGAACTCTGACCTCTGACCCCACAGGTAGCCCAGCCACGACCCATCGGAACCTGACCTCTAACAGCCTCAGCGACTTCTCTGACCAACCAGATAGAGACCAGGTGAGGATATTATTGTGTGTGTTTGTGTGCGTCCGTGTTTGGGCACTCTACATTTCAACTCCTGCTTTAACGCTATGCAGGGTCAAAGATTGGGCACAGCGTGTGTGATGAAGTGTGTTCCTAGGGGTGTGTGGCCTTGCTCGACTGATAAAGCCTATGAGCCTAACGCACAAAAGAGCCCTGACACTCTCTCTCTCAAGTGTTTAGTGCCAATGTTGCTACTCCTCCTGAAGCCTGCTGAAACCAGTACACAGACACAGTAACTAACTCCGGGAATTACACTGACAACAGTAGGTCATTTGTCAAATTGCTCTGGCCTTGCTTAGTTGATCATCTCCTCACCCGAGGTCTCTGGATGTTTCGTTTTTTTTGCATTTCACTGGGACTGAGTAGTACGTCAGTGTCCCACTTAGGCCTTGATTTGAATTTAGCGGCATATTGACCTAAAGGGAAGGGCTGGTATGCCTTCACCTGGCCTATTATTCTGTATACAGTTGCACAGAGGTGAATCTTTTCTGTTGCTACTGTGTTACATTCTCATTACATATCATTATATAGACTTGTTCAAGTGTATAACCAATGAACAGAAAGGACTTCATTATGTGTCCTTTCTCAGACGGCTTGTGAGTTAGTGAGTCACAGAGTGATAAAAACGCTTTAATCTGTTTCTACAGACGCTACGAGCTGCAGTGTTGCCACATAATACAGCATGCAATGCCAATGTGCCGGGGACGGGTTGTACTGTGCGGCCCCATTTCATTCATGGAACTGTCCATTGTTACAGTACCTTTGCTGCTCTTCTCATTCTACTCTGATAAGGACGGTCGTTTCAAGCACCGTGTCTTTTGAATAGATGTGGGTCAAGGCTAGGATTTCATTGCTTTCTTTCTCTATGTTTATGTTTCTCATGCTCTCTCTCTCCCCTTGCTCTTTGTTCAACTCTGTCTTTCTCTCCCCTTTCTCTTTATCTCTTGTCCCCCCCTCTCTTAATCTCTCTTTCTCTTCCCCCCTTACCATCTGTAGCTGAAGAATAAGTTTATGAAGAAGCTTCCTCGTGATGCCGAGGCATCTAACGTCCTGGTTGGAGAGGTGGACTTCCTGGACACGCCCTTCGTGGCGTTCGTCCGTCTGCAGCAGGCTGTCATGTTGGGAGCTCTGACAGAGGTCCCCGTCCCTACCAGGTACCCTAATGACACCAACCACAATCACCACCACAATCACAATCACACCAGAACTAAACAAACCCACCAAATATACCACATATCTCATAGCCTGTAGAGCAGGCCTGGGCAATTCCAGTCCTCTGGGGCCTGATTGGTGTCATACTTTTGCCCCAGCCCCAGCTAACACGCCTGACTCCAATAATCAAATAATCATGATCTTCAGTTAAAAATGTAATTCGTTTAAATCAGGTGTGTTTGCTAGGGATGGGGGAAAAGTGTGACACCAATCAGGCCCCCTGAAGACTGGAATTACCCAGGCCTGCTCTCCAGGCTGATTGGTACTGTATTTATAGAGTTCAAACACTAGTGACCACTGTTTTACCAAATGTGGGCTTTGTGTTAACTGTCTATTTCTGAATATCCTTCTACTTTTTTTCTCCATTTCCTTTCAGGTTTTTATTCGTGCTGCTGGGGCCCAAAGGAAAAGCCAATTCTTACCATGAGATCGGACGTGCTATCGCCACCCTCATGTCTGATGAGGTACGTGACCACTGTGTCCAGCCCGCTTATATTGTATATTTACCAAGGAGTTGATACTGTCCAGTCTTCCCGGAGTTCAAGGGACTTGGTCCGTGTGAATGTATATTTTGTTTGTTAATCTGAGTGTGAGTCTATTGCTGCACTGCAGTGTTTGCCCTATGGTTAGTAAATGTCTGGCCAGCTGTAGTATTAAGAGATTAACATAGGCAGAAAGAAGACTCCAGGGCCACATATAGCACCCAGGTGGCATATGGCTCAACACGGTGTAGTCTAGGAAACTAAGATGTCATGTCTTACACAAGGCTTTCTGGATCCTACAGTTGTAATTATGAAATTGGCAAGGTTTACAAGGTTGATCTGGGATTGAAGTCATGGTACGGTTAGAGTTGATTTTAGCCTTATACTTCCACATAGATTTTTTTATAGATTTTTTTATTTCACCTTTATTTAACCAGGTAAGCCAGTTGAGAACAAGTTCTCATTTACAACTGCGACCTGGCCGAGATAAAGCAAAGCAGTGCGACAAAAACAACAACACAGAGTTACACATGGGATAAACAGAAGTCAATAACACAATAGAAAAATCTATATAGAGTGTGTGCAAATGAAGTAAGGAGGTAAGGCAATAAATAGGCCAATAGCAGCGAAGTAATTACAATTTAGCAAGTTAACACTGGAGTGATAGATGTGCAGATGATGATGTGCAAGAAGTAAATACAATACAAATACAAACACTCCTCTCCCTCCGATTACCCATATTGCACCTGACTCTCATATTCCCCACACACCCTTTTTTTCCCCAGGATATCCTCAAGTTACAGTTTAACTAAAACCTCAGCTTCCCTGTGAACGCTCAGTCCCATAGAGATCTTTATCTGACTGTGGGTCTGATGCTGCTTTTTGACTGTAACACCAGTGTTTCACTTAGTGTATACTGTACCAGGGAAGTTATACTAGGGAAGTTGTGTTTGCCTAGCTAGGGCTGTCAGTGAGGACTTGTGAAGAGCAGAATCGACAACCCCTGCATAATCAAAACAGTTGCTTTCTAAGAAGCTGTTAAAGCTGAAAGTACCAGTGGCCTGGCTTTGGCCCCAAGTGAGAGCTGGTCCGCCGGAGCCATGCCCCAGTGAGACACGGGTGCCGGCCCTTGTAGATGGAAACAGAAAGGGCTGAGCCTTTTAGGTTAACCACCTGGGGAAATCCTGTATGGAGTGATCTGCCCTGGCCTGAGTGGCCCAATACTCTGTGCCTGAGATTTACAGTGATACTCTCAGTGCAATAAGCTCAGTTGGTAGAGCATGGTGCTTGTAATGCCAGTATAGTAGGTTCGCAACACTGTACCACCTGTACTTAAAATGTATGCATGCATGACTGTAAGTTGCTTTGGATAAAAGTGTCTGCTAATTCAGATATATATATACTATTATTAAGAGATTATGGCTTAAATAGATGGGATACTGTAAGTCTTTACATAGAAATAGATGATAATGATTAGGATCCAATTACTCAGGTCACAATATGAGGAAGAGACAAGTGTGAAACAAGAAATGTTTGGTTGTGTGCTGCTGTTAATGTTAATATGATTCCTCATCTGTTGTGTTGTGGTCAGGTGTTCCATGACATTGCCTACAAGGCCAAGGACAGACAGGACCTGCTTGCTGGCATCGAGGAGTTCCTGGATGAGGTCATTGTCCTACCCCCTGGGGAGTGGGACCCCGACATCAGGATAGAACCCCCCAAGTCCCTGCCCTCGTCTGACAAGAGGTACAGCACTGCCACACACACACATCTGGTCCTAGAAGGGTTAAACAATTCTGTAAATGTTCCTAGTTCCTGGAAATTACTTAAATTGCGCATGTTTCTTTTTAAAAGTGACCCGGAGTATTCCCTCTCTTTCCTCCAAACTGGGCACTCATGGTGGACCACAAACAATCAGATGTGTGTCGGACAGTGATGTCTGTGGGTTAACCTACTGTGTCTGTCTGTATAGGAAGAACCAGTATAATGCTGGGGGTGGAGGGGATGGGCCCCAGATGAACGGGGACACACCAGGACATGACGGGGGTCAGGGAGGAGGCGGACATGGACATGTCGGAGAAGAGCTCATGAACACTGGGAAGTAAGGACGACACTGCTCATTACTACTAGCCTAAACCGTACGATATGGTGTAGTCTTGAATGACAGAGCAGTCTTAAACTGTCAATACAGAGGTGTCTTCAACTGCCAATGCCAACATGTAGTACATTGATAGAATGTCACTCGGCAGGGCCTCAACTCTCACTGAAATCAGAATGCAAAGCTATTTACTATTGCACTGTAACTTCACGCATGTTTACTTAGGAATTCCAGGAAATTACACCTCAGGTGTGTGGCCTAAGCAAGACACTATTTACCATTGCCTTTTAGTTACTCTATGTGCCAGACAGTGATTTGTGATGAGACAGCATCTTTAGTTATCTCGTAAACCAGACAGATTCAGTAGCTACGCTGACCAAAACAGAATGGGGATCGTAGCGATCCGTCTCCTTTTACGAGGCTACGTCTTTAAATCCTTTGCCAATAACAAAGAGTTTGTGGCATAAATGTAACGTTTTACTGTCACATTTTCATTGTTAAGGTTTTGCGGCGGCCTCATTCTGGACATCAAGCGGAAGCTGCCGTTTTTCGCCAGTGATTTCTACGACGCCATTCACATCCAGTCGCTGTCCGCCATCTTGTTCATCTACCTGGGCACCGTAACCAATGCAATCACCTTCGGAGGGTTGCTAGGAGACGCTACGGAAAACATGCAGGTGAGCCCCACCTGTTTATATGTCTTTGTGAAACAGAATCAGTTGAAATATTTATTAGATATATTTTTTTGCATAAGCATAACTGAATTTAAGCATTGGCAAATACTATATTAATCATTCGTAATGAGGGACAGGATATTGGCCTGTGACCTCAACAGGGCCATAGTTGTAGCATATAACTGGGACTGAGTTTTTCTTGGTCAGGTCACGTGGTCAGGAAAACTCCTTGTCATAGTACCGTCATGGCAAATGCTCAACTTCTACATCTAAATTGCTTTACATCTCCTTATAGCTCATCTTGTAATGTAGGCTATAGTTGAATTAACCTGACCTGGGACACAGCGCCCCGCTCTACTTGTGCAGTTGCCACTAACTGTGTGTTAAGGGCATATGCCAAGACAGGTGTATGTATATTGCTGGCTAGGATGATCTGGTTTACTGTAGATATGCAGACGGCTTGTTGACTGTTAGAGTATGAAGTGGGAGAGTACAACTAAACACACACACAACCCCCCACCCCTACCACCACACACTAATGCAAGCTGCATCAGTCGTAGCTGAGTAAACGCAACTCCGTATACTGAACATCTCAATGGAGTTCAGCTGCGATGAGTTTTGGAGGAGTGCATCGCCGACTATATCGAGTCGGTATCTGTCGATACTTGTAAAAATGTAACAAAAATGTACGCGTACCTTGTACCTATGTTTGGACTGTATAGCTATGTTGTTTGCTTTGGGTGCTGTAGTTTTGGATAAAAATAGCATTTTATACAACCTCCGCCAAGGAAGCCGTTTGTAACCGGAAAAGAAGCAGCCCCTTCATCGCACGGCAGATTTTTTTGCTTTAGCAGGGGATATATAGAATGACATTTTTTTTTATATAAAAAACTACGGAGCCCAACTTCTATTGTATTCTCCATTGGGAAACAGTGGGTTACACGGCCCAATAGAATTAAGTTATTAACAAAAACTACGGATTGCAGAACCCCTAAAAAATTATAGTTATACAGTGCAAACATATGTATGCATTAAAGAATGCACATTTTTACAAGTATCGACTGATGCCGACTTGATGTAGTCCAAGTGACAACTCAAATCTATTGAGATGTATATGGGGTTGAGTTTACTCAGCTACGTCAGTCGAGGCAGGCATGCGTGAGCCGAGGAGAGCTGGCCTCAGGGGATTTGGCTCCACTAGAAATAACAGATCCAGATTACTCAGCAAGCCTCATCAATGCCCCATCTCCTCCGTCCTCCCCCAACCTCACTCCACTGTGTGGGAGGGGAAGGGAATCCCTCTCCTGACCTCTGACTTTTCCAAGAAGCCATAGCTATCCAAGCATCGGTGCACAACATTCCAGGCAGCGTAGCAATGATCCTGCATCCCATCTGTCCATTGTCTCCTACCCAGGCCTGGTGATGGTGTGTAAAATACAGCTAGTATAAACACACGATGGCACAATGTGAACTTGAACAGGGCTGTCTGTCCTGATTGGCCTGTATAACAGCTCTTTGTATGTCTGGAGCTGTATGGTGGGGGAAATAAAGCATTCGCTGAATCGGCAGATTGATATCATGATGTCGAAAGAAATTACATTTCTCACATGCTTCGTAAACAACAGGTGAAGACTGAAATGCTTACCAACAATGCAGAGAGAAAAAAGATCATTCATATGAAAAATAATAACGAGGAATAAATACACAATGAGTAACGATAACTTGGCTATACTTTGGAAAGTATTCAGACCCCTTGACTCTTTCCACATTTTGTTACGTTACAGCCTTTTTGTAAAATGGATTAAATATATATATATTTTGCAATCTACACACAATACCCCATAATGACAAAGCGAAAACAGGTTTTTCGATTTTTTTTTGCAAATGTATTAAAACAAAAAAAACATACGTTATTTACATAAGTATTCAGACCCTTTGCTATGAGACTCGAAATTGAGCTCAGGTGCATCCTGTTTCCATTTCTCATCAATGGTGACTTTAAAACTGAGCAATTGGGGGAGAAGGGCCTTGGTCCGAGATATGACCAAGAAACCAATGGTCACTCTGACAGAGCTCTAGAGTTCTTCTGTGGAGATGGGAGAACCTTCTAGAAGGACAACCATTTCTGCAGCATTCCACCAATCAGGCCTTAATGATAGAGTGGCCAGACAGAAGCCACTCCTGAGTAAAAGGCACATGACAGCCCGCTTGGAGTTTGCCAAAAGCACCTAAAGCCCGGATTTGAATCCGATCAAACATCTCTGGATTGACCTGAAAATAGCTGTGCAGCAACGCTCCCCATCCAACCTGACAGAGCTTGAGGGGATCTGCAGAGAGGAATGGGAGAAACTCCCCAATTACTGGTGTGCCAAGCTTGTAGTGTCATACCCAAGAAGACTCAAAGCTGTAATCGCTGCCGAAGGTGCTTCACCAACTACCCATGTTGCTTTGTCATTATGGGGTATTGTGTGTAGATTCATCAGGAAAAAACGATTTAATACATTTTAGAATAAAGCTGTAATGTAACAAAAAAGTCAAGTCGTCTGAATACTTTCCTAATGCACTGAATACACAGGGTACCAGTACAGAGTCGATGTGCAGGCGTACACAGTCATTGCGGTAGATATAGGGATAAAGTAGGGATAAAGTGACTAGGCAACAGGATAGATAAATGGTAGCAGCATTGTTTGATTTTATTTTACCTTTATTTAACCAGGTAGGCTAGTTGAGAACAAGTTCACATTTACAACTGCGACCTGGCCAAGATAAAGCAAAGCAGTTCGACAGATACAACAACAGAGTTACACATGGAATAAACAACATACAGTCAATAATACAATAGAAAAAGTCAATATACAGTGTGTGCAAATGAGGTAGGTTAAGGGAGGTAAGGCAATAAATAGGCCCTAGTGGCGAAATAATTACAATATAGCTGTCACGATCGTCTAAAGGAGTAGACCAAGGCGCAGCGTACTTAGAGTGCCACATGTTTAATAAATATGAAACTCACCAAAACAATACAGACGAAAACGAAGCGTGACGTTCTGGGCTGCTCACAGGCAGCTACACAAACACAAGATCCCACCAAGCACAGGTGGGAAAAGGCTGCCTAAGTATGATTCCTAATCAGAGACAACGATAGACAGCTGCCTCTGATTAGGAACCATACTCAACCCAAAACAAAGAAATACAAAAACATAGAAAAAGGAACATAGAACACCCACCCTAGTCACACCTTGGCCTAACCAAAATAGAGAACAAAACCCTCTCTATGGCCAGGGCGTGACAATAGCAATTAAATACTGGAGTGATAGATGTGCAGAAGATGAATGTGCAAGTAGAGATAGTGGGGTGCAAAGGAGCAAAATAAATAAAATAAATAACAGTATAGGGATGAGGTAGTTGGATGGGCTATTTACAGATGGGCTATGTACAGGTGCAGTGATCTGTGAGCTGCTCTGACAGCTGGTGCTTAAAGTTAGTGAGGGAGATATGAGTCTCCAGCTTCAGTGATTTTTGCAGTTCGTTCCAGTCATTGGCAGCAGAGAACTGGAAGGAAAGGCGGCCAAAGGAGGAATTGGCTTTGGGGGTGACCAGTGAAATATACCTGCTGGAGAGCATACTAGGGGTGGGTGCTGCTATGGAGACCAGTGAGCTGAGATAAGGCGTGGCTTTACCTAGCAAAGACTTATAGATGACCTGGAGCCAGTGGGTTTGGCAACGAATATGTAGCGAGGGCCAATGAGAGCACACATGTCGCAGTGGTGGGTAGTATATGGGCCTTTGGTGACAAAATGGATGGCACTGTGATAGACTGCATCCAATTTGTTGAGTAGAGTGTTGGAGGCTATTTTGTAAATGACATCGCCGAAGTCGAGGATCGGTAGGACAGTCAGTTTTACGAGGGTATGTTTGGTGGCATGAGTGAAGGATGCTTTGTTGCGAAATAGGAAGCCGATTCTGGATTTAATTTTGGATTGGAGATGCTTAATGTGAGTCTGGAAGGAGAATTTACAGTCTAACCAGACACCTAGGTATTTGTAGTTGCCCACATATTCTAAGTCAGAAACGTCCAGAGTAGTGATGCTGGACGGGCGGGCGGGTATGGGCAGCGGTCGGTTGAAGAGCATGCATTTAGTTTTACTTGCATTTAAGAGCAGTTGGAGGCCACGGAAGGAGAGTTGTATGGAATTGAAGCTCGTCTGGAGGTTAGTTAACACAGTGTCCACAGAAGGGCCAGAAGTATACAGAATGGTGTGGTCTGCGTAGAGGTGGATCAGAGAATCACCAGCAGCAAGAGCGACATCATTGATGTATACAGAGAAGAGAGTCGGCCCGAGAATTTAACCCTGTGGCACCCCCATAGAGATTGCCAGAGGTCCGGACAACAGGCCCTCCGATTTGACACACTGAACTCTATCTGAGAAGTAGTTGGTGAACCAGGCGAGGCAGTCAGTTTGAGAAACCAAGGCTGTTGAGTCTGCCGATAAGAATGTAGTGATTGACAGAGTCGAAAGCCTTGGCCAGGCCGATGAAGACAGCTCCACAGTATTGTCTTTTATTGATGGCGGCCATCTTGGCTCTCATTGTAAGTGATGCGTCAAAAGAGTTAGTGCAAAAAGGGTCAATGCAGATAATCCGGGTTGCTATTTATTAAACTGAGATTTTTTTTGTCACTGGCCTACACACAGTACCCCCCATAATGTTAAAGTGGAATTATGTTTTTAGAAATATTTACAAATTAATTAAAAAGGAAAAGCTGAAATGTCTTGTGTCAAAAAGTATTTGTTATTGCAAACCTAAATGAGTTCAGGAGTAAAAATGTGCTTAACAAGTCGCATAATAAGTTGCATGGACTTCATAATAAGTTGCATGGACTTTTTAAGAGTGTGCTCCTAATCTCAGCTCGTTACCTGTATAAAAGACACCTGGGAGCCAGACATTTTTCAGATTGAGAGGGGGTCAAATACTTATTTCCCTCATTAAAATGCAAATCATTTTATAAGATTTTTGACATGTGTTTTTCTGGATTTTTTTGTTGTTATTCTGTCTCTCCCTGTTCAAATAAACCTACCATTAAAATTATAGCCTGATCATTTCTTTGTTAGTGGGCAAACATACAAAATCAGCAGGGGATCAAATACTTTTTCCCCTCACTGTATGTGCTTCTTTGTGTGGAGTAAAGGTGATCTAGAGTTGTTTTCCCTTATTGTTACACAGGTGACATGCTGGTAAAAATGAGGTTAGACTTTTCCCTGCATTAAAATCACCAGGCACTTGGAGCGCCACCTCTGGATGTGCATTATCTTGTTTGCTTATGGCCCTATACAGCTCATCCTGAATTGAATTTTGCTGCTCTATCGATCGCTCCATGCATCAGTCTGAACCTCCTATCCTAGAAGTCGTTTGGGCTGATGTCCAAATGACATGATTCAGGATCTGTGTAGGCCAGCTCTGGCTCAACCCATTTGGTTTCTGGGACTAATCAGAACGTTTTGAATGTGTTCACATTTGAGAAGTCGTCGGGGAGGAAGCAAATCCAGACTCATTGTAGAGAAGGAACATTAGTGGGCGTGGCATTTGGCCGGAGCGATGTGGATGGGTAACCTGGCAAGCCAAGTGTGACAAGAGCTTTGCTCTCTTGTTTTTTTTGTGAGGGTAGGGTACCAGAACAGTAGTTTGGAACCAGACCCTGCCTTCGGCCCTCCACCAATCACTCTCCTGTCCAGTCCCACTCGGTTTAAACATATCTAACAGTGGTTTGGATTTTGCCACTCTCGCTGTTTACTCCGTGTTCTTGACCTAGGACCTTTAACTAACTCCACCCGGAGACTAATCTTTCCCTGGATTTGGGACAAACGTCTCCATCTGCCTCTTTTTTTTCTATCTCTGTCTGTATGTGTGTTTCTTTGACTCACCAGCCCGTCTGTGTCCCTCTCCTCTCCTGTCCTCCAGGGTGTGTTGGAAAGTTTCCTGGGCACGGCAGTGACAGGGGCCATATTCTGTCTGCTGGCTGGCCAGCCTCTCACCATCCTCAGCAGCACCGGTCCTGTACTGGTGTTTGAAAGGCTCCTCTTCAACTTCAGCAAGTAAGTGTCACCCTCTCTATTTTTCTTGCATTATGAGTACCACAGATATTGATACTCCGTCGGGGAGGCTTTCAAGAGTAGGTTCCTCCGGGTTGTTAACACTGTGGCTCCCATTAGGCAAGTTAGAGTAAAGCAGAGAGCCAACCCTTCGTTTAATCATGATATCCTTGAAGCCATTGAATGAAGGAATAAGGCCTTCCTTTTATATAAAGGGCTCAGGAATGAGGCTTAGAAGATTGTGGAAGCCAAAAGGGTGTACTATACTGACTACATTGCAGAGAACCAAAATAACCCCAAAAAGCTGTCAAAATCATTAAAGGAATTAAGATGTACCTCTGCCACAAACAAATCCACTAGACTGGGGACTAATGAATTCAACTCATATTTTACCTCAGTAAGTAGGCTGGCAACTTACCCACCACCAGTCGTTTGTTTCTCTCTCTCATATTTAAATGACCTCCTATGACTGGGGAAATATGTCTGAGAGAATTCAATAGAAGTTAAACAAATTAGCAACAATAATGGCCCTAGGGATGTTTTGCTTTGCTCCAGTATTTGTTTTCAGAGTTGGACTGTTGTTGTGAGGATTACCAGTGGTATGTGGTACTGGCTCAAGGGTACCATGGTGCCCACTAAAAACCCAAACCCCAATCTAATTCACCATGTGAATGTGTTTAGTTCTCCTTCTGGCAAAAGCTGCGTATTGCTTTTCTATTTACACAGGTTCTGTGTATCCTTCAATATAAAACAAGTAAAACTAAAATACAAATAATACTCACGATAGACATAAACAATATGAATTTCATCCCCAGTCAGAGGTTGGCCACATTGTTTTGGGCTCAAGTTTTTGTATCTATCTGATTCTCTGGAACAAATAGTCCCTTGATTTATTCACAATAACAAACAAACTGCCTGCGGTCCCGTTGCCAGGCCGATTGTCCTTTCATTTCCCGCTGCGTCCTGCTCGCTACTTCCTATTTCCTCCACTGAATGGGGTCATGTGACCCCGGTCTAGACCTGCTCCCACACGGGGCAGACCAGACCAAAATTCTCTCCTCTTTCTCCGCTCTTTTTTTCCCTCCTCCTTGCCATGCCAGAGAGAAGGCCATCTTCTAGCATTACATTACAGAGAACACTGGAGTGGTTATGTTCCGTTATGAATAATTCACATTCATTCAATGTCATAACTTGAATGGAGACTACCAAAGCTGAGCTGACGGCGCCATGTTTCCACGGCTAGGGTCTGAGTTGAAGCCGCCATGCCCTTCCACTGTTTTCACGACTGGGTTCAGTGACTCCTCAGTCAGTGGTGTTGTTTGCAGGCCTTACAGCCTCTGTCCATCTTTCTGCCTGTCTCTGATACACACAAAACACACATAATGTACATGCTGTGCAAAGCATCGATTTGGGATAGGAATGGCCAAGTGACTTAGAAGGGACTTCCTTTTTAGATAAAGGTTAATATATTAATGTGCTACCATCTCTCCCACCTTTCCCTCTACAGAGACATTGACTTTGACTACCTGGAGTTCTGGTTGTGGATTGGCCTACTCTTACATTAACTAACCATGGTTGTACCATCACTCTCTCTCTCCCTCCAGAGACAATGACTTTGACTACCTGGAATTCCGGCTGTGGATCGGCCTGTGGTCAGCTTTCTTTTGCCTGGTGCTGGTTGCCACAGATGCCAGCTTCCTGGTCCAGTACTTCACCCGCTTCACGGAGGAGGGCTTTTCATCCCTCATCTCATTCATCTTCATCTACGATGCCTTCAAGAAGATGCTGAAGCTGGCCCACTACAACCCCATCAACGCTGACTACGACCCTAACTACGTCACAACGTACGACTGCCGCTGCATGCCCCTACCAGACGACGGTATGCTGATCAGCACTGTGCTCACAGCTCATTGGCTGTTGTGTAGTTTAAACCAATCCGATCAGAAGGTGCTAATGATGATGATCCAGGTGACAACAAGGGTGTAGCTACCGAAGAGGGTTTGACCCATTTATATATAATCCCTTTCTGATTCTGTGGTTTGGCCAGTGTTGCTCTAGCTTTGAGTCGGTGATCTCACGTCCCATTGACATCCCTATAGCTCAGAAAACAATTTCCCAGAATATTTAAACTGATTATAATTATATGTTCCAAGTATGTATCCACTTAAGAGATATCACTGTGTACTCTCTCAACAGTTTTACCAGGTCCTGTTTAGTGAGTGACTTGGCAGATTTCTATGGTTGTAGTGCTGAGCGATTAACCAAAATGTCTGTTATTTTTCGTTTTTTTTTAAACAACTAATTGACCAAAATTTGTTAAATTATTTGAATTCCATTTAGTTATTTTTTTTCTGTGAGCTCAATGCGCAGTTTCTCTAGAGATAAATTAGATCAAACCAGAACTGTACGATGTAGTAGGGAATTATAGTTTCCAACAGGCCAATATTCAACATAGTTTAGCACAGAAAACGTGTTAATTAACTACAATGACCATAATCCATTGCGAGCCTACTTGTTTGGTCTGTGTGGAGCAGATACAGAGAGGGAGAAAAGAGACAGAAGACACGTGATCGAGAGGGATAGAGAGTAATTGCTTCGCAAAGTATCTCCAGCTGAAAATACATGATCTAAGTGATTGTTGGTATTCAGCAGTCATAAAAGTATGCCTTATTTACTTTGAAGAACTACTAAAATTGTGATTTTGTCAGACAGCATAGGCAGCAGCTCGACAGAGATGAGATGATGACTTGGAATTAAATAATAAAGTCATCAAATAAAACAAATGTAACATACACAAAAATATAATATATTTTATTAAGGTAATGTGAATAAATTATGGTTAATAAGTGATAAGTAGTAATGGTCAGTCACTACCGTCATGGGACTTTTATTCTGTATTGTTTACAGGATTCAACACACCTAATGCATTTAATAACAAATTTAAATAACAAAAAAGTTGAGAAAAAATTTGATTATTTTTTATATTCGAACCGACATCAAAAGCACTAATCGCTCAGCACTACTGTATATGGTTGGTGGGAGATATGTTCCTCAGGGGCTCGGAGTTAAGTAACACTGCATATACCTGAGCCTGTCAACCATCACCTCTCTCTTTTGACAGCTCAGACAAAAGGCTAGTGCTTAAAACTCAAAGGAAAATGCATGTTATAGTTTGACAAGTAACTCGTAAAGTGGTTTTGTGGAGACCTCACTGACATTGTTTTTGTTGTGGTTTGTTTCCATCCAGGAAATATGACAGGTCTCTATAGTGATGTCTCTTCCTGGATAAATGATACTGATCTGGTAAGCAGCAGCCACTTGAGTGTTTCTTCTCTGACAGCCATATCATCTTCAGTCACGGAGGTCTGAAGGAAGTGTATATTTCTGAGTATGTCTCAGACAGGAATGTGTCTGAGCTGGTGTGGGTTAATTAGGTTATGACATTGTTATCCATCAACAATGCAGTGAATTGTTGATGGACAACGCTATCATTAACTGATTTCAGTTAAATCAATACTAAAGGTGTTTCTTTCACTTATGTCGTGAAATGTTTTTCCCGGGATTTAGGAGATTCTTCATGACTCATGATGTAATGGTTTTGTCTGTGTGTCTGTCTGTGTGTGTGTCTGTTTTTCTCCCGTAGCCGGTAAATGCCACGTGGGCGTCTCTCGACAAGGAACAGTGTGTGAAGTATGGTGGTGAGCTGATTGGTCCAGCCTGCGGCTTCGTCCCCGACGTCACTCTGATGTCATTCATCCTTTTCCTGGGGACCTACACCTGCTCCATGTGTCTCAAGAAGTTCAAGTTCAGCCGCTTCTTCCCCACCACTGTGAGTGACTGACATCCCTGACCGCCAATCACGTTTCAGGATCAAAGTTGTGACAGCCCCGTCGGGCCAATCATGTTTCAGGGTCTTCGTTTCACTGTCCCACCGGCCAATCATGTTTTAGCATCAGTTTGGTTGATTTTTTTAAGAAAGGGAAAGGGGCGAATGTAATTGAAACGTCAAAACATTGTATATTACAGGGACGGGGTGTGAACAGGTAGTGGCAATACAGTCAGGTTACTTTCTATACATTTACAGATAGAATTGATTCTACGGCAGTCATATGATAGTTAGGCCTATATACCTACTGTATGACTTTCCTAGGATTTCATTACCTTCTATGTTTTCTTGGCAAATTTCCATGATCCATGTCTGGTTCAGTGGTGAAATCTTCGGTGTCGTCAGATGAACAAATCAAACCCCCGACAGCCCTGACCCTTTTGACCCAGTTAGCATCCACTGAGCTTCTGTTATTGCAGGTTTGAGTACATAACGATGTGTCATGATCAGAGTATGTGAGCAGTCGGAAATCCTGCTCATCACTCATGGCGCGGTGCGTGCGCGCCACTCCAGCGCACCACATCTGTTCCAACCTCCCTGCTAAAAACCGCTCCGCGCTCACAAGTAATAAAGGCCGCGCCGAATTCGCTCCATTCTTCAAAATCACAAGTTAATCAACACCCATCTATTTTTGTAAACTACCTGAATCTACCATTTGCTTTTGAAATATTGAAACCAAACCATATGATTTGAATAAAATATTTTTTAATAAACATGAAAAGGTGAATGTAAGAAGTGCTCATCGTTTCAAATAGGTTACACTATTAAGCAACATATAAACACTCGAAATAGGTCAGGAGCAAGACATGGAGCCTAATAAGGAATAAAAATGAATTATTTAGGCTATATTATTTCAATTATTTCAAGGCTATAACCTACAAAGAAATACATTGTGAAGCATTTGCGAGTGCGACACTAGCCGGATAGGGACATAAAGCCTCGGCATTTAAACAACAATTTTGTTGTATTACATCATTCTAGTCTATAAATTGTGCATAATGGCTGTGACTTACTTAGAATTAAATACAAATTCAATGAAAAATGCCTTATTAGGCTCAGTCTACAGTGCCTTTGAATTCATTTTTGAGAAACACGAGTTTGGCCAGAGTGTGGCTTCAGGCTCATGCGATGGCGCCTGGAGAGCAGGCCAGCAGCAGAGAATATCCTATCTGCGCTTGCAGAGATGCAGAGTTGTTTTTAAAAAAAAAACGTTTTTGTATAGGTAGGCCTAAAGGTTTTTAAGCAAAATAACCCAAACAAAACTGAAAGCTCCTTGAAAGTGGGAATATGCCAGGCATATTGAGCCAAAGTCTATTATTGTATAGATACAACTTTTTAAGAGATCTGATTTTTAGTTTATAAATACTTTGCTACCATGACACACTTAGTTAGCTACCCACCTACTTCCTTTCTTTTAGCATGTGCACGTAGTAAGTACACCACCATGCTTTTGGGATATGTGTATTTTCAGATTCCACAATAGTTCTTTAGTTGTGGACACTACACTACATCACCCTTTCTTGCTCTTGGTCCTCATCTTTGTAAGTCACCTTGATTTTTGCACCTGTTTGATCAGTTTCGTTATGAAAATATTTAGCAAACTCAACGAGTAAAGCAAGGGGCTATAGCAGCACACAAGTAGACTACAAATGGATGCTGGGCCAGGCATGCCCTGAGCTCGAGTGAGCTCTACTGGAGCAAAATTGGGGTGGGCAAGAAGACTGACACTCCAGCCTTTGGGAATCTCGCTCCAGTCAAATTGGGCCCGCTCCGCTCCAGCTCCGCAAACATACTCTTATCATGATGTACAGCAAATCACTATAAACCCCCTTGCTCCCCCTTCTTGCTGTGACATCCTCAGGTTAGTCGATAGGCTCAGATGTCAATGAGAGTCTTAGCAGGAATGTCAGATGTCGACCACTGACACTGTGCAAGGTGCTGTGCTGTAAGCAATGGGATGTACTAAAGTGTAAGTCTATGTGTTAGTGTGGGCATACACTAACACTACGTTTACTCTTCAGTGTATCTGTATCCTTAAATATAAACAAAACACCAGTGGATGAACTGCCTGGTATACACTATGGGCAGTACTCATCTCTGTATTTCCCAGTGGAGGAGGGCCCCATCCTCTTGTCCTAATTCATTCACACACAGTCATTACATTAGTAGTGTTAAGCCGGCCAAGAGTCCTCTCTAGACTCCGGGGCCTTAGAGTAGGAGTGTTTATATAGGCAGATCATAATGATTAGATCAGCACTTTTTTTTAAAATACAGGCCCAGAGCAAGGCTCACTTTACCCTGCTCCTCACTACTCTCTCTGTCAACTGCTTTATCTGTCTCATTGTCCTGCATTGCTGGCTCAGACCCTAGGCAGGACCGTAGACCAGTGCTTGACTTGAGCAGGAGCTCAGCAGTACTGAGTACCTGCACCACTCATTTTCTACTGCTTCCTCATAAACTATTAGCTCCAAAGTTTTGTGCAGTTCCTGCACCTAAATATAAACAGAACCGGCACCCAAAATGAGTACCGGCACTTATTATAGACCAAGTCAAGCACTGCTGTAGACGTTCAAATATCCACTAATTTACCGCACTGTGGGAAGGAGGGAAGGGGGGAGGGATCGGAGGGAGAGAAGGGAGGGTGGGGCACCTCCATTACATACTGTGCACAACATGAGTCCAGTAGCCTATTTACAATAAGGGGTTTCAATGTTTGGAAACATGGCTCAAATATATGGAGCAATACGGTAACAGTAATCTAAATATACAACATGTACAGTGAGATGAATGTGAATTCTGAGATAATTGGAACATTTTGTTTAGCCTTATTGTAACTATTTTCCCCCCCCCCCCCCCATAACGCTTTGGCTAAATACCTGCACTCAATGAAACTACATTGGTCACAATGGCTTAGTTGGAGAACATTCTGCTCCACCCTCGCAAACATATTTTTGTGTGACGAAAAAGGGTAGGTCTTACTGTATTGCCTCAGCCAAAAGCCTTGCCAAACACGATTGTGCCTCCCTATTGTACCCGCAGGTTAGGAAACTGATCAGTGATTTTGCCATCATCCTGGCTATTGTCATCTTCTGTGGTGTGGATGCCTTGGTCGGAGTGGACACACCCAAGCTCATCGTGCCAACTGAATTCAAGGTGAGTACCAGGGTGGATGTCCGTGGTATCGAGAAAGGCCTTGTGCAGAAACGTTGGCTTTGTATATGGTCCACTATATCCCCTGTTCTTGTTTTGTATAGTGCACAAGTTCACACCTGGATTCATTTTTAGTGATGATGCTTTATATTTAAGTTTAAGCAAAGGTGTATGTAGCACACTCTGGTCTAGATTTTGATTTATATATTGAAACAATATCATTTTCTAGAGTTACTCAAGAGGGACAGGTGTATCAGTCAGATCTCCGCCTGAACAATGCTGCATTTTCTTAGGCAGACATAAAGTCTTTGTAATCCTTGTCTTAAAGTCTTGTATAATCATTACCTGGTTGTGTACTACTGCCAAGGAGGGAGAGCAGATATAACCTGAAACTCTGATACAGAGCCTGTCACTGAGATTATTAGCTTACCTCAGTTTACCTTACCTCACTGGAGCCGAATGGTGGAGGGAGTGGGGGTGAGGAAGGGGTGAGGTTGAATGGGGCAAGGGTGATGTGGAGGAAGAGGGGAAATGTGAGGTTGGGGGTGGGGTGAGGAAGGGTAAGAGGGGGTGTGGGGAGGGTGCGTGCATGAAATACAAGGTGATTATAGGACATGGGGAGAACACTGAGGTCCTTATAGTTGCAGGTACAGACACAGCTTTGTGCGGCTGCAGACTAATTTCGGAGTGTTTTCTTTGTCGTGTAATGATGTACCTCTCCAGGACTTTTAGACTCTAACTCAAAGTACAGCAGAATAAGGACATTCTGTTTCCATGAGGTTGAATTTTTTTCAATGAGAGGAAATGTTTCATATATTGTCAGGGCAACCATATCACATTTTACATTGAGTCATGACAAACTCCTAACAACAAAATGACATTTCTAAGAACACCCTGAAACAATGACCATGTTAGCTTGGTAAGGATGAAGTGTGAGAGAGTCTGTTGTCCTGTGTCTTTTAAATCAACCCTGGTCTACAATATTTATCTGACTGGCTGTGTCTCTCTGCTCCTGGTCCCCAGCCCACCAGCCCCAACCGTGGCTGGTTCGTGCCCCCGTTCGGAGGGAACCCGTGGTGGGTGTATCTGGCTGCAGCCCTCCCTGCTCTCCTGGTCACCATCCTGGTGTTCATGGACCAGCAGATCACCGCTGTCATCGTCAACAGAAAGGAGCACAAACTCAAGGTGAGGAGCGGGGGGATGGAGGGCGAAAGGGAGAGAGGGGCGGAGGGGTAGAAGTGGAGGGATGAAGGGGCACTCGGTCAGAGGGGTAAAGAGAATAGATAAGATAATGACTTAATACACCACATGTATGTGGACACCTGCTCGTCGAACATCTCATTCCAAAATCATGGGCATTAATATGAGGTTGGTCCCCCTTTGCTGCTATAACAGCCTCCACTCTTCTGGGAAGGCTTTCCACTAGATGTTGGAACATTGCTGCGGGGACTTGCTACCATTCAGCCACAAGAGCATTAGTGAGGTCGGGCACTGATGTTGGGCGATTAGGCCTGGCTCGCAGTCGGCGTTCCAATTGCTCTCAAAGGTGTTCGATGGGTTTGAGGTCAGGTCTGTGCAGGCAAGTCAAGTTCTTCCACACCGATCTCGACAAAACATTTCTGTATGGACCTTGCTTTGTGCACGGGGGCATTGTCATGCTGAAACAGGAAAGGGCCTTCCCCAAACTGTTGCCACAAAGTTGGAAGCACAGAATCGTCTTGAATGTTACTGTATGCTGTAGAGTTAAGATTTCCTTTCACTGGAACTAAAAGGCCTAGTGCGAACCGTGAAAAACAGCCCGAGACAATTATTCCTCCTCCACCAAATTTTACAGTTGACACTATGCATTGGGGCAGGTAGTGTTCTCCTGGCACCTGCCAAACCCAGATTCATCCATCGGACTGTCAGATGGTGAAGCGGGATTCATCACTCCAGAGAACGTGTTTCCACTGAGTCCAATGGCAGTGAGCTTTACACCACTCCAGCCGACACTTGGCATTGCGCATGGTGATCTTAGGCTTGTGTGCGGCTGCTCGGCCATGGAAACCCATTTCATGAAGCTCCCGACAATCAGTTATTGTGCTGACGTTGCTTCCAGAGGCAGTTTGGAACTCGGTAGTGAGTGTTGCAACCGAGGACAGACGATTTGTACACGCTACGCGCTTCAGCATGTTTCCACTTCACAATAACAGCACTTACAGTTGACCGGGGCAGCTCTAGCAGGGCAGAAATTTGATGAACTGACTTGTAGGAAAGGTAGCATCCTATGATGGTGCCACATTAAAATTCACTGAGCTCTTCACTACGGGCCATTCTACTGGCAATGTTTGTCTATGTAGATTGCATGGCTGTGTGCTCGATTTTATACACCTGTCTGCAACGGGTGTGACTGAAATAGCCGAATCCACTAATTTGAAGGGGTGTCCACATACTTTTGGTGATGTAGTGTATCTTAAGATAAGGATAATGAACTGGAAAAGAACAGAGGGGCGGCCACACTTTGTATTGGATGTTAAGTCAATGGCAACTCATTTGATTCCTTGTGGTTAGTGGTTACTGACACACACCTCTCCATTTCCTTCTCTTCTCTCTTTCCTCCTCCACACAGAAAGGGGCAGGCTACCACTTGGACCTGTTCTGGGTAGCAGTACTACTCATTGTGTGTTCCTTCATGGGCCTGCCCTGGTACGTGGCTGCCACTGTCATCTCCATCGCCCACATCGACTCTCTGAAGATGGAGACCCAGTGCTCGGCTCCTGGGGAGCAGCCCAAGTTCCTGGGTGTCAGGTGGGTGAGCAGGGAGGGGAGGGAGGGAGGTGAGAAGGGAGGAATGGAGAAAGAGTCAGTGAAGCGAAGAGAGCTATCAGAGCAGAAAGACTCCTGGCTCCTTTACATGTAGCTTACAGTACAATGGACTTGAGTTTCACTTTGTTGCCATTCCCACACAGTCACGTTTTGTTTTTGTTTGAACAGAATACATTTTACAATCTCGTAGCAGTACGTGAACACGGTGAAGTTAGTTGAATGTCACATCAGAACAGTGGTCAATAGTTTGGACAGAAAGGTTAGAAAATTGACTGTGGTTGATGTGATGTGCAGTGTGTGATGTGGGATGAACTATCCCTTCTTACCGCAGGGAGCAGAGAGTGACCGGTGTCATTGTCTTCGTTCTGACCGGACTGTCTGTCTTCATGGCTCCCATCCTCAAGGTAGCGCTTCATACACGTGTTCATTCCCCAATTCCCTTTAACTCTACCGCCTCTTTACCTTTCAATGTACCTGTCCATTCCCTAAATCCATCTCATTTATTCCCTTTAAATCTACAATAATATATGCCATTTAGCAAACACTTTTCATATGAGTGGCCTTAGCTGGAATCAAACCCACAATCCTGCCACTAGCTGAGCCACACAGGACCAAAAATCTACCTGTTCATTCCTTTAAATCTAACTTTTCTATTCTCAATTTACTGGATTACTGTCCTCCCCTTTTAGTGGGAAATCCCATCACTCATTCCAATTGTAAATAATGTGAATTATTGTGGTCATCCAATTAGTGAGGGGCCTTGTTGAGGTGATGTGATGTGAAATAAGCATGTTCATCATCAGGGCTTAGGGTCAGGTTGCAGCTCAGTGACTATGACTTCTCCGGTTTCCTGTTCTCTCCTTAATCTGACCATCGTAAATAACTTTACAGTGCTGTGAGTGGGAATGGTCCTCCCCCTTGTGGACCGTTTAGAGTAGTCACATCTCCATCTCTGAGATGGTGTCTTTTCTAGTGTAGTCTACTGTAGTCTCTTCACATCCCTTAGCTCCCCGAGCCATTTAGTGTGTGTGTGTGTGTGTGTGTGTGTGTGTGTGTGTGTGTGTGTGGGGGGGGGGGGGGGGTTCGACTGTAAACTCATTGATCACCTATTCAGAATAAATTAGTGTTTTGTTTTGTTCTACAACATCTAATTAAGTGGGAGCTGAAGACACAAAAAAGGTTAACGAGGGGGACTCCCGAGTGGCGCAGCAGTCTAAGGCGTCACTACAGACCCGTGTTCGATCCCAGGCTGTGTCGCAGCCGGTCGCAACCGTGTGCTGCCCATGTGGCGGCACACAATTGGCCCAGCGTCGTCCGGGTTAGGGGAGGGCTTGGCTGGCCGGGATGTACTTGTCCCACTCCTTGTGGCGGGCATGCACGCTGACTTCGGTCACCAGCTGTACGGTGTTGTTTTGGTGCGGCTGGCTTCCGGGTTAAGCAAGCAGTGTGTCAAGGAGCAGTGCAGCTTGGCAGGGTCATGTTTCGGAGGATGCATGGCTCTCGACCTTCGCCTCTCCCAAGTCTGTATGGGAGTTGCAGCGATGGGACAAGACTGGAACTACCAATTAGGGAGAAAAAGGGGTAAAAAGTACAACATTTATTCATTTATTTGAGAGCGAACAAAACAACATGTAATCAAAAGTTAGCACTGTTGTTATTGAAAACAGGGTTAACCCTAACCCTCTTTTTTGATAAGACGTCTTCATATCAGCCCTAAAAAATGTAAAAAGGAAGGAACATGTTTGCTGATTGTATTTCTATGGAAAACAGCCTCTATTACTTCCTTTGTCTCATTCACCCAGTCCTGTTCTGTCTCCCCAGTTCATCCCTATGCCTGTGCTCTATGGCGTGTTCCTCTACATGGGCGTGGCATCTCTCAACGGTGTCCAGGTGAGTGGCTCTGACCCAAAATGAAGTCTGAAATGTTAGGCCTGTTAGTGCTATTAACTGCCGCTAACCAACCTGGTACACCAGTCGCTTCCATGTATCTGGGCCTTAACTCTGTACAACTGTCAGTCAGAGAACACCGAGTCAAAATGCAATGTGAATCTCTGTGCCTGTTAGTTATGTTAGTCCATCAACAATAGTGTCTGTGATGCCAGTCGCACCCCCAGCCCATGTATCCTGGCCTTACTTCTGTGCGACTGTCTGTCCTTCAGTTCATGGATCGCCTGCAGCTTCTCCTGATGCCTGCCAAGCACCAGCCTGACCTGATCTACCTGCGCCACGTTCCCCAGCGTCGCATCCACCTGTTTACCTTCATACAGGCCCTCTGTCTCGCCCTCCTCTGGGTCCTTAAGTCCACCGTCGCTGCCATCATCTTCCCCGTCATGGTGAGCCATACGCATGCAACCCACACACACACACACACACACACACACACGCACACGCACGCACACACACGCACGCACACACGCACACGCACGCACACGCACGCACACACACGCACGCACAGACACACACTCACAGGTATGTGTGCAACAGTCAGACATACACAGAAACATGCAAGTAAGTACACCCACAAGATGAAATGTACCAATTAACCAATAATAAACCATTCCTACACATACAGATGGGTAAAATACGGTTGTGACACATCCACTCACAGTGTGGAATCCGTTACTAGCTGACACAAACACACATACTGTACAATGAACCCAGCCATATACCCACCAACACAGTATATAGTAGAACCATTATCTATCTCCATTGATGTGTGTCTGTGTCTGTCTCTCCAGATCTTGGCCCTGGTGGCGGTCAGAAGGGCCATGGACTACATCTTCTCCCAGCACGACCTCAGCTACCTGGACGACGTCATCCCGGAGAAAGACAAGAAGAAGAAGGAGGACGAGAAGAGGAAGAAGAAACAGAAGAAAGGAAGCATCGACAGTGAAATCGATTTTGTACGTCATTTTGAGGCTTTTTATTGGAAGCGGATCAGTCTGTTTAATTGAATGTGTTTTTCCCACGGGTTCTACCTTTGTGATGATGATAATAGTAGTAATAGTACTAATGTAGCACTATTATGTTACTTTTTGTAGAACACTGACACCCTTAACTCATGACCTGTCGTCCCTCCTAAAAGTTCACCACTTCTCCTATCCTCAATTTTGTCACCTGTGTTCACCCTCTGTCCAATACCATCTCTCTGAAATGAATACTCTGTCTGTCTGAGCACTGTCATTTCCACAGACTTACCGTACAGAAATGACCAGGTATTTGTATAGAAACTACATTGTAAAATCGTTAATAACACATCACGAATGACAGTATGAAGTACTTGTTTGTTTCTTTGGGATACTTTAAGACAAGCGCCACTAGACACCATTACTGTAAACACATGGGTCGTATTCATTATTTACCCAACAGAAGTAAAGCGCAATGAAACAGGCAAGGACTACCTGAAATTGTCCAATGAGAAACACGTTTTGGTTTTCCATCGCAAAATGATTTTTTGCGACTGTGTGCCCAAATTAATACGACCCAATTAATTAGTTGCCAATATGTTAATTAGTTGCCAATATGCAAAAAAAATAGCCATTGTTATTGTCTCTCCCTCCAGCCCTCTGAGTACCCCTACAATGACAATGTCCCCAGTATTAAAATCTCCATGGATATAATGGAGACGGAGCCCATGTTGGGGAATAAGGATAAGACCTCAGACAGTGAGTACAACAGGATTGCGTGGGGTCTCTTACCCACAACCGCAAAGGGCTTACTTACTTACTGAGTGCTGCTAATGCCTTCTTGGAATTGTTTCTCTCTTAGCTTCTTGCCCGCTTTCCTTCTTTTCCTCTGGGAGAATCTTATTTGGTTTTGCTCGACTCCTCGCGTCCTGTTTTCCATCGAGGGAGTGGAGGCAAGGAGAGGAAACATGGAAACACAACAAATGTGTAAAGTGCTAAAAACAAATTTAGCTAGTTGTGCAAGACATTTTATAGAAAAAAGGATAGGTGGCGTATGGTTTTTAAATGTTGGCATGCTTTTCCCCTTTGAGAAAACAACAGCTGATTCAAAGGGGATGTGGTGGATTTTAAAACACTTCCGCACTTGCTGCTAGGAGAATACTCTTGTGCATCCTCTGCCGAACTAGGTAATCACGTAACAGAGCGTACTCCTCCGGTCAGCCTACTAACGAATTATGCCCAATTGAAAATCAATCTCCCTCCCTCCCTCTCTCTCCACAAAGCACTAACCTCATCTTTGGGTCTTCATCAGATCTCATGCTTTTCTCTGGCTTTGCAGACATCCAGCTTTATTTAGAGAAACTAATGCAGATGACCTTACTTTTCCATTTCTTTCTTACTGTTATTTTCAGCTGCTTTCGAATGCTTAATTAAAGGTCCAATGCAGCCATTTTTTATCTCAAAATCAAATTCTTTTGATTAAGCACCTTAATGTGATTGTTTTCAATTAAAAAAGTCAACAAGGAAAATAAAAAACAAGAATTTCGCAGTAATTTTTCTAGCACTGTCTGCGTGGGTAGTGGAAAACTGAAAATGTGCTGTTATTGGCAGAGAGGTTTGGAACTCTCTTTCTTATTGGTCTACTAAATCATTTACCACATGGTGATGTCACCATGGAAGGCCAAAACTCCATCCCACCAAATCAGGCCATATTTTCAAACAGCTCTTACACTGAATGGGCATTATCATAATGTTCACAATTTCACAGTATTATTTCAATCTCAGTGTGGAAATATACACTACCAGTCAAAAGTTTTAGAACACCTACTCATTCAAAGGTTTTTCTTTATTTTTACTATTTTCTCCATTGAAGAATAATAGTGAAGACATCGAAACTATAAAATAACACACATGGAATCATGTAGTAATCTTCAAATAGCCACCCTTTGCCTTGGTGACAGCTTTGCACATTCTTGGCATTCTCACAACCAGCTTCACCTGGAATGCTTTTCCAACAGTTGTGAAGGAGTTCCCACAAATGCTGAGCACTTGTTGGCTGCTTTTCCTTAAGTCTGCGGTCTGACTCATCCCAAACCATCTCAATTTGGTTGAGGTCGGGGGATTGTGGAGGCCAGGTCATCTGATGCAGCACTCCATCACTATCCTTCTTGGTCAAATAGCCCTTACACAGCCTGGAGGTGTGCTGGGTCATTGTCCTGTTGATAAACAAATGATAGTCCCACTAAGCACAAACCAGATGGGATGGCATATCGGTGCAGAATGCTGTGGTAGCCATGCTGTTTAAGTGTGCCTTGAATTCTAAATAAATCACAGACAGTGTCACCAGCAAAGCACACCCACACCATAACACTTCCTCCATGCTTAACGGTGGGAAATACACATGTGGATATCATCCATTCACCCACACCGTGTCTCACAAAGAAACGGCAGTTGGAACCAAAAATCTCCAATTTGGACTCCACGCCAAAGGACAAATTTCCATCAGTCTAAAGTCCATTGCTCGTGTTTCTTGGCCCAAGCAAGTCTCTTCTTATTATTGGTGTCCTTTAGTAGTGGTTTCTTTGAAGCAATTCGACCACGAAGGCCTGATTCACACAGTCTCCTCTGAACAGTTGATGTTGAGATGTGTCTGTTTCTTGAACTCTGTGAAGCATTTATTTGGCCTGCAATTTCTGAGGCTGGTAACTCTAATGAACTTATCCTCTGCAGCAGAGGTAACTCTGGGTCTTCCATTCCGGTGGCGGTCCTCATGAGAGCCAGTTTCATCATAGCGCTTGATGGTTTTTGCGACTGCACTTGAAGAAATGTTCTGTATTGACTGACCTTCATGTCTTAAAGTAATGATGGACTGTCGTTTCTCTTTCATCATTTCAGCTGTTCTTGCCATAAAATGGACTTGGTCTTTTACCAAATAGGGCTATCTTCTGTAACCCCCCCTACCTTGTCACAACACAATTGATTGGCTCAAACGCATTAAGAAGGAATGAAATTCCACAAATGAACTTTTAAGAAGGCATACCTGTTAAATGAAATGCATTCCAGGTGACTACCTCATGAAGCTGGTTGAGAGAATGCCAAGAGTGTGCAAAGCTGTCAAAGGCAAAGGGTATTTTGATTTGTTGAACAATTTTTTGGTTACAACATGATTCCGTATGTGTTATTTCATAGTTTTGATGTCTTCACTATTATTTAACAATGTAGAAAATAGTAAAAATAAAGAAAAATCCTTGAATGAGTAGGTGTTCTAAAACATTTGACCGGTAGTGTATGTACACAGGAAAATCACATTTTGACTGCACTCGGTCTTTAACAGCTGCTTCTACTGTGAAACATCCTGGCTTTGCAAAGCTTGCTCTAACTTTCCTCTTTTGCTATACCTGTCTTGAATTGGGAGAATATTTTTGGGGAATATTTAAGTGGCTAAAACATTATGTTAATGTTGTGTGTATTTGGTCTTCTCCCGTAGGACCCCCGTCGTCTTTCCTTGACCCGCACTCAGCATGCTGAGGGCTACTTTAAGCCCATTACTGTTGCAAGGTAACTATGTGAGTGTGCCTGCTTGCATGCCTTATTTTATACCCACAGACACTCACACCAATATCACATGTTGTGACAATCTATTCTAGAGTACAGATTGTCATGTTAATGTTGAACATTTGTTGTCCCTGGTTGTTCACTCTCTCATACTTCTCTCTGTCTCCACCTCCACTCTCTTTCTTTCTCTTTCAGTCTGAATCCATTAAAAAAAGCAGCGCCTCAGATTAGGATAGAACTGGAGCAAGAGGACAAAAGCTTCTTCTGGAAAAAACAGGCTCCGGGTTCTGAAACGTCCCTTTAGTCTAACAACAACCCGTCCTAATGTCCAAACAACCCAACAGAACCAGCAGCATTACCTGCACACCACTACTCAACACAACACAGGGTGCGTCTGAAATCCCATAGGGCCCTGGTCAAAAGCAGTGCACTATATAGGGAACAGACCTGGGTTCAAATACTATTTCAGGTATTTCAATTACTCTTCAAAACATGTATTCAGAAAACCTTTATTTGAAAAAACAAGCAGTTGAATATTGGAATGTATTTGGAAATACACTTGGTAAGTATTTGAAAATACTAAAATACATGGACTGAAATACACTCCCATGCATTTAACCCAGCTATATGAAAATATACTTTCAAATACAATGGTCAACTATTTGTTTTTTGTTGTTGCATATAACCATTTGAATACTCAAATAAAAGTACTTGTTTGGGGCTGTGTATTTGAAAATACTCAAGTACACATGTATTTGAACCCAGGTCTGGTAGGGAATAGGGTGTCATTGTGAATGTAACCACAGACTCCTACAGCAGCCTATTTTATACTGTAGCACTGTTGTATAGTCCTCCTTTTAATGTCCTGCTTAAGTACATATTTTTTTTATTTAAAAAAAAACGGACCGAATTCTTTGTTTTGAGAGTGAGAAGTATAGGAGGGACCCTTGTGATAGGGGAGATGTGATTCTTCATTTGCTGTATAAAAAAAGGTAATGGCCGATTCCACGCCAGCGTAGCCGGAAAATATTTTCTGCTCCCGCTGGCTTGGAATCGGCCTAATGCTCTGTACCAAGGAAAACTTTGAAGTTCATTGTTAGCCATTTGTGGCTAATTCATGGGTAAGGCATTCATGATTTATAAAGCATTCGCAAACTAATGCAATGCTTTATGTATTCCTAATACATGCCTTTTAGATCATTAAGTACAACATACTTTCTTATACAGATCTTATGGAGACGTGACGTTAAACTGGACTGCCCTATTTTTGCCGGCCAGAACAGATCAAACTTTCAAATCCCATTATTTTTTCATGTCCTACTTTCCAGCATAGGCCTATTATAGTGTTCTTGTTCATGTATATTAATATTCTTCTGTCTTTTCTCTTATCCCTTCACACTTGTATTATTTATTTAATCTCTTATCTATGCAACAAAAAAAAGCATAAATGCTCTTGATTCAAAATGTTGATTCGAGTATTTTCCTTCCCATTGCGTGTGAAACTTTTCTGATTGAACTGTTTTCCTAATAATGTCTGTTGTTTCTATCAGCTTTATAAGAGACAGGAGGACTTCAACCACAATTATCTGTAGTAGGGATTGAAATACATGTATATACTTGTATTCGTAGCCCTACCTCTGACTTAATTAATGTAGGCGCCAGGTATTTGTAAGTACAGTATGATGAACACATTATTATTATTATTATGCAATGATCTGTCATCATACTGAGATATTTTTATGAAAGGGCACAGCATAGAGATCCTATCTAATCACTTTCTGTGTTCCTTTTGCTCTGTAACTAATTCATTAAAGAGATTTTTATTTGTATCATATTGAAATGACATGAAAATGCAATAACAGTGACGTATATTATATTGCTGAGAGAATAAGTCAAATAATAATTAAGTGTATTTACTATTAAGCCGTTAATGAGATGACAGCATTTTTACAGTTGTCTGTGGAGTGACATTTGTATTATTACCTTTTTTTTAACAAAGTGATGATTTAGTGTTGTTTTTTTATTATATTAAAACTGATTACGAACTGACCAATCATTGAATAATCACTGTGAGACAATGCAATGTTGACGTTCCTTGTGTCTTGCAGTTGCATTTCGGGCAAAACCTAATGCTGTGTATAGTTTGCAGCTTTTCACGGAGTTCCATACCAAGAGAAAATATGAATTCAAAACCATTTAGTTAATCTCTTCCACGAGCCAACCCGCTCAGCAGGAATTGAACCTGGGGATGAGGTTCTTCAACATTTCAGAGCTGCCATTTTACTGATAAACGGATACACTGCAGCCCTTTTATAGAACTTTTTTTTAATTTATTTTTTAGATACAGTGTACAAACTAAGGCGTAAAATGATTCACTTGGGCAAAATGTATTTTGTGGTCTCAGTGATTTACTGGGTTTATAAATTATAAAAGATACTGTAGTGATAAAATACCGAAATGATATTTGTTGTAATCTTGAGTGGTATAATCAAACAAGATTGTTTTGTAGGTGTATCGGAAGTGTGAGAGGACTGCGTTGGATGTTGATATGATGGTACACTCTTAATCAGGGTCACTATTGATGTCATGTTTTCTATCCCAAATAATGCCAGCATCCCATCTTAAATCAGTCCTGGGACAAATGTTAATCATCTGTACAGTATATTCATTTTCTGGGATTCTAATTTTAGGATGAGTCTAATTTTAGGATGTTTTGCTGTAAAATGTGTTGATTCAGTGGGCTAATTTAATTAAAAACGTATGTTTTTAATTTTGTTGACACATTTGGTGCAATATTTCTATCTACGAATATGGTTCATATTCAATAAGCACTTAGATACAGGTGTCGAGCAGTTTATTGTAAAACGTGGTCGAACAAAAGATTCAAGCAATAAAACTATAATTACGATCAATTAAACCTACAGTACATGTAAGACTTATGGTATTTCCTTCATCTCTATAGACTAACATGAATGAGTATGTTACTTATAAAATGATTGATTTGGCATATATATTTTTCAAATGATGTATATTGACAGCAATAAACTCACTTTGAAAATGATTGTGTTAAGTCTGTCCATGTAAAAAATTATATTTGATCTAATATAACCTTGCCAAACATTCAGGGGCCGGATTTACAAATCCTTCTTAAGAAATGTCTTCTGAACTGCCATTTTCCTGGTCTCTTTGCAAAATAACTGATGTTAGATTGACCACCTTATCAGATCGACTGCCAGCAGACACTGTAATTGGTTGATATACTCCGTTACCATAGACGTCATAATATGTTGAAGTTGAATGAGCCAGAGCAATCTATAGGGGTCAACCATAGGGTCAACAATTGAACTGGGATGAGAAACATAACCCTGGAGAAAAGTGAGCTGATGAGATCAAAGTGAGCTACTTAAAGACCATTAGGCCTAGCTCAATCTCCTGTCCGATAGAAAGGCCTAGAGCAGGGCACAAGGTCTCTGTCCACACATGTTGTACGTGGATAAGCTGTGTTTTGTGTTCACCTAACAGGCCAATATAAAGACGTTCGCTCAAGCATTATCTAAATGACCTCCTGTCACAGCATCGAGTCTAACAGCAAAGATAACCACTAGTGATGGCTGCTGCATAGTTTCCATTGCCGTAGCGAACAGAATCACGGGAACGGAATGAACGCCTAATGAGCTCAAATCTGTAACTATCTTGTATGGTGTGCCGGACACTATTGTCATGGTTGCCAGGGGAAAAGACGATCGCTTGAGGTTACCCGTTACTTTGATCTTGAGTGCCACATGACATAAAAAAAATAGGTGTTTTATTGTCACATACAGTTGCAGTTAAAAGTGTAGTTTTACAGGGTCAGCCATAGTAGTACGGCGCCCCTGGATAAAAATAGGGTTAAGCGCCTTGCTCAAGGGCACATCAACAGATTTTTCAACTTGTTGGCTCAGGTATTCATACCAACCTTTCAGTTACTGGCTCGACACTGTAACCACGAGGCTACGTGCTGCCCAAAGCATGGTGGTTCCCATAGGGGTTTCCATAGCATGTTCCCACGGATTTCAGGCATCCATAAACCTGATTTGAGATTACAGGTGTCTCTTTCACGGAGGGTGAAGGATGAGGCTATGCCAAAACGTGGGTAGGAAGAAAGAAAATATTACTCCCTAGGTTACTACTTATGTCGTCCACACGCCTTCCCATTGGGTGTGATATATAGGTCTACCTGAATGTTGGTTTTAATTGATAGAGACAATACAATGTTTTGATGATAGATTTTCTTTCTGAATTCATTACTGACATGAGCACAAAGAACAATTTGACATGTCAGATCCATATTTGCATTGCCTCATTGCCTTGAAAGAACTGAGATAAGAGACATAAATAGTGGCCAGTACTAGAAGTAGGCTGGAGTTAATCTTCACCCTAAAGACTTGTTTCAACATTTCATATTGACTGAAAACATCAAAGGTGTATCAGATACGATAAGAGGAGAAGTGGGAAGTGGATTCTGGCCTGTGAGAGCAACCTAGGCTGTGTTTACACAGGCAGCCAAATTCGGATATTTGTTGACCAATCAGTTCAGCTCTAAAAAGATCTGATGTGAAAAGATCTGATGTGATTGGTAAAAAGACCAATTAGTGTAAAGAAAAATCTGAATTGAGCTGCCTGTGTAAACACACCTAGAGGGCTTGGAGCCTCCAGTCCCTGGTATGACCACTGAGTGGCAGTATAGACAAGGATGGACACTAGGCAAAACAAATGTTTTTTTTGACCAAAGACAGCAGTGGGGATTCTAACTTCTTGTAACCTCTGCCCTGATGTTCAGAGACCTAATACAATAATTTATGTTTGTCCAGCATATTCTAGATGTCTTGCGCTCTTGGAGAGAAAACAATGTCGTTATTCCTTGAAATAACACTGAACTCTTGAAGCGGGGGAATTCGTGTAGGGGGGGAATTCTGACCTGAGTTACGTACATGTTCATTTATGCAACTTTCTCTCAATGCCTATTCTGTCCTTGAACTTCCGCATGGGGAAAAGCCACGCTTTTGGGGTGGTGGTCAAAGAGATGGAGGTGTGGCGGGGGTGTGTCTACACCGTATTCTGACCTTGACTTATGCTGTGTTCATAACCAAGTGGGAAGTTGGTATGTACCACATACGACTGGGAAAAATCCACTTGAACACCACTCCAACTGGTAATTACTAGAGGGAAACTCATTTATCATCCCTGAACTCCGACTTCTCTCACATGTTGACCTATGACGTCACCTACCATACAAAGGAATTACCTAGGTAACAGCATTTTTGGCAGTTAAATGCAACAACAAAACAGTATTTATAAAAAGCAGTCAATTAATATGATTTTTGAACACTATAATTTGTTTACAAGCATGATAGCTGTACTTTTAGTTTATGGTTGACGCAGCTTGTTCGCTATTAGCCAATAGCCGTTTCTCAACGAGTTCAAAGCATGTGAATGCATCCAACTGGTATTTATGACTTCACATCTGCTATTTACCACCATCCCACTTGTTTATGAATGCAGAATTAATTCCACCAGCTTTACAAGCGAGGAAACAACACATTTTTATTTATTTATTTTATTTATTTCACCTTTATTTAACCAGGTAGGCAAGTTGAGAACAAGTTCTCATTTACAATTGCGACCTGGCCAAGATAAAGCAAAGCAGTTCGACAACATACAAAAACACAGAGTTACACATGGAGTAAAACAACATACAATCAATGATACAGTAGACAAAAATAAGACTATATACAATGTGAGCAAATGATGTGAGATAAGGGAGGTAAAGGCAAAGAAGGCCATGGTGGCAGAGTAAATAAAGTATAGCAAGTAAAACACTGGAATGGTAGATTTGTAATTTGAAGAAAGTTCAAAGTTAAAAAATAAATAATATGGTGCAAAGGAGCAAAATAATAAATAAAATAAATAAATACAGTAGGGGAAGAGGTAGTAGTTTGGGCTAAATTATAGATGGGCTATGTACAGATGTCGAATAAGGTCGAGTAACATCTAATTCATTTTTCCCAATAGAAATAACACCGTTCTCCATGCACTGTATTTAAAGATTGAAAAGAGCTATTGATAAGAGCTAAGTAAATGAGTAAGCTGTTTGGATAAGGGGATTGTAACTATAAATGACAATTGTTTTAGATCTATTTTACCTGGAGACAAATGTGAAACCAGTCATATGGCAACAAACGGAAGCATATCAACTTGACAGGTACAGTATGTGCACCCTTTTCCCACAGTGAAGTATATGAAATGCAGAATTTAAATTCTAAGAACTTACAGGGATGAATCTTAAATTCTATGAAGTTACAGGGATGAATCCCTTGCAGGGATGAATCTTGGAGACGCAAGCCAAATGTGATGGTAAGCCAAATCCGTGCCGAGTAACAGTCGGGCCAAATGTAACCTTTGTGTGCTCTAGACTTTACTATGTTTTTTATTTCACAATTTGTATCATGTTAAATATTAACCACTATTGATGGCCACCGTCAGTAATACCCACAAACATTTTTACCTGTCACTTTAGTGTTAATTCCCTTGAATTTGTAGCCTAAATTTGGCATCGTTCACTTTCTTTCCTCTGTCACGTCCGTGTGGTTGATCCTCAGGGTCGCTAGCAATAGTGGATAATATTTAACTTATTAAGTTGTTCAATAATTTGGGACACATCGTCCATTTCATGGAATCCTCATGGAACGCAGACCAGGCCTGGAAGTTTAAACCTGGAGCCTGGCCCATGGTTTATGACAACTGGACCGTTGACATATCAGTTTCATGATCAGTGAGGATTGAGGTAGATGTATAGGACTATTGGTCAACCCGTATTGTTAAAGTTTTCTCCCCTTCCAATATTTAATGGCCACCTGAACGGCCACCTTCAGGATTAATCAAACCACTGTATTTTTGATTCACCAATATATTTAGTGTGTAAAGGCTCTCCAAACCTGTTTTATGTAGGTAGATTCCTAAATGCGTCCCTAATCGTAAATAATATAAACCCATAGGAAAAGCATACATTTCCTAAATCTGAATTGGGCCCTGTAGAGATCAACCCCACCAAACCTCAATGAGGCTGCTCTTTGGTCTCTCTGGTTCTGTCCTCAAACTGTGCATTACCCGAAGGCCTGCCCCCTGCTGTGTGTGTCATTTGTTCAATCTGGAGTTCTCCACTCCTGGGGCCCTGTAACCTCACTGTGAGGACAGAGATTAAACTGGGATGGGTTTAGATGTGGATTGACTTCTCCTCTTAAGCGTCTTCTCCAAGAGTGTTCTTCAATCAAACTCCCACACAGTGGTTAGACGCTAGAGCATGGATATTCAATCTGGGGATCTCTGAGGTAATGCAAGTGGCCCAAGAAAATACACATACAAAAATACATAGAAAAGAGGAGAATGTCTTTCTTATGATGCCAACTTAATTTCTTATTTCCAAATACAAATTACACTCACTGGAGTATCTGACATGGGCTTTTGAAAAAGCACCCGAGAGAAAGACTGGCCCAGCCAAAATGCAATAATGCTTAGGGCCCTGCGGCTACTAGGGGGCTACAGACCAACAAAAAAATTACTTGTTCCTATTATTATGTCAGTCACTGACAGTCACTGAATTAGCTCATGTCAGCTAACATTTTTAGACAGCTGGCTAGACTAACTTACCTAGCAATCTAAACGTGGTAGTAATCATAGCTTACTCACCAGGAACGCAGGGCACGTGCACAAGGGCCCTGACCTCCAGTGAGGCCCACTTGATTCTGTTAGTCACTCGCACTAAGATATCATGAACATGGCGTAAGTCATGGCATAATGTGTAGAATTGCAGGAAATTAGCTTATGCTGATTTTAGCTGGCACGCCAGTTTGCCTGGGTGGGGGTCCCTTAGAAAGAGAAAATGCTTGAAGACCTCTGATGTAGAGAACAAACCCATCAAACCTCAATGAAGCTGCTCTTTGGTCTCTCTCAGGTCCGGTACTCAAACTGCATCAGTGTTTCCTGTTGAAAAATGTCTAGCATTGGGGGGGAAAAGGACACAGAGGGTGGGGGTTCGGGGGTTGGTCCCTTTTTAACAAAGGCCACTAAAACTGCTGTTTTCCCCACGATGGCAAGAATTTTTGAGCATTGACTGCTTGACAGAATGTTTTCCTCCCTATGGCACTCGTAACATGAATGTACCTCAAGAATAATATTTATCTGGCACAGAACACACAACAAGCAGACTAGTTAAATATATAAACTATTTTACCATGGGGTTGTCTGATAAAAAAAATATATATGAATGTTTTTTTATTTTTTATTATACGAAACATACTGTACAAAAGACAGCATACAGACGCACACAAACATACAGACCCACCTGTTCTCACCCCTATCTCCAGTGCCTGCACTACTCAAATTGTACCATTTTGTTCCTCTCTATCGCCCACACTCTTTCAATATTCAGAAAATGAAGCATATGATTTTTCTATTGTCTTAACGTTGGATGATTGGTTGATTTCAAGTTAAGTATACATTTCGTCAAGACGACTGTCGAGAAGAGAATCATCCAACCCATCGGGTAACTCACTGCCCCCTCACATGACGTCTTGAAATATGCAGACAGACCGATTTAAAGTACATTTTAAATGTAATCCTTCTGACAGCCAGCTTTCTTACTCTGCCCATCATTTTTGGACTTTATAGCACTCCCAGAAGGTATGGATTATTGAGTAATTGTTTGTTTTATACTTAAAGACATGACTCTGTCATTGTGTTGTAGGATTTGTGAATTGTGTCTCTTGTATAATACATTCTACACATTAGTTTATACCAGGGTTGGAACCTAAATTATTTTCCAATCATTGTTACATTTTGAACATAACCATTATTCTTTTCATTTTGCTCTACTATTCTGACCATGTAAATAAAGTTCTGAAACATTCGCAACAGTTTATAACGGTCCTTTCTGTTCCTTTTTAAAAGTCTGAAATCGTAAAAAAAACAAAAAACATTTAGCTCAACATTCAAATTACTTCACCAATCAGTGTGGATAGAGCAGCTTGCTATGGAGCGGGTAAGCGATTTAATATGTATAGGAAAGTTGTTAAGAGTAGGGCTGTTACAGTACGTGACCATATAACCACCACACCGGCGGTCATGAGTCATGAAGGCAGTCAAATTCCACGTGACCGTTTAGTCACAGTAATTAGGCTTCTCCAAGCTCTGATGCTGCTGATGGTCATTAGTAGCCTACTAAACTTGCTAACTGCCTGGTACTCAGCACTCTATTGTCCCTCTAATCACTCTGACATCAATGCAAATGTAATCTAAAATCTAATCAAACCCATGAGCTCATGTTGCTTAACATTTCTACTGGCTATGCAATTGCGCGTTTAAAACAGAGTGATGGCCTCTATTAAAAAGAAGAGGTTCCCATCAGCTTTCTATAGGCTAGGCCTGCTATATTTATTTCTCAAATGTCTTAATATTAAGCACATCGCTTATCTTTACAACAGGAGTTTAGCCAACCTTGTTGGCATAAAAATTAACCATGGGAAAAGCACCCTCCATTCGCTATTTAAGTGGATAGATGACATGTATTTTTTCCCCTGCCCAATACCCAACAATACAAAACAAGAATCTTCAAAGTGCGCTTCAGCAGAATATTTCCAGTGCCACAGCTAAATGTTTGCAACGGAATCACTGCTGTGCATTCCCGGAAGCCTGCACCCTGCTGTGTGTGTAATTTGTTCAATCTTGAGTTCTCCACTCCTGGGGCCTTGTAACCTTGCTGTCAGGACACAGATTAAAGGGATACTTTGGGATTTTGGCACTTCCCCAGAGTCAGATTAATTCTTGGATGCCATTTTTATGTCTCTGTGTCCAGTATGAAGGAAGAGTTAGTTTTGCGAGCTAATGCGAACTAGCATTAGCGCAATGACTGGAAGTCTGTGGGTATCTGCTAGCATGCTAGTAGGTACACACGCACATGCATAATAATATTATTATACACATATACAGGTAACTGCCAAAATAATGGAAACACTTCTGTAAATGAGGGATACAAAGTATATTGAAAGCAGGTCCTTCCACCCAGGTGTGGTTTCTTTGTTAATGAAGCATTTAACATACCATCATGCTTAGGGGCATGTATAAAAATGCTGGGCATGTCGTTATTTTGGCTACCATGGCTATGCCCCCATAGGAAAACAATTCCCCCATCCATAGGGTGCAAGTGGTCACTGAATGTTTTGATGAGCATGACAATAATGTAAACCACATGCCATGGCATTCTCAGTCACCAGATCTCAACCCAACTGAGCACTTATGGGAGATTCTGGAGCGGCACCTGAGACAGCGTTTTCCACCACCATCAACAAAACACCAAATTATAGATCATTTCTGGTTAACAGAAAACGACTCAAATAAAAGTGAAAGTCAACCAGTAAAAAAAATAATTACTACAAAAAGTATTTGTTTTTAAATATACTTAAGTATCAAAAGTAAATGTAATTGCTAAAATATACTTAAGTACCAAAAGTAAAACTATAAATCAAACCAATTTTAATTTTTTTAAATTTACACCATAGCCAGGGGCACACTCCAAACACATAATTTATAAACTAAGCATTTGTGTTTAGTGAGTCGGCCAGATCAGAGGTTGTAGGGATGACCAGGGATGTTCTCTTGATAATTGTGTGAATTGGACCATTGCCCTATCCTGCTGAGCATTTAAAGTACTTTTGGGTTTCATGTAAAATGTATGGAGTAAAATGTATATTATTTTCTTTAGGAATGTAGTGAAGTAAGTTGTCAAAATTATAAATAGTAAATAAAGTAAAGATACCTGAAAAACTACTTAAGTAGTACTTTAAAGTATTCTTACTTAAGTACTTTACACCACTGATCAAAGTGATGTTTGTCCATAAATCCAAACCATAAACAGCTAGACTGCTTTAGGAAATGGAATACACATTAAAGCCACTAAAGTACAGACAATGACGAAAATGAGGAAGTAAGCAACGAAGGAAAATCATATGATAGCCTACAGTGGGGATCATCAACTACATTCTGCCACGGGACGATTGTTTCTTGAGCGGATGGTCGGGGGGCCGGAACATACTGTAATTACAAATAATTTGTAGACTGCAAACTGACCACAAGAAGCCCAAAAATATATAATATTTGACTAAAACATAGTAATTTCAAACCTTGCTTACATTTGCATATAATCACATGGGAATACATGGGAACAGATTTCCAACATTTAAATCACTTGGAGCTGATTTAGTGTGTTTTTTACAGTATTTTGTGTCCAACTATAAACCCCACTGAGGCCCCATTATAGGTTTGAGCTACCAGCTTTTCAACGCAGTTGTAGTTCGCCAACACTCCCAATACATAATCTGCCAAAGCCGCAGCTCGTTGTCATCCCTCACATCGTTAAATCCCCAAACTGCCACATTGACTTTGCTTTTAACCACACAATGCCAAATTCACAGAGATCTGGGCTTTATTTGTAACATCTGTGGTCTCATCTACTTCTACTGCAACAAATGGGGCTGCATTAATCTCATCTTCACTGTCCTTTCGAATCACATCACTGACTGTTTCAATCAAATCATTCTGTATTGTGTTTGATGTACCTGAAAACATGGTGGAAGTCTGTGTTTTCCACAAGCACATGGAATAGCCAGCCAAATAGAAAAAGTAGCCAGCCAGGCTCCCCCGGGCTGAAGGGAGGGGGTTCATATTTTTTTCTTCCGAAAGCTCTATTTTGGTGGCCTCTGGTACATTCTAATGCTAGATTGTATCTATCAGGAAATAGCACTGACAAATCCCCCCCCCCCCACACTTTTACAGTGTTAGTTTCATCAGCTGTTATACAATATGATAAAACACACACTCAAATTTAATTTTGAGTGCAATGGGCTTTTAACGAATCCTGTAAGTCTGCTAACTTCCACAGGCTTTAAGCTTCCTTTTAAGAGCCATTTTCTCAGCTATCTGCAATACAGGTATGATTGTAGAATGAAGCAGGTGTTAAACATGGGCTTTACGACACAAAGCAGCAGTTGATTACTCCATTGTCAACACTTTGATTAAATCAGTAGACATATATCAATATCTTTGTCACGTCCTGACCATAGTAAGCTGTTATTTTCTATGGTAGAGTAGGTCAGGGCATGACAGGGGTTTTTTCTAGTTTAGTTTTTCTATGTTGTTATGTTCTAGTTTTGTATTTCTATGTTGGGTTGTGTTTGGGATGATCTCCAATTAGAGGCAGCTGGTCATCGTTGTCTCTAATTGGAGGTCATATTTAAGTTGGTGTTTGTCCCACCTGGGTTTGCGGGAGATTCATTTTGAGTAGTGTATGTTTCACCTCTGCGTCACGGTTTGTTGTTTTGTCATTCAGTTTATTTATGTATTGCATAGTTTCACAGTCTAAATAAAATGTGGAACGACACACATGCTGCACTTTGGTCCGTTCTTCCTTTCGACAACCGTGACAATCTTTAATAATGCCATATGAATATAATTAGCTTTAAAAACAATTCAATCTGTTTTCTTTTATAATATTTTGGACCAGAGTGATGCTAGCTCTCCATTAGCCTACCTATTGTTCCTGCAGTGAGGAGAATAAACAATCTTCATAAAATGTTTTCATAATTTATCTGCAGATAAAAGCCAAAAAGCCTACAAGTATGCAAATTAGGTAGCCAAATGAACAGCTTTCTTACCGATGCAATTCGGTAGGCTACTGACGAGTCACCCACGTTATAACGTCATTATCTGGCAAGTCCTAATGGACTTCATATTAAAAATACAAACGAGATCTTTAGTTTACTTGTCCGGATGTGAAACCATGGACATATAACTATGTTGTATGATTTATGAATGACAAGGATATATGAAATTGACTTTATTCATTCAGTTCGACACCTTTCATAAAACTAGTCAAGCTTGCTGTTCGTCAATCAAAGCACAGTAAATAGCCAATGTGCCACCACTCCGTGGCTGCAAATGAAACATGCCAGGGTCCAAGGTTAACTTTTTTTCACAAAGGCCAAAAATCTGCTGGCCTGAACAGAATTTCTACTAGCCCTGACATGGTGTAGTTATTAAATGTATTGGGGTCACGCAGGGCCTATGGGTTTGCATGCTTTCTCTCTATATTCAGCCATCAATAGGTTGCATTTGGTTATTATGATATGTATTAAAAAGCTGTGTAATATAATTTAGCAATGCATGTCATTAGTCTATTCTTAAGGATTGCATTGTATTAATTGCATTCATTTTTGTTTCTAAAGTAAGTCATTTTGAGAAGATTTGAAAATAGGAAGCTGCCCCTATATAGCCTGGCCTCATAGTCAGTTAAGAACAAATTCTTATTTACAATGATGGCCTACCAAGAGGCAAAAGGCCTCCTGCGGGGACAGATTAAAAAAATATATATAAGAGAGAATACAGTAGACGGCACGCGTCAAACATTTGATTTATAACCCTATGTCCGGGTGACGTGTGCATGCCCATATTTGGGCATCCTTTTGTCACATTTTAGAGTGTGTGTGTTAATTTATGCATATATTGCATCTATTCCTTTGAAGTTGTCATGATGATTGATGTGTAGGGACCTTGTTGAACTGGGGGGTATGTGTTTGAACATTTCAAAGAGGATGGCCCCACACCCTCTATTTTATTGCCCTTAGGGCTGTTGTCTATGAAACAGGAATGTCCGGGGGTATTGTGGGGGGCAGACGCATTATAAATAAGACCCAGAACAACACATGCGGCCATGATAAACCACTAAAGAATTAAAATAAGATTTAAAAAATAAACCCAGAACATTAATCAGAAAATTATGACTCCTAGGCCAATTCTGGGGGTACTGTGCCTTGTGTCAGGAACCCAATGACAAAAGCATCGAGGACATTTTGTGTGAGGCCCCTGAATGTTTTGAAGGAGTTTTGGATATGAGTGATGGACATATGGCTTACATATTCCAACCTGAGGATTCAACTTTGAAAATGTTCACAGACAGCGGCCCCAGACCCCTTTATCGAGCAAAACCCGGGACTTTTTCTCCTGCACTGCGCATGAGAGAATGGCTTAAGATACGGCTAGCGCTATGTCAAATTGAACAGGCCCTGAGTGGTACATCCCTACCTGGTTACGCTTTGGAAGAGTTGGTGTGTGGGCGCGATGATTTGAAAGCCATAAGAATCTCTTCAATGGCGTATAGCCCCGACTCCAAAGTGACAATTTTAGCATTTGAACAATATGATAGTACAAATGCGACAAAACCGGTCATTTGATATGTATTTTCCAAATCCTGCAAGGATATAAACGATTTTATGCCTGTGTTTAGCTTTAAATGGCGTGATTACCATATATTCATAACCATGATGAAAAAGCTGGACAGTCTTTTCCAAAAATCGTGAACAATTACGTCGCTGGCCACTTCTATCCTTAAGACATACTGTCACGCCCTGGCCATAGAGAGGGTTTTGGTTCTCTATTTTTGGTTAGGCCAGGGTGTGACTAGGGTGGGCGTTCTATGTTCCTTTTTCTATGTTGGTGTATTACTTTGTTTCGGCCGTGTATGGCTCGCAATCAGGAACAGCTATAGATCGTTGTTGCTGATTGAGAGTCATACATAGGCAGCCTGTTTTTCCTTTGGGGTTTGTGGGTGAATGTGTTCTGTTTAGCTTTGTAACCTGACAGAACTGTTGCTGGTCGTTTTTGGTTTATTTTGTAAGTGTTCATTCGGTCCATTAAAATCTTTCAAGATGAACACATCCTCCGCTGCACCTTGGTCTCATTTTGACGACGACCGTTACACATACCCACGGTCTACATGCAAGACATTTGATCTATCCATGGAGTGAAAACTTACAGAGTGGGGCTTGTGTGGGATATCCTGCGAGCAAGAGAGCCTGTCTTGACGACGGGGAATTGGAAACAGATGGGTGTATAAACCTATAACCGGGCCCTTTATCTGTAAGAAAGGAATAGTAAAATTGTTTAATTAATTATAACATGTTTTAAAAAGGTCTGTACTAAAGATTTAGAATGAAATAAAGTGTTTTAAAGAGGTATCTCACCTTTAACGAAGGGACTCTGTCTTTTCGCTCTATCACAATGCCTGTCCCGGAGAAAAAAGGCTTTCCGGAAAGATGTGTGCGTGTGTGTGTGCGTGCATGTGTGTGTGTTTCAAAACAAAGGGTTTTCGTTGGTGTGTGTTCAACAATGCCCTGGCATTTGCACTTAAGGCTCTCTCTCTCTCTCTGTCCAGATATCTGTCTACCCCCATCAAAAATTGTGTGAGGTTGTATGGGGGCTGTGTGTGTGTGACTCTTCAATTGTGTTTGAAACAATAACGGCACTTTCGATTCATTAAAACAAAAGCCTTTCAAATCCGATTTTATCTCACCCCTGAGGGTGTGGGGGCTCAAAAGTCAAAACCCACAGCCGGAATATATCATGTCTAGAAACAGCTTGGTTACCCCCAAGCTGTTTCCCCCTGAGGTGCTATGAAGCATAAAGGCAATACAGCCAGACAGAATATTTCGAGACACCTCATTGTTTTGTTCTCTAAACAATACCGTTTACTCACTCAAAAAACTTCACCCCGGCTCCGTAAATTTACCCCACATGACGCGTTAGGGTCACGACCGCGGAACGAGGCTAGTAAAACAGACCGTATTATAGCATTCTGTACAACAGGCTTTAACGCAACTCCAAACCACTGCCAACAGCCCAGAAGAGTGGAAGACCGAGCAGCTAAAAGATAATCTGTAAATCCATCCTAATAGAGCTTTTTGAAGGTGAGTTAGTGAAAATAATATATTAGATTTAGATGCGTTAGGTATTTTTTTCAGGGAATTGTTTGGATATTACAAGTTGATATTGTTCTAATATTAAACCGGCGTTATGTTTTTTTATTTATTTTTTTACAGATATTCTAAAACGGGGGGACAACGATTTTTTAGGTATGTATTTTAGGCCAAATGCACATATTTTATCAGTTAAAATGTATATATTTCGTATAAATACATGTTAATATTATCTACGTCTGTAGGATATCCATCATTTACCCAGCTGCTACCAGGAATAATTGATTTGGAACTGACAGAGTTAGCTGAGAAATCCAAGGTTCAAACCGGTCACAACAGTTGTCGTACTGGAGAGAAGACCAAGGCGCAGCGGGTATGTGGATACTCATATTCTTTTAATGAAAACACACAAAGCATCCACAGGGAAAACAATAAACAGTACTCACGACAACAGGAACAGTTTTGCAGGCTAACAAACGCAGTGCAAAAACAACTACCCACAACCCCAAAGAAAAACACACACTACTATATAGGACTCCCAATCAAAGGCAACTCAACACACCTGCCTTCAATTGGGAGTCCAATCACCAACACAACACTTAACACACAAAAACCTGCCACGTCCTGACCAAAACTAATACAACTGCTCCCTCTGCTGGTCAGGATGTGACAAAACCGAGACAGCGCCCAGTCCTTTATGTAGCCCATCACATCACACTATTTTCAACGTAAGTCCAAAAATAAAATCCATAAGAATATTTATACATTAAAACAAAAAGTGTTCACCCTATTTTAAAAGCTATTTTACAGTGGACAGTCCACCAAGAAGGATCCCTGCTGCATTATGGACTCTGAACGACTACGGAGGAGCAGATGAAATAGATGCTATTCTAACGTTCTGTACGAATGTTTTTTCAAACAGACCAAGAACCGAGGCTATAACCATCACATCACCACCTCCGGGAACATCAAGCCAATTGTGCCATATTCGCGACCCCAAGACGCAACGCACAACTCAGGCGCAAGTGCACTGTGCAGAATCACCCCGGCCCAAGAAGTGTTACTGGGCTGGAAACCTACTGCTTCAAGAACAGATGCTCTATGGCTATGGTATGAACCCAATATATATGTTATTAGTTATATATTTTTTATTATTATTTATACATTTTTATGATTGAATATGTTAAAACAATGACAAATAATGTTTTTTCAAACTCCAACGAGACATGAAAAAAGTGAAAAAAGTCTAGCGCCCATGGTATCCACGATTCGTCAGAACAGCCCGCGTCAAAAAAGCCGAGGTAATTTAATGATATATTATTAATATATAGTATTATTTCTGAAATGTATTTGACATTTTTATCTAATATATTTTATGTTTAATAACCTATTTTGTATGTATATTTTTCTTTCAGACTCCTCCCCGGCGTATAACGGCACAGAAGACCATACACAACGAGAGCACGCGGAGGATTTCGGCGCATAGGACATCAACAATAAAACACTGAAACCGTATGATTTCAACATTTTAAATGACATTTCAGAGGTAGAAGATCTTATGCTCTCCTTCATTTGGTTAATTAAGGATATGAGCGCGTCAGGAATCTGGGATAGCAGGTTTTCATCTGTCATCCCGGCCTCATTCATATGATTAATTAAGGCTATGAGTTCGGCTGGAATCTGTGATAACAGATTTTCATCTATCGGAATTATGTCTGATGTTACCCCAGCCTCATTCATTTGGTTAATTAAGGCTTGGAGTTCGGCTGGAATCTGTATCCAAAACTCCTTCAAAACATTCAGGGGCCTCACACAAAATATCCTCGATGCTTTTGTCATTGGGTTCCTGACACAAGGCACATAGTACCCCCAGAATTGGCCTAGGAGTCATAATTTTCTGATTAATGTTCTGGGTTTATTTTTTAAATCTTATTTTAATTCTTTAGTGGTTTATCATGGCCGCATGTGTTGTTCTGGGTCTTATTTATAATGCGTCTGCCCCCCACAATACCCCCGGACATTCCTGTTTCATAGACAACAGCACTAAGGGCAATAAAATAGGGGGTGTGGGGCCATCCTATTTGAAATGTTCAAACACATACCCCCCAGTTCAACGAGGTCCCTACACATCAATCATCATGACAACTTCAAAGGAATAGATGCAATATATGCATAAATTAACACACTAACGCGTGACAACAGGAACAGGATGCCCTTATATGGGCATAACCACATGATAACTTCCAACCAGGATGTCCTGACCGGATGCCCAAATATGGGCATGCGCACGTCACCCGGACATAGGGTCATAAATCAAACGTTTGACGCGTGCCGTCTACTGTATTCTCTCTAATATATTATATAAATACAACAAAACACACATCACGACAAGAGAGACAACACAATACTACATAAAGAGAGACCTAAGACAACAACATAGCAAGGCAGCAACACATGACCACACAACATGGTAGCAACATAACATGACAACAGCATGGTAGTAACACAACATGGTAGCAGCACAAAACATGGTACAAACATTAGTTGGCACAGACAACAGCACAAAGGGCAAGAAGGTAGAGACAACAACACATCACACAAAGCAGCCACAACTGTCAGTAAGAGTGTCCATGATTGAGTCTTTGAAGAGATTGAGATAAAACTATCCAGTTTGAGTGTTTGTTGTCGCTAACTGCAGTGAACTGAAAGAGATTCGACCCAGGGATGTGTGTGCTTTGGGGACCTTTAACAGAATGTGACTGACATAATGGGTGTTGTATGTGGAGGATGAGAGCTGCAGTAGGTATCTCAGATAGGGGGGAGTGAGGCCTAAGAGGGTTTTATAAATAAGCATCAACAAGTGGGTCTTGCGACGGGTATACAGAGATGACCAGTTTACAGAGGAGTATAGAGTGCAATGATGTGTCCTATAAGGAGCATTGGTGGCAAATCTGATGGCCGAATGGTAAAGAACATCTAGCCGCTTGAGAGAACCCTTACCTGCCGATCTATAAATTACGCCTCCGTACTCTAGCATGGGTAGGATGGTCATCTGAATCAGGGTTAGTTTGGTAGCTGGGGTGAAAGAGGAGCGATTAGGATAGAGGAAACCAAGTCTAGATTTAATCCATAGCCTGCAGCTTTGATATGTGCTGAGAGAAGGACAGTGTACCGTCTAGCTATACTCCCAAGTACTTGTGTAAGGTGACTACCTCAAGCTCTATACCCTCAGAGGTAGTAATCACATCAGTGGGGAGAGGGGCATTCTTCTTACCAAACCACATGACCTTGGTTTTGGAGGTGTTCAGAACAAGGGTAGAGATGCTTGTTGGACACTAAGAAAGCTTTGTTGTAGAGCATTTAACAGAAAATCCGGGGAGGGGCCAGCTGAGTATAAGACTGTGTCATCTGCATATACGGTAAATGGATGAGAGAGAGCTTCCTACTGCCCGAGCTATGTTGTTGATGTAAATTGCAGTTGATCCTCCTTAACACTTAACGCCACTCCAATAATCACTCCTTTCAATGTTGCCCTGCTCCGGAGAGCAAAGCAGGTCACAGTTATTGTCCCAAGGCACGTGGTGTAGATCGCCCACTCCCTCTGGACATAAGAAGCACAAGTTCACTGCAAGTTATTTTAAATTGACTTAACAGTCCCAAGCCTCTTCTCCAGCCAAACTGACACCACATATGGATCAGCCAGAAGGCAAGCATCCATTTTCTCCAAAAATCTAATTCCCACTGGGCCAGAATCATCAGGTTGAGAATCAAATTCTGCAGTCTTCACTGCACCTGCCACCACAGGTACAGCAATGCATCCTTACTCTCATCAGGTTCAATTTCTGAGCTACTGGATTATTTTTTTGTTTTTGTACTTGACGCCAATCTTCCTCACCACACCGCTTCCCTCTACAATTAGCTCCTTTCCTTCTTTGTTGCTGTCCATTTCCACATCATCCACACTCTTCCTGCTCCTTCATCCACTGTAGTAGCAAACTGTTCAAGTGGTTCTTGAATCTTGAATTTGCCACCATGTCGCTTCGACTCAAACTATCGGCCACACTCTGTGAGCTCCTCGAACGGAAACCCCGGTTTTGTGTGGTTTTCTGGCAGACCATTTTGTCAGGTCTAGCTAGCTAGCTTCATCAGAGATACTTTTGAAGAGATGGGGAAACTCCATTGAAATCGTATTAACGCCCATTGTGTACGTTGCCATGCGATGTCAATGGGCCGTGCGATGCATTCTGGGCGATTTTGGGACAAGGAGAGCTCTCCTTCAAGGAGTGAATAAGAGTCAGTGAGGCGCTGGCTCAAAAACCCAACATTAGCATGAATTTTGTCAACAAGAAGTACCACATGACAAATCTTTTCCGAGATCTTTTCTTTCATTGCCCAGTGGATTCCTATCTACTCCTTTCTCTAAAATCTCTGACGTTGTTCTGATTAAGGGATGCGCACGCCAAATTATTTACCCACACAACATGTGTAAGCAATATCCATGTACAAAGTGTGAAATCCGCTCAATGCAATGAATTTTACCTAGGAAAGCAGCGAAGCCTATTGATCCTGTCCATTAACAGTGACTGTAGTAAGGAACAGCCATGCGCATCAAGAATCTGAATGGATGGTGAGGAAGGCATGCATACCCTGGCACCTTACATTAGGATGTAGTTTTATCACATTTTGAGATTTGGAGCATAAAGACCACCAGAAACATTTAGAAAAATAGATAACAAAAAATGTTTTTTTTTAATGTGATTTCATTTTTTATTTTGCTTTTCATAACAGCTTTAAACCCCAAAAAATTATCACAGGGTAAGCACTGACTGCATGTCACTGCTATATAGAAATAATGACACTCAAATTAAAAATCATGAAACAAAATATTGAGGATTTCTTTAAACCTAATTTAGGTGTTCGTAAATTCAATCTGGAGTGCCAGAGTGTGCTCAGAGTTATGGAGCGTTCAGAGCTCACACTGGATGCTCTGGCTGAGGAGTAGTGTTGATCCAAGCATTCTGACTTCACAATGGCAGTCAAGAACCCAAGCTAACTGGCTAACATTGGCTAGCTTGCTAGCTACTTCCAGACACAAATGAGAGAACATCTCACTCTGACCATTTTACTCGCCCTAGCAGAGCTGGTTAGGCTGTTTTCATGTTAACTAGAGCGTTGGTGACTGTAACTGTGCTGCTGGCAAAAATTTAATTACTTTTTTTTGCTGATGTCTACCGACACCGGCCATATTCAACGGGTGTTGAGCGTTCGTAAATTCATCAGTTATTCTGCGTTATGGCACACTCAGACGAGAGTGCTCTGAAATTGGAGTAGATGGCCAGAGTAAATTTACGAACGCACCGTACATCTCACATTGCAATGTTTGAACTTGTAAAGAAGGCTGCATGGGATTTATCTTAATGCAACTCTGTGCAGCCAATGGCAATGTCCGCCTTATGTATAATGCCGGGAGCCGCTTGTGGATTTGACAGCTCTAATGCAGTTCCACTTCTGACACCACCAAATCAACCGCTATGTAGGTATCAGCTACCAGAGATCTGATAGAATCTATCCCTGACCTGGGATGGGTTTAGATGTGTAGGGTCTTCTCCTTTAACCTTTCTGGCGCAGGCATTCCGCTAGCGACTCACCTCGACAGCATCCGGTGAAATTGCAGAGCGCCAAATTCAAAATACAGAAATAGTCATAATAAACATTCATAAAAAATACAAGGTTATACATTGGCTTAAAGAAGAACTTCTTGTTAATCCAGCCGCTTTGTCAGATTTCAAAAAGGCTTTACGGCGAAAGCATACCATGTGATTATCTGAGGGCAGCGCCCCGCTTACAAAAGCATACAAACATTTTACAACCAAGTAAACGAATTACAAAAGTCAGAAATAGCGATAAAATTAATCACTTACCTTTGAAGATCTTCATATGGTTGCAGTCACAAGAGTCCCAGCTACACAATAAATGTTTGTTTTGTTCGATAAAGTCCCTCTTTATATCCCAAAAACATGTTGGCGCGTTTTGTTCAGTAATCCACTGGCTCAAAGGCGGTCAAAACATGCAGACGAATACATCCTAATAGTACCGGTAAAGTTAATTAAAACATGTCAAACGATGTTTATAATTAATCCTCAGGTTGTCAATTGTCTAAAGAATTGATAATATTTCAACCGGACAATAGCGTATTCAATAGAAAGGAAAAGCAACGAAGGGCGCACAGTCGGTCAGGCGCGCAAACCAGCACTGCATGATTCTACAGTCCACTGACAGAAAGGTCTCATTCTTCTTCATTTTTCAGAAAACGAGTCTGAAACAATGTCTAAAGACTGTTGACATCTAGTGGAAGCCATAGGAACTGCAATCTGGGTCCTAACCCATTAGATATTCTATAGGCATTCAATTGAAAATACTCACATCAAACAAATCCCACTTTCTGGATGGATTTTCCTCAGGTTCTCTCCTGCAATATCAGTTCTGTTATATCCACAGACATTATTTTAACAGTTGTGGAAACTTTAGAGTGTTTTCTTTCCAAATCTACCAATTATATGCATATCCTTGCTTCTGGGCCTGAGTAACAGGCAGTTTACTTTGGGCATGCTTCTCATCCAGACGTCGAGATACTGCCCCCAAGCCATAAGAAGTTAAAGCGTCTTCTCCAAGAGTGGTCTTCAATAAAATTCCCAAAGTGGTTAAACGTTAGAGGGCTGGGCCACTCCATGTTGTTCCGTGAGGGGTAACTATTACCATGTACTACAATGAAAAGAAACATTATTGACTATTGTTTGAAGCCTGGTCATTGAGGTGTGCTAAGGAGAGTTAGAGCTCTGCTACCCGACTCATACCCTGACTTTGAGAAGGGATTGCGTGACGATTAGCTTAGCAACCACGTGACGCAGCATGACAACCTGAATGCAGTTGGTCCGTAGTCTGCTGGGTGGGGTGTTATACGTTCCTCCATTCATTGCCCAATGGCATTCCTATCTCCTTTCTCTAATATATCTGGCAGAGCTCCCCAAGCAAAGAACTTGCTTGTATGGATACACAGACTCATAGCTGCCATGAGCAGAGTGCATGCATAACGAGCTGCCTGCGCAGAGAGTGATCGAGTGACAGACAGAGAGGAGCAGCTAATGGATTTACTAACAGGAAGTTGTTTCCGATTTTAGGTTTCGGGCTGGGTCGGGCCTTAAATTTGGCAGAAGCAATCGGGCTTGGGTAAGGTAGGGCCTAAACGTTGCAGACATGTGTAGGGCTCGGGCTTAAAATTCATGCTCGTGCAGGGCTCAAAGGAGAGTAGTGGAAGAAGGGTCCATCTGATGGCTTTGGTGGCATTAGTGGCACTCAAACATTTTACATTTACATTTTTGTAATTGTCAAGTTGTGTATGGTTCACACTGCAGCTCTTTGCCCAAACTTGAAAAAGGCCTCTTTAAGGACTGAAGGACACAAGGGACAACTCGATTTTCTTCTGACTTCATTTAGTTAGTTAGTTAGGTTGATAACCTTTAAAGGCAAAACACAAAAATAAATATACATTACTTCAAGAAGGTAATTTCAAATTAAATATATAACCTCAATGTAGTCATATTATCTAAATTATACTATATACTAAATTAGACAATTGGTCTCAATTCTCAACACAAATAAACACCTAACTGGCAACAATTTTACACAACAATGTCCATGTGCCTACCGGTTGAGTCTCCAGAATCCTAAATGAGCTGAATGTGTATGAATGAGAGTCTCCTCTTCCATGAAGGACTTCCAGTGAAATGCTTTTTCACCAAACATTTCACCACCTGCTATCACAAAGGTGCACCAGTATATATGTTCCCCAGGGAAACACAAGCTAATGATGGGTTCCAAAATGCATACACTCTTTCAACCCCTGCTGGTGTTTTATCTTTGAAATCAGTTGAAAATGTGAATGCCCTGAACATGAACACCTGTCCTCCGACGCAACACCTCCCACTTGATCTCCTGGTTCTTGAACCGAAGGAGGTCACATCGGCTTCATCTTCGATGGCTTTACTTCTGCTCTTCTACCGGTAATAAATACCACAACCAAACGCCTGACGTCCCTGTGAAGAATTGTAGCAGGGATTTTGGTTGAACGTTTCTTTGTTTTGTCTCCATGAACATGCTTCAAAGTTGAGATGGGATAACTTGGGAAGGTTCGTATATTTGCATCTCTCACAATGTCCTCCTTGTCAGCGTTGACATTGACGACCCTACCAAGCTTATACTGACTCCTCAAAGTGTTCTGGTCTGCAAGACAGACGACGTCTCCAACGACCACGTTTCGCTGCTTTGTGTGTGATAAGAGAATTATCTAATAAATGTAAATGAATCAATAAACCATGATGAATTATTAGTCATACAGCAGGTTTAATGAATAATCAATGTAATGATCAATGTAGGGATCGATTAGTCTGATTAGTTCCGGAAAGTCCAGGAACTACTGGAGAGGGAAAGAAATGTGTGTATGCAATTAGTATAGAGAGATAGAGAGACAGATGGTCAAGGGAGTGAAAGCTTCAAAGAGTCCTAACCTTGAGGGAAAAGAACTGGCTGAGCTCTGGATAGTGATAAACAGTGTGAGAAGTTTATGGGGGATGCAGGTCACCAACGGATTGTGTGTAAATGCATGTGCGTAAGTAAGCAAGAACTATATAATGACTGTTTTGTTATCCTGACCTCAGAACGTTCTCTGAATAAAGCTACAGAAACCTTTTGCAGAAAGCTGAGTCCTTGCCTAATTATTATAACCCATTGTCTTACAAACCTTGGCCATTAGTCAAGGTGAATTGATTATTGATTATTATCATCAAGATATAAAATTCCTTTAACAGTGTGCCACTTACTCCTCATAAACAGGTTAGGTCCAGCCAACTGACTCCACTTCCTCCAGGAACCAGTTAACTTCCGCTTGAATGACTCTTTACCATTTGTAGGAGTAGTCTTCAAACTCAAAGCTTCCTAAGTCTCCCCTAGGTCCAGTCCTTCCAAGCAGAAGAGAATTAGGGCTGATGTATTCTATTCTCATATTGTGCAAGGCCCGCTTTACAGTGCGAACAGCTGCTTCTGCAGCACCATTCCTGTGAGGGGAGTCTGCTGGGTGGCTCTTCCAGCTCCACTCTGTTCCATGCTTTGAAGCTTCATTTTCAAGCTCAGATGTAATTTGTTGATCCAGGAAGTGGTAGAGCTCTTTGAGGGCAGGTCTGGCACCCACAAAGTTATTTCCAGGATCTGACCACAGTTTCTTTGGATGCCCTCTCATTGCCGTGAATCTTTGGTAGGCCAGTAAGAAGCCTTCAGTTGACTGGTCACTGACAACATCTGTGTGTATAGCTCTGGATGCCATACAGCAGAAGACAATTCCCCACACCTTGAGCTTGACTTTCTTTCTCACCTCGTCCTTGACTTCTTATGGTCCAAATAAGTCTACTGTTGTGTACTCAAATGGTCTGGCTGGTGTTATACGCTCGGGTGGAAGGTCACTCATGATCTGTTGGCACTTTCTGGCCCTAGCCTTTCTGCACACCACACAGTTGTCAACTCTCTTTTTAGCCAGCTTCCAGCCTTTTATCACCCAGGCTTTCTTCCTCATCCAGAGGAGCGTACCTGCTATTTCTTCATGGTTTTCATCATGGGCCTCTTGAGCTAGGAGAGTGGATATCCATGTCTCATATGGTAGAATTGGTACAGCAGTCTCGTCCTCATCAAAGATCTTGAACCTCCCTCCACAAACCAAGAGCCCAGTCTCTTCATCTCTGTAAACAGCGAGTCTGTTGAGAGTGGTGTCTTGAAAGGTTATACCTTCTTGAGCTGCAAGGAACAGGTCTCTTAGTGCATCTTCACACTCCCCAATAGTGAGTACAGCTTGTTTGCCTCTGGACTTCCAGTTTGTTGAAAAAATATCCTCCCACTTTGGTTTATCTGAGGCTGAATTCTTGGTCAACACTTTTTTCCATTTCGTTGCAGCTCTCCAAACCCAGGCAGTGACTCGGATCAGCCTGGTCAGGCTGCTGAATTTCCTGATGTCAATCAGTTTTGTTACCGCAGAGCAAGCTGGTGGTCTTCGGATCTTAGTCTTAGGTTCATCTGGGTTATTTTGCCTGCTTTGCTGTGCATCACTCTGACTTTCTTTCTGAACTCCCACTTCAGGAAGTACATCATTCTTGTTTTTCTTGGCCTGCGCTCTGGTCAGTGCTGCAGAGAAATATTTCCTTTGAAGTTTGTTTGTTTATGCCTTCCTTGGCATAAGCTGCAATTTCTTTGGCTGACTTCTGTGGCCACTCTTCCACAGGTTGCCGCAGGAACGCTGGTCCATTCTGCCACATGGAATCTTCTTGGAGGTCTTCCGGGGCTGCCCCTCTTGTTATGATGTCAGCACTGTTCAGGCCTCCCGGGATCCACCACCAGTCTTCGACGGATGTAGATTTCTGGATCTCTCTAACTCTGTTCGCGAAGAAAGATTGATACCCATAACTGTCGCTCTGGATAGCTCCCACCACAGTTTGACTGTCCAGCAGATGGAGCCATCGTTCAATTTCTATACGACTGTGTTTTTCAACGTACTTTCGAAGTCGTGTTGCGCAGACAGCACAGCAGATTTCAGCTTTCACTGCCTCCCCCTTTTGGTCTAAAGGTGTGAGCTTTGCTTTGGACTCAAAGAACCTGACTTTGATGCCTTGCTCAGTTTCCCATCTGAAGTACACTATGGCTCCATAGCTCTTTTCACTTCCGTCAGAGAATGTTATTCCCCAAGGTTTACCAATCCAGTTGACTGGTGTGAGGTTTCTGTGGAGGTGATTTGGCCAAGACGTGTGTACTCCTCAAACAGTTTGATGGCTTCTTCTCTCAATTATTCAGACAGAGGTTTGTCCCATGTGTTTCGGGTCAGAGTTTTGCCTCCAGCTTCTTGAAATGCCTTTCTGACAAGAATGGCGCCCTTTTGTTTGGCAGGTGCGATGAGGCCTATTGGGTCATACAGGCTAGCTACTTGGCTTAGCAGTTCTCTTCTCGTCAGTGGGTTTGGAGTTTTCCCTCTCACCTCTTCTTCAAGGAGATTTTGTCTGACTCATCTTCTTTTTCCTCTTTGAGAAATTGCTTGAAGTCACAAGGTACAGTTTGTCCTCTTCAACAAGGTATCCAACTCCAAGGGCTTTATTGTCTCCTTTCCTCATCTAGTTTGGGAGAATAAGTACTGTGTCTGACACCGCTCCTTGTTCTCCTGGTACGATCTCCTGCCTCCCACTTTGGCCTGACCGGACCCAGGGTTTGAGGAAGAATCCGCCTGTCCTCAGGATCTCTTCAACTCTTTTGGTGTCCTTGTCCAGCTTTTGTAAGTCATTATGGGAAGTCAGGATGTCATTGACATAGGCATCCTCTTCAAGGATCCTACGTTCCTCCTCCAGGTGAGGGAACATGGGCAGTTTTGCTGTCTCTCTCATGGCCAGTTGTGCAATGCACCCTGCTGGTCGATCGCCAATGTTGACTCTGGTGACGGCATACTCTTCAATCTCTTCCTCCTCAGTGTTTCTCCAGAGAAATCTGTGGAGATGCATCTCCAGGTTTTCTAACCACACCGAATTGTACATCTTCTTGATGTCACCAAGAGCAGCATGGACACCTCTTCTGAACCTGAGTAGTACTGCTCGGATGGGATTGAGGACATCAGACCCTTTCAGCAGCAGGTCATTCATGCTGACCCTTTTAAACTTCTGGCTGCTGTTCCATACCAGTCGCACAGGTGTTGTGACAGAGTGTGGGTTTGGCGCCACCAAGTGGCTGACATACCATACTGGTCCTTTCCAGCTGGCGATCATCTCTTTGGTGAGTTTCTTTGCTGCTCTTCTCTCCACCATTTCATGCACTTGAGCTGTGTATGCTATTTTCCACTCTGGCTCTTTTTTGAGTTGTTTTTCTGTTCTTAAGAAGGTGGCTTCAACCCCACTCCTGTTGTAGGGAAGGGAACTTGGATCTTGAATCCAGGGGTATTTTGTGTCCCAGTGCGGTTCATCGCTGTGAGCATCTGCTTTGATGTAGGTGAGGCCTTTCCTTATGATCTCCAGCTCCCTTTCCTCACTCAGAGTCATTTCCTTGCCTCCTGGTTGACAATTGCCGCACCGGCATCCTCCACACTTCGGTTCGCAAGCTGCTCCAATGCTATCCCATTTCCACCAATCCAAGAACTCTCTGCGAGCAACTGTGCTTTTGGTTTCAGCTGTGAACTCTTGTGTTTTAGTTATCTCTTGATACTTGACAGCGGTTGCTCTCATGGATCGAGCAAAGTGCATTCCAGACCTGTGCGCGGCCATCTCGACTTCTTCAAACAGATCTGCATGTGCTCCACCAACAGTCTTTCCTAGCAGGGCTCTACCATAAGACAAGGTCTCCAATCACCTTCACTCTTTGCGGAGCAAGTCTTCCTTCGCGGTGGCTTATCAGTAGCTCAATGCTCTCCGGTCTCCTCAGATCTCCTAGACTGACTTCTGGGAAGAACTTCTTGAGTTGCTCAGGTTCGATGACTCTGTGGATGTTGGCAATTTCATTCAAACCATAGCAGACAAGCTCATGGTCTCTTTCTGTGCCTCTAGGCATTTTGACCCTCACTCTGAGGAGATATCTTCTGGTTTTAACCTTCATGGCCATCCCCCCAACTCCATGGACGACTAAAGTGATGTTTTTACTTCGATGATTTAATCTTCTGGCAGCTCTGTGGGTGATATCAATTGTGTCCGATGCCAAGTCGATCAGGGTTCCAATTTTTTGTCCTGCATTGGCAGTTACCTCGAGCAGCATTAGAATAACTGGCAATTCTTCTACTGCACTTGACACAATCTCTCCAAGCTGGATCTTTTCAACAGAGTTTGTCTTTGCGGTGATGTTGGTGAACGCTCTTTTGAATTTGTCCGCCATCTCTGGGGAGAGTTTAGATACAAATTCCTCCTGCTCCTCAGTCCGCTTATGCCTTCTCACATTGAATTGTCTTCTTTCTGAGTCACTCCTCTTGAAGTCTCCCTTCAGGCATAGAAAGAAATGGTGGTCTTTTTTACAGTTTCTGTTCCTGCACAGGTATGTCTCTTTGCATTCATCATCTTCTCCATGACAGACCAAGCACCTCTTGCAGGCCCCCAGCTTTTCTACAGCAGCCAACTTTTACATCGGCTTCAGTTCCTTGAAACGCTTGCGAAAGAATATATTTTCTCGGTGCTTTTCATCTCCACACACAACACAGCCGCCTTTCGTTGTGGACCGCGTGAACACATATTTCCTCTCCATGCAAGCATTTTTCTTTTCTGGCCTTTCACTCACTCCCAGCTGCTCCAGTTTTTCAAGAATTTCCTCTTGTGTTTTCAGGAATTTAAGAAGGTTCTCAAAGTGATTGTCTGGTGTGACATTATTCCTCGGATTAACCATGAAGACAAGCCACTCTCTCTTGATGTTGTCAGGTAACTTGCTTTCTATGGATCTGATCACTAGAGGGTTGTTGATGGCTCCTGTGTTTCCAAGCTCCGTGAGGTCATCCAGGGCCTTCTCTATAGTTTGGATCATATCGATAACTTTCCCATGCTGATTTGCCCTTAACCTCTCTGGGGTCGGTGGGACGAAACCTACGTAACAGCCAGTGGAATCCCGTGACGCATTATTCAAATACCTTAGAAATGCTATTACTTAAATTTCTCAAACATATGACTATTTTACACCATTTTAAAGACAAGACTCTCGTTAATCTAACCACACTGTCCGATTTCAAAAAGGCTTTACAACGAAAGCAAAACATTAGATTATGTCAGCAGAGTACCCAGCCAGAAATAATCAGACACCCATTTTTCAAGCTAGCATATAATGTCACATAAACCCAAACCACAGCTAAATGCAGCACTAACCTTTGATGATCTTCATCAGATGACACTTCTAGGACATTATGTTATACAATACATGCATGTTTTGTTCAATCAAGTTCATATTTATATAAGAAAACAGCTTTTTACATTAGCATGTGACGTTCAGAACTAGCATACCCCCCGCAAACTTCCGGTGAATTTACTAAATTACTCACGATAAACGTTCACAAAAAACATAACAATTATTTTAAGAATTATAGATACAGAACTCCTCTATGCACTCACTATGTCCGATTTTAAAATAGCTTTTCGGTGAAAGCACATTTTGCAATATTCTAAGTAGATAGCCCTGCATCACAGGGCTAGCTATTTACACACCCATCAAGTTTAGCCCTCACCAAAGTCAGATTTACTATAAGAAAAATGTTATTACCTTTGCTGTTCTCCGTCAGAATGCACTCCCAGGACTTCTACTTCAATATCAAATGTTGGTTTGGTCCCAAATAATCCATAGTTATATCCAAATAGCGGCGTTTTGTTCGTGCATTCAAGACACTATCCGAAAGAGTAAATAAGGGTTACGCGCCCGACGCGTTTCGTGACAAAAAAATTCTAAATATTCCATTACCGTACTTCGAAGCATGTCAACCGCTGTTTAAAATAAATTTTTATGCCATTTTTCTCGTAAAAAAGCGATAATATTCCGACCGGGAATCTGTGTTTTAGTACAAAGAGAGAGAAAATAAAAACATGGTGTCGCCCCGTGCACGCGCCTCAGCTCATTGTCCTCTGATAGACCACTTAACCAAAGGCGCTAAAGCTTTTCAGCCAGCGGCTGGAATTACATCATTCAGCTTTTTCCCGGGTTCTGAGAGCCTATGGGAGCCGTAGGAAGTGTCACGTTACAGCAAAGATCTTACATTTTCAATAAACAGAGCCAAGAAGCCCAAGGAATGGTCAGAGAGGGTACTTCCTGTACAGAATCTTCAGATTTTTGCCTGCCATATGAGTTCTGTTAGACTCACAGACACCATTCAAACAGTTTTAGAAACTTTAGGGTGTTTTCTATCCAAAGCCAATAATTATATGCATATTCTAGTTTCTGGGCAGTAGTAATAACCAGATTAAATCGGGTACGTTTTTTATCCGGCCGTGTAAATACTGCCCCCTAGCCCTAACAGGTTAAATCAGGAATTTTCTCAAGATCCTCCATTATCTCCAAGGCAATTGTAGACTTGTTTCCATATCTGTTCTCCAGCACCCTGAACATGTCCTCAGCAGTGTTGTAAGAAGACAAACGGAGGCCTCTGCATATCCTCTCATCTATACTGTCAATGAGTTGGATCCTCTTTACTTCGACTGAGCCTGTTGGTTCCCCCTGCTTTTGCACTCTCCCCCAGTCTCTTCTCCATCGATGGAAATTCCTTTTATACCCACTGAACCTGGGTAGACAGATTGGCTTTATCCTCATTGTCGGTTGTGGAGCTGGCATGGGCACCTGCGGCACTCCTTGCTCAGTTCAGCTTCTTCACCCTCATCGGTTCCAGCTTCAATGTCTGCCAGAAGGCCAGCCCTGTACTCATCATTTGTCTCACTGACCATCCTCGCCTCCGACTTGAGCTTCTTGATCTCCTCTTGTAGTTCTCTTTTAGTCATGTGCTTTGCGACTCTGCTGAGGAAGTTTGCTTGCTTGGTAAAAGTGCTTTAGCTAAAGTTATTTTTTGCTTCAGCTCCTTCACTGTTATTCCAAGAGCTTCCTCCGCCATGTTGAGATGTCAGTCAATACTCCTCTCTGCGATGACAGCTTTCCTGACTTCAGGCCGTTAATCCTTTTGTCTTCACTGCCACGCGGTTATCAACTGTCAAGTTGTGTATGGTTCACACTGCAGCTCTTTGCCCAAACTTGAAAAAGGCCTCTTTAAGGACTGAAGGATACAAGAGACAACTCAATTTTCTTCTGACTTCTTTTATTTATTCAGTTAGTTAGTTAGTTAGGTTGATAACCTTTAAAGGCAAAACACAAAAATAAATATACATTACTTCAAGTAAGGTCATTTCAAATTAAATATATAATCTCAATGTAGTCATTATCTAAATTATACTATATACTAAATTAGACAATTGGTCTCAATTCTCAACACAAATAAACACCTAACTGGCAACAATTTTACACAACAATGTCCATGTGCCTACCGGTTGAGTCTCCAGAATCCTAAATGAGCTGAATGTGTATGAATGAGAGTCTCCTCTTCCATGAAGGACTTCCAGTGAAATGCTTTTTCACCAAACATTTCACCACCTGCTATCACAAAGGTGCACCAGTATATATGTTCCCCAGGGAAACACAAGCTAATGATGGGTTCCACAATGCATACACTCTTTCACCCCCTGCTGGTGTTTTATCTTTGAAATCAGTTGAAAATGTGAATGCCCTGAACATGAACACCTGTCCTCTGACGCAACAGTAATTTATCCAAAGCGACTTACAGTTAGTGCATCCATCTTAAGATAGTTTGGTGAGACAACTTCATATCACAGTCATAGTACATTTTTCCTCGATAAAAGTAGCTATCAGCAAAGTCATTGCTGGCAAGAAAAGACAAGTGCGAATGTTAGTTCATACAAGGCAAGGGTGTTAGATGTATTTCAATTTTTTCTTCAAAGATACTTTTTGAAGTGGTGGGGTTTCAGACATTTTCGGAAGATGGCCATGGACGCTGGTCTGACGATAAGAAAGCACAAGTGTCAAACGCAAACGTTAGTTCGCATTTTCGTCTAGTAGCAGAATTCTCTCTTCGCTAGCAGTTGCAACAAGCTCAAACTAACATTGAACAAAACAATGTAAATAGCCAAGAAACACAGGACAAAGACAAAGTTTAGTAGACTTTCTGGTAAATTCGACTAACTTCTATGCCTGTGCGCTTCTAAAAATGTATATTTTTAGCACTTTACTCACAGTGGCCTTTAGGGTCCACCCTGAGATTGGAAGGTTGTGAGTTCCATTCCTGGCTGAGTCATACCAAAGACTGTAAAAATGGGACCTGATGGGTCTTTGCTTGGCACTCATCATTAAGGAGATAGATCGGGGGTAAGGCCCTGCGATAGACTAGTGTCCTGTCCAGGGGGTTGTACTTGTACATCAAGCTGCCTGATGCTACAGAAACAGGAGATAGGCTCCTACCCTATGAGCCGTTCCGTCTTGCACGCTACTTACTTACTCACAGTGCGCACTGGCACTGTTGCTGCACGAGGTGGGATTCATGGGATTCACATTTCTTTGTGCGATACTAGCTATGAAACTTAACAGCAGAAATACAAACAAAAAACAGCTAGCTACGTAGATTTTTGCCATAGTTAGTAGTTTTTTGCAATAAATACTTGACTTTATCAGTCTGAATACATCTATTTGTTGTCGCATATGGGAGTGAAATGGTCACACTGTAGAGCCCTGGAGGCACTCCTACAAATTATTCAGTGATCACCAACGACGATGAAACAGCCTACAGGGAGGAGGTCAGAGACCTGGTAGTGTGGTGCTAGGACAACAACCTCACCCTCAATGTCAGCTGAGATGATTGTGGAATACAAGAAACGGAGGGCCGAGCATGCCCCCACTCCCATTGACAGGGCTGTAGTGGAGCGGGTCGAGAGCTTCAAGTTCCTCGGTGTCCTCATCACTAAGGATCTATCATGGTCCACGAACAAAGTCGTGAAGAGGGCACGGAGGCTGAAAAGATTTGGCACGGGCCCTCAGATCCTCAAAAAGTTCTACAGCTGCACCATTGAGAGCATCTTGACTGGCTGCAACCCCGCTTGGTATAGCAACTGCTTGGCATCCGACCGCAAGGTGGTACAGAAGGTAGTGCATATGGCCCAGTACATCACTGGGGCCGAGCTCCCTGCCATCCAGGACCTCTACACCAGAAGCCACCCAAGTTATAAGCTGTTCTCTCTGCTACCGCATGGCAAGCGATTTCGATGCACAAAGTCTGGAACCAACAGGACCCTGAACAGCTTCTACCCCCAAGCCATAAGACTGCTAAATAGTTAGTTAAATAGCTACCCAAACTATCTGCATTGACCTTATTTGCCCTAACTTTTATGACTCATCACATATGCTGTTGCTACTGTTTATTATTTATCCTGTTGCCTAGTCACTTTATTCCTAGATATATGTACATATCTACCTCAATTACACATCATTTCAGTACTGGTACCCTGTGTATATAGCCAAGTTATCGTTACTCTTGTGTATTTATTGTAACTTTTATTATTACGTATTATTAATTTTCTATTATTTCTCTATTTCCTCTCTCTCTGTATGGTTGGGACGAATAACATTTTATTTTATCAATAAAGTACCATCAGTCACTAAAACAGGTGTTCCTTATTTTGTAAGGATCAGAATAGATAAACCTGTCACGACTCCCACCGAAGGTGGCGCCCCCTCCTGCTCGGGTGGCGCTCGGCGGTCGTCGTCACCGGCCTACTAGCTGCCACTGATTCCTTTTGTTTTCCCCTTTCTGTTATTGTTTTCACCTGTCCTTAGTTGGGTTGATTAGCAGGGCTATATTAGCTAGTTGACCCGCCTACTCTTTGTGCGGGATTGTTTCTCTGTTGGTTGCTTTGTTACGCGTTGTATTGTATTTAGCGCTACTGCGTGGGTTTACGCTCACTGTGTTTTGTCCCCTGTGTTTGGGGCACTTTGAGTTTTATGTGCGCTGAGTTCGCTATTTGGGGTGGCAGGTGTTTTTACTGTGTCGCTCATTAAAAGCCATCACCCATATCGCTGCTTCCTGCGTCTGATTCCTCCTCCACTACGCCTAAGCATTACAAAAGTAACTAATTCACATTTCGTGTGAATTAGTTATACATTCCATAGCTTGCCTTGTCAAACCATAACTTGTAACAATACATGACATGATTTTGACTTTGATTATAACCTTATGATCTGAGATTGATACGTTTTATTTACACAAATGCAAGTGCCACATTGGAGCACTTTGGCAGTTAACGATAAAGAAAACTGAATTGCAGTGCGTCTGTTTGTTATGCGATGTGAATAACTGACAAGAATTTATGAAGAATGACAACAATCTTTCATTGCAGTCTGGTTTCTTTATTTACTTTCAACAGTGTTAGTCAATAGAAAAATTTTAATAAGTCATAATCTCCAGTATCATCTCAAAGTCTATTTCACAAAATTATGAAATATAGACTTTGTGATGCTACTGAAGATTATACCAGGGGCCATTGCGTCTCAGAGGCCTAACACAGAAAGTAATACTAAGTATGCTTAGTATGCTGAAGATTATACCAGGGGCCATTGCATCTCAGAGGCCTAACACAGAAAGTAATGCTAAGTATGCTTAGTATACTGAAGATTATACCAGGGGCCATTGCGTCTCAGAGGCCTAACACAGAAAGTAATACTAAGTTTGTGTTTTGCCTCTGAGACAGAAGCCAATAGTCTGCCCTGTAGATAATCATGGCATTCTGCAATGACTAGACAGCAGACAGGGTATAGGCCAGGATGGTTTTATTTTGTACATTTTATTTAACCTTTATTTAACTAGGCAAGTCAGTTAAGAACAAATTCTTCTTTACAATGATGGCCTACCAAAGGTAAAAGGCCTCCTGTGGGGACGGGGGCTGCGATTTAAAAAAATGTAATAAAAATATAGGACAAAACACACATCACGACAAGCGAGACAACACAACACTATATAAAGAGAGACCTAAGACAACAACACAGCATGGTAGCAACACAACATGACAACAACATGGTAGTAGCAACACAACATGGCAGCAGCACAACATGGTAGCAGCACAAAACAGGGTACAAACATTATTGGTCCACTATGCAAACAGGCTGTTCTGGTCCTGCATCTTCTGGTGACCTATTGAAAACAGTACAACAATGATATAACAAATTAAGATGCATAATGTACTGTATGCCTTTTGTTTTGATGGCAAAACAAAGAAGTCGTCACACCTGTGGAATTCGTCACTTTCAGGGTCCAACTCCATCTCCAAAAGACTGCATGGGGGCTTTAATATTATATGCCCACGGGGAGAAATGATGGTGCCTGTAACTGTATAGCCTATTAAAACAAGTTATTGTTTCACTCTTTTAAGCCTCATCAATAGTTAATTTCATATTTTTTTCACCACCGCCAGCTACTACGCCCATAATTCTGATTATGAAAATAGCTAAAATATTTTGACAGCATAGCGCTACCGCCAGCACTAAGATCTCCCATTGCATTAGGTTTGTTAAAATATAGCCTGTTGTCTCTTTTCGCCGGGTGTCATGGCAACCCCAAAAATTGGGAATTTACTTTAACCTTTATTTAACTAGGCAAGTCAGTTAAGAACAAATTCTTATTTACAATGATGGCCTACCGGGAAACAGTGGGTTAACTGCCTTGTTCATGGGCAGAACGACAGATTTTTACCTTGTCAGCTCGGGGATTCAATCCAGCCATCTTTCGGTTAATGGCCCAACGTTCTAACCACTAGGCTACCTGCTGCCCCAAACTAATGTACAATCTACCCTATAATCAATGAACTGAGCTGTCATGCTGTCATGCTGTCATTCTCCTACGGCGGACCACGCTGGCCACGCTGGCACCCTGAGCCCAGAGAAGAAAGATCATGCCATTAAAAAGATGGCATGGGGGCCATGTCCAGTGAAACATGCATAATACATAGTCCTGCCTTGATTAGACACACACACACACACACACACACACACACACACACACACACACACACACACACACACACACACACACACACACACACACACACACACACACGCACACACACACACACACACACAATATAACACCCTGGCTTGATTAGGCCTTAGAGCACACTGAACAGCATTCTCCTCGCGACACCCTGTTATTACCACCATTCATCACAGGAAAAAAATCATTACAAATCGACCGCATGCCAAGTGTGTAAAACTTACATAAATAACTAATGGATTGTCAACTGACAAGAGGGAATGCGTTGTGTGTGTGTGTGTGTGTGTGTGTGTGTGTGTGTGTGTGTGTGTGTGTGTGTGTGTGTGTGTGTGTGTGTAAGCACAATATATGAGTGTTGTGTTTTATGGTTTTTGTGTGGGTTAGTGTGTGCGGTACAGTGTGTTGTGCTGCTCTTTTTGTTGCTGAGAATTTTCCTGCAAGGTAGAAAATGCAAACTTGTAGTGTATTTGAATTTTAAAAAGGCTTCTAAAGTTTTTAATTTCCACTTGATTTGCCATAACGAAAAATGCATCAACCCCCTGCAAAAATGTCCATTAATTATAATCCACATAATAATTCACATTTCCTGTTGCGGCAGGACTATTTTCCTGCTTTAGCAAACTGGCTGAAATTAAGATCCTACATCTGTAGAAAAATGTATTTTGTTGTCCTGCTGCATTACTGTATGGAGTTATAGTTTCGTCCACCCATCTTTTTCAGGCAAGATAGACACACAGATCGACAGTCTGGCATATCTGCCAACAGAAATACAACCTGAAGCACAACAGATTAATAGAGAGAAGTTCAGAACGAGAGACTGAGTATTTATCTGCATGTAAATCAGGGTCTATTTCCAGACCTGTCTTTTTCTATTTTTCTTTTCTTTCTCTCCTTCTTTTACATTGAACTGTATGGAGAGGAACCAGATTATAATCAGGTCAGATGTTGCCCTCAGATGTTCTCTCTCCTTCATCTGGTTCAGTTTTTACTTCTAATTCTCTCTTTTCTCTTCTTTTTACTTGAGAAATATGCCATCGTTGTGTGATTCTTGCCTTTTCTACACCTTCCCCCTCTCGCCTTTGTCCAAGGTTATTGTCCTTGGAGCTTGTCTGAAACGGGCAGGGAGGAAGGCTGAGACTGAGGCTGAAAGATCAGGGTGACACTGTAAGGCTGAGAGATGGGTCTGATACAGGGATTGAGTGAACGATGAGTATTCTTCCTCAATAAGGGCTGCAGCAGACAATAGGGATCATAGATGGCGTTATCCCCAGAATGACATAGTTTCTGTTGGAGTGGTGAGAGTTTGCATTATGCATAAAAAAAACATTAAAAAGTATACTGCTGTTTGTAGACAGGCAGGCAGGCAAACAAGACACACACCGCAAACACAAACTCTCACTCTCACTCTCTTCACACAGAGTCCTTGTTAGCCAATCCCACTTGAATTGAGCCTGGTCATCTGTCAGATGCTTATCAGTATTTCCTCTGTGGAAACTTCCAAATTCTACTTACACACTGTCTTTCCCCCCCAAGCCCAGTGCATTCTCTTGTTAGACTGGCAAACTAGAGTGGTGAGGAAGAAGGAAGGTAGTCAGTGTCTATGTCACAAATGGCACCGAAGTCCCTCTACAGTGCACTACTTTTTAACAGGGCCCATAGGGGACAGTGTTTTCTTAGGGAGAGAGCCTTCCTGAACTCCCTCCTCCTGGAAATTGGAACAGAGCTACGGTGGAGACAATTGACTTAATCCACACTGATGAAGTGGTGAGGTCATCCAGTAAGGGAGTGAGTTGTATGGTACTCTACTCCAAAACAGTGTGGCTGTACTGTTCCGATGAAGAGAAAGAGAAGACAAAGCCAAAACAATGTCTGACTGCATCACTGGAGTGTTGAGTTGTTGTTCTATCCCATACCCCATTCTATTGTACTCTGCATTTAATAATAACAATACATTTAATTTTAAGTACTTTTCACGACACCCAAAGTCACTTTACATACACTACATATACAAAAGTATGTGGACACCCGTGGATTTGGCTATTTCAGCCACACCGTTGCTGACAGGTGCATAAAATTGACCACACAACCATGCAATCTCCATAGACAAACATTGGCAGTGGAATGGCCTTACTGAAGAGCTCAGTGACTTTCAACATGGCACCGTCATAGGATGCCACCTTACCAAAAAGTCAGTTCGGCAAATTTCTGCCCTGCTAGAGCTGCCCCGGTCAACTGTGAGTGTTGTTATTGTGAAGTGGAAACATCTAGGAGCAACAACGGCTCAGCCGCAAAGTTGTAGGCCACACAAGCTCACAGAATGGGACCGCCGAGTGCTGAAGCGCATAGTGCGTAAAAATTGTCTATCCTCGGTTGCAACACTCACTACCGAGTTCCAAACTGCCTCTAGAAGCAACGTCAGCACAAGAACTGTTCATCGGGAGCTTCATGAAATGGGTTTCCATGGCTGAGCAGCTGCACACAAGCCTAAGATCACCATGTGCAATGCCAAGCGTCGACTGGAGTGGTGTAAAGCTCGCCGCCATTGGAATCTGGAGCAATGGAAACGCGTCCTCTGGAGTGATGAATCATGCTTCACCATCTGGAAGTCTGACGGACTAATCTGGGTTTGGCGGATGCCAGGAGAACGCTGCCTGCCAACTGTAAAGTTTGGTGGAGGAGGAATAATGGTCTGGGGCTGTTTTTCATGGTTCAGACTAGGCCCCTTAGTTCCAGTGAAGGGAAATCTTAACGCTACAACAATGACATTCTAGACGATTCTGTGCTTCCAATATTGTGGCAGCAGTTCGGGTAAGGTTCTTTTTCTGTTTCAGCATGACAATTCCCCCGTGCACAAAGCGAGGTCCATACAGAAATGGTTTGTTGAGCTCGGCATGGAAGAAATTGGCTTACACAGAGCCCTGACCTCAACCCCATCGTACACCTTTGGGATGAATTGGAACGCCAACTGGGAGCCAGGCCTAATCTCCCCAAATCACTGCCCGACATCACTTGCTCTTGTGGCTGAATGGAAGCAAGTCCCAGCAGCAATGTTCCAACATCTAGTGGAAAGCCTTCCCAGAAGAGTGGAGGCTGATATAGCAGCAAAGGTGGGACCAACTCCATATTAATGCCCATGATTTTGGAATGAGATGTTTGATGAGCAGGTGTCCACATACTTTTGGTCATGTTGTGTACATAAGAAAAGGAGCAGCATCAAAAGCAAAAAAATCACATATTAAATAAGTATATTACAAATCGATAAATGTACACTAAACATGATGACAGACTAACCAGGGAAGTGAACTAGACAGAGGATAAAAGTTAAGACAACAGGTAATCTGGGTAAGCCTGTGTGAAGAGGTGTGTCTTTAGTGAGAACTTTAATATGTGTATGGATTGTGAGGTTTACCATTGCGTTAGGTTTGTGAAAATAGAGCTCTAAGAAAGTATACTGAGCATTTGGAAAGTATTCAGACGCCTTGATTTTTCCACGTTTTGTCATGTTAGAGCCTGATTCTAAAATGTATTAAATCGTTTTTTCCCCCTCATCAATCTACACACAAACAAAAACAGGTTTTTAGAAATTAATGCAAATGTATTAAAAATTAAAAACATAAATATCACATTTACATATGTATTCAGACCCTTGATTCAGTACTTTGTTGAATCACCTTTGGCAACGATTACAGCCTCGAGTCTTCTTGGGTATGACGCTATAAGCTTGGCACACCTGTATTTGGAGAGTTTCTCCCATTCTTCTCTGCAGATCCTCTCAAGCTCTGTCAGGTTGGATGGGGAGCGCTGCTGCACATCTATTTTCAGTTCTCTCCAGAGATGTTCGATCGGGTTCAAGTGAAGAGTGGCACTCAATAATGTGTTGTATTGGATTCGCCCCAAACATAACACTTTCTATTCAGGACAAAAATTAGTTGTTGAATCTGTGTTTGAAATTCACTGCTCGACTGAAAAACCTTACATATAATTGTATGTTTGGGGTAGAGATGAGGTAGTCATGCCAAATCATGTTAAAGACTATTACTGCACACAGAGTCCATGCAACTCATTATGTGACTTGTTAATCACATTTTTACTCCTGAACTTCTTCAGGCTTGCAATAACAAAGGGGTTGAATACTTATTGAATCAAGAGATTTCAGCTTTTCATTTTTAATTCATTTGTAAAAAAAAAAAAAAAATCTAAAATCTAAATATTTCACTTTGACTTTATGGGGTATTGTGTGCAGGCCAGTGACCAAAAAATCTGAAGAAGCCCGATGATCTGGCGGAGATTTAAAGTCTGACGAGCCGGCTGGGCGAACAAGACCTGACGATCCGACTGAGGCCCGACGTGGGATGGGCCATTTCCGAGCCATCCTGGGCAAGGAAACCTCTCGAGCCAGCTAGGACGTGGAAGCGCCGACGAGCTGGCTAGGCACCACCGGTTCCATCGGCGGCGACCCTGGTCAGACGTCACCACCAACCGGAATGCCAGTACTCCCGATGCTTCGTGTGATGGCTTTGGGATTCTGTAAGACGTGACGCCAGACAGGAGAAGCAGGTACGGGGATTCAAACATTTAAGCAGGAACGGCGTCAGCACACGGGCAAACAAGGACATATGACAAACATCAATCCTGAAGCAGGGAACAGAGCTAGACAGATATAGGGAAGGCAATAACACAAGTAATAGAGTTCAGCTGAGTCCAATGAGCGCAGATGCGCGTGACGGGGAAAGGCAGGTGTACGTACTGATGGTGGCTTGATTGTGTAATCCTGGAGAGCCTGGCGCCCTCCAGGGGGAGGAAGAGCGGGAACCGGCGTGACAATATACCCTAGCATGACTTTATCCAGCAAACACTCTGCATCAAAATTCAGAAGGACAGACAGGGTCTCCTCACCACCGGGTCTGCGTCGCACCAAACGGCGTGCCTCACAGACACCAGGGATCCCCAACTTCAGTTAATCCACTTTACCACTCAACCCCCTGGAAATGGCAATTGGCTGCACGGAGCTGCATTAAGAGAAATCCCATGCAGCCTTGTTTACAAGTTGGAACACTGGAAAGGGATATGTTATCTACACCTCGTTAAGGCTGATAGAAATCCTCATTATTTTCTTTAATGATTTTCAATTTGAGTGTCACTATTTCTATTATTGCCTACACTTTCCGTTTTGAACTTCTAATGCGAGTAGGACGGGTGTGGCTTTGTGACAATGACCACATGACTGATTTTGACAGCTCTAACTCAGATACACCTCCAACACTGCCAAAACACAATAGCTTTGCGGGTGTCGGATATTGTGTGTTTATGCTTGATCTGATTTAATCTAGGTCTTAATGTCAAGTGTCCCTGACACTGCTACTTTGTAGTTGGTGTTGTCAGATAATCATACAATTATTGACTTGATTCCCGGCAACTTTTAATTAACAAAGTGCCGAAATGTATTCTTGCCAATAAATCTGTGGCCGATCTCTGTCACAGCCACAGGCCTGGTAGCGAAGCAGGAACTTCAAGTTGCTGTCATCTAAGAGGTTGTAAGTCCAAATCCCAGGTGTGGTTGCGTCCTAATTGTGAAAACTAATGTTGAGGTCAATTCCATTCAAATTCCAATCAGTTCCAAAAGTAAACCCAATCACTATGATAAAAATACTACTTTTTCTTGAGTGTATTTTTAACAATCATGCAACAGACTTGTACACGTCTTGTGGGCTTTTGGGGTCACACACTTCACAGAGCTACCACACAGAAACAGTGTCTTGTACTCTTGTCGTGTACATGGTTGTGTTTTCATGGACCTCCTCCGTATATTCTTCATGTTAAAGGCCAGTTTGATATCAATATCAAATCATTTCTGGGTATAAAGAAATACCTTACTTTATACCATTGCAGTGTTGAATACTCATATTGGTTTGAAGGGAATTCTAGAGTGTGCATTATTTCCCTATGACACACAGTATATCCGCACGGGTAAAATTCAATGGCTATAGTTAATTCTTACATGTTTAAGCTGCTTTTGAAAGCAAAAGTCGATTTAAAAACATTATTGGCATTGTTAAATAAAATTTTCATAATGCCGAGCTAGGATTGCTGATTTGGTCAGATAAACTAGCAAGTCTGTTAGGTTACGAAGGCAGCTACTATAGCTATCCAATAAACTTGCTACAGTAGCTACTTCAGTGGATGTTGAACACATTTCTAAACAGGCAAATAAACACATTTGTAGCGGCAAATGTGTTCAATTATAGCCATGGTATAAGGGCACAAGGCGAGACCCAGATGCAGACAGGAGGCAGATGGTTAGAGTCTTCGTGTTTATTTATATCCAAAAGGAGTAGGCAAGAGAATGGTCGTGGACAGGCACAAGGTCAAAACCAGATTCTGAGTCAAAGAGGTACAAAGTGGTAGACAGGGTCGATGTCAGGGTAGGCAGAAGGGTCAGACAGTCGGGTATGGAGTCCAGAAAAACAGGCATGGTCAAAACCAGGAAGACAAGAAAACATGAGCATGGGAAAAGCACGCTGGTTGACTTGAAAACATACAAGACAAATGGGCACAGAGAGACAGGAAACACAGGGATAAATACACTGGGGAAAATAAGCGACACCTGGAGTGAGGTGGAGACAATCACAAGAACAGGTGAAACAGATCAGGTCGTGACACATGGTATAAAAAGGATAATCAACTCGGGGCCATGCGTTCTCTGGGAAAACTGAAAACAAATTGTTATTGGCAGAGAGGTTTGGAACGCTTTGTTATTGGTCTATTAATTTACCTCATGGTGATGTCACCATGGAACGCAGAAACCCCGCCCATGCAATCATGGGTTTTTTCCGTAAGGGTAGAACATCGAAGTATTCAACCTTTCAATCAAAATGATATGGTTGTTTTAGTACGTTGGTAGCATTAGTGCGGCATGCATTTACAATATAAATTACTTTGTTAAAAAGTTTGGGTTATTCGGTTTTGCTGTAATGAACTGAAGGACTCAAGATGAATAGTGAGTTTGAGTCTCGAATTAGATTTATTCACTAACCAGTCTGTTTCTGATCCCGTGCCAACTCCTTAAGGAACGGTGTTTGTCTTGACTATGACAGCAATGGAGTTGGCAAGATTCACAAATAGATCAATCAATCAATCAATCAATCAATCAATCAAATGTATTTATATAGCCCTTCGTACATCAGCTGATATCTCAAAGTGCTGTACAGAAACCCAGCCTAAAACCCCAAACAGCAAGCAATGCATGTGAAAGAAGCACGGTGGCTAGGAAAAACTCTCTAGGAAAATCTCCCTAGAAAGGCCAAAAACCTAGGAAGAAACCTAGAGAGGAACCAGGCTATGAGGGGTGGCCAGTCCTCTTCTGGCTGTGCCGGGTGGATATTATAACAGAACATGGTCAAGATGTTAAAATGTTCATAAATGACCAGCATGGTCAAATAATAATAATCATAGTAGTTGTCGAGGGTGCAACAAGCACGTCCGGTGAACAGGTCAGGGTTCCATAGCCGCAGGCAGAACAGTTGAAACTGGAGCAGCAGCACGGCCAGGTGGACTGGGGACAGCAAGGAGTCATCATGCCAGGTAGTCCTGAGGCATGGTCGTAGGGCTCAGGTCCTCCGAGAGAAAGAAAGAGAGAAAGAGAGAGCATATTTAAATTCACACAGGACACCGGATAAGACAAGAGAAATACTCCAGATGTAACAGACTGACCCTAGCCCCCCGACACATAAACTACTGCAGCATAAATACTGGAGGCTGAGACAGGAGCGATCAGGAGACAATGTGGCCCCATCCGATGAAACCCCCGGACAGGGCCAACCAGGCAGGGACCACCCAGTAAGCACCGTCCGACGCTGATGTCCATGGACGTCTAAAATATGTAATTTTGTTACTGGGCAGGCTTCACAGCTATAATAGTGAAAACTTTCGAAACAAATGTTTTTCGATTTCACCCTTCCTCCTCCCACATCCAAAACAGATTTGAATAGGATTGTTTTGATATCCTGTTCTGCTTGCAGGCTTTGTTCAGGTCGGGGGAGGATAGCAAGGAGAAAGATAGTCAGTTGTTTTGAAGTTTCACAGGCCCAACAATAATAAATGAAATGTATAAATAATAATGAAATATACATCTGTCACAGAAAACATATGATTGCTGGGGAATGTGAAAGATATATGAATTTGAGGATGACATTTGGTCAAATACTATAATAGACAGCCAAAAGCCAACCCATTCCTAATAATATGTAAAGCATTATGGAAATGAGTTGGGAAAGCAGGACGCTTGAGACTATTTAATAATGAATCACAAATGCAGCCGAGCAATCTCACATTGTTCTGTTCTGCATCTATTTTCTCTTTAGGGTAAGAGGAGCCCCATAATTATTGTTCTTTGTTTAAACTGAGAGCTGGCACAAGTCTCTGCCTCGGGTCTATAATCTTCACATACCAGTGAGTGGTTGAGATTCTATCTGTTCTGTGTCTCTATGTTGCTGTGCCCAATGGACCTGTAATATGCATGCAGTTGGACTGTATTCAAGCCAGAACTGGGTTCAAATACATGGGTATTTCATTATGTTATTTAAATACTTACTTTCTGTGTATTTGAGTATTTTCAAATGATGTGGCCAAATCATCTACTTCTATTTGAAGTATTTACAATTATTTTCAAATAACTTCCTATAAATAGCCAAAACGATTTTCAAATACATTATTTCAAATACCCCTAGGACTAAACAGACCTGGGTTCAAATGCATGTAGTATTTAAAAATGTGTCTTTTAAAATACACTTGTTTGCGTATTGGGTTTTCAAATGCATGCCAATACTTTCCAGATGTATTTCCAAATACAACCCAATATTCAACTACTTACTTTGAAATGTCTTTGAAAGTAACCCACGTCTGATTCAAGCCTCTATCTGTACATGAATCCAATGTATTTATTTAAGGAGGAGTTTTCACTTGACATCTAAACTCATGCAGTCTGCTGAGGAAAACAAATCATGCAACAGACTTGGACACATCTTGTGGGCTTTTGGGGTCACACACTTCACAGAGCTACCACTTAGAAACGTTGTCTTGTACTCTTGTCGTGTACATGGTTGTGTTTCCATGGACCTCCTCCATATGTTAAAGGTCATTTTGATATCAATATCAAATCCTTTCTGGGTACAATTAAATACTTTCCTTTATACCATTGCAGTGTTGAATACTCATACTGGCTTGAACGGCATTCTAGAGCGTGCATTATTTCAAATCAAAATCAAATCAAATGTATATAGCCCTTCTTACATCAGCTGATCATCAGCTGATTTCCCTATAGCACACAGTATATCCGCAAATTAAAATTCAATGGCTATAGTTCACTCTTACTTGTTCTATGTTTGATCTGGTATTGAAAGCAAAAGTCAAATTGAAAACGTTATTGGCATTGATAAATTCGATTAACATAATGGCAAACTAGGACTGTTGGTTTGGTTAGATAAACTAGCAAGTATGTTGTGTTAATAAGGCAACTACTATAGCTATCTAGTAAACTTGCTAGCTACTTCAGTGGATGTTGAACACATTTCTAACGGAAAATAAACACATTTCTACCAGCAAATGTGTTAAATTATAGCCATGGTATTAAAAAGATAATCAACTTTGGGCTCTATGCGTTCTCTGGGAAAACTGAAAACTAGCTATTATTGGCAGAGAGGTTTGGAACTCTCTTTGTTATTGGTCTGTTAACCAATTTACCTCATGGTGATGTCACAATGGAAAGCAGAAACTCCAGCCCATGCAAACTTGCTGATTAGAAGGTCCTATGTAGATCATATTTTGTACCAGGAAATAACACTGATCAAATTTTCTCACACATTTACAATGTTAGTTTCATCAGCTGTTGTACAATATAATATACAGTTGAAGTCGAAAGTTTACATACACTTAGACTGGAGTCATTAAAACTCATTTTTCAAACACTCCACAAATTTCTTGTTAACAAACTATAGTTTTGGTAAGTCAGTTAGGACATCTACTTTGTGCATGACACAAGTAATTTTTCCAACAATTGTTTACAGACAGATTATTTAACTTATAATTCACTGTATCACAATTCCAGTGGGTCAGAAGTTTACATACACTAAGTAGACTCTGCCTTTAAACAGCTTGGAAAATTCCAGAAAATGATGTCATGGCTTTAGAAGCTTCTGATAAGCTAATTGACATAATTTGAGTCAATTGAAGGTGTACCTGTGGATGTATTTCAAGGCCTACATTCACACTCAGTGCCTCTTTACTTGACATCATGGGACAATCAAAAGAAATCAGCCAAGACCTCAGAAAAAAAAGTCTGGTTCATCCTTGGGAGAAATTTCCAAACGCCTGAAGGTACCATGTTCATCTGTACAAACAATAGTACACAAGTATAAACATCATGGGACCCATAGCCGTCATACCGCTCGGGAAGGAGACACATTCTGTCTCCTAGAGATGAACGTACTTTGGAGCGAAAAGTGCAAATCAATCCCAGAACAACAGCAAAGGACCTTGTAAAGATGCTGGAGGAAACAGGTACAAAAGTATCTATATCCACAGTAAAACGAGTCCTATATCGACACAACCTGAAATGCCGCTCAGCAAGGAAAAAGCCACTGCTCCAAAACCGCCATACAAAATCCAGACTACGGATTGCAACTGCACATGAGCACAAAGATCGTAGTATTTGGAGAAATGTCCTCTGGTCTGATGAAACAAAAATAGAACTGTTTGGCCATAATGATCTTCGTTATGTTTAGAGGAAAAAGGGATGCTTGCAAGCCGAAGAACACCATCCCAACCGTGAAGCACAGGGTGGCAGCATCATGTTGTGGGGGTGCTTTCCTGCAGGAGGGACTGGTGCACTTCACAAAATACACTGCTCAAAAAAATAAAGGGAACACTTAAACAACACAATGTAACTCCAAGTCAATCACACTTCTGTGAAATCAAACTGTCCACTTAGGAAGCAACACTGATTGACAATAAATTTCACATGCTGTTGTGCAAATGGAATAGACAACAGGTGGAAATTATAGGCAATTAGCAATACACCCCCAATAAAGGAGTGGTTCTGCAGGTGGTGACCACAGACCACTTCTCAGTTCCTATGCTTCCTGGCTGATGTTTTGGTCACTTTTGAATGCTGGCGGTGCTTTCACTCTAGTGGTAGCATGAGACGGAGTCTACAACCCACACAAGTGGCTCAGGTAGTGCAGCTCATCCAGGATGGCACATCAATGTGAGCTGTGGCAAGAAGGTTTGCTGTGTCTGTCAGCGTAGTGTCCAGAGCATGGAGGCGCTACCAGGAGACAGGCCAGTACAGCCTTTGTGCAAGGAGGAGCAGGAGGAGCACTGCCAGAGCCCTGCAAAATGACCTCCAGCAGGCCACAAATGTGCATGTGTCTGCTCAAATGGTCAGAAACAGACTCCAGGAGGGTGGTATGAGGGCCCGACGTCCACAGGTGGGGGTTGTGCTTACAGCCCAACACCGTGCAGGACGTTTGGCATTTGCCAGAGAACACCAAGATTGGCAAATTCGCCACTGGCGCCCTGTGCTCTTCACAGATGAAAGCAGGTTCACACTGAGCACATGTGACAGACGTGACAGAGTCTGGAGACGCCGTGGAGAACGTTCTGCTGCCTGCAACATCCTCCAGCATGGCTGGTTTGGCGGTGGGTCAGTCATGGTGTGGGGTGGCATTTCTTTGGGGGGCCACACAGCCCTCCATGTGCTCGCCAGAGGTAGCCTGACTGCCATTAGGTACCGAGATGAGATCCTCAGACCCCTTGTGAGACCATATGCTGGTGCGATGGCCCTGGGTTCCTGCTAATGCAAGACACTGCTAGACCTAATGTGGCTGGAGTGTGTCAGCAGTTCCTGCAAGAGGAAGGCATTGATGCTATGGACTGGCCCGCCCGTTCCCCAGACCTGAATCCAATTGAGCACATCTGGGACATCATGTCTCGCTCCATCCACCAACGCCAAGTTGCACCACAGACTGTCCAGGAGTTGGCGGATGCTTTAGTCCAGGTCTGGGAGAAGATCCCTCAGGGGACAATCCGCCACCTCATCAGGAGCATGCCCAGGCATTGTAGGGAGGTCATACAGGCACGTGGAGGCCACACACACTACTGAGCCTCATTTTGACTTGTTTTAAGGACATTACATCAAAGTTGGAACAGCCTGTAGTGTGGTTTTCCACTTTAATGTTGAGTGTGACTCCAAATCCAGACCTCGATGGCTTGATAAATTGGATTTCCATTGATTATTTTTGTGTGATTTTGTTGTCAGCACATTCAACTATGTAAAGAAAAAAGTATTTAATAAGATAATTTAATTCATTCAGATCTAGGATGTGCTATTTTAGTGTTCCCTTTATTTTTTTGAGCAGTGTAGATGGCATCATGAGGAATGAATATTATGTGGATATTTTGAAACATCTCAAAACATCAGTCAGGAAGTTAAAGCTTGGTCGCAAACGGGTCTTCCAAATGGACAATGACCCCAAGCATACTTCCAAAGTTGTGGCAAAATGGCTAAAGGACAACAAAGTCAAGGTATTGGAGTGGCCATCACAAATCCCTGACCTCAATCCTATAGAAAATTTGTGGGCAGAACTGAAAAGGCGCATGCGAGCAAGGAGGCCTACAAATCTGACTCAGTTACACTAGCTCTGTCAGGAGGAATGGACCAAAATTCACCCAACTTATTGTGGGAAGCTTGTAAAAGGCTACCCAAAACATTTTACCCAAGTAAAACAATTGAAAGGCAATGCTACCAAATACTAATTGAGTGTATGTTCATTTCTGACCCACTAGGAATGTGATGAAAGACAAAAGCTGAAATAAATCATTCTCTCTGCTATTATTCTGGCATTTCACAGGGAATTTTTACTTGGATTAAGTGTCAGGAACTGTGAAAAACTGAGTTTAAATGTATTTGGCTAAGGTGTATGTAAACTTCCGACTTCAACTGTAAAACACAGGAAAAATCACATTTCTGATTGCACTGGGCCTTCAAAGCCATTTTAATGGCTGAACATGAGCTATTCCACAATACAGTTGATTGCTACAGTACAGTACAGTTCCACTATAATAATGCATAATAACATAATACCTCATCTGAGTGTGAGTGTGAAACTGGGGCACAGTATTCACACACTCTCCTCCCCACTGTTCTTTTCATCATGCCCTTTCAGATCTTTCAGATCCTTATAAATACTTCAAAAATCCCCTTTTGATCAATTCCTTCGATGTGCACTCCAGGGGGGGCAATTCAGGGCATATCAATGATAACAGGAAAATAACCTATAGAAACAATATTTAAGATGTTATGAGAGAGGATCAACTAAAGATATAAGTTGGGGCTATAGTAATGAATTCATTTGATGTGCCTTCTGGATTGTGTATTTTTTTAACTAGGCAAGTCAGTTATGAACAAACTCTTGTTTACAATGACGGCCTAGGAACAGTGGGTTAACTGCCTTGTTCAGGGGCAGAACAACAGATTTTTACCTAGTCAGCTCAGGGATTCGATCGAGCAACCTTCCGGTTACTGGCCAAACGCTCGGCCCGGCTCCGCCGCCAATAACAAATGTATTGGACATCATATTTTGAGGAGATTTATTGTTAAATTAATACACTGCGTACACAATTATTAGGCAAGTGAGTATTCTGATCTTATCATTGTTTCTATTCAGATTTTCGAACTCCAAACCATATAAACTTGAATGCTTATTGGATTTAATCATTTGCAGGTGATATGTATTTGTGTAATGAGGGAGGGTGTGGTGAAAGTGAATAACACCTTATATCAAGGTGTGCATAATTATTAGGCAGCCTCATTACCTCAGGTAAAATGGGCCCAAAAAGAAATTTAACTGACACTGAAAAGCCAAAAATGTTAAATGCCTTTCAGACGGATGCAACACTCTTTAAATAGCTAAACTATTGAGGTGTGACCACCGGACATTCAAACGTTTTGTTGCGAATAGTCAACTGGGGCGCAAAAAATGCATGGGGAAGAAAAGGCGCAAATTAACTGCAAAAGACTTGACAAGAATTAAACGGCAAACTACCAGGAACCCATTATCCTCCAGTGCCACCGTATTCCAGAACTGCAACCTACCTGGAGTGTTCAGAAGTACAAGGTGTCAAGTGCTCAGAGACATGGCCAAGGTCAAGAAGACTGAAACAAGACCACCACTGAATAAGATTCACAAGTTGAAGCGTCAAGATTGGGCCAAGAAATACCTGAAGACAGATTTTTCAAAGGTTTTATGGACAGATGAAATGAAAGTGACTCTTGATGGACCAAATGGATGGGCCTGTGGCTGGATCAGTAATGGACACAGGGCACCACTTTGAGTCAGGTGCCAGCAAGGTGAAGGAGGGGTACTGGTATGGGCTGCTATCATTGAGGATGAGGTAGTTGGACCTTTTCGGGTTGAAGATGGACTGAAACTCAACTCCCAAACCTACTGCCAGTTTCTGGAAGATTCTTTCGTCAAACAGTGGTACAGGAAGAAGTCCTCAGCATTCTAGAAGACCATGATCTTTATGCAGGACAATGCTCCATCACATGCATCCAAGTACTCCACTGCTTGGCTAGCCAGCAAGGGCCTCAAAGATGCCTGAATAATGACCTGGCCCCCTTCCTCACCTGACTTAAATCCTATTGAGAACTTGTGGGCCCTTCTCAAATGTGAGATTTACAGTGATGGAAGACAATACACCTTTTTGAACAGCATTTGGGAGGCTGTGGTTGCTGCTTCAGAGAAAATTGATCGTGAACAGATCAAGAAACCGACAGACTCCATGGATGGAAGGCTCATGGCAGTTATTGAAAATAAGGGTGGCTATATTGGTCACTGAATATTTTTGAAAGACCAAAAATGTTATATAATTGTCATTTTGTGTTACTTATCTGTTACACTTACTCTAAAAATTGAGAATAAACAAGTGAGTTGAGAGAAATTATTTTTGTAATTTGGTTGCCTAATAATTCTGCACACTGATATATTTCCCTGAGAAAGACAAAACTCACTTTTCCTTTGTTAAACATTCAGGTTTGAAGTTCAATAATATTTTGGATTGACTGAGGGCATTGTGTTTGTTCAACAATAAAATGAATCCTGAGGAATACAATTTGCCTAATAATTGTGTACGCAGTGTATAGTACCAAGTAATTCTTTGGTATTATTATTATTTTATTTTTTTAATTTAAGGGGTAGATCAGCTTTAATATTACAGATTGTGGCTTCTATCAATGTAATTGTCTGTGTCATTTTCAATCCCCCATATATTATTTGGTAAATACACTGAACAAATATATAAACGCAACATGCAACAATTTTACTTAGTTACAGTTTTTAGACGGAAATCAGTCAATTGAAATAAATTCATCAGGCCTTAATCTATGGATATCACATGAAATCAGGGGTGCAGCCATGGGTGGTCTGCGGTTGTGAGGCCGGTTGGATGTACTGCCAAATACTCTAAACTACGTTGGAGCTGGTTTATGGTAGATAAATGAACATTCAATCCTATGGTACAGCTCTGTTGGACATTCCTGCAGTCAGCATGCCAAATGCACGCTCCCTCAAAACTTCAGACATCTGAAGCATCGTTTTGTGTGTCAAATCTACACATTTTCGAGTGCCGTTTTATTATCCCCAGCACAAGGTGCACCTGTTTAATGATCATGCTGTTTAATCAGTGTCTTGATATGCCACACATGTCAGGTGGATAGATTATCTTGGCAAAGGATAAATGTTCACTAACAGGGATGTAAACAAATTTGTGCACAAAATTTGAGAGAAATACACTTTTTGTGCATATGGAACATTTCTGGGATCTTTTATTTCAGCTCATGAAAAATGGGACCAACACTTTACATGTTGCGTTTATATTTTTGTTCAGTAATATATATTTTTGATATATATTTTCCTTCTTTATTATTTTCCCCTAACTCTACAATCCCTTCCTTAATTGGAGTAAACTAATGGACAACAATACATAGGCTTCTATTTCCAGCTTATACATACTATATACATTTTATGGACACAGTATATTTGACATTAGATATTTCGTTTTTTTTGTCATTTTTGTTATTTTTAGTCCCACCATTCAGCATCCCTCAACCCCTCCCATCTATCTCTGAACACCATCCAGTTTTGATATCTACTACCCATATATTTTTCAACTGTGCTGTGATGTTTCACAAAAGTCCTGAGCCTTTGTATTCTCATAGTTTCTACAGATTGTAAAGGATCGGTGTCCCGCTAACATTCAAATAAATGTTTAAAATCCATAATATTTATGATTATTTATGTACATATACGTGTCTTATATCGGCTGAAAGCTTAAATTCTTGTTAATCTAACTGCCCTGTCTGATTTACAGTAGCTATTATAGCGAAAACATGCCATGTGATTGTTTGAGGACGGCGCCGCACATCAAAATATTTTTCCACTGGCACAGGTTTCATACATTCACAAATAACGATTAAATATTCACTTACTTTTTGAAAATCTTCCTCTGATTTGTCATCCAAAGGGTCCCAGCTATAACATGTAGTGTCGTTTTGTTAAAGATAAAATCCTTCTTTATATCCCAAATAGTTGACGCCATCGATTTGAGTAATCCACTCGTTCAACATGCAGAGAAAGGAATCCAAAAATCTACCCCTAAACTTTGTTTCAACAAGTTAAAATATGTTTCTATTTACTCCTCGGATACCCTAAAATGTAATCAAACTATAATATTTAGTTCGGAAAGAAGTATGTTCAATAGGAAAGCGATTTTAGCAGTTGTGTAATGTCTTCATGCCGCGTGCAAACATGAATTTCAAAGACTGTGTCCCTCTACTAAAACAGATATTTCTTATTAGTTTTTGAAGTAATAAGCCTGAAATCTTGAACATATACTGCTGACACCCTGTGGAAGCCACAGGAATTGCATCCAGGGAGCTAATTGTTCGTTCTCTTGCAATTCTAAGAGGATGGTCCCTCAAAAGAAAAACAATTCTGGTTGGTTTTCTTTGGATTTTCTCCTACCATATCTATTGTGTTATATTCTCCTACATTTTTAAACATTTATACAAACTTCAAAGTGTTTTCTTTCCAATGGTACCAATTATATGCATATTCTGGCTTCAGGGCCTGAGCTACAGGCAGTTTACTTTGGGCACGTCATTCAGACAGGAAGTGGAGAAAAAAGGGGCCTAGCCCTAAGAAGTTAAAGATAAATGTTTTGCAAAGAGTATTATTATATTATTGATCGATTGACTATGACTTTTCAAATCACCTAGCAGTGCTATTTACAGAGTTAGCTCCAGGTAAATGTTATAATTCTTCAACCTGCGACCAAAAACAATCTACGTATATGCAGTACCAAAACAAGTGATCTAATACTTCTTTCCCTCCGCAGCAAAATACGCAGAGCTGGGATGGTTGTGTATATATATATAAAACATTCTATTGGTTGCAAGAATTTTGTATAATAATTTAAATTGAAAAACTCAAAGTTTTGATTCCGGCGTCGTTTTGTGCATCAGTTCATAAACCATGTGCCATGGAATCGGTACATCAAAAATATCTTCCCAACTATTTTACAACCTGTATGGCACAGCTGTCATTTTTTTTGTCCTTAAATTAAACTGGTATACTTAAGCAATAAGGCATGAGGGGGTGTGGTATATGGCCAATATACCACGGCTAAGGGCTGTTCTTATGCACGACACATCACTGAGTGCCTGGACACAGCCCTTAGCCATGGTATATTGGCCATACACCACAAATTCCTGAGGTGCCTTATTGCTATTATAAACTGGTTACCAGAGCAGTAAAAATAAATGTTTTGATGTACCCGTGGTATACCTACCCAGCTCTGATATACCACGGCTGTCAGCCAATCAGCATTCAGGGCTCGAACCACCCAGTTTATAATTTTGTGTTTATTACAATTTTCTTTAACCAATTTTGGTCTTTAATGCAAGGCTGACAGACAAGTTCCTTACCTTCTCCACCTTCAACTTGCCTCTTCCATTTTTGCGGTAATGCTGTAATTAGTTGTTTATAATTTTGAATAGAGCAGACATTTCTATATATTTTTGTTAGCTGCATGTGTAACATAACTCCACCAGTCCTACTTATGATATCATTTACAAAGATTATACCGTAATCAATTAATATATTTGCGTTTAACCATAATATTTGTTGTAATATTTGTTCTGTCTTTTCTGGTCGATTAAACTGAAATAGCAACCAACTTTCTATGGCTTGTTTTAAAAATAACGATATTTTGGAGATGATTTCATTTTCAAATAACCAAAAGTGAGAGGTTGTAATCTGAATAAAGGGGAAAAGGCCATTCTTGAACACGGGGTGAGCCATTCTTACTAATCTGATTGCGAACCAGTTTGGATTTAACTATAGTTTTGAATTTTTTATCATTTCTGCCCTCCGAATTCATATTCATTATATTAATAGGCCCGTTTCATTTTGTCTGGCTTAACGTTCCAAATAAAATGGCATATATTTTGCTCATATAATTTAAAAAAACACGTCATTAGGTGTAGGCAGGGCCATAAGCAAATAGGTAAACTGGGAAATGCGTAAAGAGTTAATCAGTGTGATTTTTCACAAATAGACGGGTATTTTCCTTTCCATGTTAGCAAGATCTTAACTGCTTTTGCTAACTTACTATTCAAATGTATTGTAGTGAGAATTTCTTTCTGTCAGAATATCTAGTATGTCCACTTCACTGTCAGATAATTTTATTGGTAAACTACACGATAATATAAAAGTTGTATTTTTTAACAATCCAATTTGTAATATGGTAGGTGCACTTATCATAATTCGATTGTATTCCAGAGAGGTTAGAAAAGTTATCTAGATCCTCTGAGGCTGTGAAGGGATCCAAATTGTTAAGTCATTTGTTTATACACATATTTCTATTGATAAGTAGCTGTCCCAAACCCTGACTCCTAAACTTCATGTTTGAAAATAAAGCAATTCATGATTTTTGTCATTTTTGTAACACTATTATTTCAATAGAACATCTTGAGTTGTTCTATTATTACATTCAAAGATACTGATATAATTAGTAGTTTTGTTTATTTTTAAACATCTTTCTCTAAAAAATGCTGTACAACCTTTTGATGTTACTACCAAAACACACACATTAAAGTCACATCCTTACAAATATCACCAGGTGATGGGATTGGACACCTCTCCGCATGGCCACATGGTGAGTAGTCTGTCTGCATGCACCATGATCTACCAACTAAAATACAGAGGACCACAGTGTGGGTAGTGGACAGGAACAAGTGTAGAGTATTGAGATTCATAGCCAGCAAGGGGGCTCCAACCCTCCAAGAGCCCAAACATTGAAATCTATTTGTCTAAAACATAGACGTCTTTAATGTGCTATACTGTATTGTAACGTGCCCTACTCTAATGTACTCTACTGTACTGTGCTCTACTCTAATGTACTCTACTGTACTGTACTTTACTCTAATGTACTCTACTGTACTGTACTTTACTCTACTGCTCTGTACTATGCGCTACTGTACTTTACTGTACCCTACTCTACTGTACTCTATTGTACTGTACTGTAGTTTACTCTACTTGAGTTTCTTACCATTGAAGAAAGGAAGCCCTCAATGGCAGTGTCTATACTAAAACCATTGATTAATCTATGCTACACAAAGATAAATAACAAAGAAAATCCAAACTAATCCAGTCAAATATTTAGATTTATTGCACCTGTTGCTGAAATGGTTGTTCCAGTCTCTGGGCTAGGCGGGACGAATTCGTCCCACCTACGTAACAGCCACTTTAAGCCTGTGGCGCGATTTTCAAAACCTTAAAAATCCTATTACTTCAATTTCTCAAACATATGACTATTTTACAGCTATTTAAAGACAAGACTCTCGTTAATCTAACCACACTGTCCGATTTCAAAAAGGCTTTACAACGAAAGCAAAACATTAGATTATGTCAGCAGAGTACCATGCCAGAAATAATCAGACACCCATTTTTCAAGCCAGCATATAATGTCACCAAAACCCAGAAGACAGCTAAATGCAGCACTCACCTTTGATGATCTTCATCAGATGACAACCCTAGGACATTATGTTATACAATACATGCATGTTATGTTCAATCAAGTTCATATTTTTATCAAAAACCAGCTTTTTACATTAGCATGTGACGTTCAGAACTAGCATACTTCCGGGGAATTCGCTAACATTTTACTAAATTACTCACGATAAACGTTCACAAAAAGCATAACAATTATTTTAAGAATTATAGATACAGACCTCCTCTATGCACTCGATATGTCCGATTTTAAAATAGCTTTTTGGTGAAAGCACATTTTGCAATATTCTAAGTACATAGCCCAGGCATCACGGGCTAGCTATTTAGACACCCGGCAAGTTTAGCACTCACCATAATCATATTTACTATTATAAAAGTTTGATTACCTTTTGTTGTCTTCGTCAGAATGCACTCCCAGGACTGCTACTTCAATAACAAATGTTGGTTTGGTCCAAAATAATCCATCGTTATATCCGAATAGCGGCGTTTTGTTCGTGCGTTCCAGACACTATCCGAAATGGTAAAGAAGGGTCGCGCAATTCGTGACAAAAAAAATCGAAATATTCCATTACCGTACTTCAAAGCATGTCAACCGCTGTTTAAAATCAATTTTTACGCCATTTTTCTCGTAGAAAAGCGATAATATTCCGACAGGGAATCTCCTTTTCGGCAAACAGAGGAAAAAATCACAAAGGCGGGGGCGGTCGGGTCACGCGCCTAAGCCCAGTGTCCCTTGATCGGCCACTTGAGAAAGGCGATAATGTGTTTCAGCCTGGGGCTGGGATGACGACATTCTGTTTTTTCCCGGGCTCTGAGCGCCTATGGACGACGTAGGAAGTGTCACGTTAGAGCAGAGATCCTTAGTAAAAGATAGAGATGGAAAAGAAGTTCAAGAAATGGTCAGACAGGCCACTTCCTGTAAATGAATCTCTCAGGTTTTGACCTGCCATTTGAGTTCTGTTATACTCACAGACACCATTCAAACAGTTTTAGAAACTTTAGGGTGTTTTCTATCCATATGTAATAAGTATATGCATATTCTAGTTACTGGGTAGGAGTGGTAACCAGATTAAATCGGGTATGTTTTTTATCCAGCCGTGTCAATACTGCCCCCTAGCCCTAACAGGTTAAATGGTTTAGGCAGTCTTGTTGTCAATTTACCTGACCCTGACAGTCATTCTGAATGCAGATTAATAAAAATTCCAACTGTTGGATATCCTAACTTTGTCTGGATTCCAATAGCAATTACACATCACTTTGCAAGCCAGCACAATGTGACTTGCAAGCCTGATGTGGCCTGTAAACCAGGAGGGTAGGGTAAACCTAGGCCAACAAAGTAAGGCCTTACGATATACCGGTATATATTGTTTTTTCATAGAGTTTAATTTTAATGATGGCAATCACCTAGATACTCACTTGGTGAAAGTCACAGGCTTTACAAAATAAAGAATTTAAAATACTTTTGTCTGTCACTAACAAATACAATCATGGGTTGTAACGCTACAATTCCCTCGAAAAGAAAAGGCACCTTGGGAAATATGCAAATTAAGCTTTACAAACTACAGCGTTAAAACAAAAAACACCCCAATATTATTAACTGTAACAATACGGGCGTTCATTTCTTACACTGAGAAAGAGTAACAGTATCAGCACTAAGCAAAGTAGGCTTTAAGTCATTCATTATTAATGCATTTACATGCAAAGGAAAACCCTGACCTTTGACCCAGTTGGTGATTACGTTACATAAAGGCCAGAATAATAATATGAATTTTTGCCCTCTGTGATTCTGTGACTGCGTAAAGCCAGAATAGAAGAGACCTTCTGTTATCTTTCCTTAAACAGCTGATAGCGTTAAACAAGGCCAGTGCAGTGGTGATAGTAAAAGGCAAGGAGAATAATGTCTTTGCTCCAAATGGCACCCCGTTCCCTATTTAGCCCCGGGTCAAATGTACTGCAATATATGTAGGCAATAGGGTGCTATTTGGGATGTAGCCTATGGTTTGGTCTGAAAGTCTGGTATGAAAACTGTGAGCTAATGAGTATCAAGGTTGTTAGAGCATAGATATTATACACTGCTCAAAAAAATAAAGGGAACACTAAAATAACACATCCTAGATCTGAATGAATGAAATAATCTTATTAAATACTTTTTTCTTTACATAGTTGAATGTGCTGACAACAAAATCACACAAAAATAATCAATGGAAATCCAATTTATCAACCCATGGAGCTCTGGATTTGGAGTCACACTCAAAATTAAAGTGGAAAACCACACTACAGGCTGATCCAACTTTGATGTAATGTCCTTAAAACAAGTAAAAATGAGGCTCAGTAGTGTGTGTGGCCTCCACGTGCCTGTATGACCTCCCTACAACGCCTGGGCATGCTCCTGATGAGGTGGCGGATGGTCTCCTGAGGGACCTCCTCCCAGACCTGGACTAAAGCATCCGCCAACTCCTGGACAGTCTGTGGTGCAACGTGGCGTTGGTGGATGGAGCGAGACATGATGTCCCAGATGTGCTCAATTGGATTCAGGTCTGGGGAACAGGCGGGCCAGTCCATAGCATCAATGCCTTCCTCTTGCAGGAACTGCTGACACACTCCAGCCACATGAGGTCTAGCATTGTCTTGCATTAGGAGGAACCCAGGGCCAACCGCACCAGCATATGGTCTCACAAGGGGTCTGAGGATCTCATCTCGGTACCTAATGGCAGCCAGGCTACCTCTGGCGAGCACATGGAGGGCTGTGTGGCCCCCCAAAGAAATGCCACCCCACACCATGACTGACCCACCGCCAAACCGGTCATGCTGGAGGATGTTGCAGGCAGCAGAACGTTCTCCACGGTGTCTCCAGACTCTGTCACGTCTGTCACATGTGCTCAGTGTGAACCTGCTTTCATCTGTGAAGAGCACAGGGCGCCAGTGGCGAATTTGCCAATCTTGATGTTCTCTGGCAAATGCCAAACGTCTTGCACGGTGTTGGGCTGTAAGCACAACCCCCACCTGTGGACGTCGGGCCCTCATACCACCCTCATGGAGTCTGTTTCTGACCGTTTGAGCAGACACATGCACATTTGTGGCCTGCTGGAGGTCATTTTGCAGGGCTCTGGCAGTGCTCCTCCTGCTCCTCCTTGCACAAAGGCGGAGGTAGCGGTCCTGCTGCTGGGTTGTTGCCCTCCTACGGCCTCCTCCACATCTCCTGATGTACTGGCCTGTCTCCTGGTAGCGCCTCCATGCTCTGGACACTACGCTGACAGACACAGCAAACCTTCTTGCCACAGCTCGCATTGATGTGCCATCCTGGATGAGCTGCACTACCTGAGCCACTTGTGTGGGTTGTAGACTCCGTCTCATGCTACCACTAGAGTGAAAGCACCGCCAGCATTCAAAAGTGACCAAAACATCAGCCAGGAAGCATAGGAACTGAGAAGTGGTCTGTGGTCCCCACCTGCAGAACCACTCCTTTATTGGGGGTGTCTTGCTAATTGCATATAATTTCCACGTGTTGTCTATTCCATTTGCACAACAGCATGTGAAATGTATTGTCAATCAGTGTTGCTTCCTAAGTGGACAGTTTGATTTCACAGAAGTGTGAATGACTTGGAGTTACATTGTGTTGTTTAAGTGTTCCCTTTATTTTTTGGAGCAGTGTGTATATGTGCTATACCCACACATGCACGCACTTGCATACACACACACACACACACACACACACACACACACACACACACACACACACACACACACACACACACACACACACACACACACACACACACACACACACACACACACACACACACACACACAGCACAAATACTACATAATCACATCTTTAATGTCTCATCTAATCCTCTGCAACCAGGCTTTACAGTAAAGAACACTGTAGTAATTGTAGAGACATACTGGTAGAGACATACTGTATGCTCAGGGTGACAGCATCAATAATATTTACTTCTTTAGTCAATGATGCAGGTAATTGAAACCTTGTCTGTATCATAGCCTAAGAGTCTATTGACACACCCGTTTGTCAATCTAAGTAATATAATAAAATAATCTACCAGTTTAAGATAGAGATATCAGGTTTTTTGCTCTACGACCCCCACAAGTGTCACGAGACTCATCTGAAGGTAACCCATACAAACTATTGGAAGTGTGGAGGTAGTTTTGTGCCAACAAGAATAAGGGGTTACATATGTGTCTAAAGAAGGACAAATATTTAGTGTTCTCATATCACCTAGAGATAGGACAGACACTTTAAAACCTTATTCCTTATGATTTATTTTTTGACTGTCTTTTTTGGCACTTATGAATGTGTTAGTATAGGCCAAATTCAATATTCTGTCAGTTCATTTCTAAATGTAAAATGTAAAATCAAATAGCTAAATGATCCATTGTATGACCATCTTAAAACAATTCCATATGTTAGCTTAGTACCCCCCACAACGGCTTTGACTTTTAGAGGCTAGAGCACATCACACCCTGCACACAGTGTTGGAGTGGTGCCTGGAGAAGTGGGTATACTCTAATACTGCCCAAAATTTCCCAAACGGCCCGCCCAACGAAAGAAAGGGACCCTGTCTGAAAAATGATATGAAAAAAAGTGACATGTCCCCACTACACCACTGACTGTCAGTGACTGGCATAACAAGAGAAAAACAGCTGATGCACAACCAAATTTCGAAATTGCACCTCATGTATTCTAATGTTCTAACTCTCAACAGTAACAGAGAGAGAGAAAGACAGCAGTGCAAATGAATATTATTTGAATTTATTTAACTTTTATTTAACTAACAAGTCAGTTAAGAACAAATTCTTATTTACAATCACGGCCTACATACTTAGACTTCAGTATTTCAACAACTCTTCTCTTCCAACTTGTTAGGCAATCATATGTACCTACGTGGGAAGGATGGCCAGCCACACAGGAGGGTGATTTTTACTAAGGAGGAGAAGGATGCTGGCCCTTTCATGGTGATGCGCATGATTGCCAAAATCAACCTACGCTTCTTCTGACAGGGAATTGTCTAGGAGGTGGACAGCTGGGCAAGTGAATTTTGTTTATCAATCACATTCTATTATATCTGAAATTATTATGGTTTCAGTGAATGTCATATCAGAGAGCACACAATGTTTCAATTTGTCACCTTTTGCTTTAAGGTCAGGAACCTGTCTAGCCTGCCAGAAGTTTGAGAGGGCGAAGACCGTGGCGCCGGAGTTGAAGCCCATCAAAGTTGTTTCACCATGGCACATGATCAGTAAGTGTCCCAATTCAAATTTTGCACTGATAAATTGTTTTGTAATGGTTACTTTATTTGACCACAGCAGAGTTCAAGGAGGTATGTGTGTGTTTCAGTATCCTTACAAATATGAAAATATGCATACTGTATGACACAGATATAGGTAAGAATAAAGTAATCTTCTCCCTAACACTTTAAATGTTAGGGATGGACCTCATCGGACCCTTCACGAAATCCAGAAATGTCAACAGCTGGTGTCTGACGGAGACCGATCACTGGGTGGAGGCAATACCCATTAAGGTCAGTAAAGAAAGAGTACGTGTTTAACTCTAAATTCCCTTCTTTAACCCATTAAAAAGCGTGCTAGGAACCAAAAAATGATTTTTGTTTTTGTATGATACCCATCAAGGACGAGACTGGCGAGGCCACTTCCAAGGAGATGGTGGACATCTTCAACACCCACAGTTCTCCTGAGGTCATCTTGAGTGACCGAAGTCATGAACGCTGGAACAATGTACTGATGTTATAGGTTATATTCTGTTACCAATGGTTTGTTTTATTTATTTTTTACAATTTGTTTTTGTTTTTCCATGGTACATAATCAGACAGATTTTAATATCTTACATTGTCAATAGATATCGCTTTCCTACCCCCTCCTCCAGGTTTGGTGAATGGACCAACAAGACTGCCATGGGCAAGTCCCTTGACTAGTACCAGGAATGGTGGGAGAACAAATTGAAAGGTAATTCTCTTTGCACACAACAGCAGCAAATCAGCTAATGTTCTCCCAATGCTAAAGGGTGGAGATCCCTCAGATGCTAATAACTATCGTCCTATCTCCAAACTCACTATCCTGGCCAAAGTCTATGAATCCCTAGTGAACTCACAGTTAAAACACTTCTTAATTGAAAAGAACATACTGAGCGGGGTTCAGTCTTGCTTTAGATCGGGGCACAGCACCACAACTGCAGCTATGGTAGTGGCAAATTACATCATAAATGCACTTGAATTGACCATGTTGCTAGCTAGACTAAGTAACATTGGTCTCAGTGAAGGGGCAGTAAATTGGTTTAGGAACTATTTTCCTGAAAGAATACAATGTGTATATACTGATAATCACAAGTCTAGCTTTGTTGAGGTTAATAGAGGTGTGCCCCAGGGTTCTATTTTAGCTCCTGTGTTGTTCTCCATTTGTATGGAAGATCTGGGAAATGGGATGCAGCCAGCAAAATTGCATCTATATGCAGATGATACAGTTATATATGAATGTGCTCCATCTCTGGTTCAGGCTGTTGAAGAGCTCCATACTGCTTTTCCGTCACTGCAGGCCTCCCTTTATGGCCTCAAACTGGTCTTGAATGTACAAAAATCATGACCTTTAGCAGAGCTTGCACTCAGCCAAGAAGGTTAGCATTGTCACATCTGGTGGCTTATCCATTGAAAAGTGTCATGCAACAAATACCTACAGTTGAAGTCGGAGGTTTACAAACACCTTAGCCAAATAAATTTAAACTCAGTTTTTCACAATTCCTGATATTTAATCCAAGTACAAATTCCCTGTTTTACATCAGTTAGGATCACCACTTTATATTAAGAACGTGACATGTCAGAATAATAGTAGAGAGAATGATTTATTTCAGCTTATATTTATTTCATCACAGTCCCAGTGGGTCAGAAATGAACATACACTCAATTAGTATTTGGTAGCATTGCCTTTAAATTGTTTAACTTGGGTCAAATGTTTTGGGTAGCCTTCCACAAACTTCCCACAATAAGTTGGGTGAATTTTGGTCCATTCCTCCTGACAGAGCTAGTGTAACTGAGTCAGATTTGTAGGCCTCCTTGCTCGCACGCACCTTTTCAGTTCTGCCCACAAATTTTCTATGGGATTGAGGACAGGGCTTGGCCACTCCAATACCTTGACTTTGTTGTCCTTAAGCCATTTTGCCACAACTTTGGAAGTGTGCTTGGGGTCATTGTCCATTTGGAAGACCCATTTGCGACCAAGCTTTAACTTCCTGACTGATGTCTTGAGATGTTTTTTTAATATATCCACCTCATTTTCCTACCTCATGATGCCATCTATTTCGTGAAGTGCACCAGTCCCTCCTGCAGCAAAGCAACGCCACAACATGATGCTGCCACCCCTGTGCTTCACGGTTGGGATGGTGTTCTTCGGCTTGCAAGCATCCCCCTTTTTCCTCTAAACATAACGATGGTCATTATGGCCAAACAGTTCTATTTTTGTTTCGTCAAACCAGAGGACATTTCTCTAAAAAGTACGATGTGCAGTTGAAAACCGTAGTCTGGATTTTTTAGGACGGTTTTAGAGCAGTGGCTTCTTCCTTGCTGAGCGGCCTTTCAGGTTTTGTCGATATAGGACTCGTTTTGTTGTGGATATAGATACTTTTGTACCCGTTTCCTCCAGCATCTTGACAAGGTCCTTTGCTGTTGTTCTTGGATTGATTTGCACTTTTTGCACCAAAGTACGTTCATCTCTAGGAGACAGAACGCGTCTTCTTGCTAAGCGGTATGATGGCTGTGTGGTCCCATGGTGTTTATACTTGCGTATTATTGTTTGTACAGATGAACGCGGTACCTTCAGGCGTTTGGAAATTTCTCCCAAGGATGAACCAGACTTGTGGAGGTCTACAATTGTTTTTCTGAAGTCTTGGCTGATTCCTTTTGATTTTCCCATGATGTCAAGCAATGAGGCACTGAGTTTGAAGGTAGGCCTTGACATACATCGGCAGGTACACCTCCAATTGACTCAAATTATGTCAATTAGACTATCAGAATCTTGTAAAGCCATGACATAATTTTCGGGAATTTTCCAAGCTGTTTAAAGGCACAGTCAACTTAGTGTATGTAAACTTCTGACCCACTGGAATTGTGATACAGTGAATTATAAGTGAAATAATCTGTCTGTAAACAATTGTTGGAAAAATGACTTGTGTCATGCACAAAGTAGATGTCCTAACCGACTTGCTAAAACTATAGTTTGTTAACAAGAAATTTGTGGACTGGTTGAAAAATGAGTTTAAATGACTCTAACCTAAGTGTATGTAAACTTCCGACTACAACTGTTCATGTATATTCAACCAAAAGAGCAATGAGAGATAGCATTTTTTTATCATAATAGAGTGAAAATAAGGGAAGGGCAGGTTAAAATGACAGCCAGACAAGCCAGTATATGAATCAAACGGATTTACATATGAATGGGGTGGAAATTAGCTGGCTGATTTGTAAGGTAAGTAACTTTAATGTGTCAAGCAGATTACACGTTTTATTTGCCATTTCCGAAAAGTAGTAACGTTTAAGACATGGATTTTGTGTTGTAATGTTAACAAGGTACCCAAAAGTAGTTTGAAGTAATGTTTTCATTTTATTAACTAAAAAGAACTTGTTTAAACAGCGAAACTGTCACGGAAATCAGGCTTGTTTGCATAGCGATGATGAAAATAACATAATTTAGGCTGTAATGATCTCAAAATTTCGAATCATTAGGTCATCACACCATTGATATAGCAACGGATGCTAATAGTTCATTGAATCCCATTGTAACGCAGGTGGACACTTTTTGGTCGGGGGACATTATTTGGGATGACAGGCCCCCTAATGGCTGGGGCGGTAAGTGACCACTTATGTCGCTTATGCTTGGAGCCGGCCTTGTCATACACGTTCAGTATGTTTGAGCTTGCCTTTCCTCCTCTCTCAATCATCAAACACACAGCAGGGCACAAATTGACTGTAGTTAATTATGGTAGTCTATTAAGCCATGGTTAGGGACCAAGGATGAAGCATTTGACATGGATTTATGTTCCAAGAACCACATGGTGCCATCTTCCTCTGTAATGTTCAGTAAAGACCTCCTGAATTAATGTACTGACCATGTAATGGCTTGCACTTCCATGTGCAGTCATCTTGGCTAGAGAACACAGCATACACCTGGGTTCAAATATTATTAACATCTTTGAAATACTTTGAGCGTTTGCTTTGTCAAAAGATTAGTATTTCGGCCCATAATCCTAGCACACAATGACTACATCGAGCTTGTGACTCTACAAACTTATTGGATGCATTTGCAGTTCGTTTTGGTTGTGTTTCAGATGATTTGGGGCCCAAAAGAAATGAATGGTAAATAATGTATTGTGTAATTTTGGAGACACGTTTATTGTGAATAAGAATAGAATATGTATCTAAACACTTCTACATTAATGCGGATGCTATAGGAGTGTGCCGATCTAGTAATCATATCCGTTTTATTACACTTGATACTCATAATCGGATTTACTGGTGAACGGCAAACCCGGAAGTGTGCTTTAAATGCCGGAAAGCCTAAACCTTAAATCTGCATTACTACGCTCAGAGTGCATCATTATGTTCCATCACTCATTCACAAACATTGTTCAAAGTTTAACGACCCCGACAGATGAAAATGCAAATTAGGGCCATTTACTTACTTAGTCCTATTCAATTATCAAAGAAATAGGCTAATAAATACCCTAATGCATGGCTGGTTACTACGGACTGAATTTATTACAGACATTAGATGAAGGTAGGCTAATTGGCTTGCCCCATATATTATTTCGCTTTTGAGAGGAGCAAAGCTTTTTCCTCCAGACTCGAATGTCACAACATTTGTACAATCAAAATAAACTATCTGCATTTATAATTAGATGTTCTAATGATGTGTTGCTCGTTAAACATGCTTGGGCTAGAATAAATAATACTAGCAAGATGCATGGGCTTGGATCACGACATAACGATAGACGTCATCAGCAATGGAGTATTTATAGGGACAGACATAGTAGGCCTACTAAACAATGCCAAGTAGACAGACAAAAACAACCATACGGCATCAGCAAGGTCTACTGAAAATAACTACATTGAACAACGACTAGCTACGGATTCATACATGATGTTTGGAGAAGGCGAGATTTATGCCCCGATTGACTCTGAGTGAGTGAAACAAAATGACCCAATACATTATTTACCATTCACAAAATAATCTGAAACACAACCAAAACGAACTGCAAATGCATCCAACAAATTTGGAGATTCACAAGCTTGATGTAGTCATTGCGTGCTAGGAATGTGGGACCAAGTACTAAACTTTTGACTACCTTATTTATAAGAATCTTTAGGGGTGTAAATGCTTTTGACACCTTCCTTCTTGAGAAAAAACAACATCTCTTTCTCTGAGCAATTGTAAAATAATATCATTCACCCCCCCCAAAAAAAATGTGTATACAATATCGCTCAGTATTTTAATGATTTATTTTATACAGTCATTATTTCTCATCTTTAAGTCAATCTCGACAAACAGAAAATACATCCCTTCCTACCTTCTAGGCTTACCAAGTGTCAAAGGCCTGACTTGACAATCTCAGAATGTCATTAAACTTTTTGTTGTTTTGTAACAGATGTCTCTTTCCATTTATAAAATGGCCGCTGTACAGTTTGGATTGATTGATTTTATTTTACATTTTTGACACCCAACATTTTTGACACCCTGTTTATTGTGGTGTTGGAAAAGGCAAACCATGATATTGAAACACCCGAAGTCGGTATGCTTTGATTATTGGTTTTGTGGAGAGTTGGCACAGAAACCTGTTGGTGGAAAATTTGTTGCATATATATTATATAATTATAAATATGGCATCAAAATGTTGAAAATCTGATTTCCCCCTAGCTGATCATTGTCTGCAGCTGGCTTTGATCGTAGTTTAGGCATAATAAAACAATCAGGTAGACTTGTTTGTGGTGGTCAGCGAACCCTTAACCTTCTGGCCCGTAGCCTTGTGCGGCATTTACTGTGCCAGAAAAGCATGAATGTGCCAACGTCGACATCCATGTTTATTAACAGGGTCCTACAGTTATTGTTATTTGTGATCATAAACATTATTTTGAGTTAATTCTTTGAGGGGGGCATTTCATATTTTACAGTACAAAGAGCAGTGCTGCTAGCCACAACCGTATTAAGTCCCGTGTGGCTAGAGCATGGTGTTTGCAACACCAGGGTTGTGGGTTCGATTCCCACGGGGGACCAGTACGGAGAAAAAATGTATGAAATGTATGCATTCACTACTGTAAGTCGCTCTGGATAAGAGCGTCTGCTAAATGACTAATATGTAAAAAGTAAACAAACCATCAATCTCGACAAACCATCAGTATCATAACAGCGGCACGCACTTTACCTACCTGCCCTGCAATTCTGCGCTTCTTGTTATTGGATTTATTTGTGCCAAAGCGTGCGGAGCGACAACAGTCAGTCCGTGTCTCTCTTCTCGGTCGTTGCTATGTACAGATCTTCTTCATAGCAGTGCTCTCGTTCAGAAGTGAGCACATCTATCTCTTTGGACTTTTGACTCTTCCTCTTCTAGTTTTCTACATCACCTTTTGGAAGGAAATACTATCAGTTGGACATTTTATGAAGTTCTTAAGGTAAGGTAAGATCTTTATTTCATTTTTTTGGTAACACTTTAGTTGACACCTAGCGTTATAACACGTTATGACACGGTCATAACCATGTCATAATATGGTCATGACACATTTTTAGACCGGTTGTGACATATATTGCGTTATTTTATGGCTGATTATGACACCTACATAAGAGTGTCCAAACCCACAAAACCTACCACAGTAGTTATTGTAGGGCTGGTTATGAAACCTACATAAGAGGTTCAAGACCCACAAAACCTACCACACAAGGCAAGACATTCCATCACACCATAGCATACTTGTCAACAGTATTTTTATGTTATATCAAATTTTCTGAAATTGACGATATTAAATGGTAATTGTGTACACATTGATGTCAAACATGCACCTACAACAAAGCTCTGTTGCTGATGAATGCAAGAGCAGATTTCAGGAGCAGGGCAAGACATCCTCTTTTAACTGATGACTGACTGACATAAGGACATGTACTTTGGTAGGCCTATCTGGCTTACATGATTCTGATGTTTATAATGCTTATTGACAGTGTCCTAAAGTGCATTTTCTACAAGTTCTTTAAAATCTGATGAAAAAAACATGACCGTAAAAAATGTATACAAGTTACAATAAAGGATTTAAGGAACACACCTTCAAACAAAAGGAAACTTCTTGGCAGGGAAAAAATGTGAATAAATGTGGGTTTTGACACTTATGTAGTTGTCATAATTAGCCATAAAATAATGCAATATACAACATGTGTAAATATATGGGTCATGACGGTAATGACCATATTATGACAGGTTATGACCATGTCATAATGTGTTATGATGCTAGGTGTCAAGTATAGTGTTACCATTTTTTTTCTCTTCTTCTAAATGTTAGAAAGTAATGATGAATCATCAAAGCATTATGCCTATCCATTGAAAAATAATTTTGCCTTTATTACATTTCAAAACGCATACAAATGGTCACTTTTCAAAGCGAGATGACGACTGCCATCACATGGTCCATAATCAACCTAATTATATGACTGACCTTCGTTGATACTCTACAACTGCAGATTTAAGTTGTAGTGTCAGAGTTCAGTGGGTAGATGGCCTACAGTGTATACGACTGTCTTTCTGATCAATGGCAGGTGGTATAGCAGTCTACCCACTCCCATCCATCTAATTTCAGCTAGAGATTGGCACAATTAAGTTTATAGTTCAGGAACTGAAAAATAATTTTTGTGAATGTAATTAAAAATAGATATTTCATTACATATTGAATTCTAACATCTACATGAGTTAAATTTGAATTATTTCCATAACTGCCGTTGTCCACTGTCCTGTGGTGCTGAATGCTGGAACCTCGGAACGCCGCGATCGACGTTGTGCGAGGTTCTGAAATCTCTCTTGATTTCTTCACATCGGGCATTCTGTGTTATGTGCAGAGGGTGACTCACTGCTTCTCAGTCATTCTGCTTGCTGATCTTAATATCTTGGTTTTGATCTGGTCTTGGATCTGGTCATGTCCAGTTGTTGACTGGAGGTTGTAGAGGATTACAGATGAGTTTATCTGTGTTTAGCCTGGGTTCAATTAGTATTTGTGATCTTTCAGATAATTTAGCTGTACTTGATTGAGCTTGCCTGGTGCAATGCAACCAATTAAATAAACCCACTAGAGCAAACCCCACTTGGCACTCCAGGCAGTCAAAGTTTTAAAACTTAAAAAAAAAAACCCAGATCTGCCCAGGAGACAGCTCTAGAGAATATGCTGATTGAAATTCAGAATGAGATTGCTACGGTAAATTCCATCAGCGGGTCTGACCTGTGGCTTAAGTAATGAAGTGCTGCAGGTTAACTGACAGCATCTGGAAGTCAGTCTGATCTGATCATTTCTCATGTTGGTGGTGTTTTGTTCAAATCCAATTGAACTTCTTCACTTACCTTTCTTTAGAAGTAAAGAGCAAAGTAAGGATGAAAGTGCACACAGGTGGTATGTGAAGTCTTTTAGCTAGAAAGGAGGACTTCAAAACTATTTGTCAACTCTGTTAAAATTTCACATGTGAAAGTTAACAAAAGCCTAAAGGAGTGTACTATTTCAATCATTGGCAGTTTGGAACTTCAGAGAGAAAAGAGCTTGATATCATGGATAATTCTCTCCAGTCAAATATTTGAGAAATTTGCTAATTATTTGAAGTGATGTGATTGATCGCTTTGATGCCTTGGTGCACAGAGGGGTACCAGCATGTCAGCAGAATATCACCATAAAAAATACATAGACATTTTTCACTCGAGCTCGTGTGTGTGTGTGTGTGTGTGTGTGTGTGTGCCTGTGAGTGAAGTTGAGAGACAGCATACACTTGACGGAATCCTCACACAATCATCAAAGCAGAAAATTGTTCTAGTTGATTTCTGGAGACTAGGTTGTGTATGTAATGGTGACCAATCACTATCCAGTGTGATAGTGAGTGTGAGTGTGATATTGCCTTTTATTACCTGTAGATTGTGAAGGCTTTAACCTTTCTGAGTATGGGCTTTCTTGATTGGATGATTTTGTAAATAGGATGTTTGTCACGCCCTGACCTTAGAGAGACGTTTTATTTCTATTTGGTTAGGTCAGGGTGTGATGTGGGGTGGGCATTCTATGTTGTCTATTTCTTTGTTTTTGGCCGAGTATGGCTCGTAATCAGAGGCAGCTGTCTATCGTTGTCTCTGATTGGGAATCATACTTAGGCAGCCTTTTCCCACCTGTGTTTTGTGGTTAGTTGTTTTCTGTTTCGAATCTGTACCTGACAGAACTGTGCGCTTTTGTTTCATTTTTGTTTGAGTGTTTTTGGTGAAAATAAAACATCATGAACACTTTCCACGCTGCGCTTTGGTCTCATTCCGACGACAGCTGTTACAACGTTTCTAACAGTCTCAGCACATGGTCCTGGTAATTTAAATCTGAATGACTTGAATGGTTGAAATGGTTACACCCAGTGATGTAGTGGTAAAATAATAGGTGGGTGAATGCTGATAGCCATTCAGGATTGTTTAAAGAAGTAATGCTCCATATACTTTTAATGCATTTTCCCGCAAAAGGTGGGTAAACGCTTGAGCAAAATAAGAAAGGTTCCGTAAATGGCATTTACTTGCGTTTACCCTCCACTACAGCACTGTTTACGCCTCCCTCCACTTACTGCCACATACACACATCCATAGAGACCTACAGTACACACAATGTAAGATTTATCACATATGGTGTTCTGTATGTCAATGGTAAGCGCCTTCAGGTTCAACGCCACAATAGAAAGATGGCTTTTGACGGAGAAAAAAATGAAATATGAAAATAGCCAGACTGTTGCACATCATCTCTACCAGAACTTTTCTTTTGTCAACCACTACAGTATATTCACAAGGTGTCCAACATGACAAATCATTTCACTATCTGTACAGCACAAAGAAACCCACAATCTAAAACCACCATCTCGCTGTCATACTCTCCCTCCCATTTTCTCTTTCTCTCTCTTTCCCTCACCCCCTCAATCCCTCCTCAGATTCCACCATGACGCAGACCCTGGATCCCAACTGCTCCAACAGCTCAGAAGACTGGAACACCTTTTACTTCAACTCCTCAAGGGACCCCCAATACCTCCAATACCCACCCTACCACTACACCCAACAGAATATCACCTACGTGGACTTGTACCTCCACGAGCCCTTGGTGGCGGTAGTCTTCATCGTGTCCTATCTGCTGATCTTCCTGGTCTGTATGGTGGGGAATGGTGTGGTGTGTTTCATCGTGCTGCGGAGCAAGAATATGAGGACAGTCACCAACCTCTTCATACTCAATCTGGCTATTAGTGATTTGTTGGTTGGCATATTCTGTATGCCCACTACCCTGGTGGACAACATCATAACAGGTTAGTACTCAAAGGCCTCCGAACCCTTACCTTAACCCTGACCCTAACCCTCAACCACAACACTAACCATAGCTTCATGTCCAAACTTCGGCTCAACCTTAACCCTTCACAATTGCAGGATTTCCCACAGCTGTGGAGGGCACCTGGGCAGGCAATCAACAGGCAGTGGTTGGTAAGGACGTGGGCGCACTAGCTCTCTCTGTCCTTATAGGACACCTGGTAGAAGCGCTGCCTCCTGACCCAAAGGTCTTGAGTTTGGGCCTCGCTGCAGCCCATGTAATACGTGGGTGAAAAGTACATTATCAAACATCCACTTTGGTCACCCATCCATGGGACTCCACCTTGACTCTCTACAGCCAGACCTCCAGGGACATAGATCCACAATCTCTACCCACTCACATTCCCTCTCACTGGGCCTGAGAGTGCACCTGCGGTCAGGGCTCTAAAAAATAAACATTTTGGTCGCATACGCTCCTAAGTATTTTGTTGCGCTATTTTGGGAACCCCGTGCGCTTAGACCAGTGCTACCAATTAATTGTTTTAATTTAGAGCCCTGCCTGAGGTGCTGGTAACCCGGGACTTAGAGGCTGACTTGGGGGTCATCTGGAGGGAGTGAGAACCAGGCGTGGGAAACACCCAGCCCTTCCCCAATAGCTGCCTGCACCTTTACTAGGGCCAGGTAAAAAAGAAAACTCGACCCTCCACAGGGTTTCGCCGGAGGGCTTATTTTGTTGTCGAAAACCAGTACCTGTCTGGTCGACCCTTGAACTAAGTGGGGCTACTAAGGGAGAGGCCGCAAAGTCGACATAAGCCCTGGTACCCACAGAGGTTCAGTTTTGCCCCGTCAGTGGTGGTCAAACACCCAGGTTGAAACATAAGCGTTAATAAATCAAAATGAAAGTCTAGAAACATATTTCCCCATAATCAGATACATTTTTAGATAAAGTTAAATATAGGCTAACCATATTAGAAGGTGAGGACAGCAGGGGCTGGGAGAGTGCTTTTCGACCTGAAGGCCCGGCCCAGGAATAAGATTGGGGGCGAGAGGTTATTGTCACAGTGTCCCATGAGGGTCCCGGGTGAGACGGAAACCAATCAGATCAGTGTTTCAATTCCAGAGGGAGGCACTAGAGCTAGTCGGGCGCAACCCAGAAAAATGGGGGGGATATGGGGAGCCGGGGAGCAGAGTCAGAGCCAAAGCCGGTGGGAGTGAGCCACACTGCACTACACTGCCAACAACAGAGGTTTGAATTAGGCAGCGCTTAGCAGAGTACAACAGGGAACTAAGTGGGAATACCCGGTTCACCAGCAACCCCCAATCCCCTTCGAATGCAGCCTTGATGCCGTGCATAACGAGGAAAGGGGAGAGAGTCAGTCGGGGCGCAACCCAGGCTATGGGAACCAAAAGGTCTGTGTTGGGAGAGAGAGGTGGTTCACCAGCGACCCCCAATCCCCTTCGGAAGTGGCCGTGAGGCCGTGCGTAATGGGGAGATGGGGAGAGCCAGTTGGGCACAACCCAGGCAAAATGGTGAGATGCGGGGACCCGGGACGCAGAGTCAGGTGGGTGCCTCCCTCCGAGACGAGAAGAGAAAGGAGGAGTGCACGGGGGAGAAGGGAGAGAGCCGAGACCCCCTCTCTTTACCACCGAGCCGTCCTGGTCTACACTTAGGAGGACGAAGGCCACACGGAGGCGGCCTGCTACTGCCCCAACTGCAAAAATCCAGGGGTTCCGATTGATGGCAAAGCAACCCTCAGACAGGCATAGCCCCAGGAGGAACCTGGGGCAGCAAGGTGTTTTCACCATTTTGTTTTTACGCGTAGGCTAGTGGCTAGACGGAGAAAGGGGGAGAGCCAGTCTGGCACAATCAAATCAAACTTTATTTGTCACATGCGCCAAATACAACAATTGTAGACCTTACCGTGAAATGCTTACTTACAAGCCATTAACCAACAGTGCAGTTCAGGAAGAATTAAATATTTACCAAATAAACTAAAGTAAAAAATAATAAAAAGTAACGCAATAACATAACAATAAATGGGGTTATATAAAGGGGGTACATGTACCGAGTCAGTGTGCGGGGGTACAGGTTAGAGGTAATTTGTACATGTAGGTAGGGGTGAGGTGACTATGCATAGATAATAAACAGCGAGTAGCAGTAGTGTACAAAACAAATGGAGGGGCGTCAATGTAATAGTCCAGTGGCCATTTGATTAATTGTTCAGCAGCCTTATGGCTTGGGGGTAGAAGCTGTTAAGTAGCCCTTTGGTCCTAGACTTGGTGCTCCGGTACCGGTTGCCATGCGGTAGCAGAGAAAACAGTATGACTTATGTGACTGGAGTCTCTGACAATTTTATGGGCTTTCCTCTGACACCGCCTATTATATAGGTCCTGGATTGCAGGAAGCTTGGCCCCAGTGATGTACTGACCTGTACGCACTACCCTCTGTAGCGCCTTACGGTCAGACGCCGAGCAGTTGCCATACTGCTCGGTGATGCAACCAGTCAGGATGCTCTCGATGGTGCCACTGTATAACTTTTTGAGGATTTGGGGACCCATGCCTAATCTTTTCAGCCTCCTGAGTGGGAAAAGGTTTTGTCGTGCCCTCTTCACGACTGTCTTGGTGTGTTTTGACTATGGTAGATCATTGGTGATGTGGACACCAAGGAACTTGAAACTCTCGACCCGCTCCACTACAGCTCTGTTGATGTTAATGGGGGCCTGTTTGGCCCGCCTTTTCCTGTAGTCTACAATCAGCTCCTTTGTCTTGTACATTGAGGGAGAGGTTGCTGTCCTGGCACCACACTGCCAGTTCCCTGAACTCCTCCCTATAGGCCATTCCAGGTGATGGGAACCAACAGGTCCGTGTTGGGAGAGAAAGTTGGGAAGACCCGGTTCACCAGCGACCCCCAATCGACCCCCAACAAGTCCGTATTGGGAGAGATACAAGCATATAAATATCAGGGATTTACTTTAGTAGGAACCGCATACTGGATCCATGCACCTGGTATCCGAGCGGGATAGGGGGAAAGCTCCAGGGGCCCCCGAGTGTGTGCTGGGGTTCCATGGCTTTGTTGGGGGAGATCCCGACTGGGGAGACCAAGGCCCCTACCCGGGGTCAGTCACTGGGGGGAGACACTGGCCATTTTAGAGCAGTTTAACCGCGGGCACCCAATACCTGGTCACCCAATATAAATCAATAGGAGCACTCTGAAAAATGACAGTCCCACTTTTCAACCTTCTCCCTTGGCCCTCTATGGAGCTCTAGACAGGCTCCCACTGACATGGTGACTTCTGGCCCCCTTGAGGCACCCACTTTCTGTGTTTCACTCCTGCCTCACCCTCTGGAGCTCCATGCCTTACACTGGAGCTCCACAGCCTAAGCCCAGAGCTCTAGGCCTACACTCGAAGCCTGCCCTCCATGCCTGCCCTGCCTATCCACCTGCCTGCCCTCTTGCCTGACCTCTCCCTGGGCCTGAGACCATGGCCTACTCCCTAAGCCCACCCTATGGAGCTCCACACTGTTGTTCACAGTTCAGCCCTGCACATGGTAACCCACCCTTAAGAATGAATGAAAGATCCGGGGCCAGGGAGGGCTGGGGCAGACCAAATAAAGACCATCTGATTAAATCAAGGACACAAACTCAATAAAATGATGCACAATTATAATTTATTCTCAATTTATTTTGAATCAGCATTCTTGCTTTTCTGGGCAACCTGACAGAATTCTAATAACGATTCTGTGTATCCAAACTGCAATTCAAAGTGTGAATTCACCATTCCTCGATCTGTGAAGCTATCTTGGGTGAAATTTAATGTTGAAATTGAACGCCTTAGACTTCCAAAAGTCACATCACAGCCCATACTCTTCAAATATTTCCCCCACGCTTACGCCTTGCCCCGCCAGCTAAAGAAAAAGGTATTGGATCCCTAATAACCACTTAGAGAGGGGTGGATTCGGTGGAAGTGCTGTAGCCAGTCAAATCCCTCTTCCGACAAGACAATTTGAGATTCCCCGGAAGCATAATTGGTTTTGTGAGTAAAAACACAGAGTTGTTACCCCTGGTCCTCTGGAACCACTTCTGAAGAATGTTTTTCATTGAAAGACGAGAAGCCCCCTATGGGACCCTATCTGATTGCAAGGGCCAGTACTCAACCCTTGTTTGATCGAACCGCTGCTTTTTTGTAAGAACGTCTGCAGCTGTACGGGGATTAGCAGAAGGGGTTGAACATAACAATTGGAAATGATTTTTGTTCTGAACAGAACCACTATTTTTTTCATTCCGTTCCACTCTCCCGAGTAGCAAAATAAAGTACCGGTTTATATTGTTCCTTTCTGTTCCATTTTTAACCTTTAAAATCTAGTGTTTTTTTTACATTTAGCTCATTAAAATACTTCACCAATCAGTGCGGATAGAGCAGCTTGCTATGGAGCGAACAAGCTACCTAGTTATTTACAGACAAGTGTAGGGCGCGAGATGAGACTGAAATTTTGCACGTGGGGAGAGAGGAAGAGAGGGTGGAACAGGAGGCTTGGCTTGAATCCCTGGGCACCTTGTAATGACATTCTTATTTTAATATGCAAAAAATTTGAATCTGTGAGATAATCTGCTCCTACAATTCTGTGTTGATTTTCTTCATTTTAGGCTCAAAAGAAGCGTCATCCTCACATTCGGCTGGCCACTTTTATTCCTCTGTTCCCTGGTAGCGTAGAGATGTTAAAAGTCTGCTCAAAAGTCATGAACAGTCAAAATCATGTTTTCATGGAATTTGATGATATTTGGATGAAACCAGATCAAAGTATGATGACTAAAAGAAAAATGACTGTTGCTTATACATTAATTAAGTTTGATCATAAAGTTACTGGTCCCTTCCTCCATGTCAAACACTTGGATTCAGGAGGCGGGATTATTAAGGGGCTAGGGTGACATCACCCTAACTCTCATTTTAATACACCAATGGTAACATGATATTCTCTTACCTCATTTGAATAAGTACCACCTAGTAACCAGCATCGGAGAAGGTGTGTTTGTGGAGGGACGTGATTTATATAACTAGATAGCTACTCTACTGGTGCCAAAATTTGACTGTAGGGTGTCAGCAAATATAATTAAAAGTTTACACTATCCATCTATGGCAAAGATATTTAAATGTCTCCCCTTTCATCTGTATCTGATGTTAGCTAGTTACTGTCTAGCTAGGTCTTCAGCCAGCAGGGAACAAAAGGTGGGGAAGGGTCGTTAAAAACTCTACCAGTTGTCATTTCAACACATCAATCAGTGTTGCTGTGAACTGCGACACAAGAGACATGCCAAATGGGAGATATATAAATCATTTACATAATTGATGAAATTTCAATGTTGTCTGAGTTGTTTTGTACATCAGCAAATTTTCTTGAGATCATTTTTTTTTGCAATACTGCTCACTGCATCCAAGTTTCTTGACATAGGAGTTTCAAAGAGCTGTCAATAAAGGCGAGCTCATGAATACAAACTCTCCGCCCACTTAGCATGTCTTTTCTAACTTCCTGGTAGTTAGCCATGAGTGAATAAGTACATTTTCTCAAATTCTGAGCGTTTCTATCCCCCAAGAATAGTCACTCAAAAGCTATTTTACATGGGAATCAGAATAACTGTTCGGGACCTATAAAAAAAGATGGTCTTTAAACTAAAAGTTTTAGGCAGTATAGATCATATATAAGTAGATAATAGCCTAATACACATTCAATCACCAACAGTCAAGTCAGATGCATGGCACCATTATAGTTTAGTTTGCGCTAATTTGCAGCACATATGCCTACAATCATTTCTTGATCCAACGGTTGGATATCAACCATTAGAAATGGCAAATCAGTCATTCTAAAGCATTTGCTATAGCTATAACATTGTACAACATTGACAGACAACTAAGGAAGAGAATAGACACGGGAAAATAAATTGATAATCTATATTATAACACAGTAAGCCATTTTAAGACCAGAAGAAGAGCGTTGTCCTCTGACATACCTGTCAGGGTTTTTGCTGCTGGTCATTCGAGTCAAGTGCAGGAGAGCAGAGAATAGGTGATCAGGCGACTTTATTAGCCAAGAGCAACAAACAGACGGGCGCAAACAGCTCCAACTCAAGCCAACCGGCAAAAGTGACAAGCGCAAAATACTGTCAATAATAGAACAATAAGGTTCACCAATAATTCCCCAAATAGGGTACAGGCAATGCCCAGGGTGAAAAACCAGACTAGCGTGATACAACAAACACAAAACAAAAACAATTCCGCACAAAGACATGGGGGAACAGAGGAATATATATATATGCAAGGAATGTAAACCAGGTGTGTGGGGAACAAGACAAAACAAATGTAACAATGAAAAATGGAGCGGCGATGGCTAGAAGGCCGGTGACGTCGACCGCCGAACGCCGCCCGAACAAGGAGGGGAGCCGACTTCGGCGGAAGTCGTGACGATACCACTGGCCACTATACCACTGGCCACTATGGGAGATTTAGCTGTCATAATGCAAAGGAGCGTTTGTAGGCCAATTTTGAATCGGTAGACTGACTGCATTAATCATTATACTAATTTACTGGACAGTGAGCAATTGACAGTGAGCAAAATAACCATAGACAGGAAGTTGACAATGGCATATTAATAGGCATAAAGAAATTGTATTTCTACGGTTGCAGTCCTCAAAGATGAAATTGCATTGAATCAAATGAATCAGATGAAATGATTTACCACCCATAGGGCTAGGGTACTTCTAGTGCAGGGGTCGGCAACCTTTTTTTGTGTGGAGTGCCATTTTACAATTTATCCTACCATTTCTAACGATCTGCATGCCAGTTATGATGTTATATGTGCATTATAACTAATTGTGTTTGTTGAATGTCTGATTGCGGACACATGGATGCATTCCATAGCTCGCTAAACGGAGGTGCTGTCCATTTGCACAACCGAGCTCCACTAAAGGCCTACCTGCATCAGATGAGCAATGCCGCGCCAAGGCACTGTCCAAGGTGTTGAATCCGGCGCCGTCTTCGCTCCTTTTCAAACGCATCTATAGATGTTTTTATTGTACTTTCTGATTTTCGCCATTGTTTGGTCGATATTGTTTGGCAAGCGTTCTTGATGATTGTAAGTCATTCCTTTGATGTTATGCCTAATTTCATTGCATTATGTGTATTTGTCTGACATGCAGTTGTGGTCAGCCGTTTTAATGCTATGGTCATTTTAATTTTGATGTATTCATTTGAATTCGGTCTTATTGTGACTTGATAAGATTGGCTTTATGTATGTTTTGTTTCGTAAAGCGGTCTAAGTAGTAGTTTTATGGTTTTGATTTATGGACAATATTCCTTTGATGTGTTTTATCTAGATAGAATCAAGATTTCAATTCAAGTGTCTTCTGCTGTTTTCAATTGCATTTATCAGACATTTCAATTGTTTATATGTGAACATTTCGTTGGAACACTTGGAAATATGATTTATGCAACTTTGTTTCTAACAATAATAATAATAATAATGTGTATAAATTGCTCCTCTTTCATGTGTTTTTGTGGAACAGTCCATTTCAATATAAGCTACAGAACTACAAAGGACTAATAATACATGTGACTAAAAAATACGATAATTTATTGAAAAATACAAGGTTCAATAAAAATAAACAACTAAGATGACTGTTAAGCCTACCAACAGCCCTGAACATAACTGAATGTAAAAAAAACCTCTTATTTCCATATTATCATCTCCGTATCTGTTGCTGAGAATCATAGCCTACTCCGTCTTCCATCCCCCCGTCTTATTCCAAATCCCCTGCAACACAAATACACGCACGTTCACATTAGTACTTGCTGAAATTTTCTGGCGTGAACATTACAAGGTTATATAATTTGGTGTTGAAAATCACATCTTACCAATTTAGTGTGATTCTTGTCCCTGCTTTCCATATCTGAGCTGCGTAATATCTATGCTATATTTGGAGACTTTGAGCTGCACACGGGACTCCGAGTGGTCCGTTGCCAGCCGGCGGCGTGAGGGGCTCAGGGTTGACTTCATGTGTGAAAAGATCTGTTCACATAGATACGTGGATCCAAATGCTGAAAGCATTGCACATATAACATTCTTCAGACTGTCAAATTTCACTGGCAGGCGCTTCCAACAGTGGATAATGTAGGCCCCCTGATCTCTATCAGTCCCTTCCGTTTTTTTGCGCAGCTCCGTCAATTTTGATGACCAAGGGAGGATGCCGTGAGCTCGATCAGCTGCATTTCAGAGTCCTCGATACCCATCCACTGAAACACAGACAGATCCAAGTCGCTCTCCTCAAAGTTGTCTGACTTGATCAAAAAAGAAAACATTGGGCCATGTTACGTGAAGTCTTGAAATCTTTCAGGGAACTCAGACTTCAGCTGCCCCATGTATGCTCCGATAACGTCAGCACTGACAGGGTGTGGTATTGACAGCCCTTTGAGTTGCTTGAAGTGCCGGAAAGTTCCACTTTGGATATCCCGCGAGTAGACTTCTATCTTGGCAACGAATACCTTCCATGCATTGATCAGATCTGGCACTGTTTAGCCTGCACCCTGCAGGCGCAGGTTGAGCTCAGTGAGGTGACCTGTTATATCAGTGAGAAACATCAATTTTACAAGCCAATCCTCATCCTCAAGCTTTGGGTAGTTTCGGACCTTTTCAGACAAAAACCTTTAACCGTATCCAAACACTTCACAAACCGTTCCAGAAACTTCCCTCCACTTAACCACCTGACACTGCAGTGAAGAGGCAATCCTTTGAGGATTTGTTCCATCTCTTCCAGCAGTGTCAAATTGTCTGTGTCAAAGATGAGCGAGCAACAAAGGAATTCACGATTTTAACTACAGTAGCCATCACAGTACCTAAATCGGAATTTGAAATATTGTAACATATTCTCTTGGTGAATGATACAGTGAAATTTAACCACAGGGTTGGCCAATCTTAACTTCAATCAGCGTTGCGAATCCTTTATGTTTCCCCACCATAGCGGGGGCACAGTCAGTTGTAATAGAGAATATGTTTTTAATATCGGCACCTCTCTCCTTTAAATGATCAGTGAAGGTTTTTGCTACATCTTCCCCTTCAGTAGTACCATGCAGGGGTTTTAGACAAAGGAGCTTGTCGCATACCTGCTCTGAGTCACAGTATCTTGCAACAACTGACAGACGTGGAATGCCATTCATATCCACACTCTCATCAAGAGCCACACTAAACGCAAGTGCATCTTTTAACACTACACTTTGCTGCTCCTTTATATTTTCAACCATCTCGGTAATGCCCCTTTCAACAATTCTGCCAGACACAGGCATGTATTTTATCTTTGAGATGACTGTGTCTTTGATAGGCAATCCATCAAATAAAGCCTGCGAAGTACTGAGGAAAGACTCCTTGATGTATTTCCCTTCAGTAAATGGTTTTCCATGTTTAGCAATGCACTGTGCAACTTCATAGCTCCCCCCTGTTGCTTGATTTTGACTGCATGTTGATTTTTTTAAACACACTTCTTTGCTTTTCATACCTGGACACGGCCATCTTGATTCATTCAGCCTTGCCCGCCTCATCCTTGAAGTTTTTCTCATGTCTCGTTTCAAAATAGACGCTGTGCACTTGACTTGACGTCCAACAAACAACAGTTTTACAACAGGGAATCCATATTCCGTTGTCCAAGAGGCAATACATGAGCGGAAATCTGCCTTATTTTTCATTGCTGATGAGATTTTGCGGCCTGAACTTTTTTAAATAACAAAAGAAAGCTTGCTAGCTCATAGCCATGTGAAAACGAATCTCTCATCTTCAGTGCTGCCTTGGTTTTGAATTTGGAGGGAGAGGCGAGGCGGGTCATCTTGCGCTGAACTAATAATATTAATCTCCTGCAAAATCATGAAAAGCCATTGGCCAGTCAGGATTGACATACCTTGGTAACTATAACATTGCGGTGAATATCAATGCAATTTCAAAACCAATGCATGCAATTTCAATCATTTTCTCCAGTTCATAAAAAAAAATTACCTGGTGAAAATAAGTGAGATAATAAACATCAAGCCAAGGCTTGGCAAGCCACACAAATAAATAATAATTTTTAAAAAGCCTTGGCGTGCTAAGGCAAATACCCTTGCATGCCAAGGCTGGCACCCTTGTTCTAGTGCATTATGTTATGACATGCATTATCTGACTTATACCTACAGAATTATATCTCAGGAGGAGCGGCTTCTGTGGAGGAACTTTGAATTTCTCTGAACTTCCGATTGGCTTAATGCTGGACCAGAGCTAGCTAACAAGCTTGTGTGTGCAGATCGGCACCAACATTTAAAATGACCTTTTTGTAGTTAATAAATCCAATGTGAAACAATAGTATCTTTAACTAGCATTGAAAAAGTTAATCCATTCTTCTCTAATAAAAAATAAATATTCAGAGGGGGAAGGTAGGCTACACACGCACCCGCTGGCAGATTTTCAGCTGGCAGGCAGACACTGGAAGAAGTTTCTGAGTGACAGGCGCTTTGTTGTTTTTTTGTGGAACATAAAATAATGTTATTAACCGGTTCCCATGCTTTAAAAATAATGATTCAGGAACAGTATAGATCACTTAATTCCCGGTTCTGTTTCTGTTCCTTGAAAATGTTTGTTATTTTCCAGTTTTCAATTCTGCTCTCTGAACCGGTTCCAACCCCTGGTTACATTGACATTTACATTTAAGTCATTTAGCAGACGCTCTTATCCAGAGCGACTTACAAATTGGTGCATTCACCTTATGATATCCAGTGGAACAACCACTTTACAATAGTACATCTATATCTTTTTTTTTTGTTGGGGGGGGGTTAGAAGGGTTACTATATCCTATCCTAGGTATTCCTTAAAGAGGTGGGGTTTCAGGTGTCTCCGGAAGGTGGTGATTGACCCCGCTGTCCTGGCGTCGTGAGGGAGCTTGTTCCACCATAGGGGTGCCAGAGCAGCGAACAGTTTTGACTGGGCTGAGCGGGAACTGTGCTTCCTCAGAGGTAGGGGGGCCAGCAGGCCAGAGGTGGATGAACGCAGTGCCCTTGTTTGGGTGTAGGGCCTGATCAGAGCCTGAAGGTACGGAGGTGCCGTTCCCCTCACAGCTCCGTAGGCAAGCACCATGGTCTTTTAGCGGATGCGAGCTTCAACTGGAAGCCAGTGGAGAGAGCGGAGGAGCGGGGTGACGTGAGAGAACTTGGGAAGGTTGAACACCAGACGAGCTGCGGCGTTCTGGATGAGTTGTAGGGGTTTAATGGCACAGGCAGGGAGCCCAGCCAACAGCGAGTTGCAGTAATCCAGACGGGAGATGACAAGTGCCTGGATTAGGACCTGCGCCGCTTCCTGTGTGAGGCAGGGTCGTACTCTGCGAATGTTGTAGAGCATGAACCTACAGGATCGGGTCACCGCCTTGATGTTAGTGGAGAACGACATGGTGTTGTCCAGGGTCACGCCAAGGTTCTTAGCACTCTTGGAGGAGGACACAATGGAGTTGTCAACCGTGATGGCGAGATCATGGAATGGGCAATCCTTCCCCGGGAGGAAGAGCAGCTCCGTCTTGCCAAGGTTCAGCTTGAGGTGGTGATCCGTCATCCACACTGATATGTCTGCCAGACATGCAGAGATGCGATTTGCCACCTGGTTATCAGAAGGGGGAAAGGAGAAGATGAATTGTGTGTCGTCTGCATAGCAATGATAGGAGAGGCCATGTGAGGATATGACAGAGCCAAGTGACTTGGTGTATAGCGAGAATAGGAGAGGGCCTAGAACAGAGCCCTGGGGGACACCAGTGGTGAGAGCACGTGGTGCGGAGACATATTCTCGCCACGCCACCTGGTAGGAGCGACCTGTCAGGTAGGACGCAATCCAAGCGTGGGCCGCGCCGGAGATGCCCAACTCGGAGAGGGTGGAGAGGAGGATCTGATGGTTCACAGTATCAAAGGCAGCAGATAGGTCTAGAAGGATGAGAGCAGAAGAGAGAGAGTTAGCTTTAGCAGTGCGGAGAGCCTCCGTGACACAGAGAAGAGCAGTCTCAGTTGAATGACCAGTCTTGAAACCTGACTGATTTGGATCAAGAAGGTCATTCTGAGAGAGATAGCAGGAGAGCTCGCCAAGGACGGCACGTTCAAGAGTTTTGGAGAGAAAAGAAAGAAGGGATACTGGTCTGTAGATGTTGACATCGGAGGGATCGAGTGTAGGTTTTTTCAGAAGGGGTGCAACTCTCGCTCTCTTGAAGACGGAAGGGACGTAGCCAGCGGTCAAGGATGAGTTGATGAGCGAGGTGAGGTAAGGGAGAAGGTCTCCGGAAATGGTCTGGAGAAGAGAGGAGGGGATAGGGTCAAGCGGGCAGGTTGTTGGGCGGCCGGCCGTCACAAGACGCGAGATTTCATCTGGAGAGAGAGGGGAGAAAGAGGTCAGAGCACAGGGTAGGGCGGTGTGAGCAGGACTAGCGGTGTCGTTTGACTTAGCAAACGAGGATCGGATGTCGTCGACCTTCTTTTCAAAATGGTTGACGAAGTCATCCGCAGAGAGGGAGGAGGGGGGGAGGGGGAGGAGGATTCAGGAGGGAGGAGAAGGTGGCAAAGAGCTTCCTAGGGTTAGAGGCAGATGCTTGGAATTTAGAGTGGTAGAAAGTGGCTTTAGCAGCAGAGACAGAAGAGGAAAATGTAGAGAGGAGAGAGTGAAAGGATGCCAGGTCCGCAGAGAGGCGAGTTTTCCTCCATTTCCGCTCGGCTGCCCGGAGCCCTGTTCTGTGAACTCGCAATGAGTCGTCGAGCCACGGAGCAGGAGGGGAGGACCGAGCCGGCCTGGAGGATAGGGGACATAGAGAGTCAAAGGATGCAGAAAGGGAGGAGAGGAGGGTTGAGGAGGCAGAATCAGGAGATAGGTTGGAGAAGGTTTGAGCAGAGGGAAGAGATGATAGGATGGAAGAGGAGAGAGTAGCGGGAGAGAGAGAGCGAAGGTTGCGACGGCGCAATACCATCCGAGTAGGAGCAGAGTGAGAAGTGTTGGATGAGAGCGAGAGGGAAAAGGATACAAGGTAGTGGTCGGAGACTTGGAGGGGAGTTGCAATGAGATTAGTGGAAGAACAGCATCTAGTAAAGATGAGGTCAAGCGTATTGCCTGCCTTGTGAGTGGGGGGGAAGGTGAGAGGGTGAGGTCAAAAGAGGAGAGGAGTGGAAAGAAGGAGGCAGAGAGGAATGAGTCAAAGGTAGACGTGGGGAGGTTAAAGTCACCCAGAACTGTGAGAGGTGAGCCATCCTCAGGAAAGGAACTTATCAAGGCGTCAAGCTCATTGATGAACTCTCCAAGGGAACCTGGAGGGTGATAAATGATAAGGATGTTAAGCTTGAAAGGGCTGGTAACTGTGACAGCATGGAATTCAAAGGAGGCGATAGACAGATGGGTCAGGGGAGAAAGAGAGAATGTCCGCTTGGGAGAGATGAGGATTCCAGTGCCTCCACCCCGCTGGCCAGATGCTCTCGGGGTATGCGAGAACACGTGGGTAGACGAGGAGAGAGCAGTAGGAGTAGCAGTGTTATCTGTGGTAATCCATGTTTCCGTCAGCGCCAAGAAGTCGAGGGACTGGAGGGTAGCATAGGCTGAGATGAACTCTGCCTTGTTGGCCACAGACCGGCAGTTCCAGAGGCTGCCGGAGACCTGGAACTCCACGTAGGTTGTGCGCGCTGGGACCACCAGGTTAGAGTGGCAGCGGCCACGCGGTGTGAAGCGTTTGTATGGCCTGTGCAGAGGGGAGAGAACAGGGATAGACAGACACATAGTTGACAGGAAACAGAAGAGGCTTGCTAATGCAAAGGAGATTGGAATGACAAGTGGACTACACATCTCGAATGTTCAGAAAGTTAAGCTTACGTTGCAAAAATCTTATTCACTAAAATGACTAAAATGATACAGTACTGCTGGCTGGTGAAGTAGGCTAGCTAGCAGTGGCTGCGTTGTTGACTTTGAAAGTGTAGCTGGCTAGGTAACCTCGATAGTTGCAGTACTACACCTTATCATGATACAAAGGCAACTATGTAGCTAGCTAACATAACACTAATCAAGACGTTCCTTTGTAATGTATTTAGTTTCTACAATGCTGCTCGTCGGTAATAGTTGGCTAGGTTTGGAAAAATGGCGTCGCGGGGGACAAGAATAGCTGGCTAGCTAACCTCGATAATTACTCTAAACTACACAATTATCAAACTATGACAAAGACAACTATGTAGCTAGCTAACACTACACTACTCAAATCGTTCCGTTGTAATGTATTAGTTTCTACAGTGCTGCTAGTCGGTAAAGGTTGGCTAGCTAGCAGAGTGTTTGATGTTGACAAGGTGTGTTGACTAAGTCTGGGGAATGGCGTCGCGGCGGACGAAAATAGCTAGCTAGCTAACCTTGATAATTATTCTAAACTACACAATTATCTTAGATACAAAGACAGCAAAGACAACTATGTAGCTAGCTAACACTACACTATTAGTTTCTACAGTGCTGCTAGTCGGTAGAAGTTGGCTAGCTAGCAGTGTTGACTAAGTTCGGTGAGCGGCGTTGCGTTAGGTGAACGGCGGTGCGGCGCGGCGGACGAAAATAGCTGGCTAGCTAACCTCGATAATTACTCTAAACTACACACTTATCTTTGATACAAAGACAGCTATGTAGCTAGCTAAAAAATGTCTCAGATCAAACAAATCAAACCGTTGTAATGTAATGAAATATAATATTACCTGCGGTCGTATGGTTAGCACCCGGCTACCTCTGAGATGTTGTTGGTGGTACTGGGGTTGTTTTCCTGAATGTTTGTGTTTACTGTAATGGTCATATTCTGACACCTGATAGGTCTAATGGACAAAATCAGTCTAAGACTGTCAACTGTGGCTGCTTCTATACAGAACTTACTGTAAGTGGCACAGTCATGAGCTTAGAGTGCTTAGTGCTATCTACTTTGACCCAATGTCTATTACACAGTTTCCAATCACTCTATCACGTCTTTGTCTTATTTGACAGGCTGGCCTTTTGGAAGTTTAGTGTGTAAGCTGAGTGGGATGGTTCAAGGCATATCAGTGTCAGCTTCAGTCTTTACTCTGGTGGCAATAGCTGTGGACAGGTGAGGTTTCTTTCAACTGATGAAATCATGAATTAAGCTGTGTGTGTGTGTGTGAAAAGCAAAGTGTGTGTGTGTGTGTGTGTGTGTTGAAAATGTTCAGTAAGGACGATCCATTCTCTCCTCTCCCTATGACAGGTTCCGCTGCATCGTATACCCCTTCAAGCAGAAGCTGACCATCTCCACCTCCACGCTGATCATTGTCATCATCTGGGTCCTGGCTATCTCCATCATGTGTCCTTCAGGGGTCATGCTCCAGGTACTGTCTAATGCTGGTACATCTCAGGTTTTATTATTCAAATGATTTGAGAGGGACACATTGATCAAAATGTCAGGTTCAACATCAACGTGAGGATGACAACAACCAGTGAGATAGCACGGCGCGATATTCAAAACAAAATAATCTCAAAATTAAAATTCAAGTATTATACGGCATTTTAAAGATACTCTACTCGTTAATCCAATCACATTGTCTTATTTCAAAAAGGCTTTACGGTGAAAGAAAAACATTAGATTATTTTAGCATAGCATCTCAGCAAAAAAATAAAAAATATCAATTTTCCAAGCACGATAGCCATCACAAAACCAGATATACAGCTGAAATTAAGCACTAACCTTTGACAATCTTCATCAGATGACACTCCTAGGACATCATGTTAGACAATACATGCATTTTTTGTTCGATCAAGTTTATATTTATATCCAAAAACCCAATTTTTACATTGGCGCGTGTCGTTCAGAAAACGTTTTCTCCCCATAACTTCCGGTGAATAGGCACATTTCATTTACGAAAGAACTCATAAACGTTGAAAAATGTTATAACAATTATTTAAAGAATTAGAGGTAATCTACTCCTTTATGCAACCACTTTGTCAGATTTCAAAATAACGTTACGGAAAAAGCACATTGTTCAAAAACAAAGTGCCCCAAACACAGGCGAAAACACAGTCGGCGCAAAAACCACACACTAGCGCAAAAACACAATCAGCGTGTACACAAGCAAACAGAGAAACAATCCCGCACAAAGAGCAGGCGGGCCAGCTAGCTCATATAGCCCCGCTAATCAACCGAACTAAGGACAGGTGCAAACAATAACAGAAAGGGGGAAAACAAAAAAGGAATCAGTGGCAGCTAGTAGGCCGGTGACGACGACCGCCGAGCGCCACCCGAGCAGGAGGGGGCGCCACATTCGGTGGGAGTCGTGACACAATCTGATATCACTGCATGAAAAGACACGTTTCTGGGTTGAAAATTTGAGCATACGTTTCCGCAAACGGACAGTTCTTGGGAGTTTTTGACGCCGTGTCACACATATATGGCTTTGGCACACCCCACGGATATGATGGATATGATGGGAAACAGACAGGTTGGTGTTCAAGCCACGTTTATAGGTCTGTTCACGTGGCATGATCATGTTGAGTACTCCAGTGAACTTACCCGATAACATACAGTGTCGCTGAAGTTTCCTGGCTATACACATCACAAAATCTAAGTCATATTTGTCATATGCATAGAATACATTGCCCAGATAATAAAAGTTGCCACATTGATTATTGCGATCCTAATGAATATAAAATCATGTATAATTTTTAAGCACGTGGATAATTGCGTCGTCTGTGGGCCTATTGGGGCGGTAAGCAAATTGGAGTGGGTCTAGGGTGTCAGGTAGGGTGGAGGTGATATGGTCCTTGACTTGTCTCTCAAAGCACTTCATGATGACGGAAGTCAGTGCTACGGGGCGATAGTCATTTAGCTCAGTTACCTTCGCTTTCTTGGGAACAGGAACAATGTTGGCCCTCTTGAAGCATGTGGGAACAGCAGACTGGGATAAGGATTGATTGAATATGTTTGTAAACACACCAGCCAGCTGGTCTGCGCATGCTCTGAGGACGCGGCTCGGGATGCCGTCTGGGCCGGCAGCCTTGCGAGGGTTAACACATTTAAATGTTTTACTCACATTGGCTACAGTGAAGGAGAGCCCGCAGGTTTTGCTTTGTCATTACACACTTTGCTTTGTCATACACACTATATATATATACTTTGCTATGAGATTCAAAATTGAGCTCAGGTGCATCCTGTTTCCATTGATCATCCTTGAGATGTTTCTATAACATGATTGGAGTCCAACTGTGGTAAATTCAATTGATTAGACATGATTATATAAGGTCCCAAAGTTGACAGTGCATGTCAGAGCAAAAACCAAGCCCTGAGGTGAAAGGAATTCTCCGTGGAGCTCCGACACAGGATTGTGTCGAGGCACAGTTCTGGAGAATTGTACCAAAATATTTATGCAGCATTGAAGGTCCCCAAGGCCCAATAACAGTCAACCTCATCCTCTGTCTAAGACATTCTTCTGAGCTGAGAACCCAACATACAGAACTCAACATCAAACTACAGTAGATGGCATTAACTCTTAGCTCAGTGCGATAGGGGGCAAGGTGACAACACTGGAAAATGCCTTGCCTGACATCAACAACAACATGGGGTGCCCGGATGAGGCAGAGGGGCGAATCCTATCCATGGAAATCTCACTGGTAGATGCCATGAAAACAATAGCATCTGCTAAAAAGAAAATAGAGCATCTGGAAGAGAAAACAGAGGATCTGGAAATTAGGGGGCGAAGGAATAACTGTGTCCTATTAAACCTGGCCGAAAAAGAAGAGGGAAACATGCCACTCAAAGTCTCGAGTGGTTTCACCTGTCCACCGACAGGCCCATAATACTCGAGAGAGCTCACAGAACACTCAGAAACCCACCAGTAGCCAGATAACCACTGCGCCCAATCACCGTACGTTTCCCGAGATTCACCGACGAGGAATGAGTCCTACAGGCAGCAAAAATCAACACCATTAGAGTGGGTAATGCCAAACTCACCTTACACCAGGATCAGTCAGTTGGAATACGCCGAAAGTGCAGAGAGTTTGACGAGGTGAAGAAACACTTCATTGACCGAGGCATCTTGAGGGGATTCAAATACCCAAACGAGCTCAGGATTATTCACCAAGGAACCATGCAACACTTCAAAACTCCCAAAGAGGAAAAACATTTTTGAAGGACAATCCTGGCCACTGAGAAATGGACTAATAACTAAAAGAGTTTACTGTTATTACTAATGGAGGTAAGACAACATATTGCCGCCCTCCAATGACCCACCCGCCCTGCTAAATGTCATTATAGCCGTCTATTTTTTATACATTTTATTTTAGCTGAGAGAGGGATGTGCCCTATAGCCTAACCCAGGCCTACTAACGTTTTAGCCTACTTTTATTTATGTCAGGTGAGAAAATGAACAATTTACAGCCTGTTATCTTGTTTGTAGAACATATACTGTAGGCTTCTTGGCAGACAAAGTGATCAGATTCTGTCAATTTATATTAGGCCTATAACCTACTTTTTATTTGTAATTTATCATTTTTACATAGGCCTTTACCACTGATAGCCTGTCAATTACGACATATCTACAGACCTAACGAGAGGCTCAGTGTGTACATTTTATGCCTACGTATGTAACTATTATCCACCTATACCCAGAGATGACTGCACTGGAGTTTGATTACTGTTCAATGACGTTGACTAGCACCTTAAATCTACTGACATGGAACTACCATGGCCTAGGTCATGCAATAAAACTGAAAAAAATACTATGTGCTCTAAAAAAGGAAAAAGCAGACATTGAGCTATTACAAGAGACGCACCTCTGTGATGCTGAACATGCCAAACTCCGCAGAGCCTGGGTGGGACTGGTGTATTTCTCATCTTTCAAATCTAACAGTAGAGGCACAGCCATACTTATCCATAAGCATGTTCCATTCATAATTGACAAAAACATATGTGATCCAGAGGGGAGATTATTTCTGATAACTGGGTCACTGTATGGGCAAATAATTACTATCGTAAATATATATGCTTCTAAAACATATACTCCTGCTTTCATGTCGAAAATGATAACCCTGTTCAACGAGCATTGTGTTTCCTTTGGAGTGCTGGCTGGAGATTTTAATTGTACCCTCAACTCAACTCAGGACAAATCATCTCAAGTCCCCACCACAAACCCTAGATCGGTAAAGATGTGGAACTCTCTTACTAAAGACATGGGACTGATAGATATCTGGAGAGAGACATATAGCTCATCTATACATACTACTCCAATGTCCATAACACCTACTCTCGTATAGATTACATTTTTATCCCAAAGATTTTCATAAATTCTGCCACTTGTACAATCGGACCCATAGCACTTTCAGATCACGCCTTTGTCCGCCTCCACTTTGACCTCTGTAAAAATGCACTGAGCTGGAAATTCAACACCTCCATGTTATCAAACGAATCATTCCATACATTGGTTACTACATGGATAGACAACTACACACAAGACAACAAAGACTCCTGTTTCTCCGGCCACAATGTGGGATGCTGTCAAAGCCACACTAAGAGGTCAACTAACTGACCTCTTAGTGTGGCAGCAGGTAGCCTAGTGGTTAGAGCGTTGGGCCAGTAACCGAAAGGTTGCTGGATTGACTCCCTGTAAAAATCTGTCGTTCTGAACAAGGCAGTTAACTCGCTGTTCCCCGGTACGCCGCCATTGTAAATAAGAATTTGTTCATAAACTGACTTGCCTGGTAAAATAAGAAAATAATTGCATCTGCTTTCTCTATAGAAAAAAGCAATGGAAGCACACAGGTTAGATCTTGAGAGGGAGCTGGAATGCTGTGAAAAAGTACATAAACAATCCCCAGACAGCACCTCCCGGAGTCAGCTTAAAAAAGCAATACTACTTGGGAGATAAAAAAAAGTTTTCTTTACTTAACAGAAATACCATGAGTATAACAATAGGCCTAGCAGATTGCATGCATACCAATTAAAAAAAGATCAGTCATGGCCATCCGAACAGCAGATGATGAGGTCACACATGATCCAAATAAGATTCATTAATCTTTTCATGATGTTTACTGCAAATTATATACTTCTGAGAGAAAACATACGTATGCAGAACTCCATTCCTTCTTAGAGGGAATCTCGCTACCAAAACTATCTTGCTACCAAAACTATGATCTCAAATCCCCCTTCCCTCCTGAGGAGGTCCTAGAGGCAATTATTTCCCAGAGTTCTACAAAGCTTTTTTGCCCCAGCTTAGCCCTATTTTCATGCCAATGCTGGATGATTTTTTGCAAAAGCGGAGCTCTCCCAGACTCTATGTGCTCAAAAAAGACAAGGACCCTCTATCCAGCTCGTCCTTCCGGCCCATAAGCTTGTTGGATTTCGACTACAAAATAATTACCAAATTGCTCGCCAAAAGACTAAACTTCACAAAATAATAAGTGGACCAAACTGGATTTATTAGAGACAGGTACTCTTCTGATAACATTCACTGTCTTTTTGATATTATAGATCAAGTAAACGCACCAAAGACCCCTGTCCTGCTGGCTTCACTAGAAACTGGCATTTGACAGGATGGAGCTGTGCACATTTTGGAGAGATGTCTGGCCACTTGGAGACACCAGTTAGTCCAGCATTTCCCAAACTTGTATTTTGCCCTAGTACTACACAGCTGATTCTAATAATAAAAGCTTGACGATTAGTTTATTTGAGTCAGCTGTGTAGTGCTAGGGCAAAAAAAAACGAGTTTGGGAAACGCTGGACTAACTGGTGTCTCCAAGGGGCCACACATCTCTCCAAAATGTGCACAGCTCCTAAGCAATTTCAATGCACTTTTATGACTCAAAGAAGAGTCTTCAACTATAAGGTCATTTTTTTTAGCTCTTCTAGCGGTGCCCTTGAGAAACAAGAGCAAGTACACCTGTAGTTGTTTCATTTGGAACACAAGCCTGCATCCCCGCCATCACATATTATAAATCGCAATCTGGGTAAGGTGGGCATGATTTGAATGCTTGTTCAATTTCCAACATGACTAGCTAAGTTATAAAATACGATCTTGCTGTGTTAGGCTTCCACAGGACAATTTAGATTGTTATTTTGGTGCGCATAGAAAGGAGTCTTGAGTGCATTCAAGTGCTTGTGCCCTGGCAAATTTTCTTCACAATAAACAGACATAGGCTCATGCTGTTCAGAACAACCCAGGGTATGACACCATGTCATTTTGTAACTGTACATCAAACATAGTAATCATAATGTTGACACTGTATATGACATGAGTTTTATGATTTGGAAATGTGAACTGCACATTTGGACTCCAGGGTGTTTGGCTTGCTTTTACGACTTCAAAGTGGTATTTGTTATAATCCTCAATGTCTGATCTTTAAAAACACACAGAGTCATCTTTATTTACAGCATTTCCTGCACTCGGACAACAAATCATTTGCAAAATTTGCTCAATTGCCGGGAGTGATGGGTGCCAAATCTTGTCGCGCACCCATACAGCAATGTGAAGCGCAGAGCCAGAGCTTGGACATCATGTATATAGCATGTTACTGTACAACCAAATTTAGGCACTTATTAGTGCCCAAATCTGCCATTTTTAACCTTTATATGGATACAGTGTAAAGGGCTAGCCGAACCGAAGCCAAAGTGACCTCAAAAAGCTGCTCCTGATACAGGAGATGGTATCAGTGTGTTAAATGTAACTTTGTTTGAGTTTGCAAACTCCCAGTGTCAATGGGTAAAGAGGGTTCTTTCTTACCTCTGATTGTGTAGGGCGCATGCCATGGCATAGACAGTTTTGGCCTCTCTAGTAGAGCAGGTACGATGGTAAGGATAGGAGGATGGGGGACAGCTAAGAACAGACATGTTCACACATGAAGAACGTGAACACAACGATCACCACTGACATTACTAACATACCTACAGTGATGGAAAAAAGGATTTGATCCCCTGCTGATTTTGTACGTTTGCCCACTGACAAAGAAATTATCAGTCTATAATTTTAATGGTAGGTTTATTTGAACAGTGAGAGACAGAATAACAACAAAAAAATCCAGAAAAACGCATGTCAAAAATGGTATAAAATGATTTGCATTTTAATGAGGGAAATAAGCATTTGAACCCTCTGCAAAACATGACTTAGTACTTGGTGTTAAAACCCTTGTTGGCAATCACAGAGGTCAGACGTTTCTTGTAGTTGGCCACCAGGTTTGCACACATCTCAGGGGGGATTTTGTCCCACTCCACTTTAAAGATCTTCTCCAAGTCATTAAGGTTTTGAGGCTGATGTTTGGCAACTCGAACCTTCAGCTCCCTCCACAGATTTTCTATGGGATTAAGGTCTGGAGACTGGCTAGGCCACTCCAGGACCTTAATGTGCTTCTTCTTGAGCCACTCCTTTGTTGCCTTGGCCGTGTGTTTTGGGTCATTGTCATGCTGGAATACCCATCCACGACCCATTTTCAATGCCCTGGCTGAGGGAAGGAGGTTCTCACCCAAGATTTTACGGTACGTGGCCCCATCCATCGTCCCTTTGATGCGGTGAAGTTGTCCTGTCCCCTTAGCAGAAAAACACCCCCAAAGCATAATGTTTCCACCTCCACGTTTGACGGTGGGGATGGTGTCTTGGGGTCATAGGCAGCATTCCTCCTCCTCCAAACACGGCGAGTTGAGTTGATGCCAAAGAACTCCATTTTGGTCTCATCTGACCACAACACTTTAACCCAGTTGTCCTCTGAATCATTCAGATGTTCATTGGCAAACTTCAGACGGGCATGTATATGTGCGTTCTTGAGCAGGGGGACCTTGCGGGCGTTGCAGGATTTCAGTCCTTCACGGCGTAGTGTGTTACCAATTGTTTTCTTGGTGACTATGGTCCCAGCTGCCCTGAGATCATTGACAAGATCATCCCGTGTAGTTCTGGGCTGATTCCTCACCGTTCTCATGATCATTGCAACTCCACGAGGTGAGATCTTGCATGGAGCCCCAGGCCGAGGGAGATTGACAGTTCTTTTGTGTTTCTTCCATTTGCGAATAATCGCACCAACTGTTGTCACCTTCTCACCAAGCTGCTTGGCGATGGTCTTGTAGCCCATTCCAGCCTTGTGTAGGTCTACAATCTTGTCCCTGACATCCTTGGAGAGCTCTTTGGTCTTGGCCATGGTGGAGGATTTGGAATCTGATTGATTGATTGCTTCTGTGGATAGGTGTCTTTTATACAGGTAACAAGCTGAGATTAGGAGCACTCCCTTTAAGAGTGTGCTCCTAATCTCAGCTCGTTACCTGTATAAAAGATACCTGGGAGCCAGAAATCTTTCTGATTGAGAGGGGGTCAAATACTTATTTCCATTATTAAAATGCAAATCAATTTATAACATTTTTGACATGCGTTTTTATGGATTTTTGTTGTTGTTATTCTGTCTCTCACTGTTCAAATAAACCTACCATTACAATTATAGACTGATCATTTCTTTGTCAGTGGACAAACGTACAAAATCAGCAGGGGATCAAATACTTTTTTCCCTCACTGTATGTTTACATATTTTTGCCTACCACAGTCCTTCATTCATCAAACAACAAGGCATGATTCAATCAGGCTGTTATGATCAAGTCCATCATAAGATCACAACAGGGCAATTCCACGATAACGGAATTACGTTGAGACTTAAAATGTATGCCAAACAAAAACCATGCATTTCAAAGCTGAACAAACTGCACAACTCTTTGCACAAGGACTACTTTGAAAAATGTTCATGGAAGATTTCACAAAAACACATTTACTGGAAGAACTGTGCAGATGCAAAGTTTGGTAACAGTATTAAAATCTCTTAAATGTCCCTCTGTTTTTTATGTGTCCACTTTTTCCAAAATTCTGATGAATATCTGCTCTGAATTAAAATTCAAAGATGTCGGCAGGAAGAATGGGGTGTCAGCTATGACATGACACCTTGAGTTAGACAAAAACATTTTTTTGTTATTGAATTACAGTAAGTGAAGTGGATTTACACCCGGTATCAGAATTACGTTAACGGAATTACATCATGGGTCTCTGATCTGTACTACACAGAAATGCATAATTATGGATATTAATGTCATTCTCTTCATGGTTATGTATCCTAAATAGGTACACAAAGGTAGAAATATGCAATATTATCCATTGCATATATTGGTATTATTCTACACACTGGCTATTATTCTAATGAGCTCTGACCCCAAACAAGACCCAATTTGGTTGGTCCGGACTGTGAAAATATGTCAGTGCTTGCGTCCGTATCAGTTCGTATGAATTTGAGTGGTTACATACAATACATGTTGACAGAATGGCTGTGACAGAGAAACTGTTGTTGTACTCCTAGGTAAAGCCCTTGCTTCCGGTACCACTGAAGTTGTGATGTGCAGTTCGTTTTTTTTTTAACAACTCTTTTTACTGACTTGAGAGTCATGATTCGTTTTTCTGAGTGACTCGTTCATTTTAGTTGTTCGTTTGACCCACTGAATTCTAGGTCCGTGCTATCCGGGGTGCAATTAACCTTTTACTGCAGTGGGCTAAATCAGGGTGTCACATGCGTCGAAATGAGTAGACCACGGCGCAGCGTGTAAAGTGCTCATATTTCTTTTAATGACGACACTTCAACAAAAATAACAAAACGACAGCCAACAGTTCCGTCAGGTACATGAACAACTAAACGGAAAACAACTACCCAGAAAACCCAAAGGAAAAACAGGCTGCCTAAGTATGGTTCCTAATCAGAGACAACGATAGACAGCTGCCTCTGGTTAGGAACCATACTCGGCCCAACACAAAGAAATACAAAAACATAGAATACAAAAACATAGGTGGGTGGGCATTCTATCACACCCTGGCCTAGCTAAACAGAGAAAACACAGCTCTCCTAGGTCAGAGCGTGACACAGGGTCACACAGGGTGTTTATTGGTTGTCTTAAACAAATCTACTTTGAAACAAAAGTACACACCTCACACACATGGCTATGGGCTTAAAAAAAGAAGACACCTGTACCATGTCAGATATAGCGTTTGCATCCCAATATATACACTGAATATACAAAACATAAAAAATACCTGCTCTTTCCATGACAGACTGACCAGGTGAATCCAGGTGAAAGCTATGATCCCTTATTGATGTCACTTGTTAAATCCACTTCAATCAGTCCACTTCAATCCACTTCAAATCCACTTCAATCCACTGCATTCGGAAAGTATTCTGAGCCTTTGACTTTTTCCACATTGTGTTACATTACAGCCTTATTCTAAAATTGCTTAAAGTCTCCCCCCCCCCCCCCCCTAAAACTGGCTTTCCTCTACAGAAATGTTTCCCAATTAAGTTGCCCCAGTCAGCTCCAGAGCCTTCACCTGGTGTAACGTCCCAGGCAAAATGACAGGCTCTGTCATGCACTTGAGGAGGGGCGTTGCTTACTAGCTCACATTTGTTTCTCTAGCAGCCCGGGGGGAATTGTTTTACCTTTTTTGGAAGTATTGCCATCTATTATATTTTATTGGCAAATTTAAACCAATTATTGGCAAATTTAAACTTGCAACATGGTCTTTAAGGTGCTTGAGTAGACATTAGAGCCATTTATTTTTTGTGTGACTGTCTGTCACTTTGTATGTATTATAGTGTTTTGTATGCTGCAAAATTACTGGCCAAATTGCCTTATTGAGGACATTAAAGTCAATTTAAATAACAATTTAATGAATCAATTTTTTTTTTTTTTTTAATCTAATCTTATCCAAGGTGACCAAAGAGCAGCGTGTCCTGATCCTACTGGGGGACGGCTACAACAACACACGCCCAATCTACTGGTGCCGTGAGAACTGGCCCAATCAGGAAATGAGGAAGATCTACACCACCGTCCTATTTGCTAACATCTACCTAGCCCCACTTTCACTCATCGTCATCATGTACGTCCGCATTGGATTAACCCTCTTCAAGATGGCTGTACCCGCCTCAGGCCGGGGAATCAGTAGTGGCAGCAGCGGTGGGACGAAGCCCGGCCTGGACAACCACCGTCAGACAGTGTCGAAGAAGAAGAAGAGAGTGATCAAGATGCTGCTGATGGTGGCGTTGCTTTTCATCCTGTCGTGGCTGCCGCTCTGGACGTTGATGATGCTGAGTGACTACGCCAGCCTGACAGCGAGCCAGCACCGTGTCATCAACATCTACGTGTACCCGCTGGCCCACTGGCTGGCCTTCTTCAACTCCTCCGTCAACCCCATCATCTATGGCTTCTTCAACGAGAACTTCCGCCGGGGGTTCGAGGCCGCGTTTAAGTTCCAGCTGTGCGTCGCCTACATGGAGCGCCAGATGATCTACTCGCGTCGTATCCAAGGCAACGCAGTGTTACCTGAGAACCTGCATCTGCCCACCAGGCCCGGCTCGGGGTCAGGATTGGCTTTGGTGAACGGGAAGGGGCTGGGCCGGGAGGAAGTTGTAGGGCGGACGTCAGGTGAGAGGTCGTCGGGGAGCAACGTGAGGGAGCATGATCTGATCATGGAGGATCTGGAGAAGGTATCCCAGATTTAAACATGTCATACATACTGTATGTGCCATTGGGACATGACATTTAAACCATGTGTACTGTAACACACATACTGTATTGTACATGCCATGGAGATACATTCAGATAACCTGATTGTATCCCATATTTAAAAATGACAGTTAAACATTTGTACTGTTGCATGAACTGTAATACACATACCTGTAATATACCTATATTGTGCAATAGACATTCACGACACAGGCGGTGGGTGTTCCAAATGGCACCATGTTCCCTATACTGCACTTCTTTTTACCAGGGCCCATTTGGGATGCAGACGCTGTGAAGGTATTCTATCAGAGAGTTAAACCAACCACATAGAGAGAGGCCCTTGAGGGTAAACTTGACTCTCTAGGATAAAACTGAAATATGATTCTTTCCCCACAGCACAATATCATGTTGTGTTGGTTTATTATGTGATTAGTTGCCCATTCACATCTTGGTATAGCATAAGCATGTACAATCCCAGTAACAAAATTACATCGAAAACACATCGAAAATACGTTTTTTTCCAGACGTTGAAGTTACGTTAATTTTAGGTTCTGAATGAAAGATGAAAATACGTATTTTCTGTGTGTTAAAAATACGTATGTTTCAAGCATTGAAAATACGTATTTTTTGGACATTGAAAACATGTATTTTCTGGACTTTGAAATCATTCTAATTTTCTATTATGAAGGAAAGCAGAAAAGACGTATTTTCCAGACGTTGAAATCAGGTACATTTTTGGTTCTGAATGAAAGTTGAAAATACTTAAATTATGGACGTTGAAAGTACATATTTTTTGGCCATTGAGAGACACTGATTGTGGAGTACAGGGAAGATGATTACTAGGGAATTATTTTCTTGCTTTCCTGATTTTTACATTTACAAGAATTAATTTGCCTTCTGCAAAATAAATGACTAATGCATAGTTATCAGGGGTTGGAATCGGTTCAGGGAACAGAGAAGAAAACTGAAAAATAACGTCATTTTCGAAGAACAGAAACGGAACCAGTTACGAAAGTGATCTATAGTGTTCTGGAACATGACCATTATTTAAAATCACTGGGAACTGGTTATTAACGTTATTTTACATTCCGAGCATTTTTTCTTCAGTCCCACAAAAAATGACATCAAAGCACCTATGCAAAGCACTCACTCTGTCACTCAGAAACTTCTCCTTACAGTGTCTGTCTGCCTGCCAGCTAGTTTTCTAGGGTAGTTAATGATACTCTAGTTATCACGTTTCACATTGGATTTATTATCAACAAAAAGTTTAGACGTGTTTTGAATTCTGGTGTTGCTGCACACACATACTTGTTAGCTAGCTCTGGTCCAGGGCGTTGAGCTAGCCTTGCTGTTGAGCCAAGTCTCGGATGTTCACAGTTCCTCTATATTAACTCTTAAAACCTCCATGTCAACCTCTCTCTCTCCACACCCTGCAAAAATTTGAGTCGCATCTTGCGCCCTACACTTGTCTGTCCATTAAACCGGGCCAGCCTTAGGCATAAGCCACATAAGCGAACACTTAGGGTCCCGTGAACTTGGTAAGTTTGTCTAACCAGCTTTCGAAACTTGTAGTCAAATTACCGACCGGTCACGGAGGACATGTGCCCAGGGGCTCTGACCTCCAGGGGGCCCCATTGATTTTATTAGTCACTCAGATATCATATTTCAGTGAATATGACCTATAATTACTTACAATATGAGTGAAATAGTTTTACTTCCCAAAACATTTTAAAGAAGTATGTTAAAAAGCAGCTTTTCTGTGTTGGAATGGTGTGAGCATACATCAACATCAGTATGGAGTGGATGTATACAGGTCATTAATAATATTCATGCGAGTAGACCACTGATTGGCCAGCTCATCCTAATCAGGAGTATGACATCATATAGCAAGCATTTTAAAAAGTTTTGAGGTGGGGTTTTTGAAGTGTTTTTCTCCAATTTATGCTTTGGCCACAAATATAGGACAAGTCATCAACATTTCCTGGGTATGAGTTAACAGAATATGAACTTATAAAAGTGAGATTTTCACTGGACAATTACTTTAACATGACATAAGTCATGGCAAAATGTGTAGAATGTCAGAAAATGTGCTTTAAAATTGCAAAAATGTATCACCACCCGATTGCAAAATGAGTAGAATTGCAGTATATTAGTTATAACATTTCTAAATCTTCTCTCCACCCCATGGCAAAATTTGTAGAATTGCGGCAAGCTTGCTTTAAAACGGAAACATTTTCTCTACACCCAATGGAAAAATGTGTAGAATTGCAGGATATTAACTCCACAAAATATATACTCTCCACTGTCAAGATGGGGGCCCTCGAGGTGTGAGATGAGGTGGGGGGTGGGGGTTAAATGTCACAAGTTAAAAAAGGAACATAAAGGGGCGATATAAACCGGTACTTTATTCTGGTTCAAACCGGTTCAGAACTTTATTATGCTGGTCGGGACAGTGGAAAGGTAGAAAAAAATGTTTGGTTCTGTTCAGAACGAAACGATTGGAAAATAACTTAGGTTCCAACCCCTGATAGATACACAATTCTTTATTATGTTATATTATATGCCAATCTGTATGTGGGGAGAAGTCTGATTGGAAACTACAACATTAACTATAGAATCAATTCTGATTTCAGCATCATCTTGTATTATACTGCACTTTGATAGTCTTATCTTACAGAAAAAAAGACATGATTTAATGTGTGGAAAATCACATGATATTTATTTATACAGTAATTATTATTCAACATGTCCTCACCTGAGATTTGAACACATCTGCCACGCTGATCCTCGACACTGGGGCCCCTCAAGGGCCCGTGCTTAGTCCCCTCCTGCTGTCCTCCCTGACTGCGTGGCCAAGCACCATCATTAAGTTTGCTGACGACACAACAGTGGTAGGCCTGATCACCAACAACGATGAGACAGCCTATAGGGAGGAGGCCAGAGACACTGCCAGGACAACGACCTCTCCCTCAATGTGAGCAAGTTTAAGGAGATAATCGTGGACAATAGGAAAAGGTGGGCCGAACAGACCCCCATTAACATCAACGGGGCTGAAGTGGAGTGGGTTGAGAGTTTCAAGTTCCTTGGTGTCCTCATCACCAAGGAACTGTCATGGTCCAATCACACCAAGACAGTTGTGAAGAGACCTTTTCCCCCTCAGGAGACTGAAAGATTTGGCATGGGTCCCCAGATCCTTAAAAAGTCATACAGCTGCACCATCGAGAGCATCCTGACCGGTTGCATCACCGCCTGGTATGGCAACTGCTCTGTATCTGACCATAAGGCCCTACAGAGGGTAGTGTGTTCGACCCAGTACATCATTGGGGCCAAGCTTCCTGACATCCAGGACCTATATACTAAGCGGTGTCAGAGGAAGGCCCAAAAAATTGTCAAAGACTCCAGTCACCCAAGTCATAGACTGTTCTCTCTGCTACCGCATGGCAAGTGGTACCGGAATGCCAAGTCTAGGACCAAAAGGCTCCTTAACAGCTTCTACCCCCAAGCCATAAGACTGCTGAACAATTCATAAAATGGCCACCCGGACTATATACATTGACCCCCCCCCCAAGTGTTTTTACACTGCTACTCGCTGTTTATTATCAATGCATATTTACTTTACAAATTACCTTGACCAACCTGTACCCACACACATTGACTCGGTACCTGTACCCCCTGTATATAGCCTCGTTATTGTTATGTAATTTTCTTGTGTTACTTTTTGATTTTATTACATTCTTTTACTTTAGTGTATTTAGTCAATATTTTCTTATCTCTACTCCAATCTTTCTGCTACGCCACCACATCTTTGTCAATAACTGGTTTCTCCTGTATTCACACACTTTAGCCTTCAAAGTAAATCTCAGTTTTGTTAAAAATACACAAAAAAAAACTATTATATTTATCATAGTAATTCAGGAATAACATTGAAACTGAATAATATGCCCCATTGTCATGCCCTGGCCATAGAGAGGGTTTTGTTCTCTATTTTGGTTAGGCCAGGGTGTGACTAGGGTGGGTGTTCTATGTTCCTTTTTCTATGTTTTTGTATTTCTTTGTTTTGGGCCGAGTATGGTTCCTAATCAGAGGCAGCTGTCTATCGTTGTCTCTGATTAGGAATCATACTTAGGCAGCCTTTTCACACCTGTGCTTTGTGGGAGCTTGTGTTTGTGTAGCTGCCTGTGAGCAGCACAGAACGTCACGCTTCGTTTTCGGCTGTATTGTTTTGCTGAGTTTCATATTTATTAAACATTTGGAACTCTAAGTACGCTGCGCCTTGGTCTACTCCTTTAGACGATCGTGACACCCATCAACATTAGACAACTATACAGAAAACCCTGAAATTGCAAAAATAAGTAAATTAAATCAGTGATAAGAGAATAGTCATATTAATTAACTAAAATAGGAGTGCAGAAGTCACTATTTTGCTGAGTGCAGAGATGTATAGGTAGTTAAGGTGTAACATACTGAAACAGACTTTGTGGCGCAGCAGAAAGATCAGAATACCTCAAATCCAGCGCATGTGAGATCAAATCCCAGGTGGGGTGATATTTTAGCTGAACTGCATACAACTTACTTTAAAACCACCATAGATTTCAGTACTTTACTTATAATGGTTTAGGATGATTTGAGACCATCTGGGGCCATCATGTGAATTCCTGGCGACTGATAACACAAACATCATGAGAACATCTTACAAACATCCCAACGGGGTCCTCAACCTTCCGGAAAAACCACATGAATTTCACGTAATCACGTGTTTCATGTAATCTTATGTGAAGTTAATGGGCGCGTTCCTCTGCCCAGGCATGTCTGATGCATGCCAGATCTTACAATGCCTGGATAGGTATTTTATCAGCTAACCACATCATATGCTATGTGGTACCCAGTGGCACAGTCGATGACGTGGCATGAAACCATTGGTTGATGCATGCAACGTCTGAGCAAGGGAATGCAACCAATGTGACATGTAAAGCATAGTGATAACATGAAACTACACGTGACAAGATGTGAGAATGTGACAACATGTAAGCACATCTGGAAACGTGATCTCATGTGAAGTGTTCCAAAAACAATTTTGCAAATGATTTCATATGTGAAATTTCACTTGCACATGATTTCACATGTGAAATGTCACGTGAATTTTTCCAAAAACATGTTTTCACATGTAAAACGGCAAATGTGAAGAGTTCCAAAAACATATGATTTCACATGTGAAAAAACCCCACAGATAATATGCTCTTAAAACATTTACAGAACAGACAATGGCAAAGGTGGTAATCACCTTGCATTGGCATGACCATCAAACACTGATACAACACTTCCACTGATGGTTGGCAAAAATACACTTATATGTGACTGCACCCCCAAATATGCTAATGAGCCCCACCAGTACATTTTCCCCCACCTATCAAAGCTAAGTGATGATTGTACCTTTATTAAAAAATATTGGGTCTCAAACTGTCCCATTATGACTACAAGGTACCGAATTGTTCATATGTATACCCCGGGGAACAACCCTGTACCCTATTTTTGGGGTGTTAATGCATGTTCCAAGGCAAGCAATAAGTATGAACCTGGTGGCACTGCAGAAACATTAATGCAACCAACCAAGAGGTTGCAAGTTCAAATCCCCAAAGCATTCATGTATAGTCTATGTCAAGTATCCTTGAGCACGTTTAAGTTGATGGTATGTTGGTGGTGATAATTTTACAATTATTTACTTGATTCGGGGCACAAAGACCAAAGATATAATCTTTCAATTCCGTACCTGTTCTGTATTGAAAACCATGTCTAGAACATCTTGTTCTTCAACTTTCTCTTCCTTCCGCAGATTATATATGACCTATGAGACACTTAGTGTCACAAAGGAAGGTGCACTCGTTCTTCATTTAGCCGTGCACGTAGACATCCATTTCCACATGGCTATTTAGGGTCATGACTTACAGGTAGGGTTGCAAAGTGAGGGTATATTACTTGAAACATTCAAGGTTTAGCCGTAAATTATCCGAATTTTGGTAACTTAAAGGTTTATTTGTAATTTTATCAGGTGACATCTAGTGGCCTTTTTGGATATTTCAGATTATCACAGGGATCTGTAATTATCTCTGTCCCTCTGTGTGGCCTTATCACATAAAATACATGACATTTTATTTTAATTTTAATCAAATGACAAATCTGTATAAACCATCAACTTAGTGAACAATATTGGTGTTTAATATGAGGGTTTCAGCATTAAATATCCTTTATCTTTTTTTACTATGTCTATGCCTTTGCTGTAAATGTTTTGCTAATAGAAAAATGTAATTGTTGATTAGATGCCTTTTTCATTAATTAGGTTATTTTCTCTTGAACTATATGGTCTATCCACTAGAAATGAATGTACACTATGGACACAGATATAGGAAATTAATAATATGAAGTTATTCAAGTATAAATTATCAAAGTTACCATAGATTGCCATAGATTACCTGTTAATTACCAAAATTACAGAAGATTCCAGTAACTTTAGTAAATTACTGGTAGCTTTGCAACCCTACTGACGGGTAACATTTAAGGAGGACATCTCACACTAAAGGAGTATTGAATGTCACAGATATGCGTGGGTTCAGCCTTACAGATGGACAATAGAGTACTAAGCCAAAAATGGGAGTGAGAGGATGCTGGAGGCTTCTTAATACTGGCCGGGGGTGTAATTACAATATGACAGTCTTTCTTCCAGTCAAATGGGATGTCACTCAGAGCTGAGGCTGAGTCTATTCAATTGCCTTGGGACTGACACTAGATCAGAACATGGCAAGAGACCACGCGGGGCTGGGTGATGCCTCCTGCTACTGCACACTTAAAGGTCCAATGCAGCCACTTCTATCTCAATATCAAAATCATGTCCAGGTAACAATTACAGTGCCTGCAGAAAGTATTCACACCCCTTGACTTTTTCCACATTTTGTTGTGTTACAGCCTGAATTCAAATGGATTAAATTCTGATTTTGTGTCAGTTGCTTATACACAATACCCCATAATGTCAAAGTGGAATTATGTTTTTAGAAATGTTTACAAATTAATAAAAAATTAAAAGCTGATATGTCTTGAGTAAATAAGTAGTCAACCCCTTTGTTATGGCAAGTAAAATGTGCTTTAACAAGTCACATATTAAGTTGCATGGATAAGTTGCAATAACAATGGTTAACATGATTTTTTTAATGACTACCTCAGCTCTGTACCCCACTCATACAATTATCTGTAAGGTCCCTCAATTGAGCAGTAAATTTCAAACACAGATTCAACCACAAAGACCAGGGAGGTTTTCCAATGCCTCGCAAAGAAGGGCACCTATTGGTAGATGGGTAAAAATAAAAAAGCAGACATTGGATCTCCCTTTGAGCATGGTGAGGTTACAGTGGGGGGGAAAAGTATTTGATCCCCTGCTGATTTTGTACGTTTGCCCACTGACAAAGAAAGGATCAGTCTATAATTTTAATGGTAGGTTTATTTGAACAGTGAGAGACAGAATAACAACAAAAATATCCAGAAAAACGCATGTCAGAAATGTTATAAATTGATTTGCATTTTAATGAGAGAAATAAGTATTTGACCCCCTCTCAATCAGAAAGATTTCTGGCTTCCAGGTGTCTTTTATACAGGTAACGAGCTGAGATTAGGAGCACACTCTTAAAGGGAGTGCTCCTAACCGCAGCTTGTTACCTGTAAAAAAGACACCTGTCCACAGAAGCAATCAATCAGATTCCAAACTCTCCACCATGGCCAAGACCAAAGAGCTCTCCAAGGATGTCAGGGACAAGATTGTAGACCTACACAAGGCTGGAATGGGCTACAAGACCATCGCCAAGCAGTGTGATTATTCGCAAATGGAAGAAACACAAAATAACTGTCAATCTCCCTTGGCCTGGGGCTCCATGCAATATCTCACCTCATGGAGTTGCAGTGATCATGAGAACGGTGAGGAATCAGCCCAGAACTACACGGGAGGATCTTGTCAATGATCTCAAGGCAGCTGGGACCATAGTCACCAACAAAACAATTGGTAACACACTACGCCGTGAAGGACTGAAATCCTGCAGCAAGGTCCCCCTGCTCAAGAAAGCACATATACATGCCCACCTGAAGTTTGCCAATGAACATCTGAATAATTCAGAGGACAACTCGGTAAAAGTGTTGTGGTAAGATGAGACCAAAATGGACATCTTTGGCATCAACTGAACTCACCGTGTTTGGAGGAGGAGGAATGCTGCCTATGACCCCAAGAACACCATCCCCACTGTCAAACATGAAGGTGGAAACATTATGCTTTGGGGGTGTTTTTCTGCTAAGTGGACAGGACAACTTCACCGCATCAAAGGGACGATGGACGGGGCCATGTACCATCAAATCTTGGGTGAGAACCTCCTTCCCTCAGCCAGGGTATTGAAAATGGGTCGTGGATGGGTATTCCAGCATGACAATGACCCAAAACACACGGCCAAGGCAACAAAGGAGTGGCTCAAGAAGAAGCACATTAAGGTCCTGGAGTGGCCTAGCCAGTCTCCAGACCTTAATCCCATAGAAAATCTGTGGAGGGAGCTGAAGGTTCGAGTTGCCAAACGTCAGCCTCAAAACCTTAATGACTTAGAAGATCTGCAAAGAGGAGTAGGACAAAATCCCTCCTGAGATGTGTGCAAACCTGGTGGCCAACTACAAGAAACGTCTGACCTCTGTGATTGCCAACAAGGATTTTGCCACCAAGTACTAAGTCATGTTTTGCAGAGGGGTCAAATACTTATTTCCCTCATTAAAATGCAAATCATTTTATAACATTTTTGACATGCGTTATTCTGTCTCTCACTGTTCAAATAAACCTACCATTAAAATTATAGACTGATCATTTCTTTGTAAGTGGACAAACGTACAAAATCAGTAGGGGATCAAATACTTTTTCCCCCCAATGTATTAATTACACTTTGGATGGTGTGTCAATACACCCAGTCACTACAAAGATACAGGCATCCTCCCTAACCAGTTTCTGCTCAGGGATTTAACCATGAGGCCAATTGTGACTTTTAAACAGTTACAGAGTTTAATGGCTGTGATAGGAGAAAACTGAGTATGAATCAACAACATTGTAGTTACTCTATAATGCTAACCTAAATGACAGAGTGAAAAGAAGGAAGCCTGTACAGAATAAACATTTTCCAAAACATGCATCCTTTTTGCAATGAGGTTCTTAATAAAGTTAAACTGCAAAAAAGTTTGCAAAGAAATTCACTTTTTGTCCTGAATACAAGGCATTATGTTGGGGGCAAATACAACACAACACATCACTGAGTACCACTCTTCATATTTTCAAGCATGGTGGTGGCTGCATCATGTTATGGGTATGCTTGTCATCGGCAAGGACTAGGGAGTTTTTGGGGGGGATAAAAATAAATGGAATAGAGCTAAGCACAGGCAAAATCCTAGAGGAAAACTTGGTTCATTCTGCTTTCCAACAGACACTGGGCGACAAATACACCTTTCAGCAGGACAATAACCTAAAACACAAAGCCAAATATACACTGGAGTTGAATGTTCCTGATTGGTCTAGTTACAGTCTATGGCAATCTTGAAAATGGCTGCCTAGCAATGATCAACAACCAACATGAAAGAGCTTGAAGATTTAAAAAAAAATTATGTGCACATTTTGTATAATCCAGGTGTGCAAAGCTATTAGAGCAGGGGTGTCCCAACTCGGCAGCACACTGAGAAACTGAATTAATTGATCATTTTGGTGATTGCCTAAATTCAAAACACCTGGTCTTCTAGGTCGGGTAAATCAAAAACATTAAGAACAGTACCCACGGCACTCCAGGACCATGGTTGTCTATCCCTGTCTTATAGACTTACCCAGATAGACTTACAGCTGTAATCGATGCCAAAGTTAATTTTAACATGTATTGACTCAGTGGTGTGAATACTTATGTAAATTAGATATTTTTGTATTTCATTTTCAGTACATTTGCACACATTTCTAAAAACGTGTTTTCACTTTGTATTGGGTATTGTGTGTAGATGGGAGAGAAAAAATACATGTAATCAGTTTTGATTCAGGTTGTAACACAACAAAATCAATGGGTATGAATACTTTCTGAAGGAATCTTACTGTGATTGTTTTCAAACAAAAATACCTTCTTACAAAGCGCAATTTCTCAAGCAAGAATTTTGCTAGGAATGGTCTGAGTGGGGAGGAGAAAACTGAAAACCTGGTGAAGTCACCAGGCAGGCCACAGCTCCATCTCATCAAAACAGGGTGAAATTTCAAATGGCCTTTTCAATCAGCTCATAAACTAAAAGGGCATTATCATTATTTTCACAACTTCATAGTATTATTCCAACCACATAGTGTGGAAATATATATACAAATCAGAAAAATCCTGTTTTTGTCTGCACTGGAACCTTTAAACAGACAGGATGACTGGGTGTAAAGGGAACATAACCAACCAACCGGCAACCAACCCTTATTGGATACAGTGAAGGATCTTATTTTCTGTTGTCTTTTGTTTTTGTTGTATTTTAAAAGATATTGTGAATATTATTTTCAACGTGTGTCTTTTGCCTGCATTTTATGGCGCTTTTTCTGTGCCAAAATATTGTGTGCTCTTCTGCAAAACAGGAATAATTGGTCCTCTGACTCTAATTTATTCTTGTTTACAAAGACAATGTTACTTCATGAGTGACATCCTATTTAATTTGGAGGGTAATGAATCTGTCACATCAATACAGTGGTGGTTGAATGTTGTAACTGTATTCATGCATGTTTTACTCTCTTTGAAAATCTTTATCCTGTTGGAAAATAAGTGGTAGTCTAATATTTCACTTCCAGGCGCCTGTCATGGTTTCCAGTTCCCACAAAACACTATGGCTTAACAAATCAAATCAAATCAAATGTATTTGTCACATTCACATGGTTAGCAGGTGTTAATGCAAGTGTAGCGAAATGCTTGTGCTTCTAGTTCCGACCATGCAGTAATATCTAACAAGTAATATAACCTAACAATTTCACAACAACTACCTTAACAACTACACAAGTGTAAAGGAATGAATACGAATATGTACATAAAAATATATAAATGAGTGATGGCCGAACGGCATAGGCAAGATGCAGTAGATGGTATAGAGTACAGTATATACATATGAGATGAGTAATGCAGGGTATGAGAACATTATATAAAGTGGCATTGCTAAATGTGGCTAGTGATACATTACATCAAGATGGCAAGATGCAGTAGATGGTATAGCGTACAGTATATACATATGAGATGAGCAATGTAGGGTATGAGAACAGTATATAAAGTGGCATTGTTTAAAGTGGCTAGTGATACATTTAATTACATCAGATGGCAAGATGCAGTAGATGGTATAGCGTACAGTATATACATATGAGATGAGTAATGTAGGTTATGTAAACATTATATAATATAAAGTGGCTAGTGATAAATTGATTACATCAATTTTCCCATTATTAAAGTGGGTGGAGTTGAGTCAGTATGTTGGCAGCAGCCACTCAATGTTAGTGATGGCTGTTTAGCAGTCTGATAACAGAGTAGCAGAAAATCACAGTTATGACAGCTGACACACTGGCCGTGTCTAAATACTCATACTTCAGTCTTAAATAGTAGACCTTTGAGTATGCATAAAAATCAAGTTTAATAGTGACATTTAAGTGACATTTAGAAAATGTAGTATACCTTAAATGCCTGCATGTCATGCTCATTTTGGCTTTGACAACAGCTGCTCAATTAGATATGGGGATGCGCTACCGAAATCAACGAATAGCGGGAAACAACGCAATCTCAGTATGCAAATATATGTTTTATAGTACAGTTGAAGTCGGAAGTTTACATATACCTTAGCCAAATACATTTAAACTCATTTTTTCACAATTCCTGACATTTAATTCTAAAAAAAAATCCCTGTCTTAGGTCAGTTAGCATCACCACTTTATTTTAAGAATGTGAAATGTCAGAATAATAGTAGAGAGAATGATTTATTTCAGCTTTTATTTCTTTCATCACATTCCCAGTTTGTTAGAAATTCACATACACTCAATTAGTATTTGGTAGCATTGCCTTTAAATTGTTAAACTTGGGTCAAACTTTTCAGATAGCCTTCCACAAGCTTACCCACAAAAAGTTGGGGGAGTTTTGTCCCATTCCTCCTGACAGAGCTGGTGTAACTGAGTCAGGTTTGTAGGCCTCTTTGCTCACACACGCTTTTTCAATTCTGCCCACAAATGTTCTATAGGATTGAGGTCAGAGCTTTGTGATGGCCACTCCAAAACCTTGACTTTGTTTTCCTTAAGCCATTTTGCCACAACTTTGGAAGTATGCTTGGGGTCATTGTCCATTTGGAAGACCCATTTGCAACCAAGCTTTAACTTCGTGACTGATGTCTTGAGATGTTGTTTTAATATATCCACATAATTTTCCTACCTCATAATGCCATCTATTTTGTGAAGTGCACAAGTCCCTCCTGCAGCAAAGCACCCCACAACATGATACTGCCACCCCCGTGCTTCACGGTTGGGATGGTGTTCATCGGCTTGCAAACATCCCTCTTTTTCCTCCAAACATAACGATGGTCATTATGGCCAAACAGTTCTATTTTTGTTTCATCAGACCAGAGGACATTTCTCCAAATACAACGACCTTTGTCCCCATGTGCAGTTGTAAACCGTAGTCTGTTTTTTTTTTATGCCGGTTTTGGAGCAGTGGCTTCTTCTTTGCTGAGCAGCCGTTCATGTTATGTCGATATAGGACTCGTTTTACTGTGGATATAGATACTTTTGTACCTGTTTCCTCCAGCATCTTCACAAGGTCCTTTGCTGTTGTTCTGGGATTGATTTGTACTTTTCGCACCAAAGTACGTTCATCTCTAGGAGACAGAACGCGTCTCCTTCCTGAGCAGTATGACGGCTGCGTGGTCCCATGGTGTTTATACTTGCGTACTATTGTTTGTACAGATGAACGTGGTAACTTCAGGCATTTGGAAATTGATCCCAAGGACAAACCAGACTTCTGGAGGTCTACAATTGTTTTCTGAGGTCTTGGCTGATTTCTTCTGATTTTCCCATGATGTCAAGCAAAGAGGCACTGAGTTTGAAGGTAGGCCTTGAAATACATCCACAGGTACACCTCCAATTGACTCAAATAATGTCAATTAGCCTATCAGAAGCTTCTAAAGCCATGACATAATTTTCTGGAATTTTCCAAGTTCTTTAAAAGCACAGTCAACTTAGTGTATGTAAACTTCTGACCCATTGGAATTGTGATACAGTGAATTATAAGTGAAATAATCTGTCTGTAAACAATTGTTGGAAAAATGTATTGTGTCATGCACAAAGTAGATGTCCTAATCGACTTGCTAAAACTATAGTTTGTTAACAAGAAATTTGTGGACTGGTTGAAAAACGAGGTTTAATGTCTCCAACCTAAGTGTATGTCAACTTCCGACTTCAACTGTATGAGTTACAATCCACCAATACAGAGGAAGTGTGATGTAAACACGGAGCAGATTGGGCACGTGCTGTTATGCACCATGCTCTTCACAGCCTTTGTGGCTGTATTATCTAGAGGAAACCCATTAGCACGGGAGGCTCTGGTGCATTTGTGCCGTGGGCTAAAAACTAAAGAGAAAATCATACCTACTTTCTCTAATATGTGTAGTATCTCATCTGTTCTCCTTTTTGTTTTGTCAACTTTTCGGCATTTTCTCTGTGAAGTAGGCTTTTTCCACCTTGGCTTAGTGCTAGCGCGCTGGAATCGATCTATTTTGGATTTCTTTGACTCTCCCTCGGCCCGGCGAAGCGCCTGCCTTCCCCACACTTTGGTAGCTAACTCAGCCTGCACACTTTTAAAAGTTTTACCATTAGATGGGCCCCAGCCATCAATCTGTAAGTCTGCTCTTTCTTTGCTTTTAATCTGCATTTATCTGGTCTCCAGTAGTTGGGCTCTTGCTTGCAGACCATAACCCTGGTGGTTAGCTAGGCCGGCTAGGCTAATAGCTAGTTGCCTAAATAGCTAACGTTAGCTGGCTGGCTAGCTTATTGGCTAAGATAACTCTGTGTAACTCTGTTGTTTTTGTCGCACTGCTTTGCTTTATCTTGGCCAGGTTGCAGTTGTAAATGAGAACTTGTTCTCAACTGGCCTACCTTGTTAAATAAAAGGTGAAATAAAAAATAAAAATAAAATAAATAAATAAGATAACTGCACATAGCAAACTGCAAACATTTGTTAATAATTGGTTAAATGGCATTATGTATTTCCAACACTTTGGTTTACATTAATGTAGCTAGCTGTAAGCTAGGTGTTGATAGCAACTGGCTGACTCATGCACGAGTGGTAGGGCTAGTTCTAGCAGCCTAGTTGGCTTGCAACCTTGCAAGTTGATTTGTAACAATACATTCACAAAGTATTTGCTTGCAAGTTGGTTGAAAATGTAATTGTAAACAATAGTCAGTGCAAAAGATTTGGATTAATTTTAAGTTATTTCTGTTGTAGTTATAGGTAATAGACTGGCTTGCTGGGTCCTCCATATTACATCACTTCCTGGAAAAACATTTATCAACATGACTACGGCATTCTTCGGAATTCTGATCGGTTTTATGTAACAACTCAAAAAATAGAAACATGAGGTTTAACTTTGCATTGGGACTATTGATGTGTATACTAATGCAAATCCATGTGTTACATGTGGTTACTTTTATGCTACTTACTACTTTAATTGGGATGATTACGATTCACAAAGCTTCTGCAGTGGTTTTTGTTCTCCGTAAAATTGACACAAGTATTGCATTGTAGGCTACATCTTTGAAAACATTTCTGGATGTGGATTTCTGTTTTCTCAGAGAAAGGGTTTGTTGTTCTCTTGGCCGTTGTCAGAGCTTTTAAACTAAATACTAAACCATCTTTTGATTTCTGAATGTGTCGGCACCTGGGAGTCGGGATGTGGCTGGTTATTGATGCCATGTTAATCAGGCCTTTTGATTTGAACATATGGATTGTTTTAGTTCTGTAGGCTATGCTGCCTTTTTAATTATTTAATTTATATATACTGAACAAAAATATATACACAACATGCAACAACTTCAATGATTTTACTGAGTTACAGTTCATAAGAAAATCAGTCAATTGAAATAAATTAATTTGGCCCTAATCTATGAATTTCACATAACTGGGTAAGGGCGCAGCAAACCATTTCCTGGAGAGCTACCGTCCTGTACGTTTTTGCTCCAACCCTAATTTAGCGCACCTGATTCAAAACATTTGCTGGTTGATAAACTGAATCAGGTTAGGGCATAGGCCCACCCACTTGGGAGCAAGGTCCACCCAACGCTGGAGCAAGGCCCAGCCAATCAGAATACATTTTTCACATTTTTTTTTTAAATTACAGACAGAAATACTCCTCAGTTTCATCAGCTGTCCGGGTGGCTGGTCTCAGATTATCCCACAGGAGAATAAGGTCCTGGGCTGGCGTGGTTAAACATGGTCTGTGGTTGTAAGGCCAGTTGGTCGTACTGCCAAATTCTCTAAAACAACATTGGAGACAGTTTATTGTAGAGAAATTAACATTAAATTCTCTGTCAACAGCTATGGTAGATATTCCTGCAGTCAGCATGCCATTTCCATGCTCCCTCAAAACATAATAATTAAAACCAGCACAAGGTGCACCTGTGTAATGATCACACTGTTCAATCAGCTTCTTGACCTGTAAGGTGGATGGATTATCTTGGTAATGTCACGTCCTGGCCAGTATAAGGGTTAATGGTTATTGTAGTTTGGTCAGGACGTGGCAGAGGGTATTTGTTGTATGTGGTTCGGGGTGGTGTGTTTGTTGTAGGGGATTTGATTTATGTATTCCGGGGGTTTTTGGGCACTGTTCCTTGTTTATGTATTTCTATGTTGATCTAGTTGGTTGTATGTCTATGTTTGGTTAATTGGGTTTGGGACTCTCAATTGAAGGCAGGTGTTGTCTATTTGCCTTTGAGAGTCCCATATATTAGGGTGTGTCTGTGTTTGTGGGAGATTGTTTTTGCACTGCGTATTTGGATAGCCTGCAAAACTGTTGCACTGTCGTTGTTTATTGGTTTGTATAGTGTTCACGTTAGCGATTAATTAAATTCAAAGATGAACACGACATCCGCTGCGTATTGGTCTACTTTGTCAGATGAGGATTTTTCTATTTCTTCTGAAGACGAAGACAACTGACAGGTAAAGGAGAAATGCTCCCTAAAAGGGATGTAACAAATTTGTGCACAAAACTTGAGAGAAATAAGCTTTTTGTGCATATGGAACATTTCTGTGATCTTTTATTTCAGCTCATGAAACATGGGACCAACACTTTACATGTTGCGTTTATATTTCTGTTCAGTACAGCGCTTTGGTTTCACTAATAAATATCTTGAAATGGAACCAAATGATCTGTTTCTGTCTTCAGTCCTTTTTAAATAGAACAGATGGGCTACAGTATAGGTTATTAAAGGTGTCTGCATATAACCAGCATGAGTAGGACTATAACACCATTCCTATTCTAATCCGAGTTTAGAGAAATGAATCTAATTGGAAATAAATTTGTTGAATTTGGAAAAATCCACTCGCACTCAGCCCTGCCCCACCTACTCAGCCAGTCAGGATCTGCTACTGCGTTGCGGCAGAGACATACTGCTTACTTTTTACTAAACGGTATGTATGCGACGATGAGTACAGTAAGCAGTTTAAGTATGAACAGTATTACACTAGTATGGGTATTCGGCTACGACCTCTGACACTGTTGACAGGGAATTATGGATCTGTTCCTGGAGAGTTACACTGCTGTAGGTTTTCGCTCCAACCCCAGTTGTAGCTAACCTGATTCAGTTTATCAACCAGCAAATGTTTTGAATCCGGTGCGCTAAATTAGGGTTGGAGCAAAAACGTACAGGACGGTAGCTCTCCAGGAAACGGTTTGCTGTGTAAATATATTATGAACTCTATCATGTCTGTTAAAGTCATGAAATTGTCTGTCATTAAAATAAAAAGCATGAGCTGGTGCACACCCAGAGAAAATGATTTTGTATTGAGGTGCTGACTAATGGCGAAAATCTGTAAGCTATTAAAAAAATAAATAGAGTCGCACACTCTATGCCTATAAACTCTGAGTAATTTATTGCCTACCCATATATATATATATATATGAGAGAGTGCGACTCTATTTATTTTTATAGGTTGTCTGTCCTTGTTATGAAATGGACAAGGCTGTGATTTGTCATGAAGTGCTGCCACAATGGCGGTGTTGTGATTGTCTCGTTCAAGAAATGTGCGCCATAAAAAATGCATACCTCAGCTTGTCGGTTGAAGATGAGTCCACCCACCCTCTGAGATTGGACAATCCTTTGAACTGTTACAGACAGGCAGATAAGACCACATTTCTTCTGCGTAGTAAACCTAATACATAATGAGTTAAGAGGATGTCAAAGGCTGTACTATGTTACGTTGTGTTACTGGGCTTCCGTGTAATCAATTTAAATGCTGTGTGAGCTTGTCATTTCTGATGGAGGACAACAGTGGGGCTTCAAAATAAACGTGTTAAAAAAATCTACATGGAAGCTCAGTTGTTGAGTCAGTGAGTTCGTGAATGCATATATGCTTTGATGGACTTGCAAATCAACATGAATTTAGACTTCAGTTTGATACATTTTTTTCAATATATCAATGTTCTGTTCACGGACAAAATCGAGACACCTAATGTAGGTTATGTCTGAAAATGAAAACTAGAAAAAGATTTGGTGAGAAGTATAACAAGTCTGCAGTGAGATTTGGACTGTGCTTTAAACTTCAAAAAGAGGAGTATAGAGTCCCATTGGTTTCTAGAGAGCCATGGTTGTCAGTTTGCTCAAATAGAGTTTCAGAGTGTTGGCTAGTAGTCATTTAGCAAGTACAGAAGTACTTCAAAAGTAAGTCCATCTTAATGCCCTCTTGGGGATCAATAAAGTTATATTATATTAGACAAGGACTCCACCATATTTAGACATGGACTTCACCAGATTGTCCTTGTTGTTGGCAACACATTTCACAGGCATTATTATTGGGCACAGAGAATTAGCCTTACTGTATAAACTGTTGTATCCCTTACCATTTTGGGTATGTGCGGTTAAGTAGCCTTGCATGAGCCTTGGCTTGTACAAGCCGGAATGGCTCATAGTAGAAGCAGCATCTCTTTTCTCTGTAGCCTATGGCAGCTTGATGTACAAGTAAACAAGTAGAGAGAGCAGAATGGTGCTGCAATGGATACCTGCCGTTTTATGGTCTCCTTACCAATTCTTATATTTTTAATTTATTTTTGCTTTGATCTTCATTTGGTTTTGTACATAATGTTTCCGGCATTTCCTATGACCGAAAAAACTTCTGGACATTAGAACAGTGATCTCTAATCCCCTAGATTTCTATTTCAGCGAGTCAGCGGTGCAGGACATACTGCTCACCCCGGACCAAGCCCTAATCCCAGAGACTCGGAAAAGAAGAGGTATTGAGGTCGACATGCGGGCATCCTGACGAAACTACGTCAGCGAGTAAGAAAAACGCCTCTACCCCAGGAGGTTGGTGAAACCTTCATTTGGAAGGACCGCTCATGGTAATGGCTGGAGTGGAATTTGTGGAACGGTATTAAATACATCAAACACATGGTTTCCATGTTCACCGAGTTTGTAATACCTAAATGTTTCAAGCAAACCAACATAGTCCCTGTGCCCAAGAACACCAAGGTAACCTCTCCAAATGACTATTGCCCTGTAGCACTCACATCTGCTGACATGAAATGCTTTGAAAGGCTGGTCATGATTCACATCAACATTATCATCCCAGAAACCTTAGAAACTTCAATTTGAATACCGCCCCAACGGATCCACAGATGAAGCAATCTATGTTGCACTCAACACTGCCCTCTCCCACCTGGACAAGAGGAACACCTATGTGAGAATGCTGTTCATTGACTACAGCTCAGCATTCAACACTATAGTGCCCTCCAAGCTCATCACTAAACTAAGGCCCCTGGGACTGAACACTTCCCTCTGCAACTGGATCCTGGACTTTATAACGGGCCACCTGCAGGTGGTGATGGTAGGCAACAACACATCCGCCTTGCTGACCCTCAATACGGGGGCCCCTCAGGTGTGCGTGATTAATACCCTCCTGTACTCCCTGTTCTCCCATGACTGTGTGTCCACACACAACTCCAACACCACAATTAAGTTTGCTGATGACACGATGGTGGTAGGCCTGGTCACCGAAGATGATGAGACAGCCTATAGGGAGATGGTCTGCGACCTGACAGTGTGGTGCCAGGACAACTACCTCTCCATTCATGTCTGCAAGACAAAGGAGCTGATCATGGACTACAGGAAACAGAGGGCCGAGCACGTCTCCATTCACTTCGACTAGGCTGTAGTGGAGAGGGCCGAGAGATTCAAGTTCCTCTGTGTCCACATCACTAAGGATCTATCATGGTCCTCATACACCAACAGAGGGCACGACAACGCCTTTTCCGCCTCATGAGGCTGAAAAGATTTGGCATGCGTCCTCAGATTCTACAGCTGCACCATTGAAGTATCTTGACTGGATGCATTACCGGTGGGTATGGCAACTGCTTGGCGTCTGACCACAAGGCTCTACAGAGGGTAGTGCGTATGGCCCAGTACATCAGTGGGGCTGAACTCCCTGACATCTAGGACCTCTATATGAGGCGGTGTCAGAGGAAAGCCCTAAGAATTGTCAAAGACTCCAGCCTCCCAAGTCATGGACTGTTCTCTCTGATACCGCACAGCAAGTGATACCAATACACCAGGTCTGGAACCAACAGAACAGCTTCTAACCCCAAGCAATAAGACCGCTAAATAGTTTGTTAAATAGTTAACCAAATAGCTACCTGGACTATCTCCATTGACCCTTTTTGCATAAACTTTTTTGACTCATCACATACGCTGACGCTACTGTTTATTATCTATTCTGTTTCTTAGTCACTTTATTCCTAATTATATGTACATATCTACCTCAGTTACCCCATGTTAGTCTACGCCATTTGTTTTTACAAAGTATGTGACAAATAACATTTGATTTGACTTGAGATCACAGTTGGTTCACTTTATTCCTAATTATATGTGCATATCTACCTCAATTACCTCATATCCTTGCACATCGACTCGGCACTGGTACCCTGTGTATATAGCGAAATTATCCTTACTCATTACTTGTCCGTTACTTCTCTGTTTTCGTCCTTTCTGTATTGTTGGGACAGGCACGTAAGCATTTCCCTGTTAGTCTACACCTGTTGTTTTTACGAAGTATGTGACAAATAACATTTGATTTGAGATCACAACTGGTAACAGTCGTGATTTTCCTGCTATTCATACAACATACCTGGAGTCTGTTCTCATTGGAGCAGGAGCACCAGCAACAGCACTAACCCTGGAAGAACTCTACGGGGATGTATTGGTCTACGAGTGAAATGATCTCCTACAACTCTGTATGTTTTCTAACCAAGATGTGGTTTGTTGGATCTTCCCAATGGAGTGCATCAGGAGAATGAGATGTTGATGGGGTAAGAAAGGAGGGTTACGGCAGCGCATCCATGAGAGGAGGAACCGGCCACCTCTACCTACAATCTTGCAAGCGAACATGCACTCATTACCAAAGCAACTCCAGTCATGTGTAAAATATCTATATGAATAAAGAGACAGCTGCCTGCTATACTTTACCGAGACCTGGCTTAAAGATTCTGTGGACAACAATCTCACGCCAGGGTTTTGGATGTTCAGTAAGAACAGATAGGGATCAGCAAACCGCGGGGAAACCACTAGGAAGGGGCTTGTGTTACATCAATGAGGGCTGGTGCAACAACTACAGTGAGGGAGAAAAGTTTTTGATCCCCTGATGATTTTGTACGTTTGCCCACTGACAAAGAAATTATCAGTCTATAATTTTAATGGTAGGTTTATTTGAATAGTGAGAGACAGAATAACATCAAAAGAATCCAGAAAAACGCATGTCAAAAATGTTATAAATTGATTTGCATTTTAATGAGGGAAACAAGTATTTGACCCTGCAACGGTTGTCGTCTGGAATGGAGGACCAAAACGCAGCAGGAATGTGGATGCTCATCTTGATTTATTTTAAATAACAAGAACACCAAAAAACAATAAAGACCGCACGATCAACAAAACAATCTCCCACAAACACTAAACCAAACACATACCCATATATAGGACTCTCAATCAGAGGCAACGAGAAAGCACCTGCCTCCAATTGAGAGTCCAACCCCCATTAACCTAAACATAGAAATACAACTAACTAGACTAAACATAGAAATACATTAACATAGAACAG